>NC_134676.1:16615078-17250531 GCF_030463565.1 Pelecanus crispus
AAAAGCTTTTAAGCTCTTGTTTAATACACTAGTCACAATTAATTTAGTGCTACAGCTTTACTGGTACTTAAGTTACAGGAAGATATTTTTATAAGTTACTGTATTTCATTTCTTCACCACGTAAGCCATTTCACCCAAAGCATTTTCTACACACAAGAAATCAGTACGATTCCCAGTGCCCACATACTTGAACACCATACTTTTAAAATATACTTTTAATACCCAGTGTTACCTCGCACCTTTCATCAGAGACCTCAAAGTGCTTTACAAGGGCAGGTATTATCCACTATGTCTACAAGAGATAGATCATGATGATATAGCAGTATGGATACCTTAATATGCTTATATGGTGAGGTCTCCTGATTCAGATAGTTCCACAAACTAGCTGCCAGTCTTCCCGGCAGCTGTGTCACAAACAGCTAGTATAAAGAATTAAGCTTTCTGATTAGTTAGGCAGGCATATAGCAAAAAAGCACAGGAGCTTTTAACTGTTTTTATTTTACCTTTTATGCTTTAATTACATTTTTTCAATCACATCTGTATAGAGTTTTTAAAGTGAATTTAGAGTAGTTTAATAGGAGGACTAGTGTACTTTATTATAGCAATGTGGTTCTTAAACATGATGAACTGCCTTTGCAATGTACTTCCAAGAGAGCTAAGCGTCTACATTTTACAGATGGTGAAACAGGTAACAGCAGTAAGTTTTGAAGTGGAAGGGTCAGGAACTAAGTCTATTTAGCATTTCAAAGAAAACATTGTTAAGCAAAACCAAACAAGTAAGTTCACAATTTTACCCACCCACAGAAAATACCTGAAAAGAAAGCTTGAGAGGAAAACAAGTTCTACACATGTGCAAGAACATAATTTTGCTCTACATGCATACTCTTGAGCTTCTTGTATTGTGTCCCACCACCAGGATATTCAAGTATACACATTTTATTAAATATTTCCCATAGTAATTAACAGGATCTAAATAACACCAGAAATGCAATCAGATATAAAACAGCAATGCTTACCAAAGTCAGCTATCTTGGCATTCATGTGTGCATCAAGCAGCACATTTTCAGGCTTCAGATCTCTATGTACTACCATATGTCTGTGACAGTAATCCACGCCAGAAAGGATTTGCTGGAACAGACGTCTGCTCTCCTTCTCATCAAGCTAAGACAGACAAAGGTTTTAAACAATTATGAGACAGTGGAAGATAACTTGGTTTTCATTTATATGAATTAAAGGAAATTTTCTCATGACCTAAAGTTATCATTTATAGTTTTGATACTTTAAACAGCAGATTATCAGAACTTGTAGCACAAGGCTTCATAGCTTACACTGTTTTCCTTGTACCACAGCTCTAAAATAACTAAAACAAAACATACCCACTGACTCAAAGTCACTGAAATTTCTCAATCATGCTTTTGAAATTGGTTAGGCAGATACTCATTAACTGGAAATGTTAGCACCCAAACATTAATTTTGTCTCACTGGAATATCAATGTACTTTGACATTTAAGCACAGCTTAAGTTGACAAAAGCTGCTGACATGCAGCACAGAAGTGATAAATTTTACATGCTATTTATGCTATTAGCAGCTACCCCAAACAGCAGACTTAGCTGGGCATTTTGTACAAACATGCCCAATCCATGTCACAAGTTTGTTCTAACAACTAAAAATATCCTGGCTATCTAGATGGTTTTTCCAAGGTGACTTCAGAACTTTCACAGAAACTGCTCTACTAGTAGAAGAGGGTAGTAAGAACACAGTGGTAGCTTTCCAATAATGGATTAGACTGAAGAAATAGTTTTCAGCTACTCCAACTAGATACATATCCATCCAGTCTGTACCCAGTAATTGTAAATTAACATACCAGTATCAGTAGAGAGGAAAAATGCTAAGACAAAGTCATACATAAAGATCCGAAACGTGTTAACATGTAACCATTTTTAATTTCAGAACAAGATGTAGTCATAAAGTATATTAATTGCTAACAGCAAAATTAATGCCGAATACATAAAAACAAACCTTCATTTACCAGGGTGTGGCAGGTATCCCCTGCTCCCAAACCCTGATAACATGTTTAGCATAACTAACGCCATTTTATGAGGCAGGCAGCCATTCTGTGACCGAGCCAGTCACGTAGTTGTGCCCTTTCCCTCATTATCAGGCTCTGAAGGTCCTGTGAACCAAATAGACAAACCAAACAGATTTCTTCTTCCCCTCCCTACGGGCCTTAAGATTCCTGGGCACCAGGCTGATTAACTGCTTCCTTACCAGCCTTGAAGGTCCCATGCACCTGGCCAGCCAGGTGGTGGTGATGACCCCCTCACAGAACAGGGAAGTGTAACAGCACCCAGAGCACTGTCCTTAAAATCAAGGAGTTACAAGTCCTAAGTGGGGAACCTGGACCAGAACCGCTGGTAGACAGTGAGACCCGTGACCCCCCAGTGGCCAGGGACACCCCCACCATCCTCTGCTTCCTCTGGGGACTGACTTGTACTCTTTCAAATGATTTTCAAACCTAGACTGTGATTTGTTATATTGATACAGCAAACCACATATTAAGATTTGACCCAATCTGCAGATTGTCTAAGTGATTAGAAATCAATTAGACATGTTAAGTTGAATTATAAATTCTGTATTCTGCCAGGTGACACAGAACATTGCAAAAGCAATAACAGAATGCAAGGCATTGATTTGTAGAGTTGGACTACTTCTTACCCTCCCATTTTTACAGATATAGTCAAACAGTTCTCCTCCCGAAACATATTCCATCACCATGAAAATGTCAGTTGGTGTACTGATGACCTGGTACCTGATAAAAGAAGGTATCTGTTAGGTTACACACTCCACGAAGATGCTAGTTACATTTAGTTAAAAACACAGCTGTGCAAAGAGTCAGATAAAAGTATACTTTAAAATATTTATCAGCCAATTTACAGCTACTGGAACAACAATATTTTTCAGAAGCTATTTCCTCTCCTTTCACTATATGATGCTGTCATTGCCAGGACTAGCAGGGAATTTGCATTCCCCACCAGGAATACCAACCTTTGTACTTTCAGAGGACTAAGCTTAGTCCAAATGATTTCTATGAAACTATTTACAGTGCTGCCTCACAGACAGCTTGGTGCAGTGAAGAAGGAATTCAGAAGGAATTTGCTAGTGTGTCAAAAATGTATACTTTTCAACCTTAACATGCAAAAAACCTGACTTGCCATAAATAAAAAGTGTACTTCAAGACTAGAACAGTGCCTTTTATAATCATGAATACCATCTTTTACAAAGAGACCTAAATCTGTCATTAATATTTAAGAGTATCACTCTGGTTATTATATTTTTATCATTCTACTTCAATGAAGTTTCAAAAAAAAAAAACCCACCTCTGAAGTTTTGAAATAACTAGTTTATGGCCAAACTCCCCATTTAAGAGATTTTGATTTTGTGCTACATATCTTTAACTAAAAGTTGTCTGATTTTTTTCCCCCTACAGCAGTCCAAAGTAATCAATTTTTAACGGAATAATAAAATGAACACTGATAACACTTCAGCCAAAATTCAGGTATTATATATTGAGAAGACAGGAGGTAGCATTTCGATGAAAGTGAGTGTTTCAAGGTACTACACTTAAGCATGCAAATATCGAAATTGTAATAAATAACTGAATTCACACATACACTACAGAACTACAACACTCTTCAAAATGCCAATTCCAAGACAAAGAGGAAAACAGACATGCTTCAGCTTATTGAGACAAGTTATTCTTGAACTACATAGACAGCAATGACTTTAAATTATCCAAGTGAATGTGTGTGTGCACATATATGTGCATCTATTTTAACAGCTTAGTATTATAGTGCAACATTTCAATAACCTCAATACCCTTCTGAGGCAGCTATCAACATGACACCTTCAAAGTTAGTCTTACCTAAAATCTTATAGTCCAAGATGCTTTAACTTTACTGATTTTCTCTCTAATACCTTGGTTGGAAGTACCTCATGTACTTAAATATCAACAACATTCTGAAGCCACAGCTAAGACACTACTACAGAAATAGTATTTTAATCCTTCTAATCCAAAGGTTAGAGCTGTGCTTCTCTATAGCCAGCTCATTTTTCTGGTTATGGAAAAGGAGGTTGTGGAATAGTTACATACCTATAATATAAACAAGGTTACCAAACCACACAGCGTAGATGACCAGAACGCAAAAACAGGCAATTCTATGTAAGGATAACAAGATGCATTCCATTGCTACAGGTGAAAAACCACAGGAGGAGATGATCCAAAGGTTTTTATTTAAAGCATGATATAGAAAGATGATCTTATTGCAACAGGCTTGCAACTGTATATACTGCTAAAGCTGTGTATTGAGTTTTTCATAAAGCAGAGCTATGTTCCAAATTAGACACTAATTTGTAACATTGAAGCTGAAGAAATCTGTTTACCTTTATCCCAAATATCTGAATCTGCTATCTAGCAGTTCCCCAATGCAGTTCCTAATAGCACAAGCAGCATGATCCTAAGTTACTAGCAAGTCTACCTACACAACAGTATCAATTATATCTCAAATGCTATTTACACATAGGCTAATAAGCCTTCTGCTTTAGAAATTCAGGCTGACCAACTGAAAAGTTGGGGATCCGTCAATTTTTCCATCATCTCCTACATCTTGTCCCTTCTCTCTATATAGCGGAGAAAAAATTCTCCCCATAATTCCCTGAGAAAGAAACTGTCATCTGAAACCTGTTAAGCTGACTTAACAGTTTAGCAACACAAGTACACATTCCTGTTCCACCCCCATATCTTAGTTGGTACACTGACACTTTTTTTTTTTTGACTACAGGTATGTCTTTTGGACTCATTTGTGAACTCTAACTGGCAGCACTAGCAATTTTGCAGCCAAATCAGCTCAACAGTCTTCTGAAAACTAACCCACTGAAGAAGTTAGCAAGTTGATCTTACACAATCCAACTTAGCTTCAGCGTAAGAGCTGTTGCCAAATTAAAGGGAGCGAGCGTATAGGGACAGCACTGTCAGTGGCAGCAGGGTCTTAAGACAAGACTCTGCCAACAAAAAAAACCTAACACCAACACCATGATTAAGACAGCAAAAGTCACCCACACTCTGGAGGTGCAGGGTAAGTGTACAGGAGATGAAAGTAAAAAAATATCCATGGCATTTATAATTTATCTCCTCAGGCCACACACAAGGGGTCTACTCTGGGACATATTTAATTGTACTCTGAACTCCACTGATGAACTATTGATCAACAGATTTAAATAGACACACATTTAGACAAGTGGTAGCAGCTACTGAAGAATTCTGAAATATCAATCACATTTAAAAAACTGCACATCCTTAATTCAGAAAAATCTCAGTGTCATCTACATTCAAAAACCACAGATCACTGCCCAGCACACCACTAAAAACATCTTTCGAGTAAGAAAACACAACAGACTTACTACAGAAATGCCATTTACAATCTTGTTCTCTATAACTCATTTTCCAAGCAGAAAAAAGATCAAATATAATGAGAAAAAGAAAACTGAAGTAGCAGCTAAAAACAGAGATGGATGCTACTAGAAGTATCTATCATGCCATTACCTTTTATATACCTGTCCAAAGAATTTGTAAGCAAAGATCTAATGGACACTCTCTGGCCTGCAGAGAAGATCAGTTTTGTGAAAACACATTACATAGTACACTGAAAATGGCTGAATACTTGGAAGCTGTTTACTTTCCTGACAAGATATTGCTATTAGCATTGCCCTTTAAAGATGCTTCAGATCAGTGAAAGCAAAAAGAGATTACTGCTTGAATATGTTTGATTATAGCAAGCAAAACTTACAGCTTGATTATGTGAGGATGCCTGAAGAGTTTGAGGTTCTGAATCTCCCGGCGGATTTTTCCCACAACATCAAGGCTGCGAATCTTCTGTCGGTTCAGGATCTTCACTGCAACTTTATGTCCAGTTAACTCATGTTTGCCAACTGCAAGGAACAAGGAAGTATTTAGTCAGGCTCTTAATTGCTCCATAAAGGTATTAATTTCCCATTTCAACTGTAGCCAAGAAATAGAAGTTAAGACGTTAGCATCCCACATATTCCCCATTATCTTTGGGGAGGTTGAAAACCAGATGGCACACCATTTCTTCTGCCCTACTCCAATTTCTCCCACAATTCTGTCATTAGAAGATGAATGGGATGTGTAGGAAAAACCTTAAGCCTAACCCTCAGTCTTGCAGCATGACTACATTTTTGCACTATTGCAAACAAAGCATATGCCAAAACACCACTATCCTTGCTAATTAGGGAGACCATTTTCTCTCCCTGTGTAAGCCACTCCAAGCTTTTTGCTCACTTGGTAACCCACTCAGACGTTCTCCTGCAGCTCTTCTACTTATCTGCAGGGATCACTCCTACTAAAGAAATCACTGCTACCGTTCCCTCAAGAAGCCTATTTCACCAATTACTCTGAATTACCACTAAGAGTATCTGATCAGTTTACTTGAAAAATAATTGCTTATCTGTCCTTGAAGCAGTCTGACCCTCCAAGGGTCCACAGTCTGTGCAGTAAACACCAGAGCTTTATTATATAAAATAAGTGGCAACAGCTACAGGAGATACAAAAAATCCAATAGTAACTATGAGAAGCAAGGCAAACCTGCAACCTCACACATTCCTCGGTTTCCTTCCTACTTCTAGGAGATCTGCGTTTTTCTTTCAACAGAGGAACTCGAAGTGTAAAATATTTCCAAGACAGTTATCCCTCTTCAGGTCCTTAATTTTGCAGGTGCTATTGGAAGTAGCCACAACAAAGTTGCTAAGAATATTTTTCTTAAACCCAACACTGGATCACAGATAGACAACAGAAGGTAAGTATCTCTTCCACTAGAAAGCTTCACTATCTGCATTGGCTTCTGCATGCAGTGATTGTAACTACAATCACTTTCATTCACCACCCTGATTCCTACCTTCTGAAGATAAACCAGATTCCACGGATATCTACATGGTTCATCCTTGTCCACTTGAATGGACATTGCTAACAGACCTCTGCTGAACACATTACTCACTCATCTGGGTACCTCTCCTCACTTGAAGATTTAACTAAGCCCCAGGCTTCAAGCTTTATTTAAATATATTCATAGGAAGCTGTGATAAACAGCAGTGATCCACAAAAAATCTTTCTCCATTCAACAGCTAATTTGGATAGAATTAGCAAACACCCATCAATCTGTAAATCTCATTATTTGCTGGTTTTGGCTGGGGTAGAATTCATTTTCCTCATAGTAGCTCGTATGGGGCTATGGTTTGGATTTGTGCCGGAAACAGCATTGATAACACAGGGATGTTTTGGTTACTGCTGAGCAGTGCTTACACAGAGCCAAGGCCTTTTCTGCTCCTCACCCCACCCCACCAGCCAGCAGGCTGGGGGTGCACAAGAAGCTGGGAGGGGACACAGCCAGGACAGCTGACCCCAGCTGACCAAAGGGACATTCCATGCCATATGGTGTCATGATCAGCATATAAAGCTGGGGGAAGAAGGGGGGACATTTGGAGTGATGGTGTTTGTCTTCCCAAGTAACCATTACGTGTGATGGAGCCCTGCTGTCCTGGAGATGGCTGAACACCTGCCTGCCAGTGGGAAGCAGTGAATGAATTCCTTGTTTTGCTTTGCTTGTGCACATGGCTTTTGCTTTACCTATTAAACTGTCTCTATCTCAACCCAGAAGTTTCATCACTTTTACCCTTCTGATTCTCTGCCCCATCCCACCGACAGGGGGAGTGAGCGAGCTGCTGTGTGGGGCTTAGTTGCTGGCTAGAGTTAAACCAGGACACATTCCCAACACAAGACTTTCCTGCTGCCTTTTGCCTCCATATTGACCTAAAAACCAATGCAAGCAAGAAGAAATTCTTAGCACAAAGATAATGATAAGCATCTGAGTGATTATTCGTATGACAAAAAGATATCCACTGTGCACAATGAAGCAGTTAGTTACTTCCCTACAGGAGTTTAGACAAAGTGGTGGATTACCCAAGACCCTGAACCATCACAATGCAATGAGATGTCTTTTGTACCTGGGAGCATAAAACAGCTCTGACTGCAAGGTGAAAAAACACATCCCCACATTCAGAGGAGCTATTACCTAAAAATGGCCACAATAACCAAAACACTGGACAGGCACATTCAGACTGCTGAGGGATGCAGGACAAAGCCCACATCCATCAAAGTTCCGGGCAGATCACAAAGCACTGGCAGGTGAGTGCCTAGAACTGTAAAATCACATCACCTGTGAGAATTACTTGCTTTCAACCAGATTAAAGCAATCACATGCCCTTTGTTTTCTTCAGTTCAAATGTGGTCGAAGTTTTAAAGGAACCCAACAAATTACATCACCTATGTTCAAACCCTAAGGAGTAATGAATCATTAACATAGAACATTAGAAAAGCAACTGTTCCATTTGGATTACAAAATCTTTGCCTATCAGTAACATGAAGCAAGCCAGAAGTATTTGGGAAAAAAAAATCTTTAATCAGTAAGTTAAAATTTAACCTTAGTTTTGGTTAGTAAGAAACAGCTTCTTAGAAACTAACCAAAAATCAGTTAGGCACATGAATTTGCATCTTCCTTTGCTTTACAAAGTACTTTTAAGGAGGTGTTTAATTTAGTAAGTAGCCTATACATTTGAGCAATTCTACAGCTTAGCATACAGAGTTCTGACATGCATTGCATTATGAAGTCTCATTTATCAGCCAATTAGTTTGATTTCTGATTTGTCAGTCTACCTTAAACGAAAACTGGGATTTCATTAGAACTCAGAAAAACATCAGAAACTAATTTATTAGCTAAAACAGTCTTATGTTCAATATGCAAGGCACATAAGTTTTTCAAAACACATTTCTCAAAGTAATTAAACAGTAACATTTGCAGTTGACTGAAACCAATTCTAGCTGTCACAGCCTTCAAGATTGTGTGCCTCAAGCATCCATTTTATTCATTGACTGGGATAAAACAAGATTTTCTGCTTCTTCAACTCTGTTTGCCAACTTTGAATAAATTATTGTAATGAAAACATGCTGTGGTTTTGTGCAGGTGCAAAAAAGACCCCAAAAAGCCTGTTCACTTGCTTAAGATATTTCAAATTGAATTGCTATTTTCTTTAGTAATTTTTGCCTCCCTTTTTTAATTCAATTTAAGATTATAACAAACCTAGCTTTTTAAGATACAAGTTGTCAATAACCATCTACTTCACAAAATAAAACTGTTTTCTTGGACATGGTTCAAGGTATCTGTTATCAGTAAAACAGCAGACACTAACTGGTAACAGACTCCTGACTACTTCTGAATTCCACATGAAGACAGAACTGAAAGTAAGACCTCAGATGATAACATCATGTAGAAAAGTAAGCAGCCAGCATTATATATCCAAAAGCTACTTTGTATTACCTCTTGACAGATGTTTTACCTGTAAAAGGGAAGGCTCACAAGTTAGTAGTAATCAAAATATATTTATGTTAGTCACCCTAATCCTCAGCCAGCTCTAAGTCCTTTAAAAGGATCACTGCAAAAAGAAGTTGACTTCACAGACCTAGTATTTCCCTATATTTCTTTATTCTCTGGTAATACAAATTGCCTTCAAGCTTCACTATGGCTACGCACAGCACCAAGATTTCCAAGACAGTGACAGTCTCAAAGCAGCAGTGACTTATTTCACATGTTGAAGTGCAGGAGCAAGTCTCTAACTCAGTTCAGCAGGTCTTCAATTGGAAGAGAAAACTGACTGTGAGACCATCCAGAATAAATACAACATTCTCATGAAACACAGGTACCAGTCATGAAGTTTGTAGGGGAAAAAAAAAAAAGCTGAACAAGCATATGTTGTATTTAATGAAACATTTCTGCAACAGGCCAAAAAGCCAACCCAAGGCTCAGAGAATAGTCTTCAAAGGTATAAGCTAAACAAATGTTTTCATTACCATAAAAAACCCCATGAGTTAATGCTGTGCAAAGGCATACTGCTGCACAACATTAGAGAGTAAACTGATCTTCACTGTCCACTGTCTCTTATCACTGCCTTGACCAAGAAGACCTATTTACATCAGTTTTGCAGCCTATGCAGACCAGGGGTTTTAACCTAGTTCTATAGACTGGAACAATTATTGTATATTTACAACCTTAAGTGGTATCCCTCATTTTCTCAGTACAAATCACTGGAAGCCTGACTACACTCCCTCTTATGAAAGCTAACTTTCTTTCCAAAAATATCTGGAAATAAAAGTTTGCATTTGGTTTCAGCAGGAATCAGCAGCAGTGTTTATTTTGTTTAAAAAAAATAAACAATATTGACAAAAACAGGGATAGATGTTTTACACTGAATCCTGGTAAAGTTTAAAAAAAGAACACGTCTCACATAATTGATTTAGGCTCAGTACTCTCTTCTACCGCACAGCTTTTCACTGCTGTGGCATTTTAGCTTTGCCTAGGTACTGGCTAGTAACAGATGTCTCCTCCATGACTGTCCATCTGAGGCTCAGTCAAGTGAATTGAGTTAGTCAGTAGTTAATTCAGGCTAGTACAGCCAAATGAACAGTTAAACTGGAAAAACATCACATCAGTAACAGTTATCTATGAGGGCAAAAGGGTAAGCAGCAGGGTGAATTCATCTTACAGCTACCTTGACAGCAGGAGACCTTTAACAGTTACTGGAGCACTCGTTTTCCAGTTCAATCTTTCTGGCTGCCACTGCTGTTAAAATTAAAGATCCACTTTCAAGAAGCTGTATGCCTGACCCTCTATACCACATGAGCTCAAGGAAAACCCTAATTAAATTTAAAAAAATGAACACATTTGTTACAGTTTTTCACTTTACTGTCAATTGATGAAACCATATCAGAGTCACCAGAGAAGGAAAATAAGGATTACAGGAAAACAATCACAGATCTGGTATTAAATGAAGTAAATGTTCTCCTCTTGAGCACACCACTGCATCATAGATAAAATATGTCCTTTATTAAGTACAGCTAAAGCAAGACAAAAACTAACACAGTATGTCACCTAGGGGCAAGGAAAAAAAAAAATCTTAGAACAATTTGTATATGGAAACAGAGTACTAGACCATGAACGCTAACACTTGCTTCCAGATCCTAAATAAATTCCAAAGCCACTTAAGGAACATACTCAGTGTGCAGAATGATGCTGCATTTCAGCACAAGGTGATTTATCCCCCATCCTTAACAAAAAATACATTCATACATGCGTGTACTCTTCACATAATCAATAGTTACAAAGCAGTTTAAAAGAACACCTAACATCTATCAAATAAGGCAGACAGAGCAGTATTATGGAGACAGAGCAATAACAAAACTGGCAACTCTTTTTTTTTTTTTTCAATTAAGTGTTTCAAGCTAACTGTTTTTCATGAAATATTAACAGGAGTGATGTTCAATAATGTATTAAAATTATAACAGTAGCTCCACAAATTGACCATCTTTCAAGGTTTCACCTTCAGACATGTTTTTGCCAATACAGATAAGAACAGCAGCAGTAGTGCAACAGTGCTCTCTGAAATGTAAGAGCACACTAGAACATTTATGGGTATGCCATCCTTAGCTTTGTGCAGTGTACTGGGGCGGGGGGGGCGGCAGGAACCAAAACAGAAAAACCACACCGCATCTTTGACGACTCTTCTGCCCTCAACCATGTAGCCCCTCCATGAGGAAAGAGAATCTGATGCCTGTCTTCTGCCTTATCTCATTTCCTCTCTATTTAAGGAGGTGCTAAGCTCCCAAGGAAAGGAATGGTACTCCAGCTGCCAGTTGGGGGTGCCCGCTCCCCAGTGGCTAGGGGTGTCACTTTACAAGCCTGCCCTGAAAAAGGAAGACTTGAAGACTTCCACTATCAAAATATTTTCTGCTGCTTTCCTAGATATTCTTAGAGAGAAATATACTGCTATTTTCTATACGTTAGTAACTCCTTCAGAACATGTCAATAGTTGAAAGAGCTTGTGCAGAGAACATACAATAGGAACGTCTACACCGAAAAAAGGTATCATGTTAAAAGTCAGCTAGCACATTAGATACAACAGGATAAGCTGCAGTTTTTTACCAGTTATAATCAGGAGCAATCCATTAGGTTAACAACAAAAAAAAACTTATTAAGAATACAGCCCAAGCCTACTCTAAATCATTTGTGAAAGGATGCTTTCAGTTTGCATACCCCAATATTTGAACAATTCTCACAAACACCACAGCAGGAACAGCGTAAGCTAATGCACAGTTTTTCCATCTGTGGTGGATGGCCTCGAAGGAAAGTTTAACTTCTGTTTTATTTCTATTAGGCTTCAAATTTGCAGTATGGCATCTGCACCCCTACTGGGAAAAGTTTTGAAGTCTGAGCTGAAAACAACTTTGATAAGCGCTGGTCAAATAGATTTAGTATAAAGTCTTTCCATATCCGTGCGTCAGCTGCGTTGCCACTTAATCCAATAGTCCCAGACTCATCTTTTTATGCTTATTTCTCCCCCTGTAGAGGGAGAAACTTTGCCTTCCTTATAAGGACATCAAGCGTTAGTACTTGTGCAGCAAAACGCAACGTACACACAGCTCAAGAACCAAGACTTCCCTGCTCTCATTACCTCTCCGGTGCTATTTTGAATAAATGCAGCATCATTGGCTTCCAGTAATTATTTCCGTAAATAGAGAAGAGAAAGCTCTTTCCCCTCCCCAGCCACTGCCTCTCCCCGCGGGACGGCGAGTCCCACCTCCGGCAAGCCAGCGCGCACACCCCCCTCTCCGAGCGGCCTTCGCAGCGCGCCAGCCGCCCTCTCCGCACCACCGCGCTCGGCCGGCGGCCCCCAGCCCGCAGCCGGGCCCCGGGCCCCGCTACCGGCCCGCCCAAGGCCTTCCGGCGGCTGCCCCGGCCGGCCTGCGCTCGCTCCCCCGGCCCCTCTGCCTCCTCCCCCGGCGGACCGCGCTGCCAGCGCCGCCGCAGCCCGGTGACTCACCCGGCCCAGCGGGAACGCCCGGGCAGCGCCCGGCGGCTCAGGTTTCCCGGCGTCGCCCCCGGCGAAGCTCAGCCCGCCGCAGCACTCCCGGCGGCGGGCGGAGCGGGGCCTAGCCCGAGCTGGGGCGGCCTGGGCCCCCGCACGCCCCGCCGGGCCCCCGCACGCCCACCCTCGCCAAGCCTCGGCGGCCGCCCGGCCCCAGCGGACCGGCCGCCGTGAGGTGACCGCCGACGGCGGCGGCAGGAGCAGGAGAGACGACGCCGCTCCGCCCGGCGCGCTGCCCCCGGCTCCCCGCAGCCCGCCTGGGCCGGGCGGCCCCGCTCCCCGCCGCTCACCCTTGACTTTGCCGAAGGTGCCGACGCCGAGCGTGTCGCCCAGGATGTAGTGCCCGATCTTCACCCGCCCGTGCTCGTGCTTCTGTTTATCCGCCGCCGCCATCTTGAGCCAAGGGCCGAGCCTGCGCATAGTGCCCGCCCGCGCCGGGCCGGGCCGCAGCGCCGGCGGGGGAGGAGCAACCACACAGCGCCCGCCCGCACCGAAACCCGGAAATGAAGGCAGCATTTACCGCCTTCCCGCCCTCCCCGGGGACAAACCATTGCGGTCGGGGGGGGGGGGGGGCGGGGAGGCCGGGTCGGCCCAGCGGCGCCCCGGGGGGGTGCGGCGTGCCCTGTCGGCGGGATGGGAGAAGCCGGGCCCGAAGGCTGCGGGGCGGAGTGAAGGGGTCGGAAGGGGGCCCCGTTTTTACACACACACCCCCCGAGGAGCAGCGGGGATTCACCCGGGTTTCGGGAGCGGGTGGAGGGAAGGCGGGCACAGGGAGGTCCGCGGCGGCGGCGGCGGCGGCTGCCCTCAGCGCGGGCGCCGCGCGAGGGGTGGGCCTGGGCCTGGCCCCGCTGGTGTCGGTGTGGCAGCGCCCCAGCGTCTGGAGAGGCAGCGCCTGCGAGCTGGAGCTGGAGCTCCCCGGTGTGCCGGCTGGCAGCGCCGTGGCGGCGGGGCCCGTGTCCGCGGGCAGCGGGGAGCCGAGGCGAGCTCTGGCGCCAGAGTGAGGCGGGGTGGGGAGCAGACGCGTGCGTTTCACGGAGAACTCGCACTATCGCAACGAGCCGGCTGGGCTGTCCGCGCTGCCGCAGCCGCCGGCTGGCCTGGCGTGCTGGGAGGCCCGGCCCCGCCGAGCCCCCGCTGCGGCTTCCGCTGGGGCGGCAGCTGGAGGCCGCAGGCAGGCAGGGCTTCAGGCAGGAGCGGTGCCGTGTGGGGTGCAGCACAGTTTTAAGGCCCCTTCAAGATGCAGTTGTTGTTTGCTGCCTCCGCCAGCCGCGCGGAGGGGGCTGGTGGCCAGCAAGCCCGGTTTGCCGTCCCGCGTCAGTCGTGGCGTCCTGGCACGGGGAGCACACCGTGTTTCCGAACCACCCCTGCTCAGCGGCGAATAAAGGTCTGTGGCGGTTCAGGATGGAGCAAGCTGGTGTGTCCATGTGTCCACCTCCCACCCTGGCTCTGACGTAAGCAAACACCTATCCTTCAGTATAGAAATTGAGGAGTGTAAGCTCTTCTACTAAAAGAATGTGTATTGACATGACAGAAAACATAGCCACCCTCTAAAAATAGACCTCTGAAGTCTCTGTATTTCCAACCAACCTCGTAAATTAAATTTGTTAGTTCTCCTTCCCCTTCTCCCTTCCTCTTCACTGGTCCAAATCCAGACCCTATTATGGGAATAAGAAGAGAAGTAACTCCTACTGCCTTGACCAGATAACCTGCCCTCCAGTTTGTCTTGCCAGCTTACTCATTCACGTTGCAGTTTGGCCGGTAGCCTTCCTTTCATTCACGTATTGTGTATTTCCTACATACCAAAGATGATATTCTTTTATTGTTGACTATAGCTGGATTATTTTTTAATCACTTTCCAACCCTGCCTTCAAAGAAACAGATGATCCTGGAGAAGGAGTGACAACTGGATGAGTATTTTTGCATGGAGAGATCATCGACTGAAGCGGAACGTTATAGGAAACTCCCATCCCTTCACCTCCTTTCCCCAGTTCTCCAGACTAAGTGAATGGTATCAACCGAAATGCTTTCTCTTGCCTACCCTAAGCACAGCCCCTGAATGTGTTTGCAAATAGATAAACATATTAGAGAAGCAATATAAAGGGTTTTAAAAGTGCAGACATCAGGAGGTTAAGCAATTTTTTTCTAGTAATGGTCCTAAATGTGATTCAGAGAGCATTCAGTATTACTTACATTACAGTCGTTAATTTAACAGTTGGAAAAAGAAATTCTGATCCAGGGAAAACCTTTATAGTTTAAAACATCACTCTATCCTAATGGGGTAAAAAATTAAAACTCATCTGTTCATTACTATGGAAGAAAAATTCTGAAAGATTTCACAGGAAATGTAAAGAATCCTTTTTAAAATTGGATAAAACAAAGTAATTTGTTCAGCCAGTGCCAAAACATAGGCTGGTAAACAATGTAAGGACTACTTCTAAGATTTACCTTGTTAAAGTTTGCATGACATGAAATAAAATAACATTTTAAATGGTAAAATAGTCAAGGAAAATAAAACCAATACATAATTTTTATTTGAGTAATTTAGAATTCTAATTTCAAACATTTTCATTAAGATCATCTTTGAGCAGAAAATGTGAGAAGCCTTCAGCCTGCACTAATTGACCAGTATAAAGCTTTAATATAAGCCTAATTAATTAAAAGATAGTATATGATGTAGGAAAAGCCGGTACTAGTGTTCCTCAGTAAGCCTGCGTAAGGTGCCAGATTTTTCACTTCCTGATTTCTAAATTCAGTTCTGTTAATTATGCCCTTTCTGGACATCATCTAAAGAGAAGCATTCCCACAGAAATTCTAATTTGAATCACAATTCATGCTCTGCATCATTAGGCTTGCAAATCATGTTATCGTGCAATTTTTTTTTTGTTTTGTTCTTGTAATTGGAGTAGAAGAATAGAGAGTACAGAAATCTGGCAGTTTCTCTGTAGCAGACGTTCCTCTCTTCTGCTGCCAGACCCATCAGTTCCTAACAGAGCACGGGCATGTGTATGGAAAGAGCATGGAGGGGAGACGAGCGAGCATCAGGCTTTGTACCCATCTGTATCCATGTGATTCCCTACAGTTCTGCTTAAATGGAAATGGCATCCCCTATTTTTAAAGAAAAACAGAACAAGTTCAGAGCTATTAGCTTCCACAAACATGGATTTTAAATGACTTGTATTTCAGTTCTAAAATAAAATGAGGCCTTAGTTTTAAAAATGCTAATATTAAAAGCTATTTGACATTGACTAACATAAACTCACCAACTTTTTACTTTGTGGCATATTTTATCCACCAATGCTCTGCCTCCCGTATCCCACAGCAGAAAAATAGTCAGCATCAGGGCCAGACATTGTTTTATTGAAAATGTTTTCTGTAGAAGGTCAGTTAGTAGATTCACATCTGAGAAGCCTTCAGTGGTGCCATAGAAGAAACCACAAAAGAGAGCACCAAGAGAACAGTTGGCAGAAGTCACAGAAATACAAAACCAAGCATGTAAATAAAAACAAAACTTTAGTTCCAAGAATTTAACACTGCTCGGTAGGATGTGTTTGAACCAAGCGATAGCTGGGACCATCTGCCATTACTTGAGCCAGCAAAAAACCTGAAATAGTCTACCAGGATTTCTAAGATATATGGGGGGATATATAAGAAGAATGCACCTATTCAATGAATAGCTGAAAACAGTTCCTGTAAGTGTACCTGAGTGGATGACAGGACTCCAGTGATCAATTACATTTTGAATTCTAAAGAGAGGTCAGACCTTCATAGGCCCTAGTCTGTAATGTGACAAGGCATGCAATGTGACAAGGCATGCAAAAGGCTGCATGGGCTTTTTTCCATGTTAGCGCTTAATTATTAGCAAAAGCAACGTACAAGCTGAGACCGCTAACAATTTTTTCTTCAGTTATTGATCTTTTGGGAAAGTGCATTATTGCAGTCAGGTGGGAACCCAGTTTTGAGTTTTTGGGGTTTTTTTTTTTTCCCTTTTCTTTTTTTCTGCCTTCATCTTCCTGTAACCTGCATGTACCCATGTAACATGCCCCACCAACTGGTCAGTGATTGCTCTTGCTTTCCTCCAGATTATTGTAGACTGGCTGGGTTAAGTCCAGTACAGCAGAAGGGTAACGTTGAAGTATCTCTGTAAGAGTACTTAGCAAAGGGTACTGGCTCCAAGTTAGAGCCAGTGTCTAATGCCTTAAGAATTTCAGCACTTATCTGAAGTGTCTAAACACCTACATTTTGTGTAAGATCCTATCAGTGGCTTTGTGGAAAGCCTAATACGTAACATTGTAGGAAAAGCAGTGTATGTGGGGTCATTTGTGCAAGTAGTAACACATATGTTTACCAAAACTCATTAATTGTTTTCTGAATGGTATACAATGCGCACAGACACACTATTTCATACCTAGAATGCCAAGCACTAATTAAGGCCGTGTGAGAATGAAGTAACACATGGAGTGCCACTTGCTATGCATGCTGTCCCATGCATGTCTTGCTGACCTCTGACTACATGGATCCAGATGATAAAGTTCATGATATGCTGGGATTGCTCATACACAGTTTTAGATTGGCTTTATTGCTTTGATCACCCTGGAAAATAGAGAAGCAAAAGTTTGAAATAAAATCTGTCCTGATCGCCATAAAAAGCTACCATATTTTTCTATTTCATCTCCCAAATCAAGTTCTAGTTTATACCTAAAATATTTTTTAAATCACTTTCTTAATGGCTGTTCTGTTATCTGCAATGAGTATGGCTTTAAAAATTACACATAAATGCATGCTCCATCCTGCACAGGAACCAGTTACAGAACTTTTTAATAAAGTTTTAATAAAGTTTTAATAACTTTTTAATAAAAAATATTTCCCACAATTTAAATAAAAGATAATATTCATCCTGTACTTTCCATGGTGTTTCCAATGAAAGCAAGTTGTGATACCACAGTATTATATTACTGTTTATTTAAAATGACTATAAATGCAAGCAAGGCCAAAGCTGAATATGAGAAAGGAAGTACTGGCCAGTTATTGCCTTGGTCCTGAATATATGCAAGAAGTCAGGATAAATGGAGGATCCATGAAATACCCTTTTAAAGTCTGAACAGGTTCAAAACCGTTTAAACTGCAGTAGTGGAATCTTTAAAACAGGATGTTATACTTAAAGTATAACATAATGTGTTTGTCTTTCATGGAGCAATTAATCACTGGATGGAGGAGTTAAGACCCAATCAAAATGGAAAGGTGTTGCAGCTGGTCATTAAATTATTTCCATAAAGCTTAAGCACTGGATTCCATTGTTTTTGTTACAGATCTGCTCCTATAAAAAATGCATTTAAACTTCTCTTTTTAGATTTTGTGGTTTCGTTTCTTGTGCTTCTTTCTAGTAAAACACAAATATGTTTCCTCACCCAAAGAAAGGCTATGCTGTTCTTTTATCAGTGGAATTACCACTGACAGTAGGAACCAGAAAGTCCTGGTTTCGGCTGGGATAGAGTTAATTTTTTTCCTAGTAGCTGACATAGTGCTGTGGTTTGGATTTACTATGAGAAGAATGCTGATAACACACTGATGTTTTAGTTGTTGCGAAGTACTGCATATGCTAGTCAAGGACATTCCAGCTTCCCATGCTCTGCCAGGTGCACAAGAAACTGGGAGGGGGCACAGCCAGAATAGTTGATCCAAACTGACCAAAGGGCTATTCCATACCATGTGATGTCATGCTCAGTATATAAACTGGGAGGAGTTGGCTGGGGAGCAGCGATCGCTGCTCGGGAACTGGCTGGGTATCGGTCGGCGGGTGGTGAGCAATTGCATTGTGCATTGCTTGCTTTGTATATTATTATTATTATTATTATTACTATTATTATTGTATTGTTATTATTATCATTACTATTTTACTTTATTTCAATTATTAAACTGTTCTTATCCCAACCCAGGAGTGTTTCTCACTCTTACTCCTCCAATTCTCTCCCCCATCCCATCAGGGTAGGGGGAGTGAGTGAGCGGCTGCGTGGTGCTTGGTTGCAGGCTGGGGCTAAACCACAACACAGACTTACAGAAAAAAATCTCACCCTGAATTTGAACACATGAACCTTGTCTCTATGGAAGAAATATGAGAGATGTCTGTAACACAAAATAATCATGATGTGAGGTAATTTTTCCTTGGGTCGGAATTCCTTTTATTCAAGACAGGTAGTTGATTAAAAACCGACTATTTTTCATGACATATGGAGGTACTTAAGAAGATTTTCCGTACTCTGAAGAGAGTGACTTGTACATGCAATCCTTTTAACAAAGCATTTGTCATTTTGGATGGACAGCTTAGCTGGTAGGGACGGACTGAACCAAACTTCTCTGCTACATTTAACCCTTCAAATGACAATACCGAAGGAAACACGGTTAGGGAAATACCCAAGGTACACCCATCCTCTTTACTGTATATCACAGGATTTGTTGTCTTGTTTCCTTCAACACTGTATTTTTAGCAGATGCACATGCTTTGTGGAATTACGTGTTTATACTAAGATGACAGGTGGAGGTTCATGTCTTTGGTCTGAAGCAAAACCTAGGAGTTCCCCAACAGAAAATGTGAATCCTAAATTTCATCACCCTTGGAGTGAATGCTCATGATGAATGGCATAGCACTGCCACACTATGACAAATAAAGCCATAGCACGGGTTTGAGTGACATCTTAGAGAAGCCAACCCGTAACCAGAATGTTTTCTAAAGAAAATGAATGGGCTACAAAGGGCACACTGAACTAATATTTAAAAAAATACTGAATGTATACAAAGAGACTTACTAATTGCTTTAAATAGCAGAGCTGATGTTTTCTGGCAATTGGGTTGTAAATGTGTTTTGTAGAACGAGTCAGAAATACTGAGGCAAAAGCTGGCACCCTTCTCCTGGAGCTGGAGCAAAGCACAGAACTCCCATTATATGTGCACAAGGATTTTACTATCTAGAAATCTTACATGTGGCTGCAAACAAATCAATAGCAGAACATGTACACATTCTCTAAGAAGCATTAGCAAATACTGTGAAGATTTATACAAGATCCTTTTAATGTCCTACATGCTTCCACTTAGCACATTAGTCAAGAGGAATCAATTCCTGATAAACTAATTTGTAATTTCTTCAGTGCTTTTACCACAACATCAAATTCTTAATTTCTTTCCTTTGAATCTGATGTAATTTGTTCACATTGTTGCAGCTCGGATTTCAAAAAATGATCCTTGAGTATAAACCTTGCAGAAATAGCTTTTTTACTTTCATTCATAAACAGTTTTTAAAGGTAGGAAACACACACACACAAATCAGAATATACAAACTAGTATAGTTCATGATCTAAGATTTTGAGGAAAAAACATTCATTGTCAGGCCATCAAATTTCAGGGTGGAAATGGACAGTAATCTAACATCAGGAAAAGAGAAATCGGCAGTCTCTTCTCTGTTGTAAAAAGCGTGACTTTAACCTTTTGAAAACCTTCTTTTGCAGTAAGAGAAGAAAGTTAGATATTGGACATCATATTGCTTATGGGAAAAATAGAGTGGATTAAGCCACACATGGCTGAAGAGGGAAAAATTGTATTTGAAATATCTGCAGAGCTCAATAGTACCTTGATACCAAATGATTCAAAGCTATCTTTGGCTTTAACTCAGGCAGTTGTCCTAAGCATGGCAACACAATGACAGTCAAAAAGATCCACAGATGTATACTAGAAAATGATAGTGTTTCATTAATTACCAAAATAAAAACTTGCTAAATCAGCTCTTAGATACCAGAACATTTTGAAAAATGGAAAAGGAACAGACTGTTAAAACCAGGTGGGAAATAGACTATGGGAGCCATTCATTACCTTTACATTTGCAGCCAAGAGCAAGTATTACCAGAATAGTTTGTTCATTTGTATATGGACTTCTATGCTTATATCATTGCATTCAGTTGTAATTCAAAGTTCTTTGTAAACGTTGAGCATTAAGTTGATTAAAAAAAAAAAAAAGCATAAAACTTACAATAAGTAAAGTCTCCCAAGCTGAGTGAAATCAAGCATAACCTAGGCCCAGACTTTGGTCAGCCTTATAGTAAGATAATGGGTTGATACTCAATGCGTATGTACAATGCATATGAATCTACACAGCTACTTGAACATCTCACTTTAAAAGGTAATGATAGAAGTTTTACAATACTAATCAGCAGCACTGCTTCCTTCCTCATCTTTTGCTTGTACAAATCGTATTCAAAGAGTGAGCTTTTTGACTCCTAGTGCAACTCAGAGTAATGTAATGTGCGTGTTCACATGCTGTGCTCAGCCCAAAGTTGTCCATTAGATGAACAGTGCAGAGGAAGAAAACCTGTGACTGCCACAGACCTGGAAATTGAAAATTTTACAACGCAAGAATTTCCTTTATACCACAAAAATCCATGGCTGACATAAAGGATAGCTCATTGGCCTTTCGGCATAGCTATAGGAACAAGACAGACCAGAGGAATTGCTCCCAGAGTCTTTTAAGCTGTTGTTCTTGATGTATCAATATTCTTAAAACGCCATCATTAATACATCACACTCAGCTTTTGCTGTTTGAATCTGTGTTCCAGTCGTGGGAGTGATGGGGTGTAACATAAAGAAAATACTGCCATTTCCCTCAATATAGGACCTAAAACCAACAACACTGTCCACAGGTTTTCTTCTTTCTGGAAAAGAGAGTTTCATGGGAAAATGCAAACATATATATTTCTTTAGTCCAATATATGCAATTGCACAGTTTTTGTGTTTTCCCTATGAAAAAATGAGTTAAACAATACTAAGACATTTCATCCAGATTTACTCCTGGGAAGCCACATATTTAAGAAAGATAGTAAATCGGCCAAGCTAAGGTCTTGTGTAATGCGAAACAGATTGAATTAACAAATTTCTGCCAAAACAGATTTTGAATGCTTTCCTCTCCACTTCATTGTGGTTCATCCTTGCAGAGTCTGGCCATTCTCATGGATTTAGCCAGAACTACTGTACTGCCCCAAATATGAGGTGACTTTGAATATAAGGCCACCCTCATTTTTCAAAGGATGCATAGAAAAATCAGCAAAATGTA
This sequence comes from Pelecanus crispus, assembly GCF_030463565.1. NCBI lineage: Eukaryota > Metazoa > Chordata > Aves > Pelecaniformes > Pelecanidae > Pelecanus > Pelecanus crispus. The sequence goes on from NC_134676.1 coordinate 16,637,215, forward strand.
TTAAAAAAAATCTCCTCCTGGCACTCCTCAGACTATCTCCTCCAGCCACAGCCTCCAAAGCCCTCCCTACTCATGGTCAGCCTGTAACTTTAACTCTTCTTACTTTCAGCATTTGATAAAATATCAAATAATAATCAAGAAGACTCCATTAAAACCAGACAAAACCCAATGGAACAAGGAGTCAGAAAATAACAGAATGACTCTGGAAATCACTAGAAATTACTGAAAGTCCTTTAGTAAAACTAGAAATTAAAAAGATCAAGCAGAAGCTGCCATACTGTAAAACACTGTGAGATACCATTAACAAAAATACTTCATATATACATACAAAATATTTAATAAGAGTTTAACATACATTTAAAGTATTTTTCTAAACTGCTTATTACATTTTTCAAATACAGACAAAACATTTACAAATAAATGTAAGTATGATGAAGAGTTCAGTCCTTGCAAACATTTCTGAAACAAATGAAAAGTTCTTCGTTGATTTAATCAAGGGCTTCCCCTCCTTTCCAGATCTGATTTCAGTAGATATTAAAACAAGAGCAACCTCAATCATTAGTCTCAATCATTATAATCATACAATGATATGGGTGGGAATGAACCTTTGGAGGTCATCTGGTCCAACCTCCTGCGCACACCAGGGCCAACTTTTTGCACAATGGGCACTGTATCATCTGTCAACTGTACTGATGGGTATAATGTGAACAAACATACCATTGAATAAAGATGAAAAGAACAGAGCACTGTAATAGCTTTGATTAGTACTGCATACAGTTTTGATGTACATTTTAAAACACAAAATACACAAAAATTCCTGTACCCTTGTTGCTACCAGCAGGTATCTACATCAGCAAGACAACGTATCATCTGATCTTCTGCAGCTCATACCAACATCACTTTGTTTTTGTGAAGTACAAATCATTGCACCAATGGTGCTTAAATGTCCAAAGGCAATTTAAAGTTCTCATTATTCATGGCATACAGTACACCTTTCATCATCAAAACATCTTTGTCTTTACAATTTTGATGAGATTTCTCTTGAATGCACCTAGAGAAAATGCTGTATCTTCAGGCTTACTTTATTCTTTAATTCCTAGAGCCAAAAGGCAGACCTCCTGGATTAGATTACATAGATACTTGGGTGATATTTGATTACTCTGGGTGATTCTGCGCAAGTCATTCAATCACCCTGGTAGTATTATAACCAGTGCCAAGGCCTCTCTTCTAACAGTGGTTTCACCTTTTATGCTTGTCTATCTCAAATTATCTACAACTCTTACTTACAGTCTCAGGGATATTGTAAACCTTGATTAACCCATGTTGTCAAAGAACATGGAGGTCCTTTGTAAATAGTGAAAGCCAAATGTAATGCAGTAGTAAGTATAACCATGTCATATAAAGTGGTCACTGCCAGAGTGTCAGAATAAGGAAACTCTCACTAATTGCATTATTGTAATTATTATTGTTATTAGTTGTACTGACTAATTTACATTAATTTATGTCAAAATGGTATTCTTAGGTTCAAACATCTACACAACTAAAAGCATTTTTTTTAAAACTCCTACCTGAGATGACAAGAGATTAATGCCAATGTGTAGTCCTTTCCCTGTCTTACACCACTGAAGTAAACCAGCCATAATTACTCCTTATGTATACAGCCCAGTGGCAAGATCTGTCATGGCTACTCCTGGTCTAACTGGCTCACCGTCTGAAAAAATACCCAACACCCAAACCCAAACCAAATCAACCAACCAACCAACCAACCAACCAAACAAACAAACAAACAAACAAAAACCCAAGAAGAGGCAAAACATTACTTTTTGTTATACTACATTCTACACAAGACTCATCTGAAAAAGTGTTTACATGTTTCTGCATTGCAAACTCCAAGAAATAAGAGTATCTGAGAGTGAACTGAAGCCACTGAGAAACAGATATTCTTGCAGTATACACACAATTCTGTAATTTAGCAATGCTGCAGACTGCAAACTGTGAACGATTTATTACACTACTTTTTCCCCTAATAACATAATGTTTCAACTCACCAATGCAAAAAGGAAAGAGATACTGTGAGAGACAAGAGAATCCAGTGAAAACTGAATTCATTTTGCCTGGAAGTCAAAGGTCTAAAGGATTTCTACAGTACACTGACCTGCGTCCCTGACTATTTGAAAGGCAGAACCATGTTGCTTTGCTCTTCTCACTCTCTTATTCTCACTCCTCTCCTGGCCCTCCCCCAGCCAAATCTCAGGTTTTTTTTTTTTCCAGTCCATGTGCTCCACCCTTCTAGTGGGAAAACAAAAAACCCTTTGTTTTGTTTACACATGCACACATTAAACATGTAAATAGATGCAAATTCCTGACCTTCTGACCAAAAATCACTGGAAAGTTGTTGGTTCAAATATCTTTTTTCAATCTGTCATCCCTTTTTCTGGCATCAAGGGAAAAATCTTCATTTTACATCATGTGTTTCAGAACTTCCCTAGTCACGGGAACAAACTATGACCACTCTGCAATCAGTGGCAAAATGACCTTTCATTTCAGTGAACATAGGCTTTTACAATAGAAGCTTAGAAGTGCTTCTCCTGAGGTGTTCTCCCACTTCCTACACTGAAAAGTTTGAGGTTGGATGCTCAGATTCTGACAGCCATTGCTTGTCTTGAAGTGCAGTCCGCAAATAGCAGCACTAAAACTAATGGGACAGTTTCAGAGTTTCAGCACCTACGCCTATCATAAGCCCACTTAAAATCAGTGTAATTGATAAATAATAACTGTTTGGTTATGTAAAGAAAAACTGAATGTGGCCTGAAGCACTGACTTTCATTCAAAATGTGTTTGTGGTACAGATTTGCACAAAACAGGTCATAGAATCACAGAATACCTTGAGTTGGAAAGGACCTGTAAGGATCATCAAGTCCAACTCCCTGATCCTTGCAGGACAACCTAAAACTAAACCGCATGGCTCAGAGCATCGTGCAGACACTCCTTGAACTCTGACAGGCTTGGTGCTGTGACCACTTCCCTGGGGAGCCTGTGCCAGGGACCGACCACCTCTCTATGAAGAACCTTTTCCAAATGTCCAACCTGAACTCCCGCGACACAGCTTCGTTCCATGCCCTTGTGTCCTGTCGCTGGTCGCCAGAGGGAGGAGACCAGCACCCCCCCTCCACTGCCCACTGTGAGGAAGGTGTAGGCTGAGATGAGGTCACCCCTCAGCGATGAGATCACCCCTCAGCCTTCTCTTCTCAAAGCTGAACAAGCCCAGTGATGTCAACCACTCCTCGTAAGTCTTGCCCTCGAGGCCTTTCACCATCTTGGTCACCTCCTCTGGACACAATCCCACAGTTTGATGTCCTTCTTACACTGAGGCACCCAAAACTGGGCACAGTATTCGAGGTGGGGCTGCACCAGCACCGTGTAAAGTGGGACAGTCACCTCCCTTGACCGGCTAGCGATGCTGTGCTTGGTGCACCCCAGGACGTGGCTGGCCCTTTTGGCTGCCAGGGCACACTGCTGACTCATGTTCAACTTGCAATCAACCCAAACCCCCAGGTCTCTTTCTGCAGGGCTGCTCTTCAGCCTCTTGTCCCCTGATTTGTATGTATAACCAGGATTACACCATCCCAGGTGGAGAATCTTGCACTTACTCTTGTTAAATTTGATACAGTTGGTGATTCCCCATCTCTCTACTCTATCCAGATACAATCATAGAATCACAGAATCATTTAAGTTGGAAAAGACCATTATGATCATTGAGTCCAACTGCAAATCTAAGACTGCCAAGTCTACCACTAAACCATGTCTCTAAGCTCCACATCTACACATCTTTTAAATACCTCCAGGGATGATGACTCAACCACTTCCCTGGGCAGCCTGTTCCAATGCTTGACAACCCCTTCTGTGAAGAATTTTTCCTGATATCCAATCTAAACCTCCCCTGGCGCAACCTGAGGCAATTTCCTCTCGTCCTATTGCTTGCTACTTGGGAGAAGAGACCAACACCCACCTCGCTACAACCTCCTTTCAGGTAGTTGGGAATCAAGGTGCACGTGCACTGATGCCAGGCTGACATTTCCTCAGGAGCATGCAGGACTATAATTGTCTCATGAACATATTCATGAACATCTCCATCTGAAATATCCTAAAGGCCAGTGTAAATTTAGAGTCACAGAGTATCATAACAGATTTGTCTCTATGTTCTTCGGTCTGAAGTGCAAAACCAGTTGAAAATGCAGCTGTCCATCATGTGATTGCAGCACCTGTTCCCCGCTTCCCATGGTTTCATTCCATTTTATATACAGCAACTAGAAAGGCTGCTCTGGGTATTGGTGGTACCACCATTCCTGGTACAACATTTCAGATGGGAAGAAATCAGCAGTAACACTTGCAAGTATACACCTGAAAGGAGTCAAAATATGTCTTCCAACTTTGTTTGCTCCAGTTTTCCTCTGGAGACTTCTCTTTATTTTTGGTTTGCTTGTACCAGAATCCTGCCAAGCAAATAACAGGTAGACCTTCAGTGGCTTAGAACCTCTCCTTCTAAGTCAAGTTTGAACAAATAATTTACCTATTGCAGCTGAGTCACAGTTTTTCTGGCCTTGACAATATAAGCAAGTGGTAGGAGCACTGGGGGTGTTGAATTTCCTTTTAAATTTTCTTTTTTATTTTCTTCAAACAGCTTTGATTGTTGCAATGAAAAAAAAGAATCACTCTTGTTTTTTGAACCTTGCTAGATCTTGCAGTGGGCCATGTCCCATGAAAAGGGCAATGGGAGATTTGAGTCTGAATGCCTTGCAGATCTTGAGGAACCAAGTGGAAGGGAAGGATTTTCTACACCATTAAGTATTAATTGCTGCTTTCTTCTGGGAAATCAACACCAAATCTGTGTTAAGGAGCAAAATTAAGACTTTAAGAGTCTCCTCACATTAGTCTGCTCAGTTTTCGTTATAGAAATGCTGGATTCTGCTTTCCTCCATCTGCTCTTAGGCATTCCATTTCTCTCCAGGGTCTTCCTTGGTGTTTTCAGTGCCATCACTTCTGGGTTTAAGGAAGAATCTAATAAAATGGGTGGGGTTGGGTTGGGGTTGAAAATAGAGAAAGCCCGAAGCTGATAAAATATTTTGTAGCTGGGGTTGAAACCCCTGTGTTCTTTGCATTTTGGAATGTGACTCTGTTTCTGTGCATTCCATTGCCTTTGCTTCCAAGGTGAGGATGAAAAGTAAATCGATTGTCCTGTCTTTTGGTACAAAGCTACATGAACTAAGGAGAGTAAATGTACCTAAGGCCTCAGTTGCCCCAGGACCACTGAGAAGCACCTGCACAAAGAGAAGGAAAAACTGGCAGCTGTACTACCAAGACGAAAGCCCCATGTAAACCAGTGTCCTGTCTGATAGCAGCACATGAGAAAACACCAGATGAAGATAGCAAGCAGTTGGCAGTCTTTCTTCCACTGAGTCTTAGCTTCTGGGTGTCATGGGCTCAGACCTCCTCAGCCAGAGAAGTTGTCTTTCTACCTGATGTTCCTTGGACTTTTCATCCCTGAATGTGTCTGGAAGTTCTTAAAGATTAGGTTTTAAACAGGTTCAAAGTACCCTGTGCAAGTCATTATAACTCAATGAAACAACATTTTCTTACGGCTGGAGCCTGGCCCTGATTGCCTTGAGCACTATGCACCATGCTGAGCACACACAGAGGCCTATTGCTGTCTTTATGCAAGTGCTTTCCTTTGAATTCAACATTGAAATCATGTTTTGTTCTCTTTGAGCCCAGCTCTGCACTGAGATCTGCAAACATCTCAGTAGTTTTGACCTGCACAATTGCTACGAATCTGCTCTTGGCAGTCAGTGGTCAGCTGCAGTTATAGCGTGACATTTTGCTGGTAACCATAGAGACAGATGTTTTCCAGTCCCTTGGTGAAGACTGGGTTCATGTCTACCCACACACAACTCAGAAAAGGGAGGGATAGGATGTACGCTGCCAGAGAACTGAAGATTTACCTTAAGTATTCTGAGCTCACCAGGAATCCGCTGTAATCGCCATCAAGAGAAAAGGAGTTGAGCCAATGCTGAAGGCTTAGGCAGAGCTGAGGCAGAGCATGTTCACAAATTGCTACAGCTCACTGCATCATCTCCTTTTCTGAGCAGATACCACTAATGAGTAGTCATAAGACAAAAAGTACTACCAGGTCCACTTCTCAGGTAATACTGAAACAAAATAGGAAGAAGCAATTTTGCAGATTTGCCTCTCTGATATGGAGACAGATGCCACAAGCTTGGGAACATCATCAAGTCCTAAGCGTCTCACAGAAAACAAGTGAGCTGGACACAAGGCAGAGTCAGCACAGAGGGTTTGCCAGCTGTTTTATTAGATCACCACTTCTAATGGTATGCAGGTCTCATCAGTGCCAGATCCAGTAGTCCAGACATATCACAAGCGGAAAAGCACTAATTGCAGTCTTCATTTTCTTGGGAGGACACTCTTTCACCCTGAAGACAGAAAGGCTTGTCCGTTGGATGTGCTCTCCTCACTATTCTGCCACACGTAAGGAGACAAGCTTTATATTCATGACAATAAATTCAAACACATATCCCCCAGTGTGTGTCCTTAATAGTGTTTTGGAAACCTGTCTAGTTTTTAATTGGAGTCTCAGGAATGTAGAACTGCATTGCTGTCAGTGGAGCCAAGCAGCTGTCTCTTTCAAGAAAGAAAAAGAATCAAAGAAAATGGTCCTAGCTTTGTCACATAAATAACAAGCGGACAGTTCTGCAGATGCCTTCTCTGAGAAGCAGCAATATGAAGTGGGATGATGTTCTTGTAGCTTACCTGGAATAGTTCTCAAATAGTTGAGGGCTTTGAATCAGGATGAAATGTCTTGTGAGAAATCAAAGACATCAAAAGAATGGCATTTGGCATAACTTTAAACAATGAGGCTTAGGTTCAACCAACCTGCTTGGGCTCAGGAAAACTAGGTCCTAGTTCCTCCCCTGTTGTTGCCACATACCCAAAAAAGTTGTTTCCTTCCCTGCCTCAGGTTCCTCATCTGTTGATATTGTCCCTAATAAGTCACCTTTATTGGCTCTTTCAGACCAAGACTCGTGGTATTTTCCTACAGTAATCTCTTAGAGTGGTATTTTTAGGGGAGCCTGAACTACTTCAGTTCTGCTCCTGCTGCAGTCAGTTGGCATTTCACTGGTAGAAGTGTTAGCAGTTAGACAAATAGGAATTTGACTGCAGCTGTCAGAGATTGCAGTTACTCCAGTGCTGAGGGTTTGGAAATCCAATGCATGTTGTCATTAAGAAGAGATGAAAGGAAAAATAAAATAAAGCAAACAAACAATCCAGCTGCATGTCTGTTCTCCTACATGGAGTTCATCAAATTGGCAGCAGCAAAATAATTAACCTAACTGATCATACATATGTCACCAGCAGGAATAGGATTAACATGATAAATTTAATAATGGACTTCACCACTTCTGCTCTTCTCTTCCCTGTTTTGAGTCCCTGCCATAGATAAGCACTCTTGTTAGAAGAGCTGTTTTCAAGCTACAGTTTCTGACTGTTGTATGGCCCCGGAAGACAGTGAGTGTCACATCTGCCACCACTTGCCAATAGCAGAGGAAAAAGCAGGAAGTTTTGTTAGTTAAATCAGACCTCCTCTCTAATTCTTCCCTCTCTGCAGTGTTAGAATCTGATTATTGAGATCAGCAGTCACCTCTTCGCTCTCCCTGCCCAGGTTAGAAGAATCTGCCCTGGCTCTGGAGAAGCTTTGGACCTGTGAGCAGGACTCCTCAGTTGGTTAGAGCATGGTGCTAATAATGCCAAGGTCACGGGTTTAATCCCTGCTCACTGCAGGGGGGTTGGGCTAGATGATCTCTCAAGGTCCCTTCCAACCCAAAGCATTCTATGATTCTATGATTCTATGACTCATGCTGTGGCAGTAGTGGATCCCCACTGAGATATCTCCACTGCAGTCTCCACACATGAGCCTGAGGAAATAGAAATAAGTCCCTGGATGCTCCAGTGAAGACAGTCCTGTGCAAGCTGTCTCCAGCCCTGAGCAGCATAGGGAGTCCATATCCAGAGTTTAGGATTTAAACTGAACAAAACCAATGGTTGAAGGAGAAGTAATAAATATTTAAAAGAAAATGTGTACAAGAACCTGCCATTCAGTCTATTGGTGGAGGTAAGTCTCAATCCTGCTGGCATTTAAGGTTATGCCAGCTTCTTTCATAGCTTCAGCTTTGAAAATATTCAAGTCTGCAGGTGCTAGAAATCAGTTCTGCCAAGATGTCACACCTTGGTCACTCATAAAAGACCAGAGAGGCCCTAGAGAGGAGCAAAGAACAAGAAACATGGTCTAGCAGGACTAGAAGTCTACTTTTCTAATGCTCAGCTAAGCCCTGGTCCTTCAGGAAGGTCTGACACATCAGTGTAGCTGAAGCGCAGCCTACTGGCAATGCATGTGGAAGTACATTTTCGCTCACTGCTTCCCTCAGGAAACATTGTTGGGCTTCAGGCAGATATTGGAAACAAATCTCTTTTGAAAGAAAGCTGATGTGAAACTGCGATATAGTTTCTCTGCACTCGACTGAGATCTCTAGACCTTTCAGGCTGTTGAACTGCCAGCAGTTTGCACCTTAGTCTAGTTGAACCCTTCAGAAAGACAGATTTCTTATGTTAGATGCATATGTGTGAATGCTAATCATGAAGCAAAAGCTTCCTTGTAAAATGTGATATATTGTCCTCTGAAGCAGAGAACAACATTTTCAGCCCAAGGAGCAAAATTACTCAGTGTTTTATTTATTTTAAGAGATTACTTTTTGCGCGGGCATTGCATTATTTGATGCCCTGAGTACCCCAGCAGCCTCTATTTGCCATGCTTAGCCTACAGCTCCCTTTTTATGCAATCTTCCCATCTTTTACAAGGAATAGGGGTCCCCATACTTCATGATACACACTGCCAGGTGATGCATCTATGATGCAGCTGTTAAGTGGACATGCTGTAGCTGTGATGCGAAAGTGATGCAGATGTTCACGCAGGGTTGCATATCAAGAGCTCTACCACAGAGTTTACTGACCCTGTAGAGCAACGTAACTAGACCAACATATCATTTTGTCCCACTGAGGTGTTGTAGAATTGTTTTGACATGTACAGTTTTATACCTGACTTTGCTGCTCAAGTTTTCTGCAGAAAACACACTTTCATACAGAAGACCTAATATCCACTCTGTCAGCTACAGTTACCATTTAGTGAATTCATTCACTCATTCATTCATTGAGTTAATGACTGATTAGCTCTGCGAGGTATTTAATAGCAGTGCCACACAAATCATTACACAAATAGCAATGCAGGCACTTAAAAATACATAAGAGAACAGCTCAGAAAGACCACCTTTAAAGTAAAACAGTAAATAAGAACTCACAGTGCATTCAGTGCTCACCTGGCATGAAAGCAAGGGTCCCGTGTTCTTCACAGCTTCCGACGACACCCTGCCAAAGAGTCATTTGCAGCCTTTTTTCCTGAGGAGTGGGATCAAGACAGCCTGCAAAAGGGACCAAGATAGAGACACTACTAAAACACTGTCCAATTACACCTCAGTTATGCTAGTTGCCCAACACTTCTGTAATAAGACGGTGTACATGTGTGAGTGACACTTTATTGCTCATTTCTCTGTTCTTCACTTAGCTTAATGCAGATCAGTTCCTGCAACCGATATCCTTTTTCTTGGATTAGCATGACTAAGAACTACAAGAAACATGGTGGATTCATGGCATCTCATGACACCATGAGCTGGTGGCTCATGGCTTGGACGGATGTACTCTTCGCTGGATAAAAACTGTCTGGGTGGCCAAACCCAGAGAACTGTGGTGAATGGAGTTGTCCTGGTTTTGGCTGGGATAGAGTTAATTTTCTTCCTAGTAGCAGGCATAGTGCTGTGTTTTGGATTTACTATGAGAAGAATGCTGATAACACACTGATGTTTTAGTTGTTGCGAAGTACTGCTTATGCTAGTCAAGGATTTTTCAGCTTCCCATGCTCTGCCAGGTGCACAAGAAGCTGGGAGGGGGCACAGCCAGAATAGTTGATCCAAACTGACCAAAGAGCTATTCGATACCATATGACATCATGCTCAGTATATAAACTGGGGGGGTTGGCCGGGGAGCAGTGATTGCTGCTCGGAAACTAGGTGGGTATCCGTCGGCAGGTGGTGAGCAATTGCATTGTACATCACTTCCTTTGTATATTATTACTATTATTATTATCATTATTGTATTGTTATTATTATCATTACTATTTTACTTTATTTCAATATTAAACTGTTCTTATCTCAACCCAGGAGGGTTTCTCACTCTTACTCCTCTGATACTCTCCCCCATCCCATAGGGGGAGGAGAATGGAGTGAGGGGCTGCGTGGTGCTTAGTTGCTGGCTGGGGCTAAAACAAGACAGGAGTTAAATCCAGTGGCAACCAGTCACAAGCGATGTTCCCCAGGGCTCTGTTTTGGGGCCAGTCTTGTTTAATAGCTTTATCAACGATGGCCCTGCAGGGGGATCTGGACAGGCTGGATTGATGGGCTGAGACTATCAGCTGTAGGAGGTTCGGCCTAGTGCTGGGTGTTGCGCTTGGGTCACAACAGCCCCGTGCAACGCTACGGGCTTGTGGAAGAGTGGCTGGGAAGCTGCCTGGCCGAAAAGGACCTGGGGGTGTTGTTTGACAGCCAGCTGAACGTGAGCCAGCAGTGTGCCCAGGTGGCCAAGGCGGCCAAGAGCATCCTGGCTTGTATGAGGAACAGTGTGGCCAGCAGGAGCAGGGAGGTGATTGTCCCCCTGTACTTGGCACTGGTGAGGCCGCACCTTGTCAAAACTGTGTCCAGTTTTGGGCGCCTCAGTACAAGAAGGACATTGAGTTGCTGGAGCGTGTCCGGAGAAGGGCAACGGAAGGTGGTGAAGGGTGTGGAGCACAAGTCTTAGGAGGAGCGGCTGAGGGAACTGGGGTTGTGTTTAGCCTGGAGAAGAGGAGGCTGGGGGGACACCTTGTTGCTCTCTCCAGCTGCCTGAAAGGAGGTTGTAGTGAGGTGGGTGTTGGTCTCTTCCTCCAAGGAACAAGCGATAGGACGAGAGGAAATGGGCTCAAGGTGCATCAGGGGAGGTTTAGATCGGGTATTAGGAAAAATTTCTTCACGGAAAGGGTAGTCAAGCATTGGAACAGGCTGCCCAGAGAGGCGGTGGAGTCACCATCCCTGGAAGTGTTCAAAAAACGGGTAGACGTGGCACTTTTTGGGACATGGTTTAGTGGGCGTGGTGGTGCTGGGTCGATGGTTGCACTGATGATCTTAGAGAAGCTTTCCAACCTTAATGATTCCTAGCTTTTACTTGCACTATAAATAATCCAGCCACCAAGCCAGGGAACATGAAATTACCGCTCTACCCTTAACTGGTTTAGTGGTGGACTTGGTAGCGTTAGGTTAATGGTTGGACTGGATGATCTTAAAGGTCTTTTCCAACCTAAACGAGTCTATGATTCTATGATTCTGTGACTCCAACCGGGGGAGTCTGGGCCCCATCCAGCCCCAGCGGAGCCCAGGGGACACCAGGAACTGAACACAGAAACCCTCCTGGAAAAGTGACCGCGCCCTGGCGGTGTCTCCACAGGGTGTGTGTGGTGCAGCCACCTTCGTCAAATGGACACCCAGGGCTTGGGACTGGAGGCGGCCATATGATTTTATTCCCGTCTGGGTGGGACAAGGTCCCTGAGAGCGAGCCAAGTGCTGGCTGTGACTCCCTGTGGGAGGAAGCGGGGGAGCCCTGAGGGCCGGCCAGCAGTGCTGGGGTGTGTGTGGGGAGAGCCTGTGGGACTTTGTCCTGCAGCCTCCAAGGGAGGCACGAGGTGTTCCCTTGCCGCATGTGCCTGGAGACGTCAGCCACGGCCAGAGTGACTTGATGGGGCCCTGGGAAGACATGCCCGAGGCCTCGGTGACCGGCGTGAAACACCAATGCCGAGCGCAAGACAAGCGATGGGGGGGACGGAGTGGACAGTGGCGTTGCAGTACCACCAGACACAAGGGCGAGCACCGCGGGTGAGGACGGCCCGTTGTGATGTCCCCGAGCGACGGATGGTGACATCTCCAAGCGACAGACTATGATGTCCCCAGGCAATGGATTGTGACCACACGTCCCTTGCTGCTTAGATCGGGGTGCTGAGTCTCACCCAGCTGGCTCGTGCCCGCACTCCAGCTGAGCGAGTACGTGAGGTCGGAGTGTGGAGCGAGGCTGTTGCTAGTGCTGAGGTCGTGCTCGGGGAGTTCTTCACTGCAACTCTCAGTGCCCGACCGCAGAGCCATTGAAGGGTGTTCCCTGGCCCTGACTGTTTCAGGCAGCCAGGGCACCCAGGAGGCATGCTTGCAGCAGCACAGGTGAGCCGTGGAGGGAAACCTCACCCTGGGGAGCTGGGAGGGTTTCCTTCTTGAGGGGCCTGGACTTGAGGGGCCTTTCTTCCATCCCTGCGTGGACCAGCAAATGACCATGGCCTCTCTTCATTTCCTAGCGTGACACCCGCTGCTGCAGTGCCTGTGCTTCCCCCAGCCCGCCACAGGGCGTGGAGAGCATGGCCATGGAGCTGGAGAACCGCTGTCCAATATGCCTGGACAGCTGGGAGGAAGCCAGCTACATACTGCCATGCCTCCACCGATTCTGCTACGTGTGCATCGTGCGGTGGGCTGAGAGCAAGCCCGAGTGCCCCCTCTGCAAGAGGAGGGTGACCTCCATTTTGCACTCGGTGCGGGCGGATGACGACTTTGAGGAGCATGTCATCCCACCACCTGCAGCACCATCAGTCATCCGCCTGACAGGAGGAGCTCCTGGACACCCAGCTGCCCACAGCCCCCATCAGGCTGCAGCACCCCGGCCTCCAGCCGCGGGGCCGCTGCCCATGGCTCCAGTGGGCGGCTTCTATGCCCACGTCTGGGCATCCATCTTCCGCGTCTACCCCACTGTCCTCCATCCCCTGCTGCCCTGGCTGCATCAGGAGCTGGGGCAGCTCTTCGAGGGTGCCCAAGAAGCAGCAGCAGCTCAGAGACTCGTTGTATCCAGCCTGCACTACTTTGGCCTGGATGAGGAGGCTCTGATCCGGCTGCTGCAGGCCTCCCTGGGCAGGCACACGAGGAGCTTTGTCCGGCGGCTTGTTGACACCGTCGTGCGTCGGTGCAGCAGGGAGGTCCGACATCGGCTGGGCCTCGAGGATGCCCGTGCTGCTGGAGGGCAGGATGGCAGCCCCGAGGCTGCTCCCAGCCCTGCTGCCTCCCGAGGGAGGTCTCCTGCCCCCGGCCCAGCCCTTCGCGGGGGTCCCAGCGGCCCCCCCAGCGCCCCTGTTCGTACCCCCGGGGAACAAGAAGAGCTGCAGGGGGACCGAGAGGAGGCTGTGCCCGGGCCCTCCACTCCCAACCGAGGCAGCCAACGCTCCGCTGGGCGGCCCCAGCAAGCCCCGAAGAGGAGGGCCAGCAGCCCTGGGGACCACTCCCAGCCCCGCAAGAAGCCACCCCGCCGTCGGTGACAGTGGGAGGGTGCCTCAGGGGCTGGCCAAACCACGGCCAGGCCAGCAGCTGGGGCTCAGACCAGTCCCCCAGAGATCCTGGACCCCTACATCTAATTATTACGAAATAAAATAAAACAAAACAAAATAAAACAAAACAAAATAAAACAAAATAAAATAAAATAAAGGCATGAAAACTGCAGACAAAGTCTCAGTATTACTAACAGTCTCGGTGGCATTGCTGTCCCCACCTGTGCTGCTTTCTCCCCCTTTTCCTGGTACTAGGCGCACCGTTTCCTCTGTTTCCACCGTGTCCACTGGGCTCTACTACCTCCTCCACCCAGAAGCCTTGCAATTTGGTAGAGAGCCTGTGGTCTGGTACTAGCAACGGCAGTGCCATGTTGCTGGGCCGTGGGACTGGAGGGACGGGGTGCCCCCACTGTGGGTCCTGTTGCTCTGCGGGGCAGAAGAACAGGGGCGGGAGATGGGACGAGGCTCAGGTCCTCTCTGCTTCAGTTCCCCTGGTGAAAGGTGGCAATGCCTTGCACCAGCCGTTTCCTCAGAGGTGCTCTGGTTGAAGCAGCGCTCTTGTTCTGTGGAAAGACCCCCACCCCGGTGTGATCGGGAGGGTGTTAGAAGTGCTTCAGGGAGGTCTGTGTGGAGCCCCAGCACGGATGCCCTTTGCAGCACACAGAGAGCGAACGTTGTGGTTCATGCTCCTCGGGGCTTGCAGTGCACCGTCTCCAGGCACGACGGCATCCACTTCTCCAGCCCGCCTCGCACACAGCTCCAGGAGAGAAGGGCCCCAGTGCTGGCTGATGACTATCAACCCCTCCTTTGCCTACAAGGCGCTGACTGCACAGCTGGGGAGACGAAAGCAGGCTGTGCGGAGGCAGCACGGGCCCAGAAGCTCCTGCAGTGATGTGACTTTCTGCTTGCTCAGGGCTTTGGCCTTGGTTTGGTTTCTCCCCGAGCGACAAGCACAGTCCTCCAAGGCTGTTTGCCTTCCCCCACCCTCCCCGAACGAAAAGATCTCCATCCGTGGGCAGAGCACTGGAGAGCGGGGCGGGGCGGGGGGCAGGCACCAAAAAGAGCACTGCCAGGTCAGCTGCCAGCCTCCAAGAGTCTCCAGAGCTCAGTCCTCACCACGTAAATGCCTCTCCAGCTGCATTCACTGGTGCCATAGGCAGGTCACGTCCTGCCCGTGTCTTTGGGATGCTCCTTCCCATGGGTGACCTCAAGACCTGGAGGCGCCTGGGGCACACAGCACCCAACGAGAGTCAGAAGGACCCGGCTTTGTCTCTGGGGCGGCAGCAGCTTGTGGCTCTCTGTCGCTTCTGCGTGGGAGTGGACAGAGACAACGGAGCCAGGCCATCCGTGGCTGCGCGCTTTCCTCCGCTCTCCCAGGAAGAGACCTCCATCCCAGACTGGCTGTGGCAGAGCAGCGGAGAGCGGCAAGAAGGGCTAGCGATAAAAAAAAGAGACGAGCGCCAAGGGCCTGCCAATGCCGTCTGTCGCTGGAGGCCCATGGCCTCCTGAGGCTCGAGTGGCACCTGGCGCGGGCATTTGATCAAGTGCTCTCCCCAAGTGCACCAAAGAAGTGTTCAGGAGGATGGCATGGCCACATCCCCCACCACGTCCCGCTGGGCCACGCTGCTCCGGAGAGAGCAGGATGCGGCCTCTGGGGGGAACAGGCGAGTCCCTCTCAGGGCACTGCCCCGGCTGGGTCCTGGCCGCGCATGGCAGGGACTCAAGACACACGAAATTTCTGGGTGCCACTGATGGTCGCGGGCAGGGAGACCGCCTTGGAGCCGTGCCGAACGGGGGCAGCCGTGGCGGGGGGCTTGTGCCATCCCCGAGAGCCCCCAGGGAAAGGCCTGGCCAGGCCCCAGGTGCAGCGGCGGCGGGTGGGGAGGCGGGACGGTGCTGGCACGGCTGCCGTCGTGGCTGCGCCAGCCAGCCGTCCTGGGGGCTGCACGCCTGGGGGCTGGTGGGCCCAGCCTGAGGAACTGGGCAAGGCGGCCATCTTCTTTGCTGTCCTGAAATGGCACTGCCAGCGGTTCCCGCCCATGAGCCGCCAGACGAAGCTGAAGTTTGACAGGGAAAAAGCTCCACCTTCTTCCCAAAGCCTGCTCTGATGGCTCGTGGCAGGCAGAGGTGCTGGGGCTGTTTGGCTCTGTGTCCCCCCATCGCCCTGCGGACTCAGGGCGTCTCCTGGCGCCATGAGCTGGCGGCTCATGGCTTGGACGGGCGTGCTCTTTGCCGGATAAAAAACTGGCTGGGTGGCCAAGCCCACAGAGTTGTGGTGAATGGAGTTAAATCCAGTGGCAACCAGTCACAAGCGATGTTCCCCAGGGCTCTGTTTTGGGGCCAGTCTTGTTTAATAGCTTTATCAACGATGGCCCTGCAGGGGGATCTGGACAGGCTGGATCGATGGGCTGAGGGCAGCTGTAGGAGGTTCAGCAAGGCCAGGCGCCGGGTGTTGCGCTTGGGTCACAACAGCCCCGTGCAACGCTACGGGCTTGTGGAAGAGTGGCTGGGAAGCTGCCTGGCCGAAAAGGACCTGGGGGTGTTGTTTGACAGCCAGCTGAACGTGAGCCAGCAGTGTGCCCAGGTGGCCAAGGCGGCCAAGAGCATCCTGGCTTGTATGAGGAACAGTGTGGCCAGCAGGAGCAGGGAGGTGATTGTCCCCCTGTACTTGGCACTGGTGAGGCCGCACCTTGTCAAAACTGTGTCCAGTTTTGGGCGCCTCAGTACAAGAAGGACATTGAGTTGCTGGAGCGTGTCCGGAGAAGGGCAACGGAAGGTGGTGAAGGGTGTGGAGCACAAGTCTTAGGAGGAGCGGCTGAGGGAACTGGGGTTGTGTTTAGCCTGGAGAAGAGGAGGCTGGGGGGACACCTTGTTGCTCTCTCCAGCTGCCTGAAAGGAGGTTGTAGTGAGGTGGGTGTTGGTCTCTTCCTCCAAGGAACAAGCGATAGGACGAGAGGAAATGGGCTCAAGGTGCGTCAGGGGAGGTTTAGATCGGGTATTAGGAAAAATTTCTTCACGGAAAGGGTAGTCAAGCATTGGAACAGGCTGCCCAGAGAGGCGGTGGAGTCACCATCCCTGGAAGTGTTCAAAAAACGGGTAGACGTGGCACTTTTTGGGACATGGTTTAGTGGGCGTGGTGGTGCTGGGTCGATGGTTGCACTGATGATCTTAGAGAAGCTTTCCAACCTTAATGATTCCTAGCTTTTACTTGCACTATAAATAATCCAGCCACCAAGCCAGGGAACATGAAATTACCGCTCTACCCTTAACTGGTTTAGTGGTGGACTTGGTAGCGTTAGGTTAATGGTTGGACTGGATGATCTTAAAGGTCTTTTCCAACCTAAACGAGTCTATGATTCTATGATTCTGTGACTCCAACCGGGGGAGTCTGGGCCCCATCCAGCCCCAGCGGAGCCCAGGGGACACCAGGAACTGAACACAGAAACCCTCCTGGAAAAGTGACCGCGCCCTGGCGGTGTCTCCACAGGGTGTGTGTGGTGCAGCCACCTTCGTCAAATGGACACCCAGGGCTTGGGACTGGAGGCGGCCATATGATTTTATTCCCGTCTGGGTGGGACAAGGTCCCTGAGAGCGAGCCAAGTGCTGGCTGTGACTCCCTGTGGGAGGAAGCGGGGGAGCCCTGAGGGCCGGCCAGCAGTGCTGGGGTGTGTGTGGGGAGAGCCTGTGGGACTTTGTCCTGCAGCCTCCAAGGGAGGCACGAGGTGTTCCCTTGCCGCATGTGCCTGGAGACGTCAGCCACGGCCAGAGTGACTTGATGGGGCCCTGGGAAGACATGCCCGAGGCCTCGGTGACCGGCGTGAAACACCAATGCCGAGCGCAAGACAAGCGATGGGGGGGACGGAGTGGACAGTGGCGTTGCAGTACCACCAGACACAAGGGCGAGCACCGCGGGTGAGGACGGCCCGTTGTGATGTCCCCGAGCGACGGATGGTGACATCTCCAAGCGACAGACTATGATGTCCCCAGGCAATGGATTGTGACCACACGTCCCTTGCTGCTTAGATCGGGGTGCTGAGTCTCACCCAGCTGGCTCGTGCCCGCACTCCAGCTGAGCGAGTACGTGAGGTCGGAGTGTGGAGCGAGGCTGTTGCTAGTGCTGAGGTCGTGCTCGGGGAGTTCTTCACTGCAACTCTCAGTGCCCGACCGCAGAGCCATTGAAGGGTGTTCCCTGGCCCTGACTGTTTCAGGCAGCCAGGGCACCCAGGAGGCATGCTTGCAGCAGCACAGGTGAGCCGTGGAGGGAAACCTCACCCTGGGGAGCTGGGAGGGTTTCCTTCTTGAGGGGCCTGGACTTGAGGGGCCTTTCTTCCATCCCTGCGTGGACCAGCAAATGACCATGGCCTCTCTTCATTTCCTAGCGTGACACCCGCTGCTGCAGTGCCTGTGCTTCCCCCAGCCCGCCACAGGGCGTGGAGAGCATGGCCATGGAGCTGGAGAACCGCTGTCCAATATGCCTGGACAGCTGGGAGGAAGCCAGCTACATACTGCCATGCCTCCACCGATTCTGCTACGTGTGCATCGTGCGGTGGGCTGAGAGCAAGCCCGAGTGCCCCCTCTGCAAGAGGAGGGTGACCTCCATTTTGCACTCGGTGCGGGCGGATGACGACTTTGAGGAGCATGTCATCCCACCACCTGCAGCACCATCAGTCATCCGCCTGACAGGAGGAGCTCCTGGACACCCAGCTGCCCACAGCCCCCATCAGGCTGCAGCACCCCGGCCTCCAGCCGCGGGGCCGCTGCCCATGGCTCCAGTGGGCGGCTTCTATGCCCACGTCTGGGCATCCATCTTCCGCGTCTACCCCACTGTCCTCCATCCCCTGCTGCCCTGGCTGCATCAGGAGCTGGGGCAGCTCTTCGAGGGTGCCCAAGAAGCAGCAGCAGCTCAGAGACTCGTTGTATCCAGCCTGCACTACTTTGGCCTGGATGAGGAGGCTCTGATCCGGCTGCTGCAGGCCTCCCTGGGCAGGCACACGAGGAGCTTTGTCCGGCGGCTTGTTGACACCGTCGTGCGTCGGTGCAGCAGGGAGGTCCGACATCGGCTGGGCCTCGAGGATGCCCGTGCTGCTGGAGGGCAGGATGGCAGCCCCGAGGCTGCTCCCAGCCCTGCTGCCTCCCGAGGGAGGTCTCCTGCCCCCGGCCCAGCCCTTCGCGGGGGTCCCAGCGGCCCCCCCAGCGCCCCTGTTCGTACCCCCGGGGAACAAGAAGAGCTGCAGGGGGACCGAGAGGAGGCTGTGCCCGGGCCCTCCACTCCCAACCGAGGCAGCCAACGCTCCGCTGGGCGGCCCCAGCAAGCCCCGAAGAGGAGGGCCAGCAGCCCTGGGGACCACTCCCAGCCCCGCAAGAAGCCACCCCGCCGTCGGTGACAGTGGGAGGGTGCCTCAGGGGCTGGCCAAACCACGGCCAGGCCAGCAGCTGGGGCTCAGACCAGTCCCCCAGAGATCCTGGACCCCTACATCTAATTATTACGAAATAAAATAAAACAAAACAAAATAAAACAAAACAAAATAAAACAAAATAAAATAAAATAAAGGCATGAAAACTGCAGACAAAGTCTCAGTATTACTAACAGTCTCGGTGGCATTGCTGTCCCCACCTGTGCTGCTTTCTCCCCCTTTTCCTGGTACTAGGCGCACCGTTTCCTCTGTTTCCACCGTGTCCACTGGGCTCTACTACCTCCTCCACCCAGAAGCCTTGCAATTTGGTAGAGAGCCTGTGGTCTGGTACTAGCAACGGCAGTGCCATGTTGCTGGGCCGTGGGACTGGAGGGACGGGGTGCCCCCACTGTGGGTCCTGTTGCTCTGCGGGGCAGAAGAACAGGGGCGGGAGATGGGACGAGGCTCAGGTCCTCTCTGCTTCAGTTCCCCTGGTGAAAGGTGGCAATGCCTTGCACCAGCCGTTTCCTCAGAGGTGCTCTGGTTGAAGCAGCGCTCTTGTTCTGTGGAAAGACCCCCACCCCGGTGTGATCGGGAGGGTGTTAGAAGTGCTTCAGGGAGGTCTGTGTGGAGCCCCAGCACGGATGCCCTTTGCAGCACACAGAGAGCGAACGTTGTGGTTCATGCTCCTCGGGGCTTGCAGTGCACCGTCTCCAGGCACGACGGCATCCACTTCTCCAGCCCGCCTCGCACACAGCTCCAGGAGAGAAGGGCCCCAGTGCTGGCTGATGACTATCAACCCCTCCTTTGCCTACAAGGCGCTGACTGCACAGCTGGGGAGACGAAAGCAGGCTGTGCGGAGGCAGCACGGGCCCAGAAGCTCCTGCAGTGATGTGACTTTCTGCTTGCTCAGGGCTTTGGCCTTGGTTTGGTTTCTCCCCGAGCGACAAGCACAGTCCTCCAAGGCTGTTTGCCTTCCCCCACCCTCCCCGAACGAAAAGATCTCCATCCGTGGGCAGAGCACTGGAGAGCGGGGCGGGGCGGGGGGCAGGCACCAAAAAGAGCACTGCCAGGTCAGCTGCCAGCCTCCAAGAGTCTCCAGAGCTCAGTCCTCACCACGTAAATGCCTCTCCAGCTGCATTCACTGGTGCCATAGGCAGGTCACGTCCTGCCCGTGTCTTTGGGATGCTCCTTCCCATGGGTGACCTCAAGACCTGGAGGCGCCTGGGGCACACAGCACCCAACGAGAGTCAGAAGGACCCGGCTTTGTCTCTGGGGCGGCAGCAGCTTGTGGCTCTCTGTCGCTTCTGCGTGGGAGTGGACAGAGACAACGGAGCCAGGCCATCCGTGGCTGCGCGCTTTCCTCCGCTCTCCCAGGAAGAGACCTCCATCCCAGACTGGCTGTGGCAGAGCAGCGGAGAGCGGCAAGAAGGGCTAGCGATAAAAAAAAGAGACGAGCGCCAAGGGCCTGCCAATGCCGTCTGTCGCTGGAGGCCCATGGCCTCCTGAGGCTCGAGTGGCACCTGGCGCGGGCATTTGATCAAGTGCTCTCCCCAAGTGCACCAAAGAAGTGTTCAGGAGGATGGCATGGCCACATCCCCCACCACGTCCCGCTGGGCCACGCTGCTCCGGAGAGAGCAGGATGCGGCCTCTGGGGGGAACAGGCGAGTCCCTCTCAGGGCACTGCCCCGGCTGGGTCCTGGCCGTGCATGGCAGGGACTCAAGACACACGAAATTTCTGGGTGCCACTGATGGTCGCGGGCAGGGAGACCGCCTTGGAGCCGTGCCGAACGGGGGCAGCCGTGGCGGGGGGCTTGTGCCATCCCCGAGAGCCCCCAGGGAAAGGCCTGGCCAGGCCCCAGGTGCAGCGGCGGCGGGTGGGGAGGCGGGACGGTGCTGGCACGGCTGCCGTCGTGGCTGCGCCAGCCAGCCGTCCTGGGGGCTGCACGCCTGGGGGCTGGTGGGCCCAGCCTGAGGAACTGGGCAAGGCGGCCATCTTCTTTGCTGTCCTGAAATGGCACTGCCAGCGGTTCCCGCCCATGAGCCGCCAGACGAAGCTGAAGTTTGACAGGGAAAAAGCTCCACCTTCTTCCCAAAGCCTGCTCTGATGGCTCGTGGCAGGCAGAGGTGCTGGGGCTGTTTGGCTCTGTGTCCCCCCATCGCCCTGCGGACTCAGGGCGTCTCCTGGCGCCATGAGCTGGCGGCTCATGGCTTGGACGGGCGTGCTCTTTGCCGGATAAAAAACTGGCTGGGTGGCCAAGCCCACAGAGTTGTGGTGAATGGAGTTAAATCCAGTGGCAACCAGTCACAAGCGATGTTCCCCAGGGCTCTGTTTTGGGGCCAGTCTTGTTTAATAGCTTTATCAACGATGGCCCTGCAGGGGGATCTGGACAGGCTGGATCGATGGGCTGAGGGCAGCTGTAGGAGGTTCAGCAAGGCCAGGCGCCGGGTGTTGCGCTTGGGTCACAACAGCCCCGTGCAACGCTACGGGCTTGTGGAAGAGTGGCTGGGAAGCTGCCTGGCCGAAAAGGACCTGGGGGTGTTGTTTGACAGCCAGCTGAACGTGAGCCAGCAGTGTGCCCAGGTGGCCAAGGCAGCCAAGAGCATCCTGGCTTGTATGAGGAACAGTGTGGCCAGCAGGAGCAGGGAGGTGATTGTCCCCCTGTACTTGGCACTGGTGAGGCCGCACCTTGTCAAAACTGTGTCCAGTTTTGGGCGCCTCAGTACAAGAAGGACATTGAGTTGCTGGAGCGTGTCCGGAGAAGGGCAACGGAAGGTGGTGAAGGGTGTGGAGCACAAGTCTTAGGAGGAGCGGCTGAGGGAACTGGGGTTGTGTTTAGCCTGGAGAAGAGGAGGCTGGGGGGACACCTTGTTGCTCTCTCCAGCTGCCTGAAAGGAGGTTGTAGTGAGGTGGGTGTTGGTCTCTTCCTCCAAGGAACAAGCGATAGGACGAGAGGAAATGGGCTCAAGGTGCGTCAGGGGAGGTTTAGATCGGGTATTAGGAAAAATTTCTTCACGGAAAGGGTAGTCAAGCATTGGAACAGGCTGCCCAGAGAGGCGGTGGAGTCACCATCCCTGGAAGTGTTCAAAAAATGGGTAGACGTGGCACTTTTTGGGACATGGTTTAGTGGGCGTGGTGGTGCTGGGTCGATGGTTGCACTGATGATCTTAGAGAAGCTTTCCAACCTTAATGATTCCTAGCTTTTACTTGCACTATAAATAATCCAGCCACCAAGCCAGGGAACATGAAATTACCGCTCTACCCTTAACTGGTTTAGTGGTGGACTTGGTAGCGTTAGGTTAATGGTTGGACTGGATGATCTTAAAGGTCTTTTCCAACCTAAACGAGTCTATGATTCTATGATTCTGTGACTCCAACCGGGGGAGTCTGGGCCCCATCCAGCCCCAGCGGAGCCCAGGGGACACCAGGAACTGAACACAGAAACCCTCCTGGAAAAGTGACCGCGCCCTGGCGGTGTCTCCACAGGGTGTGTGTGGTGCAGCCACCTTCGTCAAATGGACACCCAGGGCTTGGGACTGGAGGCGGCCATATGATTTTATTCCCGTCTGGGTGGGACAAGGTCCCTGAGAGCGAGCCAAGTGCTGGCTGTGACTCCCTGTGGGAGGAAGCGGGGGAGCCCTGAGGGCCGGCCAGCAGTGCTGGGGTGTGTGTGGGGAGAGCCTGTGGGACTTTGTCCTGCAGCCTCCAAGGGAGGCACGAGGTGTTCCCTTGCCGCATGTGCCTGGAGACGTCAGCCACGGCCAGAGTGACTTGATGGGGCCCTGGGAAGACATGCCCGAGGCCTCGGTGACCGGCGTGAAACACCAATGCCGAGCGCAAGACAAGCGATGGGGGGGACGGAGTGGACAGTGGCGTTGCAGTACCACCAGACACAAGGGCGAGCACCGCGGGTGAGGACGGCCCGTTGTGATGTCCCCGAGCGACGGATGGTGACATCTCCAAGCGACAGACTATGATGTCCCCAGGCAATGGATTGTGACCACACGTCCCTTGCTGCTTAGATCGGGGTGCTGAGTCTCACCCAGCTGGCTCGTGCCCGCACTCCAGCTGAGCGAGTACGTGAGGTCGGAGTGTGGAGCGAGGCTGTTGCTAGTGCTGAGGTCGTGCTCGGGGAGTTCTTCACTGCAACTCTCAGTGCCCGACCGCAGAGCCATTGAAGGGTGTTCCCTGGCCCTGACTGTTTCAGGCAGCCAGGGCACCCAGGAGGCATGCTTGCAGCAGCACAGGTGAGCCGTGGAGGGAAACCTCACCCTGGGGAGCTGGGAGGGTTTCCTTCTTGAGGGGCCTGGACTTGAGGGGCCTTTCTTCCATCCCTGCGTGGACCAGCAAATGACCATGGCCTCTCTTCATTTCCTAGCGTGACACCCGCTGCTGCAGTGCCTGTGCTTCCCCCAGCCCGCCACAGGGCGTGGAGAGCATGGCCATGGAGCTGGAGAACCGCTGTCCAATATGCCTGGACAGCTGGGAGGAAGCCAGCTACATACTGCCATGCCTCCACCGATTCTGCTACGTGTGCATCGTGCGGTGGGCTGAGAGCAAGCCCGAGTGCCCCCTCTGCAAGAGGAGGGTGACCTCCATTTTGCACTCGGTGCGGGCGGATGACGACTTTGAGGAGCATGTCATCCCACCACCTGCAGCACCATCAGTCATCCGCCTGACAGGAGGAGCTCCTGGACACCCAGCTGCCCACAGCCCCCATCAGGCTGCAGCACCCCGGCCTCCAGCCGCGGGGCCGCTGCCCATGGCTCCAGTGGGCGGCTTCTATGCCCACGTCTGGGCATCCATCTTCCGCGTCTACCCCACTGTCCTCCATCCCCTGCTGCCCTGGCTGCATCAGGAGCTGGGGCAGCTCTTCGAGGGTGCCCAAGAAGCAGCAGCAGCTCAGAGACTCGTTGTATCCAGCCTGCACTACTTTGGCCTGGATGAGGAGGCTCTGATCCGGCTGCTGCAGGCCTCCCTGGGCAGGCACACGAGGAGCTTTGTCCGGCGGCTTGTTGACACCGTCGTGCGTCGGTGCAGCAGGGAGGTCCGACATCGGCTGGGCCTCGAGGATGCCCGTGCTGCTGGAGGGCAGGATGGCAGCCCCGAGGCTGCTCCCAGCCCTGCTGCCTCCCGAGGGAGGTCTCCTGCCCCCGGCCCAGCCCTTCGCGGGGGTCCCAGCGGCCCCCCCAGCGCCCCTGTTCGTACCCCCGGGGAACAAGAAGAGCTGCAGGGGGACCGAGAGGAGGCTGTGCCCGGGCCCTCCACTCCCAACCGAGGCAGCCAACGCTCCGCTGGGCGGCCCCAGCAAGCCCCGAAGAGGAGGGCCAGCAGCCCTGGGGACCACTCCCAGCCCCGCAAGAAGCCACCCCGCCGTCGGTGACAGTGGGAGGGTGCCTCAGGGGCTGGCCAAACCACGGCCAGGCCAGCAGCTGGGGCTCAGACCAGTCCCCCAGAGATCCTGGACCCCTACATCTAATTATTACGAAATAAAATAAAACAAAACAAAATAAAACAAAACAAAATAAAACAAAATAAAATAAAATAAAGGCATGAAAACTGCAGACAAAGTCTCAGTATTACTAACAGTCTCGGTGGCATTGCTGTCCCCACCTGTGCTGCTTTCTCCCCCTTTTCCTGGTACTAGGCGCACCGTTTCCTCTGTTTCCACCGTGTCCACTGGGCTCTACTACCTCCTCCACCCAGAAGCCTTGCAATTTGGTAGAGAGCCTGTGGTCTGGTACTAGCAACGGCAGTGCCATGTTGCTGGGCCGTGGGACTGGAGGGACGGGGTGCCCCCACTGTGGGTCCTGTTGCTCTGCGGGGCAGAAGAACAGGGGCGGGAGATGGGACGAGGCTCAGGTCCTCTCTGCTTCAGTTCCCCTGGTGAAAGGTGGCAATGCCTTGCACCAGCCGTTTCCTCAGAGGTGCTCTGGTTGAAGCAGCGCTCTTGTTCTGTGGAAAGACCCCCACCCCGGTGTGATCGGGAGGGTGTTAGAAGTGCTTCAGGGAGGTCTGTGTGGAGCCCCAGCACGGATGCCCTTTGCAGCACACAGAGAGCGAACGTTGTGGTTCATGCTCCTCGGGGCTTGCAGTGCACCGTCTCCAGGCACGACGGCATCCACTTCTCCAGCCCGCCTCGCACACAGCTCCAGGAGAGAAGGGCCCCAGTGCTGGCTGATGACTATCAACCCCTCCTTTGCCTACAAGGCGCTGACTGCACAGCTGGGGAGACGAAAGCAGGCTGTGCGGAGGCAGCACGGGCCCAGAAGCTCCTGCAGTGATGTGACTTTCTGCTTGCTCAGGGCTTTGGCCTTGGTTTGGTTTCTCCCCGAGCGACAAGCACAGTCCTCCAAGGCTGTTTGCCTTCCCCCACCCTCCCCGAATGAAAAGATCTCCATCCGTGGGCAGAGCACTGGAGAGCGGGGCGGGGCGGGGGGCAGGCACCAAAAAGAGCACTGCCAGGTCAGCTGCCAGCCTCCAAGAGTCTCCAGAGCTCAGTCCTCACCACGTAAATGCCTCTCCAGCTGCATTCACTGGTGCCATAGGCAGGTCACGTCCTGCCCGTGTCTTTGGGATGCTCCTTCCCATGGGTGACCTCAAGACCTGGAGGCGCCTGGGGCACACAGCACCCAACGAGAGTCAGAAGGACCCGGCTTTGTCTCTGGGGCGGCAGCAGCTTGTGGCTCTCTGTCGCTTCTGTGTGGGAGTGGACAGAGACAACGGAGCCAGGCCATCCGTGGCTGCGCGCTTTCCTCCGCTCTCCCAGGAAGAGACCTCCATCCCAGACTGGCTGTGGCAGAGCAGCGGAGAGCGGCAAGAAGGGCTAGCGATAAAAAAAAGAGACGAGCGCCAAGGGCCTGCCAATGCCGTCTGTCGCTGGAGGCCCATGGCCTCCTGAGGCTCGAGTGGCACCTGGCGCGGGCATTTGATCAAGTGCTCTCCCCAAGTGCACCAAAGAAGTGTTCAGGAGGATGGCATGGCCACATCCCCCACCACGTCCCGCTGGGCCACGCTGCTCCGGAGAGAGCAGGATGTGGCCTCTGGGGGGAACAGGCGAGTCCCTCTCAGGGCACTGCCCCGGCTGGGTCCTGGCCGCGCATGGCAGGGACTCAAGACACACGAAATTTCTGGGTGCCACTGATGGTCGCGGGCAGGGAGACCGCCTTGGAGCCGTGCCGAACGGGGGCAGCCGTGGCGGGGGGCTTGTGCCATCCCCGAGAGCCCCCAGGGAAAGGCCTGGCCAGGCCCCAGGTGCAGCGGCGGCGGGTGGGGAGGCGGGACGGTGCTGGCACGGCTGCCGTCGTGGCTGCGCCAGCCAGCCGTCCTGGGGGCTGCACGCCTGGGGGCTGGTGGGCCCAGCCTGAGGAACTGGGCAAGGCGGCCATCTTCTTTGCTGTCCTGAAATGGCACTGCCAGCGGTTCCCGCCCATGAGCCGCCAGACGAAGCTGAAGTTTGACAGGGAAAAAGCTCCACCTTCTTCCCAAAGCCTGCTCTGATGGCTCGTGGCAGGCAGAGGTGCTGGGGCTGTTTGGCTCTGTGTCCCCCCATCGCCCTGCGGACTCAGGGCGTCTCCTGGCGCCATGAGCTGGCGGCTCATGGCTTGGACGGGCGTGCTCTTTGCCGGATAAAAAACTGGCTGGGTGGCCAAGCCCACAGAGTTGTGGTGAATGGAGTTAAATCCAGTGGCAACCAGTCACAAGCGATGTTCCCCAGGGCTCTGTTTTGGGGCCAGTCTTGTTTAATAGCTTTATCAACGATGGCCCTGCAGGGGGATCTGGACAGGCTGGATCGATGGGCTGAGGGCAGCTGTAGGAGGTTCAGCAAGGCCAGGCGCCGGGTGTTGCGCTTGGGTCACAACAGCCCCGTGCAACGCTACGGGCTTGTGGAAGAGTGGCTGGGAAGCTGCCTGGCCGAAAAGGACCTGGGGGTGTTGTTTGACAGCCAGCTGAACGTGAGCCAGCAGTGTGCCCAGGTGGCCAAGGCAGCCAAGAGCATCCTGGCTTGTATGAGGAACAGTGTGGCCAGCAGGAGCAGGGAGGTGATTGTCCCCCTGTACTTGGCACTGGTGAGGCCGCACCTTGTCAAAACTGTGTCCAGTTTTGGGCGCCTCAGTACAAGAAGGACATTGAGTTGCTGGAGCGTGTCCGGAGAAGGGCAACGGAAGGTGGTGAAGGGTGTGGAGCACAAGTCTTAGGAGGAGCGGCTGAGGGAACTGGGGTTGTGTTTAGCCTGGAGAAGAGGAGGCTGGGGGGACACCTTGTTGCTCTCTCCAGCTGCCTGAAAGGAGGTTGTAGTGAGGTGGGTGTTGGTCTCTTCCTCCAAGGAACAAGCGATAGGACGAGAGGAAATGGGCTCAAGGTGCGTCAGGGGAGGTTTAGATCGGGTATTAGGAAAAATTTCTTCACGGAAAGGGTAGTCAAGCATTGGAACAGGCTGCCCAGAGAGGCGGTGGAGTCACCATCCCTGGAAGTGTTCAAAAAACGGGTAGACGTGGCACTTTTTGGGACATGGTTTAGTGGGCGTGGTGGTGCTGGGTCGATGGTTGCACTGATGATCTTAGAGAAGCTTTCCAACCTTAATGATTCCTAGCTTTTACTTGCACTATAAATAATCCAGCCACCAAGCCAGGGAACATGAAATTACCGCTCTACCCTTAACTGGTTTAGTGGTGGACTTGGTAGCGTTAGGTTAATGGTTGGACTGGATGATCTTAAAGGTCTTTTCCAACCTAAACGAGTCTATGATTCTATGATTCTGTGACTCCAACCGGGGGAGTCTGGGCCCCATCCAGCCCCAGCGGAGCCCAGGGGACACCAGGAACTGAACACAGAAACCCTCCTGGAAAAGTGACCGCGCCCTGGCGGTGTCTCCACAGGGTGTGTGTGGTGCAGCCACCTTCGTCAAATGGACACCCAGGGCTTGGGACTGGAGGCGGCCATATGATTTTATTCCCGTCTGGGTGGGACAAGGTCCCTGAGAGCGAGCCAAGTGCTGGCTGTGACTCCCTGTGGGAGGAAGCGGGGGAGCCCTGAGGGCCGGCCAGCAGTGCTGGGGTGTGTGTGGGGAGAGCCTGTGGGACTTTGTCCTGCAGCCTCCAAGGGAGGCACGAGGTGTTCCCTTGCCGCATGTGCCTGGAGACGTCAGCCACGGCCAGAGTGACTTGATGGGGCCCTGGGAAGACATGCCCGAGGCCTCGGTGACCGGCGTGAAACACCAATGCCGAGCGCAAGACAAGCGATGGGGGGGACGGAGTGGACAGTGGCGTTGCAGTACCACCAGACACAAGGGCGAGCACCGCGGGTGAGGACGGCCCGTTGTGATGTCCCCGAGCGACGGATGGTGACATCTCCAAGCGACAGACTATGATGTCCCCAGGCAATGGATTGTGACCACACGTCCCTTGCTGCTTAGATCGGGGTGCTGAGTCTCACCCAGCTGGCTCGTGCCCGCACTCCAGCTGAGCGAGTACGTGAGGTCGGAGTGTGGAGCGAGGCTGTTGCTAGTGCTGAGGTCGTGCTCGGGGAGTTCTTCACTGCAACTCTCAGTGCCCGACCGCAGAGCCATTGAAGGGTGTTCCCTGGCCCTGACTGTTTCAGGCAGCCAGGGCACCCAGGAGGCATGCTTGCAGCAGCACAGGTGAGCCGTGGAGGGAAACCTCACCCTGGGGAGCTGGGAGGGTTTCCTTCTTGAGGGGCCTGGACTTGAGGGGCCTTTCTTCCATCCCTGCGTGGACCAGCAAATGACCATGGCCTCTCTTCATTTCCTAGCGTGACACCCGCTGCTGCAGTGCCTGTGCTTCCCCCAGCCCGCCACAGGGCGTGGAGAGCATGGCCATGGAGCTGGAGAACCACTGTCCAATATGCCTGGACAGCTGGGAGGAAGCCAGCTACATACTGCCATGCCTCCACCGATTCTGCTACGTGTGCATCGTGCGGTGGGCTGAGAGCAAGCCCGAGTGCCCCCTCTGCAAGAGGAGGGTGACCTCCATTTTGCACTCGGTGCGGGCGGATGACGACTTTGAGGAGCATGTCATCCCACCACCTGCAGCACCATCAGTCATCCGCCTGACAGGAGGAGCTCCTGGACACCCAGCTGCCCACAGCCCCCATCAGGCTGCAGCACCCCGGCCTCCAGCCGCGGGGCCGCTGCCCATGGCTCCAGTGGGCGGCTTCTATGCCCACGTCTGGGCATCCATCTTCCGCGTCTACCCCACTGTCCTCCATCCCCTGCTGCCCTGGCTGCATCAGGAGCTGGGGCAGCTCTTCGAGGGTGCCCAAGAAGCAGCAGCAGCTCAGAGACTCGTTGTATCCAGCCTGCACTACTTTGGCCTGGATGAGGAGGCTCTGATCCGGCTGCTGCAGGCCTCCCTGGGCAGGCACACGAGGAGCTTTGTCCGGCGGCTTGTTGACACCGTCGTGCGTCGGTGCAGCAGGGAGGTCCGACATCGGCTGGGCCTCGAGGATGCCCGTGCTGCTGGAGGGCAGGATGGCAGCCCCGAGGCTGCTCCCAGCCCTGCTGCCTCCCGAGGGAGGTCTCCTGCCCCCGGCCCAGCCCTTCGCGGGGGTCCCAGCGGCCCCCCCAGCGCCCCTGTTCGTACCCCCGGGGAACAAGAAGAGCTGCAGGGGGACCGAGAGGAGGCTGTGCCCGGGCCCTCCACTCCCAACCGAGGCAGCCAACGCTCCGCTGGGCAGCCCCAGCAAGCCCCGAAGAGGAGGGCCAGCAGCCCTGGGGACCACTCCCAGCCCCGCAAGAAGCCACCCCGCCGTCGGTGACAGTGGGAGGGTGCCTCAGGGGCTGGCCAAACCACGGCCAGGCCAGCAGCTGGGGCTCAGACCAGTCCCCCAGAGATCCTGGACCCCTACATCTAATTATTACGAAATAAAATAAAACAAAACAAAATAAAACAAAACAAAATAAAACAAAATAAAATAAAATAAAGGCATGAAAACTGCAGACAAAGTCTCAGTATTACTAACAGTCTCGGTGGCATTGCTGTCCCCACCTGTGCTGCTTTCTCCCCCTTTTCCTGGTACTAGGCGCACCGTTTCCTCTGTTTCCACCGTGTCCACTGGGCTCTACTACCTCCTCCACCCAGAAGCCTTGCAATTTGGTAGAGAGCCTGTGGTCTGGTACTAGCAACGGCAGTGCCATGTTGCTGGGCCGTGGGACTGGAGGGACGGGGTGCCCCCACTGTGGGTCCTGTTGCTCTGCGGGGCAGAAGAACAGGGGCGGGAGATGGGACGAGGCTCAGGTCCTCTCTGCTTCAGTTCCCCTGGTGAAAGGTGGCAATGCCTTGCACCAGCCGTTTCCTCAGAGGTGCTCTGGTTGAAGCAGCGCTCTTGTTCTGTGGAAAGACCCCCACCCCGGTGTGATCGGGAGGGTGTTAGAAGTGCTTCAGGGAGGTCTGTGTGGAGCCCCAGCACGGATGCCCTTTGCAGCACACAGAGAGCGAACGTTGTGGTTCATGCTCCTCGGGGCTTGCAGTGCACCGTCTCCAGGCACGACGGCATCCACTTCTCCAGCCCGCCTCGCACACAGCTCCAGGAGAGAAGGGCCCCAGTGCTGGCTGATGACTATCAACCCCTCCTTTGCCTACAAGGCGCTGACTGCACAGCTGGGGAGACGAAAGCAGGCTGTGCGGAGGCAGCACGGGCCCAGAAGCTCCTGCAGTGATGTGACTTTCTGCTTGCTCAGGGCTTTGGCCTTGGTTTGGTTTCTCCCCGAGCGACAAGCACAGTCCTCCAAGGCTGTTTGCCTTCCCCCACCCTCCCCGAATGAAAAGATCTCCATCCGTGGGCAGAGCACTGGAGAGCGGGGCGGGGCGGGGGGCAGGCACCAAAAAGAGCACTGCCAGGTCAGCTGCCAGCCTCCAAGAGTCTCCAGAGCTCAGTCCTCACCACGTAAATGCCTCTCCAGCTGCATTCACTGGTGCCATAGGCAGGTCACGTCCTGCCCGTGTCTTTGGGATGCTCCTTCCCATGGGTGACCTCAAGACCTGGAGGCGCCTGGGGCACACAGCACCCAACGAGAGTCAGAAGGACCCGGCTTTGTCTCTGGGGCGGCAGCAGCTTGTGGCTCTCTGTCGCTTCTGTGTGGGAGTGGACAGAGACAACGGAGCCAGGCCATCCGTGGCTGCGCGCTTTCCTCCGCTCTCCCAGGAAGAGACCTCCATCCCAGACTGGCTGTGGCAGAGCAGCGGAGAGCGGCAAGAAGGGCTAGCGATAAAAAAAAGAGACGAGCGCCAAGGGCCTGCCAATGCCGTCTGTCGCTGGAGGCCCATGGCCTCCTGAGGCTCGAGTGGCACCTGGCGCGGGCATTTGATCAAGTGCTCTCCCCAAGTGCACCAAAGAAGTGTTCAGGAGGATGGCATGGCCACATCCCCCACCACGTCCCGCTGGGCCACGCTGCTCCGGAGAGAGCAGGATGCGGCCTCTGGGGGGAACAGGCGAGTCCCTCTCAGGGCACTGCCCCGGCTGGGTCCTGGCCGTGCATGGCAGGGACTCAAGACACACGAAATTTCTGGGTGCCACTGATGGTCGCGGGCAGGGAGACCGCCTTGGAGCCGTGCCGAACGGGGGCAGCCGTGGCGGGGGGCTTGTGCCATCCCCGAGAGCCCCCAGGGAAAGGCCTGGCCAGGCCCCAGGTGCAGCGGCGGCGGGTGGGGAGGCGGGACGGTGCTGGCACGGCTGCCGTCGTGGCTGCGCCAGCCAGCCGTCCTGGGGGCTGCACGCCTGGGGGCTGGTGGGCCCAGCCTGAGGAACTGGGCAAGGCGGCCATCTTCTTTGCTGTCCTGAAATGGCACTGCCAGCGGTTCCCGCCCATGAGCCGCCAGACGAAGCTGAAGTTTGACAGGGAAAAAGCTCCACCTTCTTCCCAAAGCCTGCTCTGATGGCTCGTGGCAGGCAGAGGTGCTGGGGCTGTTTGGCTCTGTGTCCCCCCATCGCCCTGCGGACTCAGGGCGTCTCCTGGCGCCATGAGCTGGCGGCTCATGGCTTGGACGGGCGTGCTCTTTGCCGGATAAAAAACTGGCTGGGTGGCCAAGCCCACAGAGTTGTGGTGAATGGAGTTAAATCCAGTGGCAACCAGTCACAAGCGATGTTCCCCAGGGCTCTGTTTTGGGGCCAGTCTTGTTTAATAGCTTTATCAACGATGGCCCTGCAGGGGGATCTGGACAGGCTGGATCGATGGGCTGAGGGCAGCTGTAGGAGGTTCAGCAAGGCCAGGCGCCGGGTGTTGCGCTTGGGTCACAACAGCCCCGTGCAACGCTACGGGCTTGTGGAAGAGTGGCTGGGAAGCTGCCTGGCCGAAAAGGACCTGGGGGTGTTGTTTGACAGCCAGCTGAACGTGAGCCAGCAGTGTGCCCAGGTGGCCAAGGCAGCCAAGAGCATCCTGGCTTGTATGAGGAACAGTGTGGCCAGCAGGAGCAGGGAGGTGATTGTCCCCCTGTACTTGGCACTGGTGAGGCCGCACCTTGTCAAAACTGTGTCCAGTTTTGGGCGCCTCAGTACAAGAAGGACATTGAGTTGCTGGAGCGTGTCCGGAGAAGGGCAACGGAAGGTGGTGAAGGGTGTGGAGCACAAGTCTTAGGAGGAGCGGCTGAGGGAACTGGGGTTGTGTTTAGCCTGGAGAAGAGGAGGCTGGGGGGACACCTTGTTGCTCTCTCCAGCTGCCTGAAAGGAGGTTGTAGTGAGGTGGGTGTTGGTCTCTTCCTCCAAGGAACAAGCGATAGGACGAGAGGAAATGGGCTCAAGGTGCGTCAGGGGAGGTTTAGATCGGGTATTAGGAAAAATTTCTTCACGGAAAGGGTAGTCAAGCATTGGAACAGGCTGCCCAGAGAGGCGGTGGAGTCACCATCCCTGGAAGTGTTCAAAAAACGGGTAGACGTGGCACTTTTTGGGACATGGTTTAGTGGGCGTGGTGGTGCTGGGTCGATGGTTGCACTGATGATCTTAGAGAAGCTTTCCAACCTTAATGATTCCTAGCTTTTACTTGCACTATAAATAATCCAGCCACCAAGCCAGGGAACATGAAATTACCGCTCTACCCTTAACTGGTTTAGTGGTGGACTTGGTAGCGTTAGGTTAATGGTTGGACTGGATGATCTTAAAGGTCTTTTCCAACCTAAACGAGTCTATGATTCTATGATTCTGTGACTCCAACCGGGGGAGTCTGGGCCCCATCCAGCCCCAGCGGAGCCCAGGGGACACCAGGAACTGAACACAGAAACCCTCCTGGAAAAGTGACCGCGCCCTGGCGGTGTCTCCACAGGGTGTGTGTGGTGCAGCCACCTTCGTCAAATGGACACCCAGGGCTTGGGACTGGAGGCGGCCATATGATTTTATTCCCGTCTGGGTGGGACAAGGTCCCTGAGAGCGAGCCAAGTGCTGGCTGTGACTCCCTGTGGGAGGAAGCGGGGGAGCCCTGAGGGCCGGCCAGCAGTGCTGGGGTGTGTGTGGGGAGAGCCTGTGGGACTTTGTCCTGCAGCCTCCAAGGGAGGCACGAGGTGTTCCCTTGCCGCATGTGCCTGGAGACGTCAGCCACGGCCAGAGTGACTTGATGGGGCCCTGGGAAGACATGCCCGAGGCCTCGGTGACCGGCGTGAAACACCAATGCCGAGCGCAAGACAAGCGATGGGGGGGACGGAGTGGACAGTGGCGTTGCAGTACCACCAGACACAAGGGCGAGCACCGCGGGTGAGGACGGCCCGTTGTGATGTCCCCGAGCGACGGATGGTGACATCTCCAAGCGACAGACTATGATGTCCCCAGGCAATGGATTGTGACCACACGTCCCTTGCTGCTTAGATCGGGGTGCTGAGTCTCACCCAGCTGGCTCGTGCCCGCACTCCAGCTGAGCGAGTACGTGAGGTCGGAGTGTGGAGCGAGGCTGTTGCTAGTGCTGAGGTCGTGCTCGGGGAGTTCTTCACTGCAACTCTCAGTGCCCGACCGCAGAGCCATTGAAGGGTGTTCCCTGGCCCTGACTGTTTCAGGCAGCCAGGGCACCCAGGAGGCATGCTTGCAGCAGCACAGGTGAGCCGTGGAGGGAAACCTCACCCTGGGGAGCTGGGAGGGTTTCCTTCTTGAGGGGCCTGGACTTGAGGGGCCTTTCTTCCATCCCTGCGTGGACCAGCAAATGACCATGGCCTCTCTTCATTTCCTAGCGTGACACCCGCTGCTGCAGTGCCTGTGCTTCCCCCAGCCCGCCACAGGGCGTGGAGAGCATGGCCATGGAGCTGGAGAACCACTGTCCAATATGCCTGGACAGCTGGGAGGAAGCCAGCTACATACTGCCATGCCTCCACCGATTCTGCTACGTGTGCATCGTGCGGTGGGCTGAGAGCAAGCCCGAGTGCCCCCTCTGCAAGAGGAGGGTGACCTCCATTTTGCACTCGGTGCGGGCGGATGACGACTTTGAGGAGCATGTCATCCCACCACCTGCAGCACCATCAGTCATCCGCCTGACAGGAGGAGCTCCTGGACACCCAGCTGCCCACAGCCCCCATCAGGCTGCAGCACCCCGGCCTCCAGCCGCGGGGCCGCTGCCCATGGCTCCAGTGGGCGGCTTCTATGCCCACGTCTGGGCATCCATCTTCCGCGTCTACCCCACTGTCCTCCATCCCCTGCTGCCCTGGCTGCATCAGGAGCTGGGGCAGCTCTTCGAGGGTGCCCAAGAAGCAGCAGCAGCTCAGAGACTCGTTGTATCCAGCCTGCACTACTTTGGCCTGGATGAGGAGGCTCTGATCCAGCTGCTGCAGGCCTCCCTGGGCAGGCACACGAGGAGCTTTGTCCGGCGGCTTGTTGACACCGTCGTGCGTCGGTGCAGCAGGGAGGTCCGACATCGGCTGGGCCTCGAGGATGCCCGTGCTGCTGGAGGGCAGGATGGCAGCCCCGAGGCTGCTCCCAGCCCTGCTGCCTCCCGAGGGAGGTCTCCTGCCCCCGGCCCAGCCCTTCGCGGGGGTCCCAGCGGCCCCCCCAGCGCCCCTGTTCGTACCCCCGGGGAACAAGAAGAGCTGCAGGGGGACCGAGAGGAGGCTGTGCCCGGGCCCTCCACTCCCAACCGAGGCAGCCAACGCTCCGCTGGGCGGCCCCAGCAAGCCCCGAAGAGGAGGGCCAGCAGCCCTGGGGACCACTCCCAGCCCCGCAAGAAGCCACCCCGCCGTCGGTGACAGTGGGAGGGTGCCTCAGGGGCTGGCCAAACCACGGCCAGGCCAGCAGCTGGGGCTCAGACCAGTCCCCCAGAGATCCTGGACCCCTACATCTAATTATTACGAAATAAAATAAAACAAAACAAAATAAAACAAAACAAAATAAAACAAAATAAAATAAAATAAAGGCATGAAAACTGCAGACAAAGTCTCAGTATTACTAACAGTCTCGGTGGCATTGCTGTCCCCACCTGTGCTGCTTTCTCCCCCTTTTCCTGGTACTAGGCGCACCGTTTCCTCTGTTTCCACCGTGTCCACTGGGCTCTACTACCTCCTCCACCCAGAAGCCTTGCAATTTGGTAGAGAGCCTGTGGTCTGGTACT
Source organism: Pelecanus crispus (assembly GCF_030463565.1). NCBI lineage: Eukaryota > Metazoa > Chordata > Aves > Pelecaniformes > Pelecanidae > Pelecanus > Pelecanus crispus. The sequence goes on from NC_134676.1 coordinate 16,672,701, forward strand.
AGCAACGGCAGTGCCATGTTGCTGGGCCGTGGGACTGGAGGGACGGGGTGCCCCCACTGTGGGTCCTGTTGCTCTGCGGGGCAGAAGAACAGGGGCGGGAGATGGGACGAGGCTCAGGTCCTCTCTGCTTCAGTTCCCCTGGTGAAAGGTGGCAATGCCTTGCACCAGCCGTTTCCTCAGAGGTGCTCTGGTTGAAGCAGCGCTCTTGTTCTGTGGAAAGACCCCCACCCCGGTGTGATCGGGAGGGTGTTAGAAGTGCTTCAGGGAGGTCTGTGTGGAGCCCCAGCACGGATGCCCTTTGCAGCACACAGAGAGCGAACGTTGTGGTTCATGCTCCTCGGGGCTTGCAGTGCACCGTCTCCAGGCACGACGGCATCCACTTCTCCAGCCCGCCTCGCACACAGCTCCAGGAGAGAAGGGCCCCAGTGCTGGCTGATGACTATCAACCCCTCCTTTGCCTACAAGGCGCTGACTGCACAGCTGGGGAGACGAAAGCAGGCTGTGCGGAGGCAGCACGGGCCCAGAAGCTCCTGCAGTGATGTGACTTTCTGCTTGCTCAGGGCTTTGGCCTTGGTTTGGTTTCTCCCCGAGCGACAAGCACAGTCCTCCAAGGCTGTTTGCCTTCCCCCACCCTCCCCGAACGAAAAGATCTCCATCCGTGGGCAGAGCACTGGAGAGCGGGGCGGGGCGGGGGGCAGGCACCAAAAAGAGCACTGCCAGGTCAGCTGCCGGCCTCCAAGAGTCTCCAGAGCTCAGTCCTCACCACGTAAATGCCTCTCCAGCTGCATTCACTGGTGCCATAGGCAGGTCACGTCCTGCCCGTGTCTTTGGGATGCTCCTTCCCATGGGTGACCTCAAGACCTGGAGGCGCCTGGGGCACACAGCACCCAACGAGAGTCAGAAGGACCCGGCTTTGTCTCTGGGGCGGCAGCAGCTTGTGGCTCTCTGTCGCTTCTGCGTGGGAGTGGACAGAGACAACGGAGCCAGGCCATCCGTGGCTGCGCGCTTTCCTCCGCTCTCCCAGGAAGAGACCTCCATCCCAGACTGGCTGTGGCAGAGCAGCGGAGAGCGGCAAGAAGGGCTAGCGATAAAAAAAAGAGACGAGCGCCAAGGGCCTGCCAATGCCGTCTGTCGCTGGAGGCCCATGGCCTCCTGAGGCTCGAGTGGCACCTGGCGCGGGCCATGGGGACACCGAGCCCCTGCATTTGATCAAGTGCTCTCCCCAAGTGCACCAAAGAAGTGTTCAGGAGGATGGCATGGCCACATCCCCCACCACGTCCCGCTGGGCCACGCTGCTCCGGAGAGAGCAGGATGCGGCCTCTGGGGGGAACAGGCGAGTCCCTCTCAGGGCACTGCCCCGGCTGGGTCCTGGCCGCGCATGGCAGGGACTCAAGACACACGAAATTTCTGGGTGCCACTGGTGGTCGCGGGCAGGGAGACCGCCTTGGAGCCGTGCCGAACGGGGGCAGCCGTGGCGGGGGGCTTGTGCCATCCCCGAGAGCCCCCAGGGAAAGGCCTGGCCAGGCCCCAGGTGCAGCGGCGGCGGGTGGGGAGGCGGGACGGTGCTGGCACGGCTGCCGTCGTGGCTGCGCCAGCCAGCCGTCCTGGGGGCTGCACGCCTGGGGGCTGGTGGGCCCAGCCTGAGGAACTGGGCAAGGCGGCCATCTTCTTTGCTGTCCTGAAATGGCACTGCCAGCGGTTCCCGCCCATGAGCCGCCAGACGAAGCTGAAGTTTGACAGGGAAAAAGCTCCACCTTCTTCCCAAAGCCTGCTCTGATGGCTCGTGGCAGGCAGAGGTGCTGGGGCTGTTTGGCTCTGTGTCCCCCCATCGCCCTGCGGACTCAGGGCGTCTCCTGGCGCCATGAGCTGGCGGCTCATGGCTTGGACGGGCGTGCTCTTCGCCGGATAAAAAACTGGCTGGGTGGCCAAGCCCACAGAGTTGTGGTGAATGGAGTTAAATCCAGTGGCAACCAGTCACAAGCGATGTTCCCCAGGGCTCTGTTTTGGGGCCAGTCTTGTTTAATAGCTTTATCAACGATGGCCCTGCAGGGGGATCTGGACAGGCTGGATCGATGGGCTGAGGGCAGCTGTAGGAGGTTCAGCAAGGCCAGGCGCCGGGTGTTGCGCTTGGGTCACAACAGCCCCGTGCAACGCTACGGGCTTGTGGAAGAGTGGCTGGGAAGCTGCCTGGCCGAAAAGGACCTGGGGGTGTTGTTTGACAGCCAGCTGAACGTGAGCCAGCAGTGTGCCCAGGTGGCCAAGGCGGCCAAGAGCATCCTGGCTTGTATGAGGAACAGTGTGGCCAGCAGGAGCAGGGAGGTGATTGTCCCCCTGTACTTGGCACTGGTGAGGCCGCACCTTGTCAAAACTGTGTCCAGTTTTGGGCGCCTCAGTACAAGAAGGACATTGAGTTGCTGGAGCGTGTCCGGAGAAGGGCAACGGAAGGTGGTGAAGGGTGTGGAGCACAAGTCTTAGGAGGAGCGGCTGAGGGAACTGGGGTTGTGTTTAGCCTGGAGAAGAGGAGGCTGGGGGGACACCTTGTTGCTCTCTCCAGCTGCCTGAAAGGAGGTTGTAGTGAGGTGGGTGTTGGTCTCTTCCTCCAAGGAACAAGCGATAGGACGAGAGGAAATGGGCTCAAGGTGCGTCAGGGGAGGTTTAGATCGGGTATTAGGAAAAATTTCTTCACGGAAAGGGTAGTCAAGCATTGGAACAGGCTGCCCAGAGAGGCGGTGGAGTCACCATCCCTGGAAGTGTTCAAAAAACGGGTAGACGTGGCACTTTTTGGGACATGGTTTAGTGGGCGTGGTGGTGCTGGGTCGATGGTTGCACTGATGATCTTAGAGAAGCTTTCCAACCTTAATGATTCCTAGCTTTTACTTGCACTATAAATAATCCAGCCACCAAGCCAGGGAACATGAAATTACCGCTCTACCCTTAACTGGTTTAGTGGTGGACTTGGTAGCGTTAGGTTAATGGTTGGACTGGATGATCTTAAAGGTCTTTTCCAACCTAAACGAGTCTATGATTCTATGATTCTGTGACTCCAACCGGGGGAGTCTGGGCCCCATCCAGCCCCAGCGGAGCCCAGGGGACACCAGGAACTGAACACAGAAACCCTCCTGGAAAAGTGACCGCGCCCTGGCGGTGTCTCCACAGGGTGTGTGTGGTGCAGCCACCTTCGTCAAATGGACACCCAGGGCTTGGGACTGGAGGCGGCCATATGATTTTATTCCCGTCTGGGTGGGACAAGGTCCCTGAGAGCGAGCCAAGTGCTGGCTGTGACTCCCTGTGGGAGGAAGCGGGGGAGCCCTGAGGGCCGGCCAGCAGTGCTGGGGTGTGTGTGGGGAGAGCCTGTGGGACTTTGTCCTGCAGCCTCCAAGGGAGGCACGAGGTGTTCCCTTGCCGCATGTGCCTGGAGACGTCAGCCACGGCCAGAGTGACTTGATGGGGCCCTGGGAAGACATGCCCGAGGCCTCGGTGACCGGCGTGAAACACCAATGCCGAGCGCAAGACAAGCGATGGGGGGGACGGAGTGGACAGTGGCGTTGCAGTACCACCAGACACAAGGGCGAGCACCGCGGGTGAGGACGGCCCGTTGTGATGTCCCCGAGCGACGGATGGTGACATCTCCAAGCGACAGACTATGATGTCCCCAGGCAATGGATTGTGACCACACGTCCCTTGCTGCTTAGATCGGGGTGCTGAGTCTCACCCAGCTGGCTCGTGCCCGCACTCCAGCTGAGCGAGTACGTGAGGTCGGAGTGTGGAGCGAGGCTGTTGCTAGTGCTGAGGTCGTGCTCGGGGAGTTCTTCACTGCAACTCTCAGTGCCCGACCGCAGAGCCATTGAAGGGTGTTCCCTGGCCCTGACTGTTTCAGGCAGCCAGGGCACCCAGGAGGCATGCTTGCAGCAGCACAGGTGAGCCGTGGAGGGAAACCTCACCCTGGGGAGCTGGGAGGGTTTCCTTCTTGAGGGGCCTGGACTTGAGGGGCCTTTCTTCCATCCCTGCGTGGACCAGCAAATGACCATGGCCTCTCTTCATTTCCTAGCGTGACACCCGCTGCTGCAGTGCCTGTGCTTCCCCCAGCCCGCCACAGGGCGTGGAGAGCATGGCCATGGAGCTGGAGAACCACTGTCCAATATGCCTGGACAGCTGGGAGGAAGCCAGCTACATACTGCCATGCCTCCACCGATTCTGCTACGTGTGCATCGTGCGGTGGGCTGAGAGCAAGCCCGAGTGCCCCCTCTGCAAGAGGAGGGTGACCTCCATTTTGCACTCGGTGCGGGCGGATGACGACTTTGAGGAGCATGTCATCCCACCACCTGCAGCACCATCAGTCATCCGCCTGACAGGAGGAGCTCCTGGACACCCAGCTGCCCACAGCCCCCATCAGGCTGCAGCACCCCGGCCTCCAGCCGCGGGGCCGCTGCCCATGGCTCCAGTGGGCGGCTTCTATGCCCACGTCTGGGCATCCATCTTCCGCGTCTACCCCACTGTCCTCCATCCCCTGCTGCCCTGGCTGCATCAGGAGCTGGGGCAGCTCTTCGAGGGTGCCCAAGAAGCAGCAGCAGCTCAGAGACTCGTTGTATCCAGCCTGCACTACTTTGGCCTGGATGAGGAGGCTCTGATCCGGCTGCTGCAGGCCTCCCTGGGCAGGCACACGAGGAGCTTTGTCCGGCGGCTTGTTGACACCGTCGTGCGTCGGTGCAGCAGGGAGGTCCGACATCGGCTGGGCCTCGAGGATGCCCGTGCTGCTGGAGGGCAGGATGGCAGCCCCGAGGCTGCTCCCAGCCCTGCTGCCTCCCGAGGGAGGTCTCCTGCCCCCGGCCCAGCCCTTCGCGGGGGTCCCAGCGGCCCCCCCAGCGCCCCTGTTCGTACCCCCGGGGAACAAGAAGAGCTGCAGGGGGACCGAGAGGAGGCTGTGCCCGGGCCCTCCACTCCCAACCGAGGCAGCCAACGCTCCGCTGGGCGGCCCCAGCAAGCCCCGAAGAGGAGGGCCAGCAGCCCTGGGGACCACTCCCAGCCCCGCAAGAAGCCACCCCGCCGTCGGTGACAGTGGGAGGGTGCCTCAGGGGCTGGCCAAACCACGGCCAGGCCAGCAGCTGGGGCTCAGACCAGTCCCCCAGAGATCCTGGACCCCTACATCTAATTATTACGAAATAAAATAAAACAAAACAAAATAAAACAAAACAAAATAAAACAAAATAAAATAAAATAAAGGCATGAAAACTGCAGACAAAGTCTCAGTATTACTAACAGTCTCGGTGGCATTGCTGTCCCCACCTGTGCTGCTTTCTCCCCCTTTTCCTGGTACTAGGCGCACCGTTTCCTCTGTTTCCACCGTGTCCACTGGGCTCTACTACCTCCTCCACCCAGAAGCCTTGCAATTTGGTAGAGAGCCTGTGGTCTGGTACTAGCAACGGCAGTGCCATGTTGCTGGGCCGTGGGACTGGAGGGACGGGGTGCCCCCACTGTGGGTCCTGTTGCTCTGCGGGGCAGAAGAACAGGGGCGGGAGATGGGACGAGGCTCAGGTCCTCTCTGCTTCAGTTCCCCTGGTGAAAGGTGGCAATGCCTTGCACCAGCCGTTTCCTCAGAGGTGCTCTGGTTGAAGCAGCGCTCTTGTTCTGTGGAAAGACCCCCACCCCGGTGTGATCGGGAGGGTGTTAGAAGTGCTTCAGGGAGGTCTGTGTGGAGCCCCAGCACGGATGCCCTTTGCAGCACACAGAGAGCGAACGTTGTGGTTCATGCTCCTCGGGGCTTGCAGTGCACCGTCTCCAGGCACGACGGCATCCACTTCTCCAGCCCGCCTCGCACACAGCTCCAGGAGAGAAGGGCCCCAGTGCTGGCTGATGACTATCAACCCCTCCTTTGCCTACAAGGCGCTGACTGCACAGCTGGGGAGACGAAAGCAGGCTGTGCGGAGGCAGCACGGGCCCAGAAGCTCCTGCAGTGATGTGACTTTCTGCTTGCTCAGGGCTTTGGCCTTGGTTTGGTTTCTCCCCGAGCGACAAGCACAGTCCTCCAAGGCTGTTTGCCTTCCCCCACCCTCCCCGAACGAAAAGATCTCCATCCGTGGGCAGAGCACTGGAGAGCGGGGCGGGGCGGGGGGCAGGCACCAAAAAGAGCACTGCCAGGTCAGCTGCCGGCCTCCAAGAGTCTCCAGAGCTCAGTCCTCACCACGTAAATGCCTCTCCAGCTGCATTCACTGGTGCCATAGGCAGGTCACGTCCTGCCCGTGTCTTTGGGATGCTCCTTCCCATGGGTGACCTCAAGACCTGGAGGCGCCTGGGGCACACAGCACCCAACGAGAGTCAGAAGGACCCGGCTTTGTCTCTGGGGCGGCAGCAGCTTGTGGCTCTCTGTCGCTTCTGCGTGGGAGTGGACAGAGACAACGGAGCCAGGCCATCCGTGGCTGCGCGCTTTCCTCCGCTCTCCCAGGAAGAGACCTCCATCCCAGACTGGCTGTGGCAGAGCAGCGGAGAGCGGCAAGAAGGGCTAGCGATAAAAAAAAGAGACGAGCGCCAAGGGCCTGCCAATGCCGTCTGTCGCTGGAGGCCCATGGCCTCCTGAGGCTCGAGTGGCACCTGGCGCGGGCCATGGGGACACCGAGCCCCTGCATTTGATCAAGTGCTCTCCCCAAGTGCACCAAAGAAGTGTTCAGGAGGATGGCATGGCCACATCCCCCACCACGTCCCGCTGGGCCACGCTGCTCCGGAGAGAGCAGGATGCGGCCTCTGGGGGGAACAGGCGAGTCCCTCTCAGGGCACTGCCCCGGCTGGGTCCTGGCCGCGCATGGCAGGGACTCAAGACACACGAAATTTCTGGGTGCCACTGGTGGTCGCGGGCAGGGAGACCGCCTTGGAGCCGTGCCGAACGGGGGCAGCCGTGGCGGGGGGCTTGTGCCATCCCCGAGAGCCCCCAGGGAAAGGCCTGGCCAGGCCCCAGGTGCAGCGGCGGCGGGTGGGGAGGCGGGACGGTGCTGGCACGGCTGCCGTCGTGGCTGCGCCAGCCAGCCGTCCTGGGGGCTGCACGCCTGGGGGCTGGTGGGCCCAGCCTGAGGAACTGGGCAAGGCGGCCATCTTCTTTGCTGTCCTGAAATGGCACTGCCAGCGGTTCCCGCCCATGAGCCGCCAGACGAAGCTGAAGTTTGACAGGGAAAAAGCTCCACCTTCTTCCCAAAGCCTGCTCTGATGGCTCGTGGCAGGCAGAGGTGCTGGGGCTGTTTGGCTCTGTGTCCCCCCATCGCCCTGCGGACTCAGGGCGTCTCCTGGCGCCATGAGCTGGCGGCTCATGGCTTGGACGGGCGTGCTCTTCGCCGGATAAAAAACTGGCTGGGTGGCCAAGCCCACAGAGTTGTGGTGAATGGAGTTAAATCCAGTGGCAACCAGTCACAAGCGATGTTCCCCAGGGCTCTGTTTTGGGGCCAGTCTTGTTTAATAGCTTTATCAACGATGGCCCTGCAGGGGGATCTGGACAGGCTGGATCGATGGGCTGAGGGCAGCTGTAGGAGGTTCAGCAAGGCCAGGCGCCGGGTGTTGCGCTTGGGTCACAACAGCCCCGTGCAACGCTACGGGCTTGTGGAAGAGTGGCTGGGAAGCTGCCTGGCCGAAAAGGACCTGGGGGTGTTGTTTGACAGCCAGCTGAACGTGAGCCAGCAGTGTGCCCAGGTGGCCAAGGCGGCCAAGAGCATCCTGGCTTGTATGAGGAACAGTGTGGCCAGCAGGAGCAGGGAGGTGATTGTCCCCCTGTACTTGGCACTGGTGAGGCCGCACCTTGTCAAAACTGTGTCCAGTTTTGGGCGCCTCAGTACAAGAAGGACATTGAGTTGCTGGAGCGTGTCCGGAGAAGGGCAACGGAAGGTGGTGAAGGGTGTGGAGCACAAGTCTTAGGAGGAGCGGCTGAGGGAACTGGGGTTGTGTTTAGCCTGGAGAAGAGGAGGCTGGGGGGACACCTTGTTGCTCTCTCCAGCTGCCTGAAAGGAGGTTGTAGTGAGGTGGGTGTTGGTCTCTTCCTCCAAGGAACAAGCGATAGGACGAGAGGAAATGGGCTCAAGGTGCGTCAGGGGAGGTTTAGATCGGGTATTAGGAAAAATTTCTTCACGGAAAGGGTAGTCAAGCATTGGAACAGGCTGCCCAGAGAGGCGGTGGAGTCACCATCCCTGGAAGTGTTCAAAAAACGGGTAGACGTGGCACTTTTTGGGACATGGTTTAGTGGGCGTGGTGGTGCTGGGTCGATGGTTGCACTGATGATCTTAGAGAAGCTTTCCAACCTTAATGATTCCTAGCTTTTACTTGCACTATAAATAATCCAGCCACCAAGCCAGGGAACATGAAATTACCGCTCTACCCTTAACTGGTTTAGTGGTGGACTTGGTAGCGTTAGGTTAATGGTTGGACTGGATGATCTTAAAGGTCTTTTCCAACCTAAACGAGTCTATGATTCTATGATTCTGTGACTCCAACCGGGGGAGTCTGGGCCCCATCCAGCCCCAGCGGAGCCCAGGGGACACCAGGAACTGAACACAGAAACCCTCCTGGAAAAGTGACCGCGCCCTGGCGGTGTCTCCACAGGGTGTGTGTGGTGCAGCCACCTTCGTCAAATGGACACCCAGGGCTTGGGACTGGAGGCGGCCATATGATTTTATTCCCGTCTGGGTGGGACAAGGTCCCTGAGAGCGAGCCAAGTGCTGGCTGTGACTCCCTGTGGGAGGAAGCGGGGGAGCCCTGAGGGCCGGCCAGCAGTGCTGGGGTGTGTGTGGGGAGAGCCTGTGGGACTTTGTCCTGCAGCCTCCAAGGGAGGCACGAGGTGTTCCCTTGCCGCATGTGCCTGGAGACGTCAGCCACGGCCAGAGTGACTTGATGGGGCCCTGGGAAGACATGCCCGAGGCCTCGGTGACCGGCGTGAAACACCAATGCCGAGCGCAAGACAAGCGATGGGGGGGACGGAGTGGACAGTGGCGTTGCAGTACCACCAGACACAAGGGCGAGCACCGCGGGTGAGGACGGCCCGTTGTGATGTCCCCGAGCGACGGATGGTGACATCTCCAAGCGACAGACTATGATGTCCCCAGGCAATGGATTGTGACCACACGTCCCTTGCTGCTTAGATCGGGGTGCTGAGTCTCACCCAGCTGGCTCGTGCCCGCACTCCAGCTGAGCGAGTACGTGAGGTCGGAGTGTGGAGCGAGGCTGTTGCTAGTGCTGAGGTCGTGCTCGGGGAGTTCTTCACTGCAACTCTCAGTGCCCGACCGCAGAGCCATTGAAGGGTGTTCCCTGGCCCTGACTGTTTCAGGCAGCCAGGGCACCCAGGAGGCATGCTTGCAGCAGCACAGGTGAGCCGTGGAGGGAAACCTCACCCTGGGGAGCTGGGAGGGTTTCCTTCTTGAGGGGCCTGGACTTGAGGGGCCTTTCTTCCATCCCTGCGTGGACCAGCAAATGACCATGGCCTCTCTTCATTTCCTAGCGTGACACCCGCTGCTGCAGTGCCTGTGCTTCCCCCAGCCCGCCACAGGGCGTGGAGAGCATGGCCATGGAGCTGGAGAACCGCTGTCCAATATGCCTGGACAGCTGGGAGGAAGCCAGCTACATACTGCCATGCCTCCACCGATTCTGCTACGTGTGCATCGTGCGGTGGGCTGAGAGCAAGCCCGAGTGCCCCCTCTGCAAGAGGAGGGTGACCTCCATTTTGCACTCGGTGCGGGCGGATGACGACTTTGAGGAGCATGTCATCCCACCACCTGCAGCACCATCAGTCATCCGCCTGACAGGAGGAGCTCCTGGACACCCAGCTGCCCACAGCCCCCATCAGGCTGCAGCACCCCGGCCTCCAGCCGCGGGGCCGCTGCCCATGGCTCCAGTGGGCGGCTTCTATGCCCACGTCTGGGCATCCATCTTCCGCGTCTACCCCACTGTCCTCCATCCCCTGCTGCCCTGGCTGCATCAGGAGCTGGGGCAGCTCTTCGAGGGTGCCCAAGAAGCAGCAGCAGCTCAGAGACTCGTTGTATCCAGCCTGCACTACTTTGGCCTGGATGAGGAGGCTCTGATCCGGCTGCTGCAGGCCTCCCTGGGCAGGCACACGAGGAGCTTTGTCCGGCGGCTTGTTGACACCGTCGTGCGTCGGTGCAGCAGGGAGGTCCGACATCGGCTGGGCCTCGAGGATGCCCGTGCTGCTGGAGGGCAGGATGGCAGCCCCGAGGCTGCTCCCAGCCCTGCTGCCTCCCGAGGGAGGTCTCCTGCCCCCGGCCCAGCCCTTCGCGGGGGTCCCAGCGGCCCCCCCAGCGCCCCTGTTCGTACCCCCGGGGAACAAGAAGAGCTGCAGGGGGACCGAGAGGAGGCTGTGCCCGGGCCCTCCACTCCCAACCGAGGCAGCCAACGCTCCGCTGGGCGGCCCCAGCAAGCCCCGAAGAGGAGGGCCAGCAGCCCTGGGGACCACTCCCAGCCCCGCAAGAAGCCACCCCGCCGTCGGTGACAGTGGGAGGGTGCCTCAGGGGCTGGCCAAACCACGGCCAGGCCAGCAGCTGGGGCTCAGACCAGTCCCCCAGAGATCCTGGACCCCTACATCTAATTATTACGAAATAAAATAAAACAAAACAAAATAAAACAAAACAAAATAAAACAAAATAAAATAAAATAAAGGCATGAAAACTGCAGACAAAGTCTCAGTATTACTAACAGTCTCGGTGGCATTGCTGTCCCCACCTGTGCTGCTTTCTCCCCCTTTTCCTGGTACTAGGCGCACCGTTTCCTCTGTTTCCACCGTGTCCACTGGGCTCTACTACCTCCTCCACCCAGAAGCCTTGCAATTTGGTAGAGAGCCTGTGGTCTGGTACTAGCAACGGCAGTGCCATGTTGCTGGGCCGTGGGACTGGAGGGACGGGGTGCCCCCACTGTGGGTCCTGTTGCTCTGCGGGGCAGAAGAACAGGGGCGGGAGATGGGACGAGGCTCAGGTCCTCTCTGCTTCAGTTCCCCTGGTGAAAGGTGGCAATGCCTTGCACCAGCCGTTTCCTCAGAGGTGCTCTGGTTGAAGCAGCGCTCTTGTTCTGTGGAAAGACCCCCACCCCGGTGTGATCGGGAGGGTGTTAGAAGTGCTTCAGGGAGGTCTGTGTGGAGCCCCAGCACGGATGCCCTTTGCAGCACACAGAGAGCGAACGTTGTGGTTCATGCTCCTCGGGGCTTGCAGTGCACCGTCTCCAGGCACGACGGCATCCACTTCTCCAGCCCGCCTCGCACACAGCTCCAGGAGAGAAGGGCCCCAGTGCTGGCTGATGACTATCAACCCCTCCTTTGCCTACAAGGCGCTGACTGCACAGCTGGGGAGACGAAAGCAGGCTGTGCGGAGGCAGCACGGGCCCAGAAGCTCCTGCAGTGATGTGACTTTCTGCTTGCTCAGGGCTTTGGCCTTGGTTTGGTTTCTCCCCGAGCGACAAGCACAGTCCTCCAAGGCTGTTTGCCTTCCCCCACCCTCCCCGAACGAAAAGATCTCCATCCGTGGGCAGAGCACTGGAGAGCGGGGCGGGGCGGGGGGCAGGCACCAAAAAGAGCACTGCCAGGTCAGCTGCCAGCCTCCAAGAGTCTCCAGAGCTCAGTCCTCACCACGTAAATGCCTCTCCAGCTGCATTCACTGGTGCCATAGGCAGGTCACGTCCTGCCCGTGTCTTTGGGATGCTCCTTCCCATGGGTGACCTCAAGACCTGGAGGCGCCTGGGGCACACAGCACCCAACGAGAGTCAGAAGGACCCGGCTTTGTCTCTGGGGCGGCAGCAGCTTGTGGCTCTCTGTCGCTTCTGCGTGGGAGTGGACAGAGACAACGGAGCCAGGCCATCCGTGGCTGCGCGCTTTCCTCCGCTCTCCCAGGAAGAGACCTCCATCCCAGACTGGCTGTGGCAGAGCAGCGGAGAGCGGCAAGAAGGGCTAGCGATAAAAAAAAGAGACGAGCGCCAAGGGCCTGCCAATGCCGTCTGTCGCTGGAGGCCCATGGCCTCCTGAGGCTCGAGTGGCACCTGGCGCGGGCCATGGGGACACCGAGCCCCTGCATTGGATCAAGTGCTCTCCCCAAGTGCACCAAAGAAGTGTTCAGGAGGATGGCATGGCCACATCCCCCACCACGTCCCGCTGGGCCACGCTGCTCCGGAGAGAGCAGGATGCGGCCTCTGGGGGGAACAGGCGAGTCCCTCTCAGGGCACTGCCCCGGCTGGGTCCTGGCCGCGCATGGCAGGGACTCAAGACACACGAAATTTCTGGGTGCCACTGATGGTCGCGGGCAGGGAGACCGCCTTGGAGCCGTGCCGAACGGGGGCAGCCGTGGCGGGGGGCTTGTGCCATCCCCGAGAGCCCCCAGGGAAAGGCCTGGCCAGGCCCCAGGTGCAGCGGCGGCGGGTGGGGAGGCGGGACGGTGCTGGCACGGCTGCCGTCGTGGCTGCGCCAGCCAGCCGTCCTGGGGGCTGCACGCCTGGGGGCTGGTGGGCCCAGCCTGAGGAACTGGGCAAGGCGGCCATCTTCTTTGCTGTCCTGAAATGGCACTGCCAGCGGTTCCCGCCCATGAGCCGCCAGACGAAGCTGAAGTTTGACAGGGAAAAAGCTCCACCTTCTTCCCAAAGCCTGCTCTGATGGCTCGTGGCAGGCAGAGGTGCTGGGGCTGTTTGGCTCTGTGTCCCCCCATCGCCCTGCGGACTCAGGGCGTCTCCTGGCGCCATGAGCTGGCGGCTCATGGCTTGGACGGGCGTGCTCTTCGCCGGATAAAAAACTGGCTGGGTGGCCAAGCCCACAGAGTTGTGGTGAATGGAGTTAAATCCAGTGGCAACCAGTCACAAGCGATGTTCCCCAGGGCTCTGTTTTGGGGCCAGTCTTGTTTAATAGCTTTATCAACGATGGCCCTGCAGGGGGATCTGGACAGGCTGGATCGATGGGCTGAGGGCAGCTGTAGGAGGTTCAGCAAGGCCAGGCGCCGGGTGTTGCGCTTGGGTCACAACAGCCCCGTGCAACGCTACGGGCTTGTGGAAGAGTGGCTGGGAAGCTGCCTGGCCGAAAAGGACCTGGGGGTGTTGTTTGACAGCCAGCTGAACGTGAGCCAGCAGTGTGCCCAGGTGGCCAAGGCGGCCAAGAGCATCCTGGCTTGTATGAGGAACAGTGTGGCCAGCAGGAGCAGGGAGGTGATTGTCCCCCTGTACTTGGCACTGGTGAGGCCGCACCTTGTCAAAACTGTGTCCAGTTTTGGGCGCCTCAGTACAAGAAGGACATTGAGTTGCTGGAGCGTGTCCGGAGAAGGGCAACGGAAGGTGGTGAAGGGTGTGGAGCACAAGTCTTAGGAGGAGCGGCTGAGGGAACTGGGGTTGTGTTTAGCCTGGAGAAGAGGAGGCTGGGGGGACACCTTGTTGCTCTCTCCAGCTGCCTGAAAGGAGGTTGTAGTGAGGTGGGTGTTGGTCTCTTCCTCCAAGGAACAAGCGATAGGACGAGAGGAAATGGGCTCAAGGTGCGTCAGGGGAGGTTTAGATCGGGTATTAGGAAAAATTTCTTCACGGAAAGGGTAGTCAAGCATTGGAACAGGCTGCCCAGAGAGGCGGTGGAGTCACCATCCCTGGAAGTGTTCAAAAAACGGGTAGACGTGGCACTTTTTGGGACATGGTTTAGTGGGCGTGGTGGTGCTGGGTCGATGGTTGCACTGATGATCTTAGAGAAGCTTTCCAACCTTAATGATTCCTAGCTTTTACTTGCACTATAAATAATCCAGCCACCAAGCCAGGGAACATGAAATTACCGCTCTACCCTTAACTGGTTTAGTGGTGGACTTGGTAGCGTTAGGTTAATGGTTGGACTGGATGATCTTAAAGGTCTTTTCCAACCTAAACGAGTCTATGATTCTATGATTCTGTGACTCCAACCGGGGGAGTCTGGGCCCCATCCAGCCCCAGCGGAGCCCAGGGGACACCAGGAACTGAACACAGAAACCCTCCTGGAAAAGTGACCGCGCCCTGGCGGTGTCTCCACAGGGTGTGTGTGGTGCAGCCACCTTCGTCAAATGGACACCCAGGGCTTGGGACTGGAGGCGGCCATATGATTTTATTCCCGTCTGGGTGGGACAAGGTCCCTGAGAGCGAGCCAAGTGCTGGCTGTGACTCCCTGTGGGAGGAAGCGGGGGAGCCCTGAGGGCCGGCCAGCAGTGCTGGGGTGTGTGTGGGGAGAGCCTGTGGGACTTTGTCCTGCAGCCTCCAAGGGAGGCACGAGGTGTTCCCTTGCCGCATGTGCCTGGAGACGTCAGCCACGGCCAGAGTGACTTGATGGGGCCCTGGGAAGACATGCCCGAGGCCTCGGTGACCGGCGTGAAACACCAATGCCGAGCGCAAGACAAGCGATGGGGGGGACGGAGTGGACAGTGGCGTTGCAGTACCACCAGACACAAGGGCGAGCACCGCGGGTGAGGACGGCCCGTTGTGATGTCCCCGAGCGACGGATGGTGACATCTCCAAGCGACAGACTATGATGTCCCCAGGCAATGGATTGTGACCACACGTCCCTTGCTGCTTAGATCGGGGTGCTGAGTCTCACCCAGCTGGCTCGTGCCCGCACTCCAGCTGAGCGAGTACGTGAGGTCGGAGTGTGGAGCGAGGCTGTTGCTAGTGCTGAGGTCGTGCTCGGGGAGTTCTTCACTGCAACTCTCAGTGCCCGACCGCAGAGCCATTGAAGGGTGTTCCCTGGCCCTGACTGTTTCAGGCAGCCAGGGCACCCAGGAGGCATGCTTGCAGCAGCACAGGTGAGCCGTGGAGGGAAACCTCACCCTGGGGAGCTGGGAGGGTTTCCTTCTTGAGGGGCCTGGACTTGAGGGGCCTTTCTTCCATCCCTGCGTGGACCAGCAAATGACCATGGCCTCTCTTCATTTCCTAGCGTGACACCCGCTGCTGCAGTGCCTGTGCTTCCCCCAGCCCGCCACAGGGCGTGGAGAGCATGGCCATGGAGCTGGAGAACCGCTGTCCAATATGCCTGGACAGCTGGGAGGAAGCCAGCTACATACTGCCATGCCTCCACCGATTCTGCTACGTGTGCATCGTGCGGTGGGCTGAGAGCAAGCCCGAGTGCCCCCTCTGCAAGAGGAGGGTGACCTCCATTTTGCACTCGGTGCGGGCGGATGACGACTTTGAGGAGCATGTCATCCCACCACCTGCAGCACCATCAGTCATCCGCCTGACAGGAGGAGCTCCTGGACACCCAGCTGCCCACAGCCCCCATCAGGCTGCAGCACCCCGGCCTCCAGCCGCGGGGCCGCTGCCCATGGCTCCAGTGGGCGGCTTCTATGCCCACGTCTGGGCATCCATCTTCCGCGTCTACCCCACTGTCCTCCATCCCCTGCTGCCCTGGCTGCATCAGGAGCTGGGGCAGCTCTTCGAGGGTGCCCAAGAAGCAGCAGCAGCTCAGAGACTCGTTGTATCCAGCCTGCACTACTTTGGCCTGGATGAGGAGGCTCTGATCCGGCTGCTGCAGGCCTCCCTGGGCAGGCACACGAGGAGCTTTGTCCGGCGGCTTGTTGACACCGTCGTGCGTCGGTGCAGCAGGGAGGTCCGACATCGGCTGGGCCTCGAGGATGCCCGTGCTGCTGGAGGGCAGGATGGCAGCCCCGAGGCTGCTCCCAGCCCTGCTGCCTCCCGAGGGAGGTCTCCTGCCCCCGGCCCAGCCCTTCGCGGGGGTCCCAGCGGCCCCCCCAGCGCCCCTGTTCGTACCCCCGGGGAACAAGAAGAGCTGCAGGGGGACCGAGAGGAGGCTGTGCCCGGGCCCTCCACTCCCAACCGAGGCAGCCAACGCTCCGCTGGGCGGCCCCAGCAAGCCCCGAAGAGGAGGGCCAGCAGCCCTGGGGACCACTCCCAGCCCCGCAAGAAGCCACCCCGCCGTCGGTGACAGTGGGAGGGTGCCTCAGGGGCTGGCCAAACCACGGCCAGGCCAGCAGCTGGGGCTCAGACCAGTCCCCCAGAGATCCTGGACCCCTACATCTAATTATTACGAAATAAAATAAAACAAAACAAAATAAAACAAAACAAAATAAAACAAAATAAAATAAAATAAAGGCATGAAAACTGCAGACAAAGTCTCAGTATTACTAACAGTCTCGGTGGCATTGCTGTCCCCACCTGTGCTGCTTTCTCCCCCTTTTCCTGGTACTAGGCGCACCGTTTCCTCTGTTTCCACCGTGTCCACTGGGCTCTACTACCTCCTCCACCCAGAAGCCTTGCAATTTGGTAGAGAGCCTGTGGTCTGGTACTAGCAACGGCAGTGCCATGTTGCTGGGCCGTGGGACTGGAGGGACGGGGTGCCCCCACTGTGGGTCCTGTTGCTCTGCGGGGCAGAAGAACAGGGGCGGGAGATGGGACGAGGCTCAGGTCCTCTCTGCTTCAGTTCCCCTGGTGAAAGGTGGCAATGCCTTGCACCAGCCGTTTCCTCAGAGGTGCTCTGGTTGAAGCAGCGCTCTTGTTCTGTGGAAAGACCCCCACCCCGGTGTGATCGGGAGGGTGTTAGAAGTGCTTCAGGGAGGTCTGTGTGGAGCCCCAGCACGGATGCCCTTTGCAGCACACAGAGAGCGAACGTTGTGGTTCATGCTCCTCGGGGCTTGCAGTGCACCGTCTCCAGGCACGACGGCATCCACTTCTCCAGCCCGCCTCGCACACAGCTCCAGGAGAGAAGGGCCCCAGTGCTGGCTGATGACTATCAACCCCTCCTTTGCCTACAAGGCGCTGACTGCACAGCTGGGGAGACGAAAGCAGGCTGTGCGGAGGCAGCACGGGCCCAGAAGCTCCTGCAGTGATGTGACTTTCTGCTTGCTCAGGGCTTTGGCCTTGGTTTGGTTTCTCCCCGAGCGACAAGCACAGTCCTCCAAGGCTGTTTGCCTTCCCCCACCCTCCCCGAACGAAAAGATCTCCATCCGTGGGCAGAGCACTGGAGAGCGGGGCGGGGCGGGGGGCAGGCACCAAAAAGAGCACTGCCAGGTCAGCTGCCAGCCTCCAAGAGTCTCCAGAGCTCAGTCCTCACCACGTAAATGCCTCTCCAGCTGCATTCACTGGTGCCATAGGCAGGTCACGTCCTGCCCGTGTCTTTGGGATGCTCCTTCCCATGGGTGACCTCAAGACCTGGAGGCGCCTGGGGCACACAGCACCCAACGAGAGTCAGAAGGACCCGGCTTTGTCTCTGGGGCGGCAGCAGCTTGTGGCTCTCTGTCGCTTCTGCGTGGGAGTGGACAGAGACAACGGAGCCAGGCCATCCGTGGCTGCGCGCTTTCCTCCGCTCTCCCAGGAAGAGACCTCCATCCCAGACTGGCTGTGGCAGAGCAGCGGAGAGCGGCAAGAAGGGCTAGCGATAAAAAAAAGAGACGAGCGCCAAGGGCCTGCCAATGCCGTCTGTCGCTGGAGGCCCATGGCCTCCTGAGGCTCGAGTGGCACCTGGCGCGGGCCATGGGGACACCGAGCCCCTGCATTGGATCAAGTGCTCTCCCCAAGTGCACCAAAGAAGTGTTCAGGAGGATGGCATGGCCACATCCCCCACCACGTCCCGCTGGGCCACGCTGCTCCGGAGAGAGCAGGATGCGGCCTCTGGGGGGAACAGGCGAGTCCCTCTCAGGGCACTGCCCCGGCTGGGTCCTGGCCGCGCATGGCAGGGACTCAAGACACACGAAATTTCTGGGTGCCACTGATGGTCGCGGGCAGGGAGACCGCCTTGGAGCCGTGCCGAACGGGGGCAGCCGTGGCGGGGGGCTTGTGCCATCCCCGAGAGCCCCCAGGGAAAGGCCTGGCCAGGCCCCAGGTGCAGCGGCGGCGGGTGGGGAGGCGGGACGGTGCTGGCACGGCTGCCGTCGTGGCTGCGCCAGCCAGCCGTCCTGGGGGCTGCACGCCTGGGGGCTGGTGGGCCCAGCCTGAGGAACTGGGCAAGGCGGCCATCTTCTTTGCTGTCCTGAAATGGCACTGCCAGCGGTTCCCGCCCATGAGCCGCCAGACGAAGCTGAAGTTTGACAGGGAAAAAGCTCCACCTTCTTCCCAAAGCCTGCTCTGATGGCTCGTGGCAGGCAGAGGTGCTGGGGCTGTTTGGCTCTGTGTCCCCCCATCGCCCTGCGGACTCAGGGCGTCTCCTGGCGCCATGAGCTGGCGGCTCATGGCTTGGACGGGCGTGCTCTTCGCCGGATAAAAAACTGGCTGGGTGGCCAAGCCCACAGAGTTGTGGTGAATGGAGTTAAATCCAGTGGCAACCAGTCACAAGCGATGTTCCCCAGGGCTCTGTTTTGGGGCCAGTCTTGTTTAATAGCTTTATCAACGATGGCCCTGCAGGGGGATCTGGACAGGCTGGATCGATGGGCTGAGGGCAGCTGTAGGAGGTTCAGCAAGGCCAGGCGCCGGGTGTTGCGCTTGGGTCACAACAGCCCCGTGCAACGCTACGGGCTTGTGGAAGAGTGGCTGGGAAGCTGCCTGGCCGAAAAGGACCTGGGGGTGTTGTTTGACAGCCAGCTGAACGTGAGCCAGCAGTGTGCCCAGGTGGCCAAGGCGGCCAAGAGCATCCTGGCTTGTATGAGGAACAGTGTGGCCAGCAGGAGCAGGGAGGTGATTGTCCCCCTGTACTTGGCACTGGTGAGGCCGCACCTTGTCAAAACTGTGTCCAGTTTTGGGCGCCTCAGTACAAGAAGGACATTGAGTTGCTGGAGCGTGTCCGGAGAAGGGCAACGGAAGGTGGTGAAGGGTGTGGAGCACAAGTCTTAGGAGGAGCGGCTGAGGGAACTGGGGTTGTGTTTAGCCTGGAGAAGAGGAGGCTGGGGGGACACCTTGTTGCTCTCTCCAGCTGCCTGAAAGGAGGTTGTAGTGAGGTGGGTGTTGGTCTCTTCCTCCAAGGAACAAGCGATAGGACGAGAGGAAATGGGCTCAAGGTGCGTCAGGGGAGGTTTAGATCGGGTATTAGGAAAAATTTCTTCACGGAAAGGGTAGTCAAGCATTGGAACAGGCTGCCCAGAGAGGCGGTGGAGTCACCATCCCTGGAAGTGTTCAAAAAACGGGTAGACGTGGCACTTTTTGGGACATGGTTTAGTGGGCGTGGTGGTGCTGGGTCGATGGTTGCACTGATGATCTTAGAGAAGCTTTCCAACCTTAATGATTCCTAGCTTTTACTTGCACTATAAATAATCCAGCCACCAAGCCAGGGAACATGAAATTACCGCTCTACCCTTAACTGGTTTAGTGGTGGACTTGGTAGCGTTAGGTTAATGGTTGGACTGGATGATCTTAAAGGTCTTTTCCAACCTAAACGAGTCTATGATTCTATGATTCTGTGACTCCAACCGGGGGAGTCTGGGCCCCATCCAGCCCCAGCGGAGCCCAGGGGACACCAGGAACTGAACACAGAAACCCTCCTGGAAAAGTGACCGCGCCCTGGCGGTGTCTCCACAGGGTGTGTGTGGTGCAGCCACCTTCGTCAAATGGACACCCAGGGCTTGGGACTGGAGGCGGCCATATGATTTTATTCCCGTCTGGGTGGGACAAGGTCCCTGAGAGCGAGCCAAGTGCTGGCTGTGACTCCCTGTGGGAGGAAGCGGGGGAGCCCTGAGGGCCGGCCAGCAGTGCTGGGGTGTGTGTGGGGAGAGCCTGTGGGACTTTGTCCTGCAGCCTCCAAGGGAGGCACGAGGTGTTCCCTTGCCGCATGTGCCTGGAGACGTCAGCCACGGCCAGAGTGACTTGATGGGGCCCTGGGAAGACATGCCCGAGGCCTCGGTGACCGGCGTGAAACACCAATGCCGAGCGCAAGACAAGCGATGGGGGGGACGGAGTGGACAGTGGCGTTGCAGTACCACCAGACACAAGGGCGAGCACCGCGGGTGAGGACGGCCCGTTGTGATGTCCCCGAGCGACGGATGGTGACATCTCCAGCGACAGACTATGATGTCCCCAGGCAATGGATTGTGACCACACGTCCCTTGCTGCTTAGATCGGGGTGCTGAGTCTCACCCAGCTGGCTCGTGCCCGCACTCCAGCTGAGGCGAGTACGTGAGGTCGGAGTGTGGAGCGAGGCTGTTGCTAGTGCTGAGGTCGTGCTCGGGGAGTTCTTCACTGCAACTCTCAGTGCCCGACCGCAGAGCCATTGAAGGGTGTTCCTGGCCCTGACTGTTTCAGGCAGCCAGGGCACCCAGGAGGCATGCTTGCAGCAGCACAGGTGAGCCGTGGAGGGAAACCTCACCCTGGGGAGCTGGGAGGGTTTCCTTCTTGAGGGGCCTGGACTTGAGGGGCCTTTCTTCCATCCCTGCGTGGACCAGCAAATGACCATGGCCTCTCTTCATTTCCTAGCGTGACACCCGCTGCTGCAGTGCCTGTGCTTCCCCCAGCCCGCCACAGGGCGTGGAGAGCATGGCCATGGAGCTGGAGAACCGCTGTCCAATATGCCTGGACAGCTGGGAGGAAGCCAGCTACATACTGCCATGCCTCCACCGATTCTGCTACGTGTGCATCGTGCGGTGGGCTGAGAGCAAGCCCGAGTGCCCCCTCTGCAAGAGGAGGGTGACCTCCATTTTGCACTCGGTGCGGGCGGATGACGACTTTGAGGAGCATGTCATCCCACCACCTGCAGCACCATCAGTCATCCGCCTGACAGGAGGAGCTCCTGGACACCCAGCTGCCCACAGCCCCCATCAGGCTGCAGCACCCCGGCCTCCAGCCGCGGGGCCGCTGCCCATGGCTCCAGTGGGCGGCTTCTATGCCCACGTCTGGGCATCCATCTTCCGCGTCTACCCCACTGTCCTCCATCCCCTGCTGCCCTGGCTGCATCAGGAGCTGGGGCAGCTCTTCGAGGGTGCCCAAGAAGCAGCAGCAGCTCAGAGACTCGTTGTATCCAGCCTGCACTACTTTGGCCTGGATGAGGAGGCTCTGATCCGGCTGCTGCAGGCCTCCCTGGGCAGGCACACGAGGAGCTTTGTCCGGCGGCTTGTTGACACCGTCGTGCGTCGGTGCAGCAGGGAGGTCCGACATCGGCTGGGCCTCGAGGATGCCCGTGCTGCTGGAGGGCAGGATGGCAGCCCCGAGGCTGCTCCCAGCCCTGCTGCCTCCCGAGGGAGGTCTCCTGCCCCCGGCCCAGCCCTTCGCGGGGGTCCCAGCGGCCCCCCCAGCGCCCCTGTTCGTACCCCCGGGGAACAAGAAGAGCTGCAGGGGGACCGAGAGGAGGCTGTGCCCGGGCCCTCCACTCCCAACCGAGGCAGCCAACGCTCCGCTGGGCGGCCCCAGCAAGCCCCGAAGAGGAGGGCCAGCAGCCCTGGGGACCACTCCCAGCCCCGCAAGAAGCCACCCCGCCGTCGGTGACAGTGGGAGGGTGCCTCAGGGGCTGGCCAAACCACGGCCAGGCCAGCAGCTGGGGCTCAGACCAGTCCCCCAGAGATCCTGGACCCCTACATCTAATTATTACGAAATAAAATAAAACAAAACAAAATAAAACAAAACAAAATAAAACAAAATAAAATAAAATAAAGGCATGAAAACTGCAGACAAAGTCTCAGTATTACTAACAGTCTCGGTGGCATTGCTGTCCCCACCTGTGCTGCTTTCTCCCCCTTTTCCTGGTACTAGGCGCACCGTTTCCTCTGTTTCCACCGTGTCCACTGGGCTCTACTACCTCCTCCACCCAGAAGCCTTGCAATTTGGTAGAGAGCCTGTGGTCTGGTACTAGCAACGGCAGTGCCATGTTGCTGGGCCGTGGGACTGGAGGGACGGGGTGCCCCCACTGTGGGTCCTGTTGCTCTGCGGGGCAGAAGAACAGGGGCGGGAGATGGGACGAGGCTCAGGTCCTCTCTGCTTCAGTTCCCCTGGTGAAAGGTGGCAATGCCTTGCACCAGCCGTTTCCTCAGAGGTGCTCTGGTTGAAGCAGCGCTCTTGTTCTGTGGAAAGACCCCCACCCCGGTGTGATCGGGAGGGTGTTAGAAGTGCTTCAGGGAGGTCTGTGTGGAGCCCCAGCACGGATGCCCTTTGCAGCACACAGAGAGCGAACGTTGTGGTTCAACGACATAGCAAGTGTTTCCCAATGCTTGTCAACCCATAGAAATTGCAATGCCATCAGGCTGCTTTATCTTGTCGTCTCCACAGGGTCTTGCCTAATGTGCAGGTGGGCTCTTCTGGGAAGAAATCTGCGGTTTATTCTTGTGTTTGTTTTTGAAAACGAAGGCCTGCAGCCATAACTGACCTGCTGCAGGGCTTGTGCTGACTGGCAGTGGAAAACCTGTACAGTTCACAGCCAGCAAGAAGACTGGTAGGCTCTCAGTGGTAGTCTAGGTCCAACTATTAGACTGTATCAGAAAATAAAATATTGAAGATGACAGAAAAAAGGCCTCAGCTTTACTAACAATATTAAAGGCAGGGATGTTGAAGTTGATGGTTTCTACTTGCTCGCACTAGGATCTCCATGGCATCATTGTATGATTTGGTAACCTGCACTCTGTTCTTGCCCTTTTCTCTTTCATCTGTTACTCTACGTTTCCTCTGGATATACTGCATGTTTTTCTGGAGACACCAGGTACTATTTCCATGTTCCCTTTGCTCCCCCTAGAAGCATGTTTTGCCCAGCTCCAGGCCTGTATCTCTGTGCTGTTTCTAGCTTTGGGGTTGAGGACACTGCAAGGTGTCCTGCAGGTCTATTACCTTGCTTAAGAAGTTATCTTCAATGCACTCCAGAAATCTCCTGGATTGCCTACAGCTCACCGTGCTACTTTTGCAATAGATGCTGGGATGGTTGAAGTTGCCCAGCAGGACGAGAGACTGCAAGCACGATGCCTCTTGTAGCTGGAGTAGGAAGGCTTCATCAATAGGCTCCCCTTGATTGGGCAGCCTGCAGGAAACGCCAACCACAAGGTTCCCTTTGTTGCCTCGGTCTCTAATTCTTACCCATAAGATTTCAGCCTTCTTGTAGCTATTCTTCAGAGACAGCTCTTCACACTCTTTCTATTTCTTGACATAGATGGCAACCAGTGCTTTTACAGATCCTTTTAAATGACTCTGTGGCCAGGTACTAGTGGCATGCTTTTGGGATTAATACCAGAACCAAGGCTATTTAGCATCTTTACCCACTGGGCTGATGGGATGGCATGCACCCTCAGCAAGTGTGAAGATCCATACACACCTGTGTGGAGATATCCAGCGAGCATTTACTGTTAGTTGTAAGCTCTCCCAAATCAGGGAAGGGAAAAAAATTTTGTGTGAGGGGAGAAGCAGTGTTTGAACTTCAAGAGCTGAGGCAACCAACCTCACACTTGTCCAAAGAAAGAACCCAAATTCAGTATCCCCGCAAATTTTCAGTACTCCTGAAATCCAAGTGTGAGGCTTGTCAGAATGTGTTTGTGAGCAGGACAGTAACCTTAGTGCCATCCAGTGACCGCTGGATGTCAGAAAAGAGGAAAACTGCACAAAGTCCAAAGGGCTAAATCAAGAATGAGTTCAGATTTCTGGCCAGTCTTACTCAGATATTCACCTTCAGTGCTCAGGGGTATTTCCATCTGGTAAGCCACTGAAATACAGCCACCACAGAGCTTTACCAGCCATTATGGCTGTTCCCAGAATAAAACTGTGAGGAAGGCAGGAGAAATATTTTATCCAGTTGTAAATTAAGCATTTAGTAAAATACAATTACTCAAAGTGATCAGACAAAAGAAATTGTTCAGGAATTGTACTTGCCTGACAATTGTAAGGTTAGCGAAGTGTTCACTTTAAGACTGCTTGTTCACAGAAGAGCCACAGCATGACAAGCCCTCTCATCTGCCCTACAACGCAAGGAAGCAGTGCCAGCAACTCTCCTGCCTCCTGTATCTTGGCATGGGCTTCTCAGAGAGGTTACCCAAAACCACACTGTGACAGCTGCACCAACAGGAGCTTGCTGGCACACTTCATTCAGCATTCCCCACCAGGATGTCCACCTCAGCACTTCAAACAACCAAGACACAAACAGAAGAGAGCTGGTAACATCTTGCAACACCCACCTCTGAAAAGACTGTATTAAAGCTGGAAGTACACTGTGTGGTAAAATACATGGGTATTACATATTTGTATCCAGCTCACTGACTTCTCTGGTCTAGAAGGCTGCATTAATAATGCTCCTTTTTAGAGTATGCTTTAGCTGTGGTTTCAGTTATGACATTTCAAGTTATTTAACATGACCTTTTGGGTCAAAAGAGAGTGAACTGTGGCCAAAATTGCATTCAATCTCACTTTGCTATGGTTTCTTTAGCAAGTAGTGTCAAAACTAGCGGCAAAACCTCTTAAATTACATGCACGTAACGCACCATTCCAGACCAAATCCTGTACGGCCTCTTTTCCTGTGGTGTCTAGGACTAGTTACCCTTGCTTCAAACCTTTCTTGCTTCAAAACCATGTAAAAGGAGTTAATGTTCGCCACGTTTGCTAACATTACCTGTTCAAATGCACCTGTTTCTTTTTCCCACCTGATACCACCATCTGGGTGTCCAAGTCTGGGTGTTAGTATCATTGTGTCAACCTGCATACTTGCTACATCATGTGAAAATGACCCTTCATGTTGTAAACTGCCTGTAAGATCTTTTTTGTGCATCTTGAGATCCGGGACTTGTCTCTGCATTGTCCCTACTATTAGAGGGAGTTTGAGACAAGGAACAGCACTTGCTATAGAGTTTCCTTGGTTTCTCCACAAAACCATTGTGAGGACAGCCCCAAAACTCCCCTCAAAGCAAGAGTGGAGGAGCAAAACTGTGTGCAGAGCTGTGCAGGGTCTGGTATTTCCAGCACAGTGCCAAACAGTTAGCTGAGTGTGTGAGTTTTGGAGGTGTAATGGCTCTGAGTCTTTCAGAATTCCCTTGCTTCCACTTTATGGTCTATCACTGACGTTTGTTTCAGATCTACTAAGGTTTTTCCTGTTGGCCACTGCCTGGGGGACATTAATTGAGACTTGGGAGGTTGTATTTTATGACAGGCCATTTCTTTGCTATGGAGTGCTGAAGGCCCTCTCTGTAGTGCCTGGAGGATGTTCTTTGAACCTGAAATAAACACTCATTTCACAGCTGGTGCATCTGCAGGATATGAGATTTAGTGATCCAGGTAATCCCTGTTTTTGTCTTGCCATGTTCCTAGGAGTTCAGTGGAAGTGGATGGCTCTATGTGCCATGAAAAACATAGATCCCCTTGAAGGATCAGGACCCAAAAAGCATGCACATCCAGATGGTCCAAGCTAGCCTCAGTCTCATGGGGTTTTCATTATGACTCTAGAACTACTTTTAGTCTAAGTTTATTGGGAATTTGTGCTGTATCTGTATGCACCATAGGTATCACAAGGATGGATGGCTTTATCATTATCTATCACATTTTAATATGGTGTATTGGGTTTGCATGTGTGGTGGTACATCCCCCCCCCCCCCCCCCATTTTTCTGTTCTGTTTTTCCCCTTCACTTCAGCTTCTTTACAATCTCAGGAATTCCAGGCCGCAGCTTTTGTGTAGCGAGTTGGTCAGTTAAGCACCCCTTAATTGTACCAGAAACTCCTACATGGCTGAGGCAGAGAGCGGCCCTGTCCTTATCAACATTCATATTATGGCTAACGAGGGGAACGAGAACAAACAGCTACCCCTGACAGCCTTGAAACAGGGTGGTATCATCGCTGCTGGAATTCCAGCAACAAGCTGACCCAAATTGTGGCTCAGATGGAAATTTACTGGTGATTAAAGTCAATCATCTCACAATCCTATAAACAGCAGTCCTAAGTGAGGCCCTTTGAGCTCTCCTGGACTGCCGCGGGCTGCACCAACATCTCCCTCTGAGCGAGACGCCTCTCAGAGCCAGCAAACTGTGAAAGTTTGCTGCAACCAGAAATCCATTGCCAAAGACTGACAGGGGAGCTTGGGCTGAAACCCTTCACTCCTCGAGGCTCAACCCTCACCCACTGAGAAATGCCAAGACATTAGATGTGAGTATTTCACTGAACTTGAGGGGAATTTTTAACAGGTATACCATTTTCATATATGCATTCATATTTGTGAGTGTGCATGTGTGAATCAATTTAAGTGATTTAATTTCAAAGGGAGTCTTACACTGCTGTATTATTCTTATAGCATTACTCTCATAAACCGTTGACCAAGTCTGAGACTAGGAGTGTGCCCAGCCACACCTAGGCTCCTCTCTGAGAAAGAGTTTAGAAAGCAAGAGGGTCCATTCTGAATCTTGTGACTCAACGGGAGGGTTTCCTTATCCCCTACATACGATTTCTCCCTCTCTCTCTCTCTCTCTCTCTCGTAACCCAATTTCCTTTATACACTTCTTCTATGTACTAGATATATATATACACATATATATATTATCCTTATTCATATAAACCATTGACCAAGTCTGAGACTAAGATTAGACCTAGCCGCACCTAGACTCCTCTCTGAGAAGGAGTTTAGAAAGCAAGGGGGTCTAGTCTAAACCTTGTGACTCAATGGGAGGGTTTCCCCTTATTCCATATATAGGCAATCCTTTTATGAATCATTCTAACTCATTGTGATTTAATTCTCTTTTATGCGCTTCTATGTAGTAGTAGAGTGAACCTTGCTATCTTCGAATCTGTAACTAAGTCCCTGTTTTGATTGATTTTGTCTAATCACCTTATTAATCATTGATGATTGAGTGCTGTTAAAAATATTATAATCAAATTCTGTGATTTGCTACAAGTAAATTCTGTTACTAAATCAAACTGTGTAAAGTCACTCATTCATAGTGAATTGACATAATCAACAGGATTCACAAACCTGCATTTGTGACAGCATGGCAAGGTTTTGGGAGCTACAGGGGTGGCTTCTGTGAGAAGCTGCCAGAAGCTTCTCGCATGTCCAACAGAGCCAATGCCAGCTGGCTCCAAGATGGACCCGCCGCTGGCCTAGGCTGAGCCCATCAGTGACAGTGGTAGCACCTCTGGGATAATGTATTTAAGAAGGGGGGGCAGGGAGAAACTTCTGCACAACAGCAGCCAGACAGAGGAGTGAGAATGTGTGAGAGGAACAACTCTGCAGACACCAAGGTCGGTGCAGAAGGAGGGGGAGGAGGTGCTCCAGGCACCGGAGCAGAGATTCCCCTGCAGCCCCTGGTGCAGCCCATGGTGAGGCAGCTGTGCCCTTGCAGCCCGTGGAGGTCCATGGTGGAGCAGATATCCACCTGAGCCCGGGGAGGACCCCACGCCAGAGCAGGGGGATGTGCCCAAAGGAGGCTGTGACCCTGTGGGAAGCTCACGCTAGAGCACGTTTGCTGTCAGGACCTGTGGACCTGTGGATAGAGGAGCACACACTGGAGCAGTCTGCTCCTGAAGGACTGCACCCTGTGGAAAGGACCCAGGCTGGAGCAGTTCGTGAAAAACTGCAGCCCGTGGAAGGGACTCACGTTGGAGAAGTTCGTGGAGGACTGTCTCCTGTGGGAGGGACCCCACGCTGGAGCAGGGGAAGAGTGTGAGGAGTCCTCCCCGAGAAGAAAGGAGCGGCAGAGACAACATGTGATGAACTGACCCCAACCCCATTCCCTGTCCCCCTGTGCTGCTGGGGGGGAGGAGGTAGAGAAAATCAGGAGTGAAGTTGATCCTGGGAAGAAGGGAGGGGTGGGGGAAGGCGTTTTGAGGTTTGGGTTTATTTCTTGTTATCCTACTCTGATTTGATTGGCAATAAATTAAATTAATTTCCCCAAGTCGAGTCTGGTTTTGCTTGTGACAGTAACTGGTGAGTGATCTCTGTTGTCCTTATCTCGACCCACAAGCCTTTTGTTATATTTTCTCTCCCTTGTCCAGCTGAAGAGTGGGAGTGATAGAGCAGCTTGGTGGGTGCCTGGTGTCCAGACAGGGCCAACCCACCACATATGGCAAAAGCTTTTCTGGGCTTTCTCTATATAAGCATCCCAAGTCTGTGAGAGTGTCAAGTGACAGTTTGTATTCACCAAGCAAGAACCTCCTTGCTACAATTCAATGTTTGGTTTGTCAGTAAATGGAAATTACAGGAAGCAATATAGTTCCTGCTGCGATTTCAGGCTGTTGAAATTCTCACATTATAGAGAGAATCCCAATTTCAGCATTTCTGAATACCTTCTAAGGTAGATTCTGGTTCCTGCCACACGTGGGCATTGGTCTTCATTATGCAGTAGTAAACAAGGTGAGTTACCAATGCATTTATTAACACTCACTGCTCTGAATTAGTCTTTCTCACCTATATGAAACATTGCCTGTATGATTTCCGCAACTTCAATATTTCTATTTAATTTTTTAAATAAAAAAATTCTGATTCTTTTATCATGCACTAGTATAGGGATTTATAGCAAGAAAGTTCAGTCCTACAGAGATGAAATGAAGGTAGGCAGCAGTGTCTCTGTCTTGGCATTCATGAATTGTACTGATTTACACTTGCAGACATGTGTCATTCATCCTATTTCTTTAGGTCTGTGCATTCAATGTACTTCTTCCTTCACACTCTTGCCCAAGCAAGTGCATCAGTAAAATCAATGTTTACAGCCAAGTGCTCAAGAGAAATCCTATTTTATAGCAGTCCTGTATGCACGTAAGTTCATGACAAAGTGTTATGGAAAAGAAACAGATATCCCAGGTCCAACCCTACAGAGTGCTATGGACTTCCAGAACACCAACAAGTGTTCTTCTTTTCTGTTGACTGCAATGGACGTAGGACTTTTGGCTGCATACAAACTCAACTTTCAACTATTGGGCTTTTACAATATAACTAAGGGGAGGTTTCTTTTTTTGATTTTTCTTATGTGCAAATATAGTATTCTGTAGGAAGATGTTTTAACAAAGGAAATTCTGTCAAAATAAAATTTCAATATATTGTTTCATGTCGTGTTCTGTTACAGTGTACTGTAAATAGTAACAGTTTATAACAAACAAAATTGCAATATTTTGACTGACATACATAATTTTACTAAAAATATTGTTTTCCATTTCTTTTAAAATATTATGATTGTATTTTGAAATACAAGTGGATTTCTTATTAAGGTGGAATTTGCAAGAGGGTGGAAGTTCCCCTTGCTGTACAATGCCACTTGAGGTGTAACCCACTAAGAGCTTGGCCCAGGGATCTATAAAAGTGAGGAAATACAGCCTCATTTTCTGCCCTGTGAATTTTCAGCTTTTGGTGCTTTTGTTCTAGAGAAAATCAAGAGTAGTGTGGTACTAAATGGGGCCTTTAATGTCTCACACACCTTTGGCTGAAAGTGAAGGGGCCACACTGAATAAGTAGGCAGCTGACCATCTTATGCCAGGGCACAGCTCGGCAGCTGGCTGTGCAGGATGGGTGCTGTAGCCAGCTCTGTCAGGAAGCAATGGTATCTACCTCGCAGAAGGCCGTGTCCTCTCTAAACTCTGCACCCACCACGACTGACGCAGCTTCCCAGACAGAGCTCCGACGGGAACACGCCGCTGCCCAGCTGTCAGGCTGCGGGCTGTGCCCCGCTCCCATGCCAGCACCGGCCGGCGGCAGTGAGCAGCCCTGCGGGAGGTGCGCCCTGGGAGAGGAACCCCTCCGCTGAGCGGCAGGGCTCTGGGAGGAGGTGGGGAGGCTGAGGAGTATCGGGCAGTCTGAGAGGGAGATTGACTGCTGGAACCTCACCCTACCTTCCCTGGGACAGGCCTGTCAGGCAGACAGGCTCATTGCGGTGGGGCTGGACTAGATGACCTTTAAAGGTCCTTTCCAACCCAAAAAATTCTATGATTCTCTGACACACATTGTGAAGGATTTCCTATCCTCTCTCCACCCAGCAGAACGTGGTGACTCAAGGGATAGGGGGCAATGGCAACGAGTTTCTGCCCGATGCAGCAGGCTTGTCTCCTCTGTGACTGCCTCACCTTCCCAGTTGCCCTGCTACAACAGGTACAAGGCTCTGCAGGTGGAACCAAACAATAAGGAGGACAATGGTCCATCTAGGTTGGAGGTGTCACCAAGGTTAAGTCGGCCTACGCCCTGCATGAAAACCACTTCCATTAAGAAAAAAAGACAGGTCATTGTCATAACAGACTCTCTTCTGAAGGGAACAGAAAGCCCAATAGGCAGACCAGACCCACTTCTTACGGAAGTCTGCTGCTTCGCTCAGCCTTGGGTTAAAGACGTGACAAGAAAATGTCCTACCCTGGTATGGGCCTCAGATTATTATCTATTATTGCTTTTTCATATAGGCAGCAGTGAAGTTGCAATAACAAGTCCACAGGCAATCAAGAGACACTTCAGGGCCTTGGGATGACTGGTTAAGGAATCAGGAGCACAAGTGGTTTTTTCCTCTGTCCTTCCAGTTGCAGGGAATGATGTTGGAAGAAACAGGAAGACCCAGCTGATCAATACCTGGCTCCAAGACTGGTGTCACTGGCAGAATTTTGGGTTTTTTGATCACGGATTAGTCCACACGACACCAGGCCAGCTGGTGACAGATGGGGTACACCTGTCTCAAAGTGGGGAAAAATATCTTTGCGCAAGAGTTAGCAGAGGTCATTGAAAGAGCTTTAAACTAGATTTGAAGGGGGAAAGGGATAAAACCAAGCTCACTGGATTGGAGGCAGATTCCAGGGACATGGGCTAGTGAGGTCTTTCAGTCTGCTCTGTGATGCACTGAGTTACACTGGAGCACATTTGAAATGTCTCTGTACTAATGCACACAGCACGTTAGCCATCTCAGTGGGGGTAGTGGGTGGAGATCCACGTGGCAGCAAAGATGCAAGTGTTGTCAATGTGTTAGAAACCATGGAAGCACCTGAGAGCAGTCACACAGGAATTAGAGCTTCTCCCCTAAAAAAGGTAGCAGGATCAATAGCTCAACTGAAGTGCACACAACATAGGCAACAAACAGGAGGAGTTGGAAGCCACTGTGCAGCTGGAAAACTATGATATAGTTGCAACCATAGATTCATGGTGGGATGACTCACACAATGGGAGTGCTGCAATGGATGGCTACAAGCACTTCAAAAGGGCGAGGCAAGGAAGGAGAGGCAGTGGGCAGTGTTTTGACTGTCTAGAGCTTGACAATGGTGATGAAAGTGTTGAGTTTTTATGGGTAAGAATCAGGGGAAAGGCCAACAAGGCAGATATCATGGTGGGAGTCTGTTATAGACCACCCAGCCAGGATGAAGAGACAGATGAAATATTCTATAAGTAGCTAGGAGAAATCTCACAATCACTAGAAGAGATGTAAGGAGGGGGGTCAGCAGAACTGCTGCCTTGGACTCCCGGAGGGCAGACTTTGGCCTGTTTAGAAGACTGGTTGACATGACTGGTAGTCCTTTGGGAGGCAATCCTGAGGGGCAAAGGAGTCCAGGAAGGCTGGACATTCTTCAGGAAGGAAATCTTAAAGGTGCAGGAGCAGGCCGGCCCCACACGTCAAAGGATGAGGCGGCAGGGAAGAAGACCGTCCTGGCTGAACAGAGAGCTTTGGCTGGAAGTCAGGAAAAAAAGGAGAGTTTATGACCTCTGGAAGAAGGGGCAGGCCTCTCGGGAGGACTGCAAGGATGTCATGAGGTTATGCAGGGAGAAAATTAGAAGGGTCAAAGCCTGACTAGCACTTAATCTGGCTGCTGCTGTAAAAGACAATAAAAATGTTTCTACAACTACATTAGCAACAAAAGGAGGGCTAAGGAGAATCTCCATCCTTTATTGGATGCGGGGTGAAACACAGTGACAAAGGCTGAGGAAAAGGCTGAGGTACTTAATGCCTTCTTTGCCTCAGTCTTTAATAGTAAGACCAGTTGTTCTCTAGGTACCCAGCCCCCTGAGCTGGAAGACAGGGACGAGGAGGAGAATGAAGCCCCCATAATCCAAGGGGAAATGGTTAGTGACCTGCTACACCACTTAGACACACACACAAGTCTATGGGCCTGGATGGGATCCACCCAAGGGTACTGAGGGAGCTGGCAAAGTGCTCACCAAGCCACTTTCCATCCTTTATCAGCAGTCCTGGCTAACCGGGGAGGTCCCAGTTGACTGGAGGTTAGCAAATGTGACACCCGTCTACAAGAAGGGCTGGAGAGAGGATCCAGGGAACTACAGGCCTGCCAGTCTGACCTCGGTGCCACAGAAGGTTATGGAGCAGATCATCTTGAGTGCCATCACACGGCATGTACAGGACAGCAAGGTGATCAGGCCCAGCCAGCATTGGCTTATGAAAGGCAGGTCTAGCTTGACTGACCTGATCTCCTTCTATGACAAGATGACCCAATGTCCTGGTTTCGGCTGGGTTAGAGTTGGCATAGTGCTGTGTTTTGGATTTAGTATGAGAATAATGTTGATAACACACTGATGTTTCAGTTGTTGCTAAGTAATGCTTACGCTAGTCAAGGACTTTTTCAGCTTCCTGTGCTCTGCCAGGTGCAAAGGAAGCTGGAAGGGGGCACAGCCAAGACATTTGATCCAAACTGGTCAAAGGGATATTCCATATCATATGATGTCATGCTTGGTGTATAAACTGGGTGGAGTTGGCTGGGGAGCAGCGATTGCTGCTCAGGAACTGGCTTGGCATCGTTCGGCAGGTGGTGAGCAGTTGCATCACTTGTTTTTTCTTGGGTTTTATTCCTCTTTTTGTTGTTTTCCTTTTCACCACAATTTTTACCATCATTATTATTATTATTATTATTATTATTATTATTATTATTATTATTATTATATTTTATTTCAATTATTAAACTGTTCTTATCTCAACCCACAAGTTTTCTTACTTTTGCCCTTCTGATTATCTCTCCCATCCCACTGTGGCAGGGGAGGGTAAGCCAGCAGCTGTGTGGTGCTTAGTTGCTGGTTGGGTTAAACCATGACACCCTCTTAGTGGATGAGGAAAAGACTGTGGATGTTGTCTACTTGGACTTCAGTAAAGCCTTTGACACCATTTCCCACAGCATTCTCCTGGAGAAACTGGTTGCTCATGGCTTGGATGGGATGTACTCTTTGCTGGGTAAAAAACTGGCTGGATGGCTGGGCCCAAAGAGTTGCGGTGAACAAAGTTAAATCCAGTCAGTGGCTGGTCACAAGTGGTGTTCCCCAGGGCTCAGGATTGAGGCCAGTTCTGTTTCATATCTTTATCAGTGCTCTAGATGAGGGGATTGAGTGCACCCTCAGTAAGTTTACAGGCCACACCAAGTTGGGTGGGAGCGTCAATCTGCCTGCAGGTAGGAAGGCTCTACAGAGGGATCTGGACAGGCTGGATCGATGGGCCGAGGCCATCAGCTGTATGAGGTTCAACAAGGCTAAATGTCGGGTCCTGCGCCTGGGTCAGAACAACCCCGTGCAATGCTACAGGCTTGTGGAAGAGTGGCTGGGAAGCTGCCTGGCCGAAAAGGACCTGGGGGTGTTGTTTGACAGCCAGCTGAACGTGAGCCAGCAGTGTGCCCAGGTGGCCAAGGCGGCCAAGAGCATCCTGGCTTGTATGAGGAACAGTGTGGCCAGCAGGAGCAGGGAGGTGATTGTCCCCCTGTACTTGGCACTGGTGAGGCTGCACCTTGAATACTGTGTCCAGTTTTGGGCGCCTCAGTACAAGAAGGACATTGAGTTGCTGGAGCGTGTCCAGAGAAGGGCAACGGAAGGTGGTGAAGGGTGTGGAGCACAAGTCTTATGAGGAGTAGCTGAGGGAACTGGGATTGTGTTTAGCCTGGAGAAGAGGAGGCTGAGGGGAGACCTTATCGCTCTTTCCAAGTCCCTGAAAGGAGGTTGTAATGAGGTGGGTGTCAATCTCTTCTCCCAAGTAGTTAGCGATAGGACGAGAGGAAATGGGCTCAAGTTGCGCCAGGGGAGGTTTAGATCGAGTATTAGGAAAAATTTCTTCACGGAAAGGGTAGTCAAGCATTGGAACAGGCTTCCCAGGGAAGTGGTGGAGTCCCCATCCCTGGAGGTATTTAAAAGACGTGTAGATGTGGTGTTTAGGGACATAGTTTAGTGGTGGACTTGGTAGTGTTAGGTTAATCATTGGACTTGATCTTAAATGTCTTTTCCAACCTAAATGATTCTATGATTCTATTTATTCACCATTTTCTCCTTGGAGCATCACCGAGTAGGCAGCATGCATTCTGTTTTAACAGGTCTATTCCCTTTTGTTTCATCAGCATTCTCCTCTTCATAGTTTCTAGAAGGTGAGTATGGATTATCACAAATTTGATTCATTGTTCTATTGCAAAGTGTAGGAGCTTTCATGTGCTAATGCATTCTTGTCATGTTCCTTCATGTTCTTTCCTTATTATAGGTGGAAGAGGGAGAGCGGTAGTAGTCAGGGTAATAACCAGGGATTTCAGAAGATGTACTTTCAAATACCTGTCCTATTCTTCAAGATGTGGCATCCCAAAAATCTTAACCTCAGTTCCTCTTTTGTAACTTCTATCTGGTAACATTTTGCTGCTGCAGAGCAGTATTGTAACAACTGCAACAGTGATTACTGGGAACAGTTGCAGTGGCATTTACTGGTACAGTAGGCAACATACAGTACCTTGCACCATGACAACAGTACATGAGTCCCTTTACATACCACAGTCTTACAGCAACAGTAAAATAGGCAAAGATCTGTACTAAGTTCAGCTAATGATTATTTTGCATATACACCATCAGAGGATCATTAGGTAAGTTTACCACAAGAAGAAAAAAACAGCATTAAATGCAGTATTTATCCCAGCTTTACTGCAATTAGAAAATTCTGTCCTTTGTCCTTCAGCATTTTTCCCTATACATAAATACAAGATCTCTGTTACCTACATATGAAATACCTTATCAGAAAGCATAGTCCCCAGTTTGCTGGCACCTTAGATGAAACAATGTTAAGAAAGCAGCGTTCTCTGGAAAGCACTAGAACTTTGATCTCCCCATTAATCAAGAAATAGACTTTGTTTCCATGAATAAATTGCAGGTTTTTGCCAACTTGCCTTAACATGTTCATTATCCTGTTTACCTCATGAAATACCCCCAAAATTATTTCAGTTGGAATTTACTTTGCTTTATATATATGTTTCTATGGATGCAGCCTATACCAACTGCCCCTTGAGGTGGGGGAGTTTATACACATTCTGAGTAACACAAATAGCATCACTTAATCAAGTTATTTGATATTTTGAGTAAAGAAGCCTCCATGTTTGTAGCATAAGGCCAAGACCTCAAAGGTTCTCATTTAGGGCTCTGAATCAAATTTAACAGAGCAGAGAAGTTTAAGAATCTAGTGTAGTAGTTACCGCTGTGTATAGGAAAGTAACTTAAGAGAGGTTTTCAAATCATTGTCATCAAACAATGAATCTTTTTCATGTAAATCCATGAGGAAAAGTGACTAACACCGTTTTTCCCCCAACATTTTCCTCTTAGAACATCTCATGACATGAGACCAGGTCTCCCCTTTCCAGAGGTCATAATAATCTAGTGGGCATCGTTTGCTTGTGTCATTGGGGAAAAAGTAACTGGACTGGTCTCCATACTACCTTCACAATACAGCAACAGAGGAGGTAATCTTAATTTATAGGTAAAGTGAAAGTAGCACCACTTTATGCTAGCACACTGGATGGTAGAAAGAGATGGAGACCAGAAAGTGTGAAACACCTTGTCCAGCTGTTCCTGCCTGTGGAGTCAACAATCTCACACTGACAAAGGTGTAGCTCATTCACCCTATTGGATTTGCCAGTTCACGCACACAACCTATCTAAAAAACAGGTACTGTTATTTACATGTCTTTGCAGGATGTACAATGGTACTAGAACTCTAAATTGCCTTTGAGGGATCAGTTAGTTGCCTGATACCTATGGCTTGCTATGCGCTGAACAAGCTGTATTAGGTCTTGCCATCCTTTCAGTACAAACCAACACAGATGAAATACTGCTCCATGGCAATAAGCAGAATTCTCAATTATTATAGAATCATAGAATGCTTTGGGTTGGAAGGGACCTTGAGAGATCATCTAGCCCATCCCCTCTGCAGTGAGCAGGGATTGATTACAAGTTTGATACTGAAATAAAGCTCTGACCCTCAAGTCAAGCTGACAAGGATCCCTTTTTCTTTAACTCTGGCATGCAGTTGCACTTTCAGAGCTAGACATACCAAAGCTAATGAATCTTCCACCACCACATGACCTGAACACCTCTCTGCCTTTGAGAAACCTTCATCTGATACACTTTTGTCTAATAAGTGAGACTTGCTACACTGATGGGGTGGGTTGACCCTGGCTGGATGCCAGGTGCCCACCAAAGCCGCTCTATCACTCCCCTTCTCAACTGGACAGGGGAGAGAAAATACAATGAAAAAGTTCATGGGTCGAGATAAGGACAGGGAGAGATCATGCAGCAATTACTGTCATGCGCAAAACAGACTCAACTTGGGGAATGAGTCAAATCAGAGTAGGATAATGAGAAATAAAAACTAAATCTTAAAACACCTTTCTCCCACTGCTCCCTTCTTCCCGGTATCAACTTCACTCCCAATTTCTCTACCTCCTCCCCTGAGCAGCGCAGGAGGATGGGGAATGGGGGTTGGGGTCAGTTCATCACATGTTGTCTCTGCCGCTCCTTCCTCCTCAGGGGAGGACTCCTCCTCACACTCTTCCCCTGCTCCAGCGTGGGGTCCCTTCCATGGGAGACAGAACCCCACGAACTTCTCCAACATGGGTCCTTCCCACGGGCTGCAGTTTTTCACGAACTGCTCCAGCCTGGGTCCTTTCCACAGGGTGCAGTCCTTCAGGAGCAGACTGCTCCAGTGTGTGCTCCTCTATCCACAGGTCCACAAGTCCTGCCAGCAAACCTGCTCTGGCATGGGGTCCTCTCTCCATGGGTCCACAGGCCCTGCCAGGAGCCTGCTCCAGTTTAGGGCTTCCCATGGGGTCACAGCCTCCTTCGGGCACATCCCCCTGCTCCAGCATGGGGTCCTTCCTGGGCTGCCGGTGGATATCTGCTCCACCATGGACCTCCATGGCTGCAGGGGCACAGCTGCCTCACCATGGGCTGCACCAGGGGCTGCAGGGGAATCTCTGCTCCAGTGCCTGGAGCACCTCCTGCCTTCCTTCTGCACCGACCTTGGGGTCTGCAGGGTTGTTCCTCTTGCATATTCTCACTCCTCTCTCCAGCTGCAGTTGTGCAGGTGGGTTTTTTCCCCTTCTTAAATAACATTATCCCAGAGGTGCTACCGCTGTCGCTGATGGGCTCAGCCTCAGCCAGCAGCGGATTCGTCTTGGAGCCGGCTCTATCGGGCATGGGGAAAGTTTCTGGCAGCTTCTCACAGAAGCCACCCATGTAGCCCCCCCACCCCGCCCCAAACCCTTGCCACACAAACCCAGTACAAATGAATATGAAATGCAGTAATTTCTGATGTAATTTAAGACTTTACCATCTAACTGTGCCATATGTATCAGTCTGAAGGATGCAAAAATCAAACATATTAGACTGAGGAGCTAATAGGTAGCAGCAGCAGCAAATAGCTAAGCACTTGCCTTTGCAGCAGTGCATCACATTTGCGGGTCAGTGTAACAGGCTGCTCAGAACAAAAATCCCACACTACACAAACATCATGTAAGACTTCGCAAAGCAAAGGCTTTCATTCCCACCCATAGTCAGAATACCTGCCATACCACTGTCCAACTGTACCATTGCTCAACAAGCCCTTAGTGACTTGTTGACCTGCTTTAAGATGCTTGGAGCGGTTATTGTAAGAACAAAAAGACACATTTATGATTACTTCCTCCCACATTTAAGTGTTTCCCAGCATATCACCAAAAAACACATTTCAGATGCACTCCTGAGCCCTGTTTTAAAAGCTTCACCACCACTTACTTTCAGACTCTCAG
Organism: Pelecanus crispus; assembly: GCF_030463565.1. NCBI lineage: Eukaryota > Metazoa > Chordata > Aves > Pelecaniformes > Pelecanidae > Pelecanus > Pelecanus crispus. Next base: position 16,710,435 of record NC_134676.1, read on the forward strand.
ATGGATCAGCTGAAAGCTGAGTGAGTACGGTGTATTTGTCACCTACTAAGAGAACAGCAGGGCAAGATTTCTTTTTGTTTAGAAACAGCCCAAGTAGAAACACTGAAGTATCCAAAAGCATTAACTATACTTCATTTAAAAATGTAAGAAAGTGCAGTCAGGTGCACTCCATTTTCAAACCTGGCTGAAAATTTCTTCAGTGATTTGCACAAATTGGTACAGTAACTGCTGATCCTTCAGTACTGACAAAGCAGTATGCTGCTTCTGGAAATTCATGATGAAACAAAAGGAATTACAGTAAGGCCAGCCTCAGAAGCTTAGAAGCATCAGAAGCTTTTGGTTTTTTAGTATTTTCTCTTCAAGGCATCTGAAAATCCTCTAAACTCTTGCAGTGATTACCACAATGCCCCAAACTTTCGTAACAGCTTATGATCACTTTTTTAAAGCAGAGTTTGAAAGCCAATCAAGTAGCCCAGTCACACACTACGTAGGGTACAAATTCATCAGTAATTCACTCTATAATTCCTTTGTACCCCAAGTGACTTCTGTATCATACTACCTACCATTTATTGATAGGCCCAGCATAGTTAACTCAGATCTTTTTGTGCATCAGCTTTCCACACCAACCTCCCCAGACCATTCTGGGCAACTTCTGTCTCAACTACAGCAGATCTCCAATCCTTTTGTGTCTGGCCATATGAGTGCTCCGGACTTGGGAGTTTCTTTTTGCCCAAGAAGCACTGACCCACTGAATAAGCAATACTTTTGCAGGCCTTTCAGCACCGCAGAGCAGTGAAAAACGGCTAAGACTGGGAATCCCTCTTTATTTCATACCAGAACAGCATGTAGAGCCTTTATTCAAGTTACTGTCTTTAAGCTAAATCCTGACTCTGCATGCTAGGGCACAATGAAACTCAGAGGCAAGTAGGGCAAGTCCATAGTGTCAACATTCCACTGCTCTTGCAGGTGTTGAATAACACATACAAGCCTCTTCTTAAGTTCAGTGCAGAGATAATGGTCCTCTTCAAGGCAGAGGTGTTATCAAATGAAAAGTCAATTAAAGGATTGTTTTTAATGAATTGTTTCACTGCATACCATCAAGAAACTGTGGGTGTAAACATATGTATTTTCAGGAATCCTGCATTTCACTGAATTAAAAAACATGTATAAAAGGTGACATTTTCTGGATAAGACCATTTATTTTAACAAACAGATGAGTCTTTACGATGAACTGGAGGCTGCAACAGCTGCTCTCTTGGGCTTCGGTGTGGTTCCCTCACGGAATCCATTCCTGCAAGTAGAAATATGGTTACCACTTTTTGGAAGGATGATTCCTGCTCCAGGTTATTTTCTGACAAGTAATGTTTTAGATCAAGTTCACCAGCTTTTTTCAGCTTATCTCAATAATGCACCAAAACCACTACTGAGTTCATATGACCAGACATTTTTAGTAAGAAACATCTTGTTAACAAGTGTTTCAAATAAGCAGCATGCTTTCTGCTCTCTTCTGAAGTAAAATTTGACTTCTTCAAACAGAAAGATTTCAAAAACTGAGTGAACACTGCAAGACTGCATCAGATACAGCACACCTTACTTCATGTTCCTAATAAGCAACCCAGCTTAGTAAGAAGATGTCACATTTGTGAAGTGTAAGTCAATTTCTTACAGAAATCCTCTATGCCTCCAACCAGAGGTTAAGACAGGCATGACAAAAGAAGAGTCAGCCCCAAGCTTGCTTTTGGATATGACATTTCTACCTCAGCAACAGTCAGTGGGAAGCAGGCTACAGCTGCACACTGTAAGGTATTTTCTGTCTGTTGCTGGGAAAGATTGTGCTTACCAAAACAAACAAATGGGTGGATCTCTCAACTATACCCAGGTCTGGGACTTAAAATGACTCCTGCTTTTCACTGTTAAATCCAGTCCACATTTTTACAACAACACTTTTGAATGACTTGGTATTTTTCATCCAGCTTTCTTGTGTATTAAGCCAGAAGCTACAGAGCTCCATTTTAGAACATGGAGGTCATACGAAAGAAATTTTTAATGAGTTTAACAGTACAATTATCCCCACAGTTACCTTGTAAGTACAACTCAAAGCTCTGTAACAAATCTACAGAAACATCAGAAACCAGTAACTCAGAATCTGATGTTATAGCTACTTACTGCTAACTGAACTGCAAATAAGAGTGACTACTAAAGTTTTTCCAGTCCTGAACTTTTGTTTTTGTGGGCACAAGGGGACTGCAATGCATTTCAAGACTTGTCTCTTAAAAACGCACACTTCAGTGCACTGGCAATTTAGTTGACTCACAAATAGAGGCAATGCTACACAAAGCATATCTTTTTAAATGCGGGCATTTTATTGCAATACTCTGTATTCTGTACTATCTACACTTAACAGAAACATCAGAGTTTCTTACACACCCTGTATATTAACAGCAAGTGAGTGTTTTTATCCTCAAAGGAATATGCAACCGATTATATAATGCATAATTTATTTCATGCTATATTTAAGAAGAAAGACCACACCACATTAAGTGCCCTAAATAAATAAAAATGTTAACTTTGAATGATGAATTTTATAATGAAGTGGTATCTATGCAGGATTTCACACCACACTAGTTTGTATTAAAATGTTATACCTGAATCGACGGTAGACCTTTTTCAGGTGCCTCATGCGACCAGTACCAGTGGTGTTGCGTCTTTTCGCCTTTGCACTCCAGTTATCTAAAACATACAAGTTACTGTTACTCATCTGCACCAAATAATGAAGATGCACGTTACATTTGTACAGCACAATTATTCAAACTGACAGAAGCAAGAAAAAATTATAAATTAAGTTAATTTATACGTAGTAATACTGGACATTAGCTAAAATGTGGTTAAATTAGCATTAATTTGAAAAAAGCTCCAAACACGGTAAGATGACAATGTTCTTCCTTGGCTGGAAAAGAAGTCATACTATTGAAGAAGACAGAAAAACACGGGTTTTTAAACTCAACTCCGTAAAAACTTTATTACTTACACTTTCTCTTACGCTTAGCAGGGTAACCACATTTCCCACAGGTAGACTTCTGCAGATGGTATGCCTTGGACCCACATCGACGACACAAGGTGTGTGTCTTATTTCGTCGCTTACCAAATGACGATGTACCCTTCGTCTGAAAAGCGTTTCAAGACATGGCATGTTGGAAATATCACTAGCACTTGCAAGCCAAGTAACTAAAAGAATAAGCTCCCCTAAAAAACATGCACAAATCCACTAAGCCCGATAAAACACACCAACTCAGTTTCACCTGCTGTTTTTAGAAATTACTTCCTTACGCCTCTCCTCGCCATGTCTTGTCATCCGTCGTCCCCCCCCCTCCCCCCCGTGCTGAAATAAAACGAAACCACGGAGCGCTTATCTCCAGCTCCCTTCCCATCGCCCCCAAACTCATCACTGATAAACACTAAACCGCTTTTTCCTGAAAAAAGCTTATTTCCCTCACACAGATCAGCCGCACACTGATCACAAGAGACGTTGGCGACTGATCTCCCTCTTGCTACGTTATCCGCACGGCTGCCTCCACCACGGGGAGAGCGCCGGCCCGGCCCCCAGCAAGCACGGAGGAGACCCCGGAGAAGACCCCAGCGGCAGCGCGGCAGCGCGGCCCCGCACCGCCCCGCGGCCTCCCCGCTGGGGACGAGCCGCCCCGCGCCCCCACCCGGGCCAGGGAGGGCGGCGGCTGTCGCCCGGCCCTCAGGCCCAGGCCCCGGCCCTCAGGCCCAGGCCCCGGCCCCGGCCCCGGCCCCGGCCCCGGCCCCGGCCCCGGCCCTGGGCCCGGCCCCGGCCCCGGCCCTGGGCCCAGGCCCAGGCCCAGGCCCCGGCCCCGGCCCCGGCCCCGCCGTGCCGTGCCCGCCCCGCCGCCGAACCCGGCCGCACCAGGCTGCGGGGCCGCCCAGGCGCCCCAGACGAGGCCCGCGGCCCCGCAGGGCCCGGCGCGGCAGCGGATGGCGGCCGATACCCCGCGCCCGCGCCCCAGCGCTCACCATCTTGCCCGGCCGCCACCACCAAAGAGGCCGGGCCCCGCCCCGCTTCCGCTACGGCCCGGCAAGCGCTTCCGGGAGCGCGGCGGCAGCGGCTGCCCCGCCCCGCCCCGCCCCGCCCCGGATGTGCCCGGCGGTGCCCGGGAGCCCTTCCGGGTGGCGGCGGCGCCGGGGCAGACCGGCCACCCTGGGGCCCCGGGGGCCCGGGTGAGACCCTCGGGGGCCCGGACCCTGAAAGCTCGGTTGTCCCCGCTACCACCACCCCAAAACCGGTGGGTGGGGTGTGGCGGTGTGTCCTGTGCCGTGCTCCGACTGGTCCTGCAAGTTACGTGTAAAGATGTCTCTGCCTGGTAGAGGAAATGTTTCGCGCACCTGAGCTGCCGTACGGGCCCGTCGTGTTTAACTCCGCTGCTGCTGCTCTGCTGCAGTGCCCGGAGGCGCCTGCAGCTCCGCTTCAGGCCGCGGAGCCCTGGCCCTACTTACACCTTCAAGTGAAAATTACTTCAAAGAATGAAATTCAGGGACAGGGTAGTCTTGGCTGTAATACGTACTTTCAAAGTGAGCTGCCTTAAAAAACATGCAGCCCCTCCTGTGCGCTCTGCTTGTCCGTGTTCCCCCCGCCCCAGGCCCCCCACGCCACGTGGCGGTCTGCCCGCCGGCGAGAGCATCACAGTGGACATCATGAACGCAAAATTGGGCTTTTTGCAGATGCACCATTTAAATTCTCGCATGCCAGCCTACCACACATCTTCAGTAGATTCACAATCTACACGTGATTTTGTCTTAGAATAGTTAATGTGGGGGAAATAATGTACAGAGAGAAACTGAAGAAATTTGTGTTTATCTTATCACCAGTTCAACACCTTGGCATCTCAAACAAAGTCAGAAATTGATGATAAAGCCAGTTTATTTATCCTTGATTGTTGAATTGTATAACTTTGTCTAACAGCTCTAGATAAAAATATGAATTTATCTGGCAGGCTGGATCTCACTCCTTCTGCTTCTGGTTTGCTGACTATAAATACAGTTATTCCAAAACACAGGTGTCTGTGCCTGCTACAAGCTGGCAAACTGTGAGGAACACTCCCACGATGAACGTATGGACAGTTGAACCCCTGTAACATGGAGCTCGTTGTCCAGAAAAAGGGATTGTCCCTTGGCACAGTCCCCAGAGCCGTGAAGCTGTGTCCGACTGCTGCATTTTCACTGCTGGACAAACCAGCCTTGTATAGTTGCCTGGATGTTAATTTATCCTCACTTGTTTCCTGAGTGTGGCCTCTTGCTGAATTACTTTGGTGCTAACTTATGTGCTGGGAGGCTTTTGACCTCTGCTAAGGTTAAGGGATGGGGCAAAAAGCCATTTTGACTTTAGCTGCATTGATTCCAGACACACAAAGATGTGGCCCAGGCTGTTCACTCAGCTCTTTCATTTTGGTTGGCAATTTCTATCACCAAAATAACACCTAAGGCAGAGGCTTTTGCTCATATTCATTTTACCTCACCTGAAAATCAAGGCAAAAAGCCCATCCATGGTCCTGCTGTAGTTAAAGGAGAGAGATAAATGGTTCCACAGGGTAAATCATCCCATCTTAAATTAGGTGTCCAAAGTAGGCTAGAAAAATCATCCTTGGGAGAAACACTTCTCCTTCCGTTAGTTCTAACAGGAGCCTAGACAGCGCCCTTAGTCTAGGCACAGAGGTGGCTGAAGTTAGGTAAAATTAATTTTGCCCTGACTGACTTAACGAAAATGTTTTTATAGCAATTCTGTCTTCCTTGCCAAAAATCAATAGAGAAAACTCAGTGTCCTATGGATTAAATGCCATACAGGAAAAAAAAAATCCCAATTAACTCAAACAGTATGAATCTATCCTACAGGCTGGGCTGGAGTCATATTTCTCCCCAGCAACCTTGCTGTGTGTCTTTTAACTAGGGCCTCTTTTCCTCTTTCTCTCTCGTTAGATCTCAGAAATCTGGAAGATGCTATGAAGGCATTGGACAGATGCCATGGCAACAGCCTCCAAAGGAAGTACGTTGGTTTGGCTGCCTTGAAGGATATGGTGCCAGAGGAATTATTCTTGTCCTTTGTGGGATAAAAATAATCTTGTTCGTTTGCGTGTCTTCAAACCTGTAAGGAAAGAAAGATTTTTGGTATCGTCATGCAGTTGTCTTTAGTGTTCAGGAACACTGGACACTTTTAGGGTAGAGAACGGGCAGAGTTGTGGCTGACCCAGTACCTTCTCAGAAGCTCTTAGCCCCTGTGCAGGTCGCAGGTGAGGACAAAGTTCACTGCCCCTAGTGAATTCCAGGCTGCTCAAAACCCACAGACTCATGTGCTGGCAGCTGCTGAATGGCACCAGCCTAAATTCAGCGCTGGCTGATTCACCCTTCTTCTTTGATACATGGGAAGTAGTCCAAAATTTAGAAGGTGACACGTCTGAATTTCAGCGCTGTCTTTTTGAACATGGAAAACAGCAGTCTGTCACTGCAGCCGGTGTCCTATCACAGCTTCTGCACAGCACTTGTGGTCCAGACAGGCCTGGTGATGCGAGAAACTCGTTGTTGTGCCAGCAAACACTGATCCTATTAAGCATCTAGGTCAGGGTTTACTGAATACTATGGAGGTGAGTGCCTTTCAGTATCTGCTAGCACCATGTTCTGCAGCCTGTCCAATCTGGTTGGGGTTGAAAAACTGAAGCAAAATGCAACACTGGGTATGCCCATCCAGGGTGCAAGCCCCGCTGCCTCAAGCTGATCCCACCCAAGGCCCATAGACCATCCTGACCTCTGTGCTCTGCCCTGGCACTGTGCTGGGAAAGAGGAGAATCACCCACTTCCAGTCCCTCCCACAACTACAGCAGAGCAGCCTTACAGATAAGTCCAGCTGAAGGACAGGGAAACCAAAACCAGGGCTGGCTAGGCAGTAGAGAGGAAGGTGGGTACGAGTACCAAATAATCTCAGCGGCATTTGTTTTGCACGGGTTTGGTGTCATGCTACAATACACCGTCACCATGGTGCAGTACAGTCCCTGATGTGACCGTGGTGGGGTTTGCTCAAAAAATTGGGTAGTTGTACTGGTTCTACAAAACTTGAACACTCTGAAAGGGCTTGTGTGTGGCAAATGCAAGAGTGATATCCAAGCAATTTCTGTCTGATGTCATCATATGGCATCACTTATTTGTGCACATGTGTAGCACCCTTTGCATAAATGGGCTGACTTCAAGGGATAGGAATAGTGAAGATTCAAGCTTCATATATACTAGAAGCTAGTCAGTGCTTGATACCAATTATCTTCAGAGGAGCAGACAAGCTGAAGTCTTTATTTCTAAATGTAATATCTTAGATCAAAGGAATGCCTTTCAGTATCCTCTTGGATATTGATCACTTTGACCTGGGTAACTGTCTCAGGAGGGCTGCAGAACTGAGGAATTCAAAGGCAACATTTTCATGAGGGTCAGTTTGGATGCCTTTATTTCTGGATACCATCTTGGTTTGCAGAGGTAGACACCTGGGTTGGAATTAGCGGGGAAGAAACTACACTGAGTATCTGTTACCAAGCAGCCACAAGAAACATAACTTTATTTGTACAGTATCCAGTTTCTTCAGTTCAAAAAGAAAACTTTTATGTGTGAGTTTGAACCAGAAACGTTGGTCACCACAAGATGACAGTATAGTTCAACTAAAACTTTTCTCCTAAACAACTCAGTAAAAACTCTCTAGCAGTAACACTGAATTAGGTTAATAAATTGGAAACAGTATTATCTGTACAGTTCTTAAATCTCTATGACAATAACAGAAAATATGAGCAAGCAGCAATGTTTATGAAAAAGGCTGTTGCATTCAGCTAAGAAACAAATGAGTATAATACAGAAGGCTTTCTATTTGTTTAAGATGAAAATGGGTAGAAGAAAATTAAACAGCTGTTACTAACATGAAATTGCTTCTTACAATATAGTGGAAATAATAAAAAAAATAAAAATTCTTTGTATAACAAAGCTTATACAGTGTGTATAAAATACATTTGGTACTGTTGCTTCCTATAGCCAGTCCTGAATGGGAAGAGCCCCTTTATCACAACTACATACTCTTTCTATGCATTGAGACTCTTCTTTTCCATAAAAACCAGCACAAAATATGACCTCATATGTAGCACACAGAAATCAATGCCAGAGTTAATAATAAAAATCAATTATTTGAACTCACAGTAAAGAAAGTCTCTTGAGTGTTTTTCTCAATAGTGAATTAGAAATTTTCATAGTCAGTCATCCTTTCTATTTATGATGGCAGGAATAGGTTCATGCTGATGATCATATAACATCTATTCTACAATGTTCATAGGCAGTGCTCATACAGGTAAGTAACATTAGAAGAGCAATATTTCCTTATTACTACTCCTTAGCATCGGACAGAGAGACCAGGTAGTAGTCTTCAGACCACTGGCAAATGCTTGGAGTGTGGCACTAGTACTTGGTAGATCATGGTTGGAGCATGACTACCATCACAAACACAGCAGGAGCAAGAGCTCCCCACTCATTTCCAAAGCTGCCTTCAACCTTTACCTTAGGATAGCAGGGGAGGATCCTGGGTCCTCCTCCACCAGAAACCCCACTAAAGTCTTTCTTTTCCATCTAGCTAGGGGAACGGGCAGCATACCTCTGCACAGGACGGGTAGCTGCAAGCCTGGGACACACCTGTTACACACTGCAACAGCATAATTCAGAATTTTGAAATTTCCCTAGGTTTTTTTTAATGCTTATACTTAGATACATTACCGGTTTGTAGTGCATTGTTGCACCAAAGCAGTAAGTCTTTGAGGGGGATTTCACTGGCTAGCCTCAAGCTTGCAGAGGTGGTTGGGTGGCAGTTTGGGCTGAGCACCAGAAAGGGTGCATAGGGCAAAGCCACAAGTTCCTTTACAAGGTGACAGCCATTTTCTTCTCAGTTGTATAACAACTAAATATTCTTGTCTTGTATTATTTTGATAAAAAATAACATATATTGATCTTATTTTGTTTAATATTGTTGTCTTAAACCCTTGTTGCATTATTCATGCACAAATGTATGCACACACAAGCCTAGAACAAAATTTTCGCTGGAGGTGCACAAAAAGCATTTGAGCCACCATGGTCTGGAATTGTAGTCTGCATCGCATTACAGGTGGGAAGACCCAGCTTCTAACCACATTTCCCTTACATTGCAGCAGAAAATATTTTAGTTAGTTATTAGGAAAATTTTTGTACCAGTACAGACTGCAAAGCACTGGACTTAATTTTCCTTCATCTGGAGTTTTTGAGAAAAGACTCGACAAATGTTTGTCTGACATGGCTTGAGTGTAACGGATCTTGTGGGAAGGTAAATAGGCTGGATGATCTTATAGAATCATAGACTCGCTTAGGTTGGAAAAGACCTTTAAGATCATCCAGTCCAACCATTAACCTAACGCTACCAAGTCCACCACTAAACCAGTTAAGGGGAGAGTAGCAATTTCATGTTCCCTGGCGTGGTGGCTGGGTTATTTATAATGAAAGTGAAAACTAGGAATCATTAAGATTGGAAAGGACCTCTAAGATGATCAGTCCAGTCATCAACCCAACACCACCATGCCCACTAAACCATGTCCCAGAGTGCCACGTCTACCCGTTTTTTGAACACTTCCAGGGATGGTGACTCCACCGCCTCTCTGGGCAGCCTGTTCCAATGCTTGACTACCCTTTCCGTGAAGAAATTTTTCCTAATATCCAATCTAAACCTCCCCTGATGCACCTTGAGCCCATTTCCTCTCGTCCTATCACTTGTTCCTTGGAGGAAGAGACCAACACCCACCTCACTACAACCTCCTTTCAGGTAGTTGGAGAGAGCAATCTTCTGAGGTTCCTCCCAGCCATACTTCTGTGATGCTGTGATTTTATAAAAGGCCTCTAAGTATAAAGGCATAACTGTATCTCTAATATCCCTGGCTGTCATGTTCTCAGACAAATGCATTAGACCAATTTCATGTTTCGGAAAAAAGGTCAGATCTTCACGAATTCTGCCTTCAAATTTTGCCTGCTTGTCCCGTTATGATGGTTGGCCAAATAAATGCTATGGCTTCTGTCTTACAAGCTTGCCTTGCACTGACAGGCCTGCATTTTAAACATCCATCATTCCCCAGAGTAATGTAGGTCTCTGACTTGCATTTTCAGAATTACTCTAAAGGACATTAAACCCAAAAGTTTTATTACTGAAGAAAAGAAAAGCAAATGTTGCCCAGTCATATGTGTATATATGTGTGTATCTCTCTGTGCAGGCACATACACATGAATGGTACATGCTTACCAGTACTAGCAATGTTTTCTTTTCTTTTTTTTTAACTAAAAAAATTATCAAAAACTTGTCTGATTCATAGCTAGATACAGCCTATATCTAAGCCCAGACATTATGGCTGAAATTTGCTAACTTGGAAGCCAAGTGTCTGAACATAACTTGCAATGTCCATTCTTCTATACTTCCAAATGTTCTGGTAGGAATGATACATGGGCATACTCTTTGGAAAAGAAATATAATTTCAACTGGTTTGAAATTTAAAAAAAATACCTTTCCCGCTGAAATGTTGAAGTAAAAGTTTTTGCCAGAAGCTCAGGAAAGGAAGACATCTTAAATTTAAAGCTAGATTCAACAGTTGGCTATCTTATCCTCTCAATTTTCCCACTTTTTATATGGAATTACACACTTGCCTAGGTGTATCTCTACCATCACATTCCCTCTATGTATTACTCAGCTATGCTTTAAGTGCATATGTGAATGATTTTATCTTTAGTAAAAGTATGTGAATGATTTTACTTCTCACCAGCCATTCCTTAGAACGTGACTTGATGTTGTTCTCCTCCAAGAATACTTTTGGATAGAAGGAGATATGTACATGCATGCCTTATAGTGCCTTCTGTCTCCAAAGGTAAGCAACTAATTCAGTTTTACAAGACCTCTCCATGTTTGGCACCTGTTAGTGTTAAAAGCACTGGTACAGAATGTACATAGTACAGTACATTTTCAAATTTTTCATGTATGTTGCAGTTAGAAGTATCCAAATGTGTGAATAAATACAAAGCCATGCACAAAATGTGCATTAGGTAAATATATGGTGCCTGATTTTCTTTCAGAAATATGTATCTACTTCTTACAAATATTTACTGTTCATACATTTCAAGTTTTACTCTAGATCTAACATTCAGGGAAAAAAATACATGTCTGTAGTAAAGTGGAAGGTCAGAGAAGAAAACATTGGAGAAAACTGGGGCACTCATGTTTAATCTGAAAACTAGTAAAAGAAGCCTGATATATTATTTGTTATTTATTTACTTTATCTCATATCTCACTTCAGGCATCCTAAAGAATTCACATTTATCTTGCTTTGGGACTACTGCAAGTGACTGCTTTCCCTGGTCACTCTGTCCCTTCTCTAGAAATAAAAATACAAGCTCACTTCAAAGTAGAAAAACCCATCACTTGCATAGCACTCTTTACCCTGTATGGAATTGTGGGGTTTGCCTTTAATATTTGGATGTGAAACAGAAACTGTAAGAAAAAAAGGCTTTGCAGTGGAACGAAGTGGAGAAATGCAAGTTCTGTATTTATTGAAGATAAAGTCTGTTTCCCCAGGTAAAATAAGTTTGCCTTGCTTCATCAAAATCACTGTTGCATTTTATTATTTCACCAGCTGAGAACCTTCCCTAAGTACAAACACTTTGCTAACAAAGGTCAGCTCGACTCTGCAGTAACAAATGTTATCTTCTGTTTATTCTGGAATATGTTTTCCCTGTATCAGGCATTTTCAGCTTTGCATTTACTGGAACTGGGGCATACTGGCTCCATCAGGGAATTCCCCTAATATCCATGCACAATTTCCTTCTTACACTATTTCACTTTAATAAAAATACAGGACAAAACAGTGCCTGGCCCTAATAGTGTGTGGAAAGAGGACACAGAAAAGAAATGGAGCTTTTTGAACTTTTTCTTATCTGATCATAACGTGGAGGTCACAATCCTGTGGCCACGAGACCTAGATGGGACTAGCACATGTAGCACAGCCAGTCTGCTTAGATTGGATACTAGGAGAAATTTCGTTACTGAAAGAGTGGTCAAGCGTTGGAACAGGCTGCCCAGGCAGGTGGTGGAGTCAGCATCCCTGGAAGTGTTCAAAAAATGGGTAGACGTGGCACTTTGGGACATGGTTTCGTAGGCATGGTAGTGTTGGGTTGATGATTGGACTGATGATCTTAGAGGGCCTTTCCAACCTTAATGATTCTATTCTAGTTCTACTTTCATTAAAAAATAATCCAGCCACCAAGCCAGGAAAATGAAATTAACTATTACTCTACCCTTAATTGGTTTAGTGGTGGACTTGGTAGTGTTAGGCTGGTGGTTGGACTTGATGATCTTAAAGGTTTTTTCCAACCTAAACGATTCTATGATTCTGGAGGGGGAGGCTGCACACCAGCTGGCAGGGCACAGGGAGATGCCATTACTGGTCTGCCTGCTGAGGCAGCAGGTATGCAGAAATGTTTTCCAAAATGTTCAGTTAAGTAGCTCCCATTATTATGGTTGGAGCTACACCTTAGCACCTTTCTGTCTCTGAAAGGCTGCCTTTGGATGAACCAGGGCAAACTCAGCATCGCCAGCGCTTACGCAGATGGTGGAGAACATGCCAGTACTTACAGTTTTAGATTTGGTTTATCATGTTAGTTAGTACTTGTTAACTAATTGCTGTAAATTAGAAATGTTTTTCCGTTGTGCTTGAACATATGTTAGGGAGAGATGTAGCCTAAAGAATGGCTGCTTGAGAAAAGAAAAATGCCTGAGGGAATGTTGCCCTGTAAAAAGGTCACAAAACTGTGACAAGTCCAAGCCTACTTATTCTGTCTTACTGTATTTTAGCAGCAGAATAAAATGGGTAACCCTCAAAGCAACAATATTGGTAACTGAATTTTTCTGCTGAGTCTCTCAACCATTTTACAAGTTTGTTATTGACTTCAGTGAAAACCAACCACCAACCTTTCACAAGGTACCTTTCACATGGCTGGTGCATTTTTTTTTACATGGCACTATTTCCCTGCCCTGGCTTCATTTCTGCCTCAGAAGACATGATATATAGTCACCAATAAGTGTGCAGAAGTGCATACGTCTCTTGCCATGAGCCCACACAAAGGAGGAAACTGGAGGCTTCCTCGTCTGTTCCTATCACAAGCCTTACATTTTGCATTCTTTCCTTGGGATGATTAGTATTTAGCTCTTTTTTTGATCATTTTTGAAAATCTCAAAGCCATTTGCCAGCTCTAAAAAGCCCGGACATTGCTGTTTGCTGAATAAATTTTCCTAGCTATTAACTGTTCTACAGAACCTCCACCAATATTAGAAACACCATACTTTTAATCACTCTCATGATGGTCTTTCAACCAAATAAGCACAGAGTGGGATGTGTTTACAGGCTAATTAAGAGCAAGTGCCATCTCCAGAAGTGCAGATTCTTTCGAAGATATTTAGTGATATGGTCTCCACTACCAGATAAAAACATGTCCAATTTAGACAACTCCAAATCAACTTTTTCCATACTCATCAAAATTGGTACGTACTGGTAATTGCATGGCTTGATAGGCAGAAATTTTCTGAGAGTTTTGTATCTGGATATAACAAAGTAAGTACATCATTAATATGGGCACAGAGATACGTATTCACCTAAACCAAAAAAAAAAACCAAACCATTGATGGCATACTTTGACCCTGTGCTTCAGTGCTGCTCCTTTGAGCTGAACTGCAAGTACAGAGAGAAGCCAGAATAACTCGCAAGAGGACATCACACCAATTTTAAGGGCTTATAAGCTTGTTGTAGAAGAAGCAGCAAATGTTGAGCACACCTAAATTTCTCTGGAGCTCAGGGGAATCTCTACAACTGCATCAGCCCTTTCTTATTACATGTTTTCATTTATTGCAGTCTGATAGTTGTATGCGTAGACAGCCCAGAATCAGGGAGGGCAAAAGTCAACACTATGTTATGTCTGTTTCTACACAATGCTCTGCATCTCGTTTGTCTCTATGAAAGTTTGCAAAAGCTTACTTTATTTGTTGAACTTTGCTTCCAGCTGGAAGATATCTACAAAAGCTTATTCCAGAAAGTTTCACAGTAGCAGTTAGGGTTAATTACTGACTTCTCGAGAAAGCTGACAAAATTTTAATGAATTTCAGATGGTCCTAAAGAAGTGTTGTAGTTCAAAAAGACATCCTATAAGATCTGTTTCTTTGAAGTCCTGCCTTCATTTTCTTCCCTAACTCTGCTTTATAGGAGAGGAATCTTTGTTCTTCGTATTGAAAAACATTTTAATTTCAAGATACTTGGAAATTTTCAGAGGGAGACTGATGGACTTTGATGAAAGATTTTTGTTCAAAGTTTGCTGCTTGAAGCATTTTAGCTTTCCAACTAGTTACAGTAATAATTCTAAAATATATAACGCACATACACCACTGATTCAGAAAGAACCGGAAATGTAAAAGCATGGGCAATGTTGCTAATGGCTGATGTTTGACATTCTATTCACTCTACAAAGAACAATCAGAAAGAGATGATATTTTGAAAAGCACCAAGACATCAGGCTAAAAGAGACCTTCTGGATCATCAACTCAAGATACTGCTGTGTCAGGCAGTCATATAAAGCTGTTTATTAATTTATTGAACTGTATGAATTAAATTCATAGTTAAACAATGTAGAAAAAAAAAAATCATTGGATACTTGTGAAAAATTTGCCTCGTCTGGTTCTGAAGATGCTTGTAACAGGCTCTGGAATCCTCCATGTGATTTAACCTCTGATACACCCCTTTAAACACTATGTGTAGTTTTGTGTCACTGTTAACACAAATGCAATAATACTTCCACTTTAGCCCGTTTCATGTGACTCTTTCTGTGTTAGCCTATTTGAAGTGCTAAAATCATGAGATCAGTTCACTGGTTCATGAAATTCACCTATTTTATGCATGTGCGAGCCTCTCTGTTGCTGGGCAGGCATGTGAGGGCATATAGATCTGTTGTAGACACAGTACCTCTGCTTCTGCACACAGCTGGCAGGTGAGCTCTCAGAAGAGCTTGTGCAGAAGCCCTGCCCCCTGTGAGCTCGGTGGGCATGACATTCAGGTTGAGAAGGACTCAGGGTGGACCTGAGCCTGCTTCCAGCCCTCAAAGATGAAGGCCATTGAAAATCTCACTCATATTTACTATCCATACTTTGGCTGCAGTCATCTCCAAAGACAGATGGTCTGAACCTTAGCAGGTTTTTCAGCCTGAAAGTGGGATGTCTCAGGGAAGCAAGTATCAGTAATGGTAGAAATGAAAAATAAATATTCAACTTCAACGAACACCTAAATCGGGCCTGTCTGGGCAACCAATCACTAGATAGAATGGTGAATTTGGATGCCACCATCTTGTCCAGGAGAGTCCTGTGAAGTAGTGAGCAGTGGGGTGGTCTGTATCTGCTAGACTAGGATGAGCAGCAACCAGAAGAGTTTGTGCAAGGTGGTGGTTCACTGGCACTTGAGGAGATGCAGTGGCTGCCCTCCCTCCTCTCACGCTTCCCACCTGTTTTCTCCCCTGTCTCTCCTCCGTGGCTATATATTGTTACCCTCTCTCTGGGTCTGTTGCCCACCAGACCTTCCAGGGAGATGATCTAACTCATTAAAACAGCACAAAACCACCCAGATCTTTTTGCTGAGTTTATTTTCTGTCATTGTAATAAATTAAACTGTCTCACAAAGAGGACTGAAATGTGCCAAAGCCAGCACCAGATGTGCAGAAGGAACGCATGGTGGGGATTGGAAGGGAAGGCAGGGAAAAATGTGGAAAAAACAGAATAGTAACTCACCATTTTAGGCAGTTTCAAGCTGCTAAATTTGTTCACCATGTCTTGTATCCTAAGATCAGAACCTAACTCTAAAGAACCGTAATTATTTGTTTGCCCAGTGATGACTTTTGTGTACACACAGGCTGAAATGTCTATGCTCTAGAAAAATCTGATTTATTACCTATATACTACTAAAGCTCTCTGACTTTTGAATTAGAATAACATGAGCTCTTCTCTTCCAACCCAGTTCATTCAAACCAGAACTCTCACAGCCCTTGTTTGTTTGGCATAGTTTTTGCAGCATATGGATTCCAGTATGAAATATCCTTCTACAAGGTCCCCTGAGAGGTAATAATTTGCATTACAGTTAGCACAGCATTAATGCTATTTGACATATTTCATAGAGACACATCCCAAGGCATTGTCGTTAATCCTTGAAACGTGACAAATATATTAAAAGCAAAACAAGCAATTAAAATGCTTTTTTTTAAAAAAAAGTGAGATGGCTTTACCAAACAGAAACCAATCCAAAAACTCTCCAAGTCTATTTCACAATTTAAAACCATAATGACAAGATGTTCTTTCTCTACTCAGTTGTCACTGGATCCTTGGCATTTGCAGCAGTCACAGAGCACAGACTGTCTTTAGGGCTGTAACACATAATGAACTTGGACAATGAGGACACAAGACTATTTAAAGCTTGGTAAACTATTGAGTAACCTTAGCATCAATCCTATAAAAGGCTGGAAGTCTACAGGGAAATATCTCTGATATAATTATATTCTGGCTGACCTTAGCGTGAAGTAGAATACAGACAATACCATTTCATGCTGTCTCCAGACCAGGCAGGGTATCATTAGCCCAGCAAGTGAAGCATTGCATTAATCATTCTTGTGCTAGAATTATCATTTGGTGCAAGACAAGAAATGCCTTGCCTTATGGCTAACTCTTTGTGTCTCTCCAACTACTCCTCTTTTACCCCCCTAAAACATTGTTTTTAAGCCTAAACACCGTGTATTTCTGAACAGATGGTAGAAATGTTTAGCAATAACTTAAAAGTTGCTGTGATAAAACACACATTTTTAACTGCAAAATGGTTAGTAGATTGTTGCTGTTTTCACTAACAGTAAAGGAAAATCAGCCCCTTCTGCCCTATAAGTTACACTGTCCCTCACTACCATGCAGTCAGGGGAACTAACTGTAGAGCTCCCTCAGTCAGGCCTTTTATTATAATTTATGTTATTGTAGAAGTGTCTGTCAGTCAGACAGGGACAGTGCTATGTACTGCATAGTCCCTTGTCACAAAATTGCAGTGTAAGTAGATTCTCATGCAACTGCACATAGCCTTAAGTATCAATAACACACAAAAGTAGGAAACTATCTAAATGGTCCAGAGGCTAAATGCTAAGTAGAAAAAAGTTACTATAAGTACCCTGTGAAATGAAAGAAGAATCAGCCATTCACAGTCCCACTGTTGCAGAGGAGACTGAACATCCATCTGCTGCAAACCAGTAAAGTGCCACAGGACCTGTGGAGTTGTAGTCCTACGAGTGACACAAGTCCAGCTCTAACCTCCCTCCTTTGTGCACCTTGTGGGTTCAGTCTCTTTGCTTTTGTTACTGCTGAAGCCAGGATCAATAAAAAAGCAGGATCCTGTTTCCAAATGAAAGGAGATAAAGTCTTTAGGCTGAGGTACCTGAAAATGTGTGCTAAAAGAACTGTTATAAAGCATCTGCCAAAGCAACATTTTTGTCTTACTGAAATGCTTCTTGCAAGAAGACATTCCATCAATATAAACACATTTGAATATGATACCCATTACTATCAATGATTTTACTACCTATTAATTAAGAGCAGACCCCCACCACCACCACACATACTTTCTTTGCTAGCTGTATTTGTCCTTTTATGTTCATTTGCATGTTTTGTTTGTGAGCAAATTACAGTATATCTTTATCTTGAGGGTTACTATAGCTAATGATGTACTTCCAGAAAGTGAAATTGCTATCTAAGCCATTAAAACAGCTAACTGCAAGATCAAGACATAGGTCTGGAGAGATAAAATATTCATCAGAGTTCCCGTATTCTGGGCCAGCTATTAAAGGGCTTAACTCAGTTTTAATCATTTCCCTCATAGGCAAATGACCACTGACAAAGTTACACAAATCACTCATAAAACTTAATAGGAGTATGAGGATTTTGATCAAAAGCAGTAAAATATATACAGAAGTGATGAAAGCATATGAATTACATCACCAAAGATTTTCATAGTTACTAAAACTGAAAAGTCACAAAGACAGGCTCTGGCTTAGCTAAAGTGGCTCTGGGGTTGCTCACTTCTGAGGAGTGGACAAAGGCATCCCTCATGTGAATGGAGTAATGTGACCCAAGATCTAGACATCTTCTTAAGGAAAGCAGACCATGCCAACAGAATGTAGGGTTTAAAAGTCACCATGTAGTGATGGTGTGACATGAAACATTTCGTTTTCTGAGGACTGTGTTAAAGTCTTCAAAATAGATGTAGTATCTGAGATGTAGTATATGAAGAGTTTTCATAACAGGGTGCTGCTTTTCCACGAGGGCTTCATCCAGGCTCCACTAGGATAAATTCATGTAAATTTCCCCAGCAGTGGCATTTTCTTACTGTTACTGGAATGGATCAGCTCTGGAAAGTGAAAAAAGTCAAAAGAAAAAATAAGAGGGCATGGCAGGGTGAGGAAAGAGAAAGTGCTCTTACTTCTGTAAGGGCATCCCCACAAAAAGCCATCTGTTGATGTGTCATTGAAACTAGGGGCTGTGTACGATCTCAGGAAGTCTTTCACAGGCAGGACCATGCCAGAATTGGCAACACTTGCATTCAAATCCATAAGCTGATTTTCAGTGTGAGAACTCATACACAAAAATCAGCACAACTGCAGAAGTCAAGACTGAAGATTCATGATCAAAATTAAACCTTAGCAACATCAGCCTAATTCTAGAGCAGCGCTTCCTACTGAAGCTGGGGACTCAGCTGTGGTGTAGTCTGTGTGACACCAGGACTGGTCTGGGATGTCTGAAAAGTCTTGTTCAGGGGAAAGAAACTGTGAGAGAGAAGATAAGGAAAAGACGATGTTCTTCCAGTAAGCACTGTTCACAACTTTGTGCCAGCCCGTCACTACTTCCAAGCTTTGATTTATATCTCTTAAAAACACTGAGCAGCTCCCAAAGCAGTCTGTGTCCCTAGAGAGGACTTGATGGGTTAAGATTAAAATTCCTTGGCAATATTCAGCCTTTTTAGGGAAAGAAAAGCAGAATAGCAAGGCAGAGTGAGCAGAGACATACAGTAGCAGACAGACTGACTGACTCCTTTGGCTGCTGAATTGAGTGGAAATGCATTTTGCCTGATACTTGCTGGACATCTGAGTACTTCATCTAACATGAAGGTAAGACAATTGCTTACCTAATTTGTACTGAAGAAGTGAATATGGCAAGTGCAATTAAATATTAATTTATATGGAGAAATACTTAGCTGAAAATGTAATTGGGCAGTATTGCAAGAAAGAAGAAAACTAAAAACCAACAGCTTGCACAAGAAAGCTAAGGAAAGCCAGTGTGATGCTCTCTTTTATTTCTTAAGCTGACTAGTATAAAGATTGCAGAAAGTTAGAACAGCTGCATAAGCTTATGGAAAAAGCAGAGAAGCAAAGTAAGTTTGCTTTTGCTCCTCTTTTTTCAGGTGCTGGGGATTTTTCTGTTGCTGGAAGTTTCAGGCTTCTCTTCCATTTTTTGCAGGTGAATATTTCTTTAGTAAATTACATGCTGAAGACTAAGCATATATAATTTAACAGACAACTTCTGGTGCATGACATGGGGCAGGGTTTAAGGGGTCTTCAGATATATTTCCTGGGAGAGGAGACACTGATATCAGTGCTACCACTGCCATCAACAGTGGCAAGAGTGAGGCATTATGGTGTCCCTTACCTCTTCCCAGAGGAGTCAGCTGCCTTTTGGGAAAAGAGCATACAGCAGTGGTGTGAGCCACAACAATGCCCATCTGTGAAACACAGCACAGCTTACCCCAAGCCAGCCCTGATCCTGGGGGCAGGAGCATCCTCAGTGCCTCCCACTGGCAAACTGGCGGTTTGAGAGCTGCCACAGAAAGGTCCGCTGCACGCCACAGCACACACAGCCCCTGGCAGCTCCCTGTGGATCTCCAGGTGTTGTCTGGACTCTCCCTGCTTTGCAAGGAGAAGCTTGTATTATGGTTGCACAAAGTCCTTGCCGATCTTCAGGCTAAGTGAATGTGTCTAGTTTCTTCTTTTCAGTGACCAGAAAGCCCAGGCTGGGACTGATCTCATTCTTACACATGAAAAGCAAATCCCAGTGGTTTTAGAGGGAGCCTGATCATACCCCTAATTGTTATTGAAGGCCTGCTTTGCTCTTTAGGAAGGTTTTGCACTAATGCTTACAGATGGAGATCCCTGATGATTTTCCTCTTTTTTTTTTTTTTTGTTAAATGCAAAAAATATTACTGGAGCAGCCCTTCTCCTCCAGTCCACTGCCGCTGGAATTCATTTGGCCCTTGGTCCGAGTGCGATGGCTGTACTCAAAAACAGGTATAGACAGACACACCTTTTTTGTACTCATGACTTCATAAGCATATGCAGTTTTTCCCAGTAATTAAGAAGCCACTGTATCTTTAAAAACCCAAATCAGATGTCGGACAAAAGCCCCAGCAGAACAAAGAACTCAGAAGGGAAATCCACCAGTCAGTCCCCAATATGTTGCCTTTCAAAGCTATGATATTCATGTTGTAAAATAATTTGTGTACTTTTTATTTTGGTTATAGTTCCAGAAAGCTCAACTGAACTGTTCAGTAAACTGAGACATTCCTCTGCTGATGCTGGTTTGTACCAATTCTGTTGATTTTTCATTAGTGGAGTCATGTCTCAAGGAAAGAAAACTTGCTTGCAAAGTATTATCCTCAATGAAAACATGTTGATGATTTTTACAGTGCAACTCTGCTGATGTGCAAGACATTTGCTTTTGATTTTCCTTCTCACTTACTTTGATGTTACATCAATTAGGGAGGGATTACACAAAATTAAAGATGCACCATGAGACAGTACTTACTCTTTTTAGAAGCAAAAAGTAGCCCACTTGATGTTAGGTTTTATCATCTTCCTTAATGACATTGCTTACTTTGAAGAACTTTAGCAAATTCGTATCAGGCATGATTGGTCCTATTAAAAATGTAAAATAAAACTGAAATTTGTCAGCAGCTTTCTCTTGGTTTCAGTTACATGTTAGATTTTTGAACAAACCAGCCAAGCTTATACATCAGTCTAGAGACCTTATAGATAAAATAGTTGTCTTTCTATTAACTTGAGAGTTTGTTACCAAATTGTGGTAATACCAAGTGTGGTTGTTCTCAGAAAAAATAGTGAATGTCTCATTTCCTTACAGCAGTAGAGTGGTAGCATTGTCTTCACACTAGTAAACTATTCCTGCTTTGTATTTGGATTTTCTAAGATCTCCCTTGATTTGCATTCAGATTCGGAGACGGACAGTAGCAGTTTATGGCCAGTATGGGGGAAACCCCTGCTCTGGGGATGCCTTTGAAACAAGATCATGCATCCCCACAAGGGGATGCCCAACAGAAGATGGCTGTGGTGATCGGTTCAGGTGTTTCTCAGGTATCATCCAAGATCTTTTTCACATTTTCTGGTCATAAAGTTAAGAAGAGAACCTTGTTATCTTTGAGCTTTAGTAAATGGGCAATGGCTTTGCAGAACCCTTGACCTACATATAAATTTGGTTTAGGAATATGTTTCCTTTTTTCCAGTCTTGACTATGCATGTTTTTAATTTCATCTGGAGTGTTACAGAGCTTTGCAGATAATATGCTGTAGCCCTGGTAGCCTCTCTTAGTCATTCTGCCTTACTAATTCGCCCCAGAGTACAGGTTTTTTTCATTACAAGAAGGTAATTAAGGAATGCAACCTTAGATGTGATTGTTCAAAGCTGTTCTAGGCTATATCCAAACATCTTGGAAATCACCTGGGTCATGGAAACTAATGCTCCCTAAAACAGTCTTCATATCCAAGCAACTTCCATTACCTTCACAAAAAAGTACATTATCTCAGTAGGTAAATGCTTATCACAGAAGAATATGATAAACATGTTTTGGTGCTACCACAGAGATAATCACAGTTAATCACAAGTGATAGGGTCAAAGGATGAAAGCTCAGGAAATAAATCTAGAAGTCAACTGTCTTATTGATATAACATAAGCCTTGAATGGCTGTGGTTCCCTTAAGTATACTATACACTATGGCTTTATGCCTACATTAACTGTTGTTTCAGAAGCCCTCCTGGGCAAAGACTGTTATTGTGGGAGTGAACAAGCTAATTAATGTGGCAGATAAGTGGGACTTTTGCTTTGATTTTAGGTGATTTGTTTTTAAATGAACAAACACTTCTTTCCCCATGCATTTTTGTTCTGATTTAGGTCAGTGCATTAGCAGATCTCTTGTTTGCAATGGAGATCAGGATTGTGAGGAAGATGGTGCAGATGAAGATCGATGTGAAGAGAAGATGACTGTATGTGATACTGATAAAACACCTCCGAATTCAGAACTTACAGGAACAGGGTAATGTTCTGTGCTGGACTCAATAGTACTGGTGCCAAATGCATTTACATTTTTGTTGTATTTACAAGCTCTGGCTGTACAGATAGGCTTCCTGGGCCTATGCTAAAACATCCCATATATAAAAGTGTTCAGTACAACGGCCTCCATCACACCAGTGGCTCAGCGCAGCCAGGATGTACAGGCCCTTTGATCTAAAGCACAGAATGAAGCTTTTTATCTTTCATTCGTGCTATTGAAAAACATATTTTAAGATATGAAATGAAATGTCAACCAATAACACATGATCATCAGCATGGAAAAAAATGAGCCAGCAATGCTCATTCTTTTTGTTCACTGCTGTTGCATTTAGTACTGTGGATCCATATGGATTTCTGTTTATACATCCCATCTGCAACCTAGCAAAATAATTATCTGAAGTTTCTTTAGCATAGTTGTATCACTTGGTATGGGGTATAATTCAGATACAATACAAAAAACATTTTGGAATGGATGCCCTGCTGCTTCTGTGTTGCATTAATTGCTGGAACAATAGAACTTAATAAAATCAGTTGTGATAGATATGTATGTCTTAACGTTAAGAGATATTCATATGCGTTCATTTTTGTTGACCAATCAAGAGCAACATTTTGCACACTGCAGTTCTGCAGATATAAAGTCTATCAGTCGATATCACCTTTTCTTGGGTAAATCAGTTTATAATCTTAATCTGCAGATACAGCATTCAGTTATAACGGCTGTGTAATTTTTGCCTCCTGTAAAATAATTTGCTACCTGTATGTCTTAATGGTCTTTCATGTTTTTCTTCTCGTAGCTTTGATGCCATTACTGGGGAGACTAGGGGAAGAGTCATTCATACAAAAAGCTTTGGAGGACAATGCAGAAAGGTCTTTAGTGGTGATGGGAGAGAATACTACAGGCTCAGTGAAAGCGTTCTTGCTTATACTTTCCAGGTACATTTCCATTAAGCACAGCTTTATATTTAGAGTCGTGATTAAAACTGGGAGAATGATGCAAAGCTTGCAGTGTCTCTTGGCAGGTAGGTTTCCCTAAATGCAGCTGAATGATACCTGTTCCCTCTTTGCAGTGGCTTAATATTTTGAAATACAAACTGGTGTATATCTTGCTAAAATGAAAGGAAAAAAAAGAAAAATTCCTTGGATGTGATTTCTAATTCTCTCACAGTTAGGCTTTACATTAGCCATCTCCTCAGCATAAGTGGTGGCCTGAATCACCCTAAGAAATGTTATGTGCACAAGGCTTTGGGGTGCTTTGTGGACATCTTCCAGAAATGTGCTTTGTTTGAAGTCACTGTCCCAGAGATTTGGTTTGTCTCACATTTATCAAAAGCATGCCAAGCAGTCCTTGATGTAATTCACTTCATAACATACTTAATATACAAATATATTTTAAAAATTGTGTAATGCTTTTCCAGTAGTGTTAAGTACTTTTCATGAAATCTGAAATGGATTCAGCCTGAAAAACACATCAGGTTTTTTGCATCAGCAAGGACTTGCTCTACTCTATAAATTGTCATTTTTAACATCCTTCATGAAGCTTTTTATACAGAATTCTATCTTTCATCTGCTAGGTTAAAATTCAGAATGATTTCAGTTATGAGTTTTTCAACAGCAGCTGGTCTTACATGAAACACACAGAGAGCTATGAAGATTCAAACAGTGGACACCGTTATTTAGAGAAAAAGAGTGATGAAAGCAATCAAAAGGTATGTATAAGTTGTCACTGGGACTTAGTATTTTGTGTAAACATTTTCATCATTTTTTTCATGTGCATTTATAGTGAGATGCAAAAATTTATTTTATCCAGATTTTTTGGTACAAAGTGCATGACAGAAAAAATCCCATAAAACCTTTACAAAGAGATCACTGGTTTGATTATCATGTAAGAAGTGTTGGCTGCTGTTTTTACTTTCTCCATTTTACCTCTTTATTAGTGATTTATTTATTTACTAGCTGTTTTCCTCCCTATTTGAGAAAGAAAAACATTAGCTGCTTCTCATAATTGATCAATCTTTTCCATTTTCTTCTAATGATATAGTGCCCTTTTTTTTTTTTCTATTACCTCTGTCAATATCTTGGAGCAAAAAAATGGATATAATTCTGTGATTAAAGTTAATTTATTTTATAATAAATTTTTCACTAGTAGAACTCCATTATGAGGAGTCTTAAACAGCCAGGAAGTCAGAGTGCTTATGCCTTCGACTTATTTAAAAAGGAGTGTTATATAAATAATTTGAGAGTAACTCTCAATTATGAATTATAACCTCTATCTTATAGCAAATAAAATCAAGTAACAAATTTATACATTTTGTGGCCCCCAAGCTGACAGAAGACAAGCTCATTTTACCACACTAACAATGACATATTTTGAGACTTAACAAAGTTCAAAAGCAACTTTGAGAGGCTGAGGTTAACAATATTGTGTAGGCATATGGAATTTTATAATTCAGCAATATCCTCAAAATGGCTAGAGCCCCTTACAAAGAAAGGCTCCTCTAGACAAAACAGGGTGCAAAGAAGACTCTCTAGTTCCTCCGATTTGCTTTCAGACAAGGCTTGTTAACTTGCTACTGCCAGGCTTCTGGTGTTAGAAACCACCATTAGCTTTGAAGAGTGATATTTTCCTTTCTTATTTGTCATGCTAGCTTTCACGTACACAGGAGGAAAAGAAAGATGTTACAGCAGTTATAAATAAAGGTCCAAAAGATATTTCCTAACTTCGCAGTATTCTTTTTGCATTCACCGTGTTGCTAGACATATCTAACAGGTCTGTAAAGCTGTTGGTTAGTAGCCAATATAATGTGCATGTCATCTGTCTAGTAGGAACCACCATGATAGTGACATGGAACATGACTGATGTCTTTTCCTTCCCCCAGAGTAAGCAGCTGATGGTTGTTGAGAACAGTGTGGAAGTTGCTCAGTTTATTAACAACCGCCCAGACTTTCTTGCTCTTGCGGAGCCCTTTTGGAAGGAACTGGCCAACCTTCCAGTCATCTATGATTACAACGTCTACCGAAGATTTATTGAACGTTTTGGGACTCATTTCTTACAGTCTGGATCTCTAGGAGGACATTACAAAGTTATTTTTTATATGGATACTGACAAAGTGAAAGCAGAAGGTAGAGTACTAGAGTATTTGTTACAAGAAACAAAGTGAATAAACAAGAATAAAAATTATTTGCATGTTCTCCCAGCTAATATCTAAAATCGAGTAAGAGACTTCTACTAGTCACCGCGTTCTCTTCATGGGCAAAAGAAAGAAGATTAGACAAAGTGCTCAAACCGCAATATTTAGTTCTAGATCCACATCTGTGTCCTGCAGTGCTCTGATTAGCAAAGGTTTACTAGTTGGTTCAGGACATCATCAGGCTAAATTTGAATTCTAGTGCCAATCTAAACCTCAAATAATGTTAAAGCTTAAAAGTTACTTGGAGATAAAGGTTGGATAAGACTGTAAATTATGAACAGAGAAAACACCAGAGTGACGCATATTATGGTACTCAGTATGGAGCAGTGCTGTAGAATTAGGGACTGCTGAGAAAAGAGATGAAAGAAACAAAAAACTTTTTCCAGATACACCTCGCATCTCTCAGCCTCCATCTTTAGTATCTTTAGCAACACATGGACCTTCCCACAGGATGTGCTAGTTAGTTGCCTTCTAATTTAGGCATAATACTTCATGACATCTCAAGTCAATGGGAAACTTGGAAAAGAATCCAACACACTTTATGTGTACAGAATTGTTAATGGATCAATTATCTGCAGGTATGAGCATAACAGACATGTACCGGTGCACCACATCAGGCTGGAACGCATTCTTTGTGAAAAAGAAAAAAACAGAGTGCTCCAAATTGGATAAACTGCTACAGACTTCTTCAGGTAAATGTTCAACAGTGACTCATACAGTTGTCATGTCTCCAACTTTCATCTCCTCCGAAATAGCTGCCAAAATGAGGAGCAGGTATTGATAGCTTTGTTGAACTGTATCTTAACACACTGAACCTAAACACCAAGTGCCTGGTTTAAAAGGCTCTCCAACACTCATCGAACATTGCTAGTTGTGTACATTGCTACTAGTGTAACTAGTACTTTTCTGGGCACCCTAAGTCAGGGCTGCCAAGACACCAGCAAAACCAGATACTTCTTATATATTATCAATAGATAAGAAGCTCTTGATCCAGGCACAGGTGGTTGATCTGCACCGAGTCCTTTCACTACTTGCTAGCATAGTTTTTGCATGTATTGTTTCTATTTCCATTTGTAAATATAGCAATGCTGGTATTTGCTGTACTTCCCATCCTGAATCTACAGGAAAAAGTGATACTAGGATTAACGGAGACCCCTACGTAGAAGGAGGAAGCCCAAGTGCTGTTGCTGGCCTTAGTTATCTAGACCTGAATGATCCTGCTGGGAACAGTGAGAGATACACCTTTTGGGCGAGATCAGTGACAGACTATCCCAGAGTAATTAAACAAAAGGTAAGGCTATTTTCCCAAAGGAGAGATGAGCAGATGGGATCACCTCAAGGGGAGAAATGATTAAGTTATAGCTGGTGATTAATCAGGCTGTAGCCTGCAATCATTTTGTTTTCAGATCACTTTGTAAAAAAGAAAAGAAAAAGGAAGAAAATGCCATGAAGCTGGCATGATCAGCTGCATCACAAATCTAAGTCCTTTGGCAGGCCAATACCTACAATGTTACCAGCCTTCAGTGACTTTAGTGGAGTTCTGCTTAAGAATAGAGGGTCACCCTAGCATTGGAGAAAGCCCAAATTTGAGATAGCCCCTTTCCTGAAATGCATATTGGCAGGTCTGCGTGGCTTACACTCAGTTTGCCAACTTCTGTGTATCCCTTCTCCTTCTCTCTGCATCCAGAAGTTTAGCATAACTAGAGATTCTGGAAGCCAGACATTTTAAAGTTGGGCATGGCCATATTCACTGCTACCTTGTCTAAGTCCCTTTTGGGACCTGCCCACATACTGAAGAATGGTATAAGCCCAAAAGGTGTCTGTCAGGAAGTTTTCAATTAAATGTAAAAGCACAGAATATCATAAAATAGGCAACAGAAATGCAAAATGTTTTCGCTTATTGTTACTTTCAATCACTGCTCAATGAAATACCATAATGGGTTGTTTAAATGTCCTGCCTTTTAGGCTGGGAATAGCTGGGTGAGAATTCAGGTTACTGTACACTGGTGGTCTGTGTTACGCTTTTATCTTGACTGCAATCACATAGCTCAAATATGTTTAAACATGCCTAATCTACCACTAGCTTTAAGGGATGCTCTTAAGCACAGTTGAATTTTCAGAAAAAAGATAATATTAAATACTAACATAACATAGATTTTAGCTACCTAGCTAGCAAATTAGAGCATCTGTCAAATCCCATGTGCAGGAGCATACATCACAAATTATTCTGCATGATGAAATGTGCTTATAAACTCTTATATTCCAATTATAACTATTTAATATAAATGTTTATCTACTGTGTGTAGCTAACACCATTATATGAGCTGGTAAAGGAAGTGCCCTGCTCCTCAGTCAAAAAACATTACCTAAAACAAGCCATTGAAGAATATATGGCTGAAAACGATCCCTGCAAATGTCAGCCTTGCCAGAATGGTGGTGAGCCAGCTGTGGAAGGAACTCGGTGTGTGTGTTACTGCAAGCCTTACACCTTTGGAGCAGCTTGTGAGCTGGGAACTCTCGTGCAAGATCACCCAGGTTAGCACTTTTTAAACTTGTGAGAGTTTAGAAGTGGCAAATTGTGTTCTCCTGCTTCCAGAGTCTGTTTGTCCCACTGCACAACCTGAATGAGTGGCTGATGTGCAGTGACTGCTTGGGTCAGATATCACTGCAGACATACAGCATTGGGAGGGTCATGCTGAGCCTAAGTCTTTGCTTAACATGTCCAAATAGTACTTAACAAAGAACTGGTTTTATTATTGTTGTTAAATGCAGGGGACAATACTAACCACTCAAAATGTAACCTTCTATAAATATGTATATATACTAAATGAATGAGTATCAATAACTTCAAAAATTTTTGCTTTTTGATTTTGTAAACAGTTGTAGCTGATACATATTTTTATGTTCTCTCAGACTGATAACATATTGACTCCATGGAATTATACTTATGTAAATGGCAAGTTTGGGAATGGCGAGAGGTTAGATCATTGCAATCTGGAATTCTCTCTAAGGGCACAGTTTGGACCATCACTAGCTTTGAACAGCCTGTGCCTTTAAACCACCTACAGAATGGTTTAATGTGAAATATTCCCAAATGTTGCATAGGTGGTGTTGATGGACACTGGAGCTGCTGGTCTGCCTGGAGTCCTTGTTCAGGGGGAAGGAAATCAAGGAGTCGAACCTGCAACAACCCCTCCCCGCGTGGTGGTGGGAAGGCCTGCATAGGAGAGCAGCATGAAAGCAGGCCGTGCGAAGATGAAGAGTTGCAGCATTTGCGGTAAGCAGAAAAAAACATTTGGAGCACAACTACAGGAAGATTTAAAAATTTATTTCAGAAGGGTGCATAAGCTATTGAATTCAGGGAGAAGATCACTTACTGAGCTTTCATATTTCAGTTGAAAAAAAATGAAATTCAGATGCTGTGAATCTCATACAAGGTAAGAGTAGAAAATGGGGTAAAAGCCAGTAAACTTGACACCATTTTATTTAACACTCTCTCAGATAGCCTGGCAGTGTGTGATTTAAGTATAATTGTGATGTAAATGGGATGCATAATAGTCTTGAAAATGTGCTTCACTGAGAAGTATAGAATTTTGAAAGGAAGGGAGACTAAATTCAAACTAAATCGTACTTCTGTTTGCTTCCTAGCTTGATTGAACCACACTGTTTTGATTTATCCATCACTCCTGAAGAATTCTGTTCACCGCCTCCTGCCTTGGAAAATGGATTTGTTCAAGTCAGTTATTTCTATTACTGTGTTATCTGTCCTATCCCTACATGCAGTGTCTCTGTTACAGTTAATATAGATATTCACTTGCAAATTTGTATTTATCTTGGTAAGCTTAGTATCATAGCTACTGTATAGCAGCTCTCTCAGCATTTCTCCTTGGCTGAAGTTTACACAACATTAGCCAAGACTTCTTATTTAAAAAAAAAAAAAAAAAAGGCACCCCACTCCCAAAACCAGAACAAATTCTTTGCTTTTCTGGACCATGTTACCTACAGATGAAAGTAATCTACTTGTCCTTTACCCTATACACATATTCAAAATTTTCTGAGCTACATGAATTACATATTGAAGCACAGGAAACTAGAGAAAAAACAATAGAGAAAGTTAAATGGTCCAAAGTCATCCAGCAAGTCCATAGCAAAATTATAAACATATTTTAGGAATCTTCACTCTACACCCTGTAACTCAGCATTGCACTATCTTGTTCCCTGGTGAAACTGTGATCTAGCAAGTTATTTGGCTGACTGTTAACTTGGGCCTATTTAACAAGGGAGACTAAATTCCTCCCTTGGAGGAATGGATTATGCCTTCTCCACATTACGAGGCTGTCAAGAGTCTTTTTGTTCAAGAAATAGATAAAAGGATTAGTTCAGAATCCATTAGTTGTCTCTGCACAACTGCAACCTGAGGCAAGATCCAAAATTTTGTGCTCCCTCTTTTTCCAGTGATTTTCTTTTGGGTAATCAATAGTTGTCTCCTATATTGATATTTTTGGTTTACAAGCTAAAGGTAAAACCCTGCAATTCATGGAGCAGTCTCAATTTTTCGTAAGATCTGTCCTTAGAAAAGAGTGGGTATAAAATGAGAAAAGACCTGTGTCTTCAAGTCCAGCTCTTTTGACTGACCATATCACATTAACCTTTAGCAAGCTGAAAACATGTCATCCTAAGAATTAGTAAAGCCATATACTCTCCACCGATCCCCCAGAAGGCTGTTCAAGAGCTTATGTTCCCCCTTTAATGCTTGATAACAGCCATATTTGCAGGCAGTTTATAACTGGCAGGAGAGCATTGTTCCATCACTGACATACCACTGCCAGACCCCTGTCACAGGGTTAAGATAGCCCAAATATTCTGTATTCTACCAACTTACTTGCAGCATCATCTCCATTTTGATCACATTTACTGACTATTGATAACAAGAATTGCCCCCAGTATTCCAGACACTCTCGTCAGTGCATTGTAGAGTCACATTAATATTTCTCACTGTCCTCAGCTACTGCATCCCAGAATCAAAGGGAGTTCAACGCCACTGGTGGTTCTTAGATTGTATATCCAAAATTTCACCTGTTTCTTTTCTTTCAGAATGCTGAAAACTCATACCCTGTTGGGAAAAGCATTGTTTATGCTTGCAGATATGGATATTCTCTTGTTGGTGATCCTGTTGCTAAGTGTGGCAGTAATTTCCAGTGGCAAGTTGGAGACATATATTGCCAGGGTATGTCTAGCTGGTTCCTGTTTTGAAATACAGCTCCATTGCTGAATTCCATCTCTGGACATCTGCTTTCTAATAACAACAGGGGGAAAATACACACCCGCATTTCCCTGTTCCCTAGACATAATCAGGTACAAATCGATTTTTATTTTGAATCCAGATACTGTAATACTGAGATAGAAACATGCTCATAAAGTCTGGTTTTAAGGAAGGCTGGAAGTGAGGGAGACTAAATTCCAGTCCATGAATTACTTCCTGTAGAAACAAACTTTTGTTTAATTCAATCCTGTGGCTATATCCAAGAACCATGGGAATGAGTCTATGTCTAAAGCCAACTGAGAAGAAGGTCCAGTGGGCAGCACTAGGCAACCACAAAGTTCTCAAATAACTGCCTTGTCATAAAACCACAGCTCCAAGGATCACTTTCATCTTGGATGATCTCCCCATTTCACTCTTTTCCTCTAACCTGGTCAGTAACCATTAGGGTTTCTTTTTTTCCCTGCACATTTTATTTGTGAGTCAACTTTGAGCATGATCACATAGACTTGGGAATTTTCAGACCTGCTGTTCAACACCATCCTTTACTCCTTCCAACCAGGACTGACTGCCCACAAATGCTAGTCTACACTGTTTAAATGCCATCTTTTTGTGTATCAGTACATGATCTCCCAGGGTACTGTATGTATGACCTCTCTCTTCTGGGATGTTACTGTCTAGTATGAACTGTCAACAGAAGCATCTAAGAACAGAGAAGCCCTCTTCAAGCTAGGGCTGGACCTGCAGGCAGTAGGAAAAGATGTTGTCACTCTCTCCTTGGTATTGCACATGTTTGGCTGGTGTGATGAGTTAATATCCTGTGTGAATGTGATTGATACGTTTCTACAGGAAAATCAGCTAATCTTACCATTCAATTTGTTAAGGAATTTAGGAGAAGGTAAAATATGTGACTGCTTTCTGCAATCCACTGATTCACTGTGGCTATCTCAAATGCTTCAATCCTTAGAAACCGCTTGTCTCCTGCCCGTCCTGGAGTGGGGTTTGCAAGGAGAGCCATGGAAACCTGTGTATGACATCGGTGAGAGAATAACTCTGTCTTGTCCACACAGCATGCACTTAGAAGGGGCACGCTCCATTTTGTGCGAGCCCAGTCTCAAGTGGTCTCCTGATGTGAAGAATATCCAGTGCAAGACACCAGGTAAGCCATTGCAGTCCTCCAAAAGCAATGCAGGAGTTTCTTTCCTGGACAGACTATGGCTTATACAGATAAGATATAGACAGAGCTATAGCTGATATAGTGATAGAGAAGCCATACTTATATCACCAGCAGGATGCACAGAAAACGTGAGTGTGTGTTTTCTGTTGGCTGTTCAAACAAGATGCCTTAAGACATTTCTTGTGAGGTTTCCTTACGGCTTTTTGCTTCCCACTCCCCTATTGCTATTGAGTATTGTCACTAACAATATTTTAAGAGATTGCCTGGAATGTGTGCTGCCTGTTCTGCCACCCAAATATACTTCACTTTCAACGCATGTTGTGTAACACCAGCAGCATGTGAGCTGCACCTTAGAGATACAGCTTTTCTATCTGGAAGCTGTTCAGTGCGTCATGGCCTCTCATAGCAGAGAAAGACAGGGATGGATGACTCCTTTTGCTCATCTGACAGTCACACAGCTGATATGGAGTAAATCTCCAGGAACTGGAAGCAATGGGAAAATGCTGCTTCAAGTTCATGGTAACAGCTGTTTAAGCTCTGGGTTGATACTGGCAGGCACTGGCAGAGAGGGGAATAGGTTATAGCATACAGCAGCTCTAAGTCATCTTTTCCACCTGTGGAAGACAGACAGGCTTTCTCTGGAGCATTCCTATGATGCTGATCAGTGACATACAAGTATTCAAGCAGCTTGCTGCTTCAAGCCAGTTGCATCTTGGGACTGATGTCCCAAGGTCCCAGATGTTCTCATACCCTTGGGGAGACCCTTGCTTGAGGACAACAGCCACTGCTATGGAAGACTAGGCATATCTCTTACATTTCATCTGTCCTCTCCTTATCAGCCAACTGCTGCCTGAGGTTGCTTCACCGGAGGGAGGAGGCAAGTGACAGTCAGGCTTAGACCTGTGATATTCCCAGTGTAAGTCATCTGCCGCTGTGTCATATTCACATGCACAGGAAGCGTAAGGATTTCAGAAGGAATAGCATAGCTGTAGATAAACAGCTCACTGCTGCTAAGGTGCTGAAGTACCAGTGCTGAAGTACTGTTGCCAATTACTCCTTAGGTTTAGCCTTAGTGACTGATTTTCATCTTTTTTTTTTTTTTTTTTTTGGTTACATGATGTATTCAAATTCCAGTAAAAATTAGAAACAGTTTCAAATGCTTCCATCTTTAGAAACAGCTTGTTCCTGGCTGTATGGGACCATTACATTAGTATAAAAGCTAGAAAAGGGAAAAAGGACAACAATTAAATTAGAATAACAGAACAACAGTTAAAGAAACAAGGAATATGAAATAAGAAGGATAAAAATTAAGAGGATATGTATACACAGACACAGTGGCACGCATACGTTTGGATGAGAGTATTTAGTCAGTAATAGTGTCAGTAACAGTCAGCTCTACAACCAGCAGGCCCAGGGATGGAGACAATGCAGTGATTTTTTGTGGAAATTTCCCCTCTGCAGGAAGACAGGGTTATGCCTGCTGTCTGTATTGCAATGCACTGCAACTCTATTTTTGGTTCTCTGGCAATTTCTGCCTGTCTATTTTGCTTAGCAAGCCTTAATCCGTAAGGCAGAATTTTCTATTTTTTTTTAAAAAAAAGGCAACAAAGTTCAGGGGTATTAAAGTTTCATGTTAAAGTAGAAAACTGCAGACACATAATCTAAAACACAAATCAGGATAAGCTTTCTCAGAAAGTGTGTCTGTACAGATTTAGCAAAGTCTTGCCATCACTTGCTACAGAAATCTCCAGAGGAATGTTTCACAAAGGCCTGTTTCATTTTCAAGCTTGGAATACAACTCAGCACTCAAACAATAGTACATGTGCATTGATGAAAATTCCCCAAGAATCACTATTGCTTTTATTTTTAAAGTTAGTGCAGACTGAGGACTAATGATGGAACTTTTAGTTTTCATTACCATCAGTGTATAAACATATTCAGGTTCACATTTCTACATAGGACTTCAGAGCCTTAGCTTTCCCAGTGACAATAGTGAAGCTAGTAACTCTGAAACCTAATGATGAAGCTGTTGCCAGCTATGATTCAGCACGGCTAAGTTTAGCAGAAACAAACATCTCTGAAGAAATGAGATGAGTGTTTAAGCTTGAACACAGTACCTGTCTCCTTCCATCAGACTTGTGACCTGTGGATAAATTACTGAACAGTAACTTTGCAAAGTGTATCATATCTTTTTAATAGTGTTGATTCCTTCCATGCAGTAGATACTTTTAATGAACATGCAGGATGTGACTTTATGTCATGGTTGTATACTTCAGTGCCTTTTAAGCTCAACTGATAGGATAATCTCAGAGTAGACCTTTAACAGCCCTTGTTTTTCTGACCCTTAATAGCACTGTCTGTGTTCTTGTACTTCAGTGCCCAGTGTGAAACCAGAAGTGACAGAGCCTAAATGTCAGCCATGGGAGAAAGTATATCAGTCGCAATGTGTGTGCAAAATGCCCTATGAGTGTGGGTAAGTTCAGGCTGAATTGGCAATGACTTTCTCACTTTATTCAAGACCAATTAAATTTCTTAAGTCTTCAGTCCATGACAGATGAGAAAGCTTTACCCATATGAGACAGAAGCATTGTGCTTTGTTTGCTTTACAGCTCAATCAATGTCCTGTTCATCACTTACCTGCCTTGTCAGAGCTGTCAGTGGGCTTTAGCAGTGATGGAATTTGGTTGGATGACAGAAGGTGAAGGCATAATTTCAGCTCCACTTGATCTGTGAAATAGATGGAAAAAGATAAAATGATATTTTGAAGATTCAGAAGATTGAGGAAAAGTTAGAACAGAGGCCCTTGGGACATAAACTATCAAAGCAGTAAGCTAGTGAAATAAAGCAGATTTCTTTTCCCTGCTGAGAGACTGGAGAGTTATGAAAGGCACAATAATCTAATCTCCCATTTACACAGCAGTTTGCGCAGACCAGTCACGTCATTTTTCCTGACTTCATAACTTGCAGACTAGAGCTTATTTTTTCCTGTTTGATCTAAGCCTACATTCTGCAATACGCAATGCAGAAGAAATGTAAGGAAATCAGTAACTCTCTCAGTTCTTTGCTAAACATGGAGGTAACAGAACCAAAACAGAGGAGTAACAAGAAGACACCTGAGACCACCTGGCACTGATGGTCAGGTGTGCCAAAGAGCTCAGCACTCCAACATCTGAGCTGCTTTGCACAGACTGGATGAAGTCTCCTATAGTCATTACAGTGGGTGTAAGCTCTGGATATGAAATCTGGCCAGGTTTGTGTCACAGCAGGAGTAACAGGCCAAATTTGTCTTATCCTTGTGTAGTAGGAGGAAGAAATTTTGAAGTCATCTCAAGTGATATCAAGGTAGCAGAACTTCTCATTGGAAGATGTGTACTTTCTTCCATCAGCCACATAGTTCAAGAGTGCCCTGCAAGGTGACTCTGGTTCTAAGCCAAAATGAGCACACTTTCAACATCTCAAAATTAAAATTGGTAAGCTTAGTTCAGGTTTTGTAGATCCAGTGGGCACTTCCGTAAGGTCTTGTCTTGCATGCGAAGATAAATGCCAGGTTTGTAACAACTCTGCTAAGACTCTATTCCTATCCTTAAACACATAAATATTTTAAATAATCTGGTCCTACTCTTTTTTTGTCTCAATACTCATTAAAGTGAGGCAACAACCCCTCCTCTGTTTCATGGGTATGTTGAGGTTAGTTACACAGAAGATGAAGGGAGTCGACAATGCTAGGGAAGGCTTTGGGCAGAGTCGCAAAAACCTTGGAAGTTAAATGAATTACATTCAGTTATGCATTCAGGCTTCAGTTATAGTTAATCTTCTACTTGCCTGTTTCTATTTTTTATAATTATGTTCAAAATGGCAGGAAGATAGATAACACTCATTTCTGTTATCTGATGCCATCTTGTCACTCTGTCTTGAAATAACACATCTAATAATAAACGGATAAATCATCAGCTGTCAAAGCAGACTAATCTGCCAGCCTCCTAAGGCTGTAGAAGTAAGGTATGTAAGCAGATCTTGGTCCTTCCTCAGAGAGCAGAAGTAACTTGGCTTGCTGTGGCAGTGACTTTCAGCAGCGGCCTCTGCTCAGAACAGAGCTGGGAAAGAGTTCATGTGGGAATTCTGGAACACTGTGGTTTCAGACCCATCCTACATCCTTTCAGTTTCCAAGAGACTAGCAGCTGAGACTTCCCAGGGCAGCATAAGAACCCCACAACAGGCTGGTGAGGGGTAATTTGTCCCTCATGATGTGGTGCCTTAGGCTACGTCTATCGTCGTCAGTTAGAGCATGGGAATGATAGCGCTCTCTGCGTATGAGAGCTGCTGAATTGCCAAAGCAATTAAATCTCCTGGTAGAGATTGGCAAGGGCCAACTCCTGGATAATTCCCTGGCATGGCGCAGGAGTTACTAGGCTCAGGGACCGTTCCAGTCTGATGCAGTCCCATCTTTTGGGGGCAAAGAGAGTTTAACAGTATGGACACCAGCTATTCTGTGTGAATTGACCCAAGTAGGAAAGGGCCAGAGCAGAGTTAGCATGTTAATACAGATGAAACCTCAGCCTCCAGTAGCTAAAGATTGTCCCCACAGTGAAACATGAGATTTAATAATTTTTAAATACTATCCCCTTTTTTCCTCAAAATTTATTTACGTAGCATCTACGTCTCTCCTAATAGTTCTTGCCCTGTGTTATATTAAAACTTATGGACTTGAATATAATTCTAAGAAGTTAAAATAATTTCCAGCATGCTGAATTTTTCACTTTTTAGTTTCACTGAAAGTTGCCTGCCTCTCATGGTAGGGGAAGGGAGAGAAGGTATTTGCTGACTTACATATGCTATTTCATTTCTCACAATATGTGCTTTAGTAAAAGCTTGTTCTTATCCAAGCCTTCTTTTTCAGGTAAAAGGTATTGAATTTCTCACATTTACTTTGCACAAGTATTCTTCCTTGCCTCTAATAATTTTTATTGCACTGTTGTGATGCTCCCAGCCCCGTAATATCCTTTCTCAGCAATGAGTGCAAATTATTAATTTCTCTTATGAGTACATATTCTCCATCCTTTTTCTTATGCATCTGAACATGTTGATTTCCACCATCTTTCTCCCAGCTGACCCAGATATAGCAAATATATGAAGCACTCTCAAGACAGTTAGAGGGATTATACTGTAGTGAGAGATTGACAACATGGACCATGAACTCCCTGGGTTCAACCTTCAGCAGCTGGTTAAATCAGCCTCCCTCTTGGGTGCTGCTAAAGTGGTGCAAAGCAGACAGATTAGTGCACTTGTGTCTGGCCTTAATCTTTTCAGCTAAATTAAGCTGCCTTGTATACAAGATTTTGACCTTAAGACTCAGATATTGAGATTTATCACTCAGGAAAATAAAGAAGGACTCTGAACAATTTTAAACATAATAAACAGTTTAATTACAGATTAGGTGCTTTCCCTGCATCACACTTTGTTCTTCCAAGTTTAAGATGATATTTAAAGATGAAGTTTTTCTTATACCTCTGTCTGTAAAGATAACTTTCACATTATAAATCAGTGCACCACTAACTCATAGGCTATGCAGCCAGGTGAACAAACAATATAATGCAGACAAATGCAATGGCTTCCTTCATCAGCTGCTTGGTGCTATGTATCCATTGGGCTGTCGTCTTCTTGTGCCTCAGAATAAGAGGGTTAACCTCATTCCTTATGTTAACAAAAGAGCATTAAGGCAAATTCTGGCAACAAACTTTAGTAGGGATTTAGTGGCTGGTATTTTGACTAAGCACAACAGTTAAGGGACCCATCGCAGTTGAGGATGTTGACTTAAGTAGGAGATGTAATACAATTAATAACCTTTGAAGACATATTTGGTTGCAGGTAGATGCAGCAAAGTTTTCAGGCTCAGCTAATGAACTCTGGGCCAAATTTTAAATATCTTAAAGGTGCACTATGTTACAGGTAGGTTAAACTTCCTGTAAAGCCAGCTTTCTTAAGAGGCTTCAAAACCATCTCTGAAAGAACCATTCCCAAAGCTTGGATCAGGTGCTTTTCCTCAGTGCCTTACTTGCAGATCCACCAAAACCCACTTCCTAATTCCCAGGAAAAAAAAAAAATAAAAACCTTAACACTTGCCCAGCAAGTGAGCAAGGTTTGAGTCAGGACTTTATTACTAGGCCTTCCCTCTTCCAAATTCCTCTTCCCTACTCTGACAAGCTGCTTTCACAGGGAGTGTTACCCTGCCTTTCAGGCAGCCTCATGAAGCTCAGCAGGGCCATTTGCCTGTTCCTCATCAGCTTCTCCTCCCCACCAAACACCTGTTTAGCTGAGGCTGACCCTCAGAACTGACCCATTAAACATTAAAAGTTTCTGTGGGAGTGTTTGTGAGCTCAAAAGGAGGAGCTGTGCTGAAAATAAGCCTTTGGGGACATATTTCAACGCTCTCCATCCCCTCTCATACTCTGCACAGCAGCTTACCTGTGGCTGTAAAGTGCATCCAGGAGAGCACAGGCATGCCCTGCTCTGTAGAGGCACTTTTTTTTGTTGACTCCACACAGATGCCACTGATTACATTGCAAACAAGTGGAGAAGCCTGGGGTTTGAGATTAAAATCCAGAAATAATGGAAGGGCTTTTTCCTCCCTTCCTACACAGCATGAAACACAAGTGCTAACAACTTCCTGGAACTGTCCCCAGAGCAAACACCATTTAAGGTTGTTCAAGAATGGTTATTTCCACTTTTACAAGCTAATTTTTGTGGGTGTTAGAACAATATCCAAATTTCAAGAAATAAACAGGCAGATTCCCTGCGTAAATAGAACAGGTTTTTCATAAAATTTCT
Source organism: Pelecanus crispus (assembly GCF_030463565.1). Classification (NCBI taxonomy): domain Eukaryota; kingdom Metazoa; phylum Chordata; class Aves; order Pelecaniformes; family Pelecanidae; genus Pelecanus; species Pelecanus crispus. The sequence goes on from NC_134676.1 coordinate 16,749,422, forward strand.
GTGGAGATGTATGCATATTTCCAGAAATATCTTCGGTCTCTGATGTTGGATCATAACATTTTATTTAGTAAAAGCTGAGGCTGTTATAGGACAACAGAGAAAAGGTCTTAAGTATATTCTGATGTCTTATAATTAAGAAATCCGTATAAAATATTCTAATATATGTGCATGTATGTATACATCATTATATATATATGAAATGTTTTCTGTGTATGTACTTAGGTGCATGCATGTGTAATATATAAAAGAATCATTGAGATCTGAACTGTTTTTAACTAGAGTCTCACTCTCACTGCTACTGACACCAATGGCAAACACTCAGTAATACCCCTGTTGTTCAGAGGGGACAGATCCTGATGCTGCTGAGGTGCAGCATCCTGTGGAAAAGGAAGGAGTCTGAATTATTCACATGTCTATGACTGAAGTTCCCTTGCTGCAGTCTGAGGATGTACTTCAGTTAATGGGGAAATTGGAACTGGACCCTGAATGTTTTCCACCCTTTCAGGTCTTTTTAAGAGGTGCCAAGATAAAACACATTTAAATAGCATGATCCCTGCTTTTGTTTTCAGTCCTTCCCTGGACATCTGTGCTACAGATCAAAGAACCAAGAGAAACACACCTTTAACTGTTTGCAAGATGCATGCCTTGGAGTGCATGGGCAGAAAATATTCTCTTACTAATGCAGAAAACTGCAAAACACCTCAGGAAGTTGAAATATCATGTGGATCATGTCGTTCATGGGAAAAATGTGATGGTAAGAGATTCTTCACAATTGTAAGCAAAATTGTTTATATGACCAAGATGAAATCTTTATCCCCAGTTATGCATTAGCTGTAGGTCTATCCTTGTATGGTATGTCCAGACCCTGCCAGAAGCACCAGGCACTGCTAAGCTGATTCAAGCCACCAGCGTAGTCTTTGGTGTTCAAACATGGCAGGAAGCTCTAACCATGGAAAAAGAAACCCCGCAGGATATCATAACAAAATGCACTATCTACAGGAAAAGCTTATTCCTAGTTCCTGTTAAGTTGGTTACCCTGTTGGTCCTCTGGAAGTTTTGGGTGAAACCCTTGCCCTACTCTTTTTTCACTGTATCCACCTGTTTTAAATTTCTTAACACAGTAATTGTGGAAGTCCTTACTGCCCACAGGAATAGTTAATCCTTTCCTGAAATTTCCCGAGCAGTCTCCCCAGCAGTATCTTGTAGCAAGGAATTGAATGTCTTATTCTATACTATCTAGGAAAGCCACTTACTTTTCTTTGTACTTCACTGCCTATCCCCAGTTTCTCATATTATGATCAAAGGTGAATGTCTCTTCCTTCAGAGGAAATAGCCCCAGTCTTTTGCAATCTGCCTGCAGTGGAAGTTTTCAAATTCCCTGATCTAATTTCCCTGAGCATCCTACACTACACTGCATTTAATGGAGGGTTGGCAGAAATGGGAAGATAAGGAAGTAAATTAGGTTTTTAGAAGTGCCCCAGATAGAGGCACAGTTATTGTCATATTTTGAAAATAAAAAAAGATTACTTGATAGGAGTTCATCTGTTTTGTCTAACAGGGTTGAACAGACAAAAATAATAACAAAAAAAGATAATCAAAACTGGCTGGAGTTTCAGCAGATATAAACACAGGCAAAAAAAAAAAAAAAACAACCCAAAACCCATACAACACCAAAACAAACACACAGTTATGAAAAATAAATCTCAGACAGGCCTTCTTCTTGTCTGATTATTTAGCTGTTGTCACTGATACAACTACGCACATTTATTTGTAGGAGTAGATCCTTTGGTCTTAGTGAAACAGCCTGTATGTAAATAAAGATACTAGTTGTAAGTGTCTGCATGATCAGTTTGTTACTGTCCAAGGACAGATCTCTCACCTTACACATTATCTGGATTCTGGAGCAGTATATACATGAGCTGGTTCAAGCAGTAACATCAGAGAAACCTTTGAGAGCAATATCTCAGGCACCTTGAGCAAGCTTTTCCCACAAGCGCAATCAGCCTCTCCAAGCAGAGGAAACCCCAGCAGTGCACCACTCATTGCCACTTCTAGTTTTTCAACTGAACCTGAATATCTGCTAATGTTACTTCTGGTTAGGAAAAGAATGGTTTGGGTTGGAGGGCACCATTAAAGGTCATCTAGCCCAACCCCCCTGCAATAAGCAGGGATATCTTAAACCAGATCAGGTTGCTCTGACTCCCATCCAAGCCGACCTTGAGTGTTTCCAGGGATGGGGCATCTGCCACCTCTCTGGGCAACCTGTTCTAGTGTTTCACCACCCTCAGCATAAAAAATTTCTTCTTTATATCTGGTCTGAAACTACCCTCTTCTAGTTTAAAACTATTACCCCTTGTGCTATTACTGCAGACCCTACTAAAACGTCTGTCCCCATCTTTCTTATAAGCCCCCTTTAAGTACTGAAAGGCCACAATAAGGTCTCCCCGGAGCCTTCTCCAGGCTGAACAACCCCAACTCTCTCAGCATGTCCTCATAGGAGGGCTGCTCCATCCCTCTGATCATTTTTGTGGCCCTCCTCTGGACCCACTCCAACAGGCCCATGTCTTTCTTGTACTAAGCACCCTCCAGAAAATTGCTGTCAATCCTACAATTTTGCTGGAAATATTTTAGCCTGTTATTTGTTGAGTTGGATGCCATCCTGAGTGTTTTTCCTCTGTGCTTTTACTTAGCGCAATCCAACAGCTGTGTTTGTGATGAAGACAGACCGTGCAAGGAAGGAGGCATCAAGATCTGTGTTGAAGTGAGTGGCTCTGCTGCCCGTCGGACCATGACTGAGTGCGAGGCTGGGCAGCTCAAATGCCAGGGGGAGACTGTCACCCTTGTCAGCATAAGACCCTGTGACGTACAGAGCAAATAAGATATGTTACGGTTCATTTTGCTTGTTGCCATGGGATATGTCAAAATATGTCAAGTCTTGGGCAGGACATACTTTGAACCTTGCTCTGTCAAATGTAAGCTCTGCTGTGAAGTCCACCGCAGCTGATGAGACTGTGTGCATCAGCTCTGGTCGGCTCTGAATCAGGGTCCGAGGGTCTTCATTAGGCAGAGCTGCACTGGCTCCTACTGCTCATGGCAGGGCTCCTGCTTAGGCCCCAGACTTAGCACTGGCAAGTTTACTTCACATTTCCTTCAGAATTAAAAATTGTTGCTGAAGTGTGATTGCCAAAGTAGCATTTATAGTGATGGATTACAGTGTGTAACATTGTAAATACATTTTACTTAAAGCCACACAAACATATGCATGCACTGATTAGATTTAGATTGCATAAAAAAAAGAATAAGCTTTACAAAGTAAGACACATGATTCTTCTAATAAATTAATTTCTTCCTACTGTACCTTATTCAGCTGAGCAAACAGTATGCACAGCATTGAGCCTGTTGTTGAGCCTGAAGCTCTTCAAGGTCAAAGCAATGTGCATTAATAGTAAAGTCAGCTTAAAGTAATGAGAAGACTTCCTATGCTCGCAGCTTCTCGTACACACAACTGCTTAATGAAAAATCTCCATTTTACGTTCTCATAACTATCATCATGATCTACATTTCTAAGCACAGGTAACTCCATTGCATTTGTCACATGCATTTATGTTTGTGCCAAGACCAGTTTGCTTACAGACCATTGCACATAGAGGCCTTCCACCACAGCAAAACTTTCTCAAAGGCAGCTATTAGGGAAAGTGCATGTTCACAGAAATGGAGACACTCTGCATACAGTCCTCCTGGAGATACCTTTGGACAATGTCCTAAGACTGTTCCTAAATAAAAGGAGTCTCTTTCTTGCACTCTTTCCTTACACAGCTAAGCATGCTGTCTAGTGCAGTCAGACAGTGACATCTTTGCTCACATACAGAGTACCTTGCAAATCTGTTCAGGTACCTGTCCTGGCAGTCCAATCCCTCCTGCGTATTCTCAGATGCAAAAAAGGATGAAGAGATGGTGAGCAAGTGGGTAATCAAGCAAGTGCGGTACTTTCAGCAGGAAGCCTGTATGCTTTTTAAGTGACAGATTTTATTTCTTACTATCAATAAATACCTACCAGATAAAACATCTCTCTTGGTTTTCATGTTTGTACCTGTAGCTTCCTCACATAAACCCTACCCTGTATGCTTTTTAAGTGACAGATTTTATTTCTTACTATCAATAAATACATACCAGATAAAACATCTCTCTTCGTTTTCATGTTTGTACCTGTAGCTTCCTCACATAAACCCTACCCTCAGCTGGAAAAGCTTTGCTTTCCGTGGTGCTGGCAAAGAGGATTAAGCCAGGACAGGAGTGGTATGCTTTCCCTTGGAGACTCCCTCTCCTGGGAGCAGCTGTGTCAGAGGGCAAGGTTGCCACTGTACTGACTGAAAGAACCTCCTGACCTTTATGCTTTCTGGAACTTAATGGCACTTTTTTGGGTTTTGAGCAAATTGTGAATTTTTGCAAACAGCTTACAGATGAAAACAAGTGGAATAAAAGCCAAATGAATTTAATCAGTTATTTGCTCTGTGTTATTTTCTCAGGAGTAGCATGTTTGGAGAGCAGCCTGATGTTTGCCCCTTGGTTACTCCCAACTCTCTTGTCCACAATTTCTAGCCTTTTTCCTGGGGCAGCTGGCACAACATGTGATCAGACCATGAGCCCATTAGGTAGCAACAGCTTCTGTAGCTGCCGGAGGCAAGAGAAAATCACCTCTAAATTTCCTGGTAGATAGCACAGAAATAATAGTGACTTGGTGATTCATGTCTTCAAACATAGGGAAATGTAGAAAAACAGCACAGGGCCTCAACAGATGTTGAGAATTCCTGCTTATGAAACAATTCAAAAAGACAATAAGGTTGCCTGATAATCATCTCGATACATCAGCAGGAACAGATCTCCATGTCCATAAAATAAATTAGCCTGAGACAAGACAGACAAAATATTAATGAAGGCTGCATTTCAGATGCTTCACCCAGTCCCTTTATCTCACTGTTTATCTGAGCCATCTAAATCTTTGCAGGGATCCTTTTACTCTCCTTTTTCTTTCTAATTACCCACTTCATCTTTTCCCCTCCTTCTTCTCCACCCAGCCAGCTCCTTCCTTGTAGACACTTCATAGACCCTTTCCCTCCCAGCTGTCTGCCCACAGGTGTGCAGCAAGGATCTGCTTCCCTTCATGCTGTGATTCCGCAGTCCTTTCCCTGCAGCTCCATCATCCCTCCTGAAAATCTGATGACATGATGCCTTTTTTTTTTTTTAAAAAAAAAAAAGAACCAGCTGACTGACTAATGCTGCCTGGGAGAGGGGAAGAAGTAAGGTGAGTAGACAGAAGTCTTCTTCAAAGTAATATGACTATTTAAAAACCAGGTTCATGTAGGACCAGTGCCTGCAAGGATGATCATTCATTCATCCCTATGGCATGCAAATCTGCTGGCCACACTTTGTCCCTTTCAGAACAGAAGTATCCCCAGTCACCGTGGTCAACCTCTTCACCATACTGTTGTTAAACTAACAAGCAACTGTAGGACGTTTTCTCTTGGTGAGGAAGCAAAGTCAGATAAACTAGCATCAGGTGAGAAGAACAAAGAGGGGACCATGGTTCCATGGAGTCAGTCAGCTTAGCAAAATTAGCTGGCAGAGAGTGGTGAACCCCTTTGTTTTACCTGAGTATTGGGTGAGCGTTTGCCCCATCACCATGTGTTAGGATACTTGGGAGGAATTTGATATTAGATGACCTGAGCTTTGGGCAGCTGAACTGTGAAGACCAGAGATAGAGAGCAGCAGGACACTTCTGTGTCAGACAATAGGCTTTTACAGGAACTGGGCTCTTTCAAGTTACTGAAAGCATCACTCTGCCTTGCCTTCACATTATCCAGTCTATGATGCCAGATCCAATGAGACCTGCAACGCATACATATCCCATGAGGGAGCACCTTAATGTTAATGTTCATGCAGTATCATAAATATCTGCCCCTATTATCAATGAGATGAGACCCTCCCAGGGATGTGTAGAGGCATCAACACTTTCATATATTGGGTGAAGAGAGAAGGTGAAAGAATGAAGGAGAAAACTCACAGCGAGCTGGTGAATTTTTGCACATGACATTCAACAAAAAAAAAGTATTACCCTATAAGAAGCTGCTGAGAGACAGAAACCAACTGGGAAATTGAACGATGCTGTGGCAGATGAAATTTAACTCAGATCGAGGTAAGGTGAACTTGTTATCCATATTGATGAGCCAGACTCATGGGATCATCTGAGGCCAGTGACTTGGAAGATATCATCACAAACTGTGCAGTAAAAAGGCTTGCCTGATGCAGAGCAGCAGGTACAAGGACAGAGTGGAGGGTCCTTTATAAAACAGTAATGCTGAAAAAATTCCTCCTAGTTAACACTATTTGGTGAACAGTACTAGCATGTGGAGTGAAATTCAGCCTTGGTTGCTTCCTTGCAAAAAAGTGGTCCCCTGAGCAGCAGTACTATCAAGACCTGGTTTTCTAGGATTTTTTTTTTTTTTAATAGATTCTCTGATGAATAAGAACAAGTCTGCATGCGTTTCTTCCCTTGGGAAAGATACAGGAGAGATCTTCCTCTACCCAGCTGCCTATTTTCATGAAAGATTCTAAAGAATCAATACCTTTGGTACATCTAACCTTCCATTACATGTTGTTAAAAGGTAGACAAGACATTCAAATACTATTGAAGGGGCCACAGAGGTAGATAGATTCCTGCTCAAATGGCCCTGTCACAGGCTCAGTTTCTGAAAAATGGCAAGCTGGAAAAGGAAGAAGGAGATGCCCCAGAAGTGAAGGTGGGAAGAATAGAGCAGGACTGGCACAGAGCAGTAGTAGCCCCAGGTTAAGTATAAGACATGGAGTATTTCCAAGCAAAACAGACAAGTATCTCGCAGAAACTTAGAAAAAATAAAGCTCTTCTGATATACCTTTTCCTAATCTGGGAGCAGTAAATTAACACCTGAAGAGTGACAGACACTTTGTCTTCCTATACAGTGACATGGCAGAAGTTTCCCGACTTCCTCCCAGATGGGAACCTGCCTGCATGGAAAAGATTTGGGACCAATGTGCATCTGTAGACTAGCTGAAGGAGAGCAAGTAACGTCCACCAACCTGCTGTTAAACTAAGAACGGTAGCACTAGTCATGTGAGCTACCATTTGCAAATCTCTTTTTCACTGGAGACTGATATCCCCAGTGTGCTTCTCACGGCTCCTTGAGCTCACCTCCTGGCACCCATAGGTATCCTCCACCTTGCAGGGTGAGAGACACATGGAGCAGGACACTGTGGTTTCCGAAGCACTCCCTGATCTGCAGCCCTGGACAGGAACCTCCCAGGTGACAATGGATCAGCAATTCAGTTCCCTGCCTAAAGCAAAACATCACTAACTAAAACAAAAATATTTTGAAGAAAAACATAACTTGAAAACATTAAAAAGCCAGTGTAAGTAACATATACAAGGTATATTATTCTGTGCCACCAAGAAGTCCCCATTCTCTCCTGTTCTGCTGATATCTTCTTAGGCAGCTTTGGTCAAGCACACTTCCACTGTTCCATCCCTCTTCTCATAGGGTTTAACTTGCTGTTTTCCCTCGCTTGCCAGTTCATAATCTGATGAAACACACTTACAATCTCTTTGGGGACAGATCTTTATACCTGATGATTTTGCCAATTGCTTTCAACCTGGGAGCTGTTGTATCGCTTCTGCATTCATCCTCTCTCCAGCCCCAATAGAAGCTCAATCAATAACCTCCTGCCATGGTCTTGTCACCACCTAAAGCCATTGCATCACCATATTCATAATGTTATTACAGATCAGCTCCATTTCCGCCACACTGTGGCTCTGCCACATTGCTTACTGTGATGAGCCACCACTGTAACAGCAGAGCCATTACTGCGTATGATAGGAGGCACAGGAATATAAACTGCTTTTGATTTCTTTCTCTCTCTGCTGCAAAACACAGAAGAATTGTCTCTGACCAGCAGAATATGGTGCTGGCACCCTGGATCTTCTGGCCAAATTCAGGAGAGATGTTAACTGCTCGGGGCTCAGCCTCCAGGTCCTGCCCTCCTGCATGTGTTCCTCAGGCAGCTGTTTTCATTTCTTGTGGTCAGGAGCCAGTGGGCAGACTCCTGCCCCACAGCAAGCAAGAGAAAACAATCAACTCACTCTAGCACTTCTGCAAATGGATTTTTATTGTACTCAAGCTTCTAAAAACTGTATTAAATATGAATGTACAAAATAAAATTTAGCAAGAGGGAAGCAGTGACAAACAGCTGCAAATAGCGCTTTTGAGGAGAGTGATAATTTAACCAGACTAGATCACTAGCTTCTGATAAAGCAAAGTCATGGGTTTACGTTTTACTGTTGACAGCAATTACACTGAGACTTTTATAGTGATTGTAGTATTCACTTCCTGAATAATTACACAATGTATGATGATAACTGAACTTGCTTGTACTACAGGTCTTATTGATCTAAAGGCAACCAACAAACACAAGCTATGTTCTTTTATTTTGAGAACTGTTACTCAGGTGATCAAATCTTCTGATGAGGAGAGCTATATAAGTACTGTCACATGCATAAAGCAGGTTATAGCGTTCTACTTGTGCAATTAGTCCAGGAACGGGTAGCTGCAAAGGCTGCTGCAAATCCTCTCCAGATAGAAAAAGACTCCAAGGCTGGCATTTCTCAGGTGAGAATGAATTTATTTGGATCATCTCCCAGGACATGTACATGCTGATACTTCCCTGAAAACAGGATTGCCATCTTTGCTTCAGCACATAACATTGCTCCCAGCACATACCATTGCTCCCAGCACACAAATACTGGATATTGTCTTTCTGCGTGAAGCTCCCACCAAGATGCAATCAGACTGCTCCTAATCCTTGGAAAGCTGGCTGAAGCAAGAGGAGGAGGTATTGTGACTCTCAGTGGGAAAATTTGGGGACATTATCTACAGAATAGTTGGAGTTTTATTCTTTTTTTTTCTCTACATTCTTTCCTCTACCAGATTTTATGGAAGCTCAGCAATAAAATGCTGTTCCAAGAAGGCCAAATCCCCGTAAGTCCCAAAGATGGCCTTAGGCTATGCATATCTACTCTGCCTGCTCTTTAAGCTGTCTAGACACAAGACAGCGTGATCTGGGGACCATGAAGCTGCACGAGGGTAATACAGTGGCTGAGCTAATAAGCCCTGGGGGGATCAGGATGGATTAACTTCAGCACAGGGCAGTGTTTCTAGGCTTCAGCCAGTTTTCAGCCTGAGAAGAGGTGACAAATACAGAGCTGGGGCCAGCAGTGCCAGCCACAACTGCATCCAGCAAGGACTGACTGCTCGTGCTGTTTTGCTGCTGCACTCAAGATGTTTCTCAGTATTTACAAGTCTTGTTGATTTTAGAAAGAGACGACATAGATCATAAGGCTAAAAAGTAAGCCAAGGTCCTGACATTGAGTTTATACCTACAGAGGCAAGAATGATTAAGTCTCTGGTGAAGTCTCTCTGTTGTGCACACTCACATATGCAAGCTAGCTGCAGCCTAAATGGTGACTGCAACATCCAGGGCTATATCAGTGATGGGAGCATGTGGTAGTGTTGGCCAGTACTAAAGCATTTTCAGTCCCTCCAGTAAATGTGTATTTCTGCACATGTGTGCAGACACGTACCTGTATGCACACCCAAGCACACCCAGCAAGGAATGCAGCCACTACCCAGCTTTTTCTTGGCAGGGCTCTGCACATTGTGTCAGCCAAGAAAAATTTCACATTTACAGGAAAACCCACTGCTGTTCTCACCCTGTTACACAGTAAATAAAAGCATTGCACAACAAATGTTGACACAGTAACTCTCAGAGGAATTTCACAGACAAAACAACCATGTATTCACAGATGTTAACAAAATAACCCCAGATTTCACATGTACTTACTAAGAAATTATTCTCTAGTGAACTAAACCAAGGATATGAGATGATTATCATAAACCATCTGACAACATCAGGTACTGTACTATGCAGGTTTAATTTAAGAGAGCTTGAAGGAACATACGGAGTATTGCTTGAGGTTTTGGCCAATGCTGAAAAAAGATCTTTGTTTCTTAAAATTTCCCAGCCCCATTTAGAGATTCCAGATGACTGAAACACTACTGTCAAGTTCCATTTATACTTCAAAAACTGGAACATTTCTCTGGCCCTGAACAGTGACCCTTTGGACTGTTGTCTGTCCCTAGTGCATGCTAGAGAGTTTCAAAACAGATACAGGAATGTGAATAAAGTAAATCAAGTCTAGGAATTCCTGGGAAAGAGCAAATAACCAGTGCTTATAACAGTAAATAAAACTGTACAGGCCTCATTTTACAGTCCCAGAGGCAAAGGGGTATAGGTCAGTTCACATCCAGCCAGCTAACCCCTTGCCACAAGAACAGTTGTCTTGCTGGAAAAAGTCCTTGGCCCAGTTAAGGGGTTGAATTGGGCCCAAATGCTCTTTAGGGGAGGGCTAGCTAGCACAGACCAAAACCACATTAAATAATTTGACAGGAAGGATAATCATGTGCCCTTTCCTGAAGCCCATGACCTGGTCGTCTTTTGTTTAAGCAGCACAGACACAACCAGGCTGCTTGACAGAGGACAGTAATGGCTGCAGTGTTATGGTGACCCCACTCTGCTGCTTCTGGGGACACAGGACAAAAAATGCTCCACTCACAAGATACCCTGAACTTACATGAGCAACGAAATCTTTAATAAAGCAACTGCTTTATGAAGTAACTGTTCTGAAATAATTCCAGAAAATTAGCCCATTGCTAAGATGCAACTCTAAAGTGCTATTTATTTGCTAGATCATTTTTACTTCTTGGATGATTGCTGTGAATAACAGTAGCTCCCAAAATGGTTTCATAAGAGAAGTCCTTACTTGCCAGACTCATCTCTATCTTTCAAACCTCTGCAAATTAAATCAGCACATCATTAAAGTCAGTACAAAGCTTTGTAACCAGCAGTCACAGAACTTTTGTGAATCCAAGGACTCACCATCAAATTTAGTTTGGAAAATGTGAGACCTAAGTCAGGGCATTTGAAAGTTATTCCTAATGCATTGCCCAGTGGTAGCAGTTGTCAAACCTGCAGGGCTGTTTCTTTCCAATCCTCACTGAACACTATCTTTGCAATAGCACAATTCATGTCACTGTCATGATTACAGGGACCAGGACACAGGAAGAGCAGTTACTAGTCATCCAGACATTTTCAACTGAATACTGGCAATGTGGCTTCATTCTCTTCTATTCTGCAAGTTTGACAAGGACACAGATGTCTCCAGAGCTGTTACTATAAAAAAAGAAAAACTTAAAATGAAGCAGAAAAAGTCCTTAGTCCCCAAACTTGATAAAAGGCCAGTTCACTTCTGCCTCCTGAAATCTAAAGCACACTTGTTGAATCTGGCAGCGTGACTGGTGTGTGTAGTGGTTCTTTGTCCCTGCTCCTGTTGCAGTCCTTAGATACCTTTTTTTTGCATAGATATTTTTCCTCGTGCGTGGCCCTGGTGAAGTGAGACCACCATTTTTCTGTAATGCAATCTAGCATTACCTGGCATATGTTTGGGTTTGAAATCACATCACCCTGGATATAAGTACGGTTCATTTTTAATGGGTTATTTTAGAACAGCAGTTTCAGGGTTTCTGGTTATTTTTAGCTCATGTGGTAATAAACTCAGGGAATGGAAGCACGAAACTTCCCCACATAATCTTATCCACAGTCTTCAGCTGTAGTCACACAGATGCATTGGGATCCAACCTGCCTTATCCAAAATTACAATTATCCCCTGAGCTGCCCTGAAAGGCAGCAGGAGGTGGCAGGCAGCAATCATTGCAGCTCCTGGGGGGAGCACAGATGGGCTCCAATGCAGTCAGGGCCTGCCTCAGACTTGCACCCCCCGAGTGGCCGGGAGCATACTCAGTGACTCATTTCTGGAGAGAGACTGTGGCAATGGCACCTATGCCACCTGCTTACTATAACCTGCATCACCCTGATTACGTGTGTGTTGTAAACAGTAACTGTGGAAATTAGGAAAAAGAATAATCAAGTGCTTTCAACCAGTCATGGTTTATTCTGCTGTAAGTTTCAACTGTCTCTAGCCAAGCTGATTTCCAGGAAGAGATCTTCTAATTTCTGCTCTGCTGTTAGTTGCAGCTCTCTCTCCAGATGGGTAATCTGAAGCTATGGACCAGCTGCTTTGCAGTGCCATGTCATAAAGCCTCCCTGAGACACAAGTAAACAGCCAGTGAGCTGAGGAAATGGCAGATAATCGGCTTTATTTTCTCCCTGAGTGGGTTTTAACACATGGGTCACATTGACCAGGGTCTGAAGTCTCCCAGACAGCATTTGACAAGACCTACTTGTTCATCAGGGGCCTGAAATTCCCAGCTGGTGCCCAGTTACCCACAATCACTTGCGTGTGGTAGCTTTTGTAGTTGATTTGTCTGAAAAGTAAGATATCACCATGGGAAAACTAATGCTCTCCTGTCAGCTGCACTATTTACACTATGCTCGCAGAAGGATCTAGCAAAAGAGGAAGACTGGTTTTATTCTTTTAGCAAGATCTCAGCAGCAGAGAGCAGTAGAGAGAGAAAGTCCCTGGTAACTGGGTTTTATGCCCAATAAAGAAAATATCATTAGAAGTTTGCACTTGCTGACACGTTTATGACTTCCAGCTAAATGTGCACTTCTTTACCTTCCTGTCAGGGTGCTGTGGGGGCCGGGGGCTCCCCGGGGACCCCCAGGGCAGCAGGCAGTGCCTGGCAGCCCAGGCCTGTCCTGCCCCACAACCAGGGAGCCAGGCAGCCCCAGCCCCAGGCACCTCCCTGGCGATGGGGACAGTCCAGGGCCATGCCGGGACATTGGCCCATGGGCAGGCACCCCAATCAGTGAGGTCCATGGCCAGGCAGGGCAGGGCCTGGTGGCCTTGGGGGGCTGAAATAGGGTCCTGGGCCATGGGCAGGGCAGGGGAGGCCCCTGGGAAGCTGCTCTGGGCCGTGAGCGTGGCTGGTGCCCTCAGGCCCTGACGCTTGAGATACCTTGTGTACTCTAGGTACGCCTGGGGATGGCGCTGGGTAAAGGTCTCTGCTACCCTGCAAGTTATGCAAGTAACAGCTTCCAAAACCAAAATGGGAATTTTAGTATCTCTCTCTCTCCAGTAATTTCTTGTCTTCCTTTAAGCTCATTTGTGTCAGACTGAAGACCCCTTCACTCTCAACTTAGGATGTAAGGGGGCTCTGGGGAGGGATGATAATAATAATAATAACAAAAACAAAAGGCAACCAGGCTGCATCTGAAAAGCAATACGTTAAAATCAAGTCCTTTCTTGCCCTGGGTTTGGTTATTGCAGGTCCTGGAACAACTGAGCCCCAAACCCCACTGGGTAACGAGCAGGGCACAATCACTAAAATCATCTTGTCCTCGGTTTGCTGGTGGCTGGCTGTGTCTCATACAGACACGCTCATCTCTTCCACCCACACGTGAATAACGCTTGACAGTTTCTGGCTCACAGAGCATGCAATGGGAAGGAAGCACAGGAACCTTGTTTGGTGCTCAGCACCGTTTTGGGAGCCAGTCTCTAACTTTGAGTTATCACAGTGCCAAGCCCCACAACAGCTTTGGTCTTTTGTGGATGGAGCTAGTGGCAATATAAGTGGTGCTGATCTGGAAGACAAATAATCCAGTGCTGGAAATGAAATGTTAGGAGTGTATATATATATTTATATATTTTAATTTTTTTTTTTTTTTAAATAGAAGAGGTAGGATTAATTTCATCCAATTTTAGGCGCCTATAGCATAAAGATTTGTATTTGGCCTAGTCGCCCCCCAGCTCCCTTCACAGTCAACAGAGGAAGACAGACACCTTTAGGGTATGATTCACCCAGCCTGGTTTTAGATGTCTACATAAGACAACAGAAATCCTGTCCTCTAAGGGACTGTTTCTCTCCTCCACTGACTAAAAGGGCAGCCAAAGATGATTAGCTTGGATGCAGACATACACCTTTAGGGGCATCTCACTCCCAGTAACCAAGGAAGGAAGATCAGCTTACCCAAACCCCTCCACATCAGAAATCTTCACACCTGCCCACACACGAACACACAGCCTTGGAAGCGAGTTGAAAGACCTCCTTATAGTCAAAATGACACTTCTGAGCAGATGGTTTATTAAATCTAGTTAAGTTTTAACTTATAAACAATCTTATTTGTAGAATCTTTATCCCATAACACTCCACCAGCAGAGCTGAGTCAGTTCTGTCACAGATAGAGCTGAATCCTCCCTTTTCTGAAAAAACTAGCCAAAGCCTACTGCTCAGGGATCTTTGGGTGAGGAGTAACACGATGGATCTCTTCCTCTAAATACGTAAACTGAGTATGTTGAGCTGGAGCTATCATGAATGCCACAAATTATGCTGCTGCTAGGCATGCATCCCTGCACTCCCTGGAATGCAACCTCAGGAGTGCGTTGGACAGCAGTGAGCTCTGCAGGAACCCAGTGGGAAAAAACTGGCTCAGATCGCCTCTGGTTTATCACTCATTGGGAAAGTGGCACAGGCAAAAACTCTGGTACCCATCTTCTACTGTGCACGCTGCATCTAGCAACTTTGCATTTAGTAGTCACAGTCATATTTTGCACCAAATTCTTAAATTAAGAGATGTTTAGCAGCTGAAATAAAGACATCAGGACTCAAATATTTAATACAACATGTTTTCTCTCATAGCTGTAACAGGAAACAGTAATTGCTATAAGCAGTGGCTCATTGGCAAACGTTTGGTGGTTGATATTTAAACCTACATATCTGCCTTATCTTCAAACCCTTGAAGCAAACTCTGGATTACCCCTTTCTGAGGTTGCATAAGGATAAACATCATAACAGACACTATATATATATTCAGTTCTTTTCTATATTTGGTCAAATTTTGCATTCTATGTTACAATTGCAATAACTATTTTTACAGAAGCTCGCAACAGCAGCTGCTAATTGTCCAGCCATCGAATCATGCCTCAGCTGTCTCAATGTGGTAAGTGCATCCTACATAGACTTCACATACTCTTATGCTAGTGAAAAATTAGATATGCTGGGATGTTGTATGGAACTTTGAATCAGTGGAAAGGCTCATTATATTCATTTTGGATAATGCCTCCTCTCTGATGTTAAGAAGAAATAGATGGGATTTTTCTGTGCAGTGGAGAAACTGCATTACTCAGAAAGCTGTCCTTCAAGAATCAGTAAGGTCTCTGTGACCCTGGTTACCCTGGAAGATTCAGTTCAAGTTTGCTTCATCTTTCCCAATTATAATTTATGACCCAAGGCAATGATCCATCAAGCCAGATAACATTACGTGGAGCTTACAATGGCAAAGGAGGGTAGGCATTTCCTGCCACCAGTGAACAAGAAAACTCTATCATTAATATAAGTTACCACAGTAGAAGAGGAGAGCTTATCCAAAAAAAAGATAGATGTTGCAGGAAACATTAAAGAGCTGCAGTCTTTGATGTGAGGGTTGGGGACTGCTGTGACACAGCACAGCAGCAAACCCGAAGTCCTTGCAAGTGCAGTCCTGACCCTGCTGAAGCCAACAGCAAAACTACTAATTTCAGCAAGCTGAAGATTTCCTCTGGATTCAGTTTATGGCTGAATCACCACCTTATTTGTTAGTGGCAGATGATGTCTCCACTCTATGCCATGCTCAGCTGTAAAACAGAATATACGGGAGTTATCCCCATCAGCAAGAGAAAACAACAAGTCTTAATGTGAGCGCTCACACAGCACACAACCACTGAGACCAGAGGTGCTGGAGAAATGGGGGCAGCCAGGGAGGTCTCGGCTGCTTTCTGTTTACCAGGAAATAACTTCATCTGGCAATTTATCATGGTGTGAAGTGGCAGGGGAAAAAAATTCCTCCTATCAGAAACATTGCTAGACAGTCACACTGGAATCAGAGTCCTGTAATGAAAAGCTAGTATTAAAGTTAGAGGGTCAGGAACAAGAAATCTTCATCGCTTGAGGGTACAGAAGGCATATGCAGCCATTTTGAGTGATTATTCCCCCACAGAAAGCAACCAGCAAGAAGAAATAGGGGCACTAAAAAACAATCTGGGGACAATCAAATTTGCAACCCTCTCCTGGACCATCAGCAGAATATTAGTACATATCTTCAGGTGAAGGAAAAAGCTATAGAAATACAAAGGCAAACCTGTCTCAGTTTTTTATAATCATTTTTACTATTTATTTTAAGCAAGAAAACATAATGCTTTATTGTATTTAGCAGCAGGATTAATTGCTTCTTTTCCTTGAGCTCCATCCAGTTGAGACTAGCTGCTGAGTTAAGGAGCTTGGCAACATCCCAAATATAGGGGTCTGATACCTCCTTGGAGGGAAAATAACCATTTCACATCCAGCCCACTCCCAGCTCCCAAGTGACTGCCTAGCCCCTGGCGAGGTGTGACATTTATACATAGGAAAGGTTATTCACCAATGGACACTTCTCACACTTTTTTTCCTGATTTTCATTGTTCTGCTGACTGCTAGTAAAAAATAGTGATGTTAAGCTTTCCCCTTCTTGGAAGACAGGTTTCTAATCTACAATTTTATAAAGTTCTGAGTGTTGAAAGGGAAATTCTAATTGTAACTGCTCAGCAGTGGTAATTTGTGACTGAGGAATATTCTGGCATATAAGACCCAATTACAAGAAGGGGTTAAACTGGCTGGAAGCAGAAATGCCAGAGAAAGAAAGACTCCTTGCAAGGGAGTGGAGTTTCCTTTAGTGATGAAACAAGAAACGGCATCAGCATTGTCTTGTAGCCATCCTGGAATGGGAGCACTCAGGAGCCTCCTTTGGGCAGCAGAGCTGGGCCTGGAGGATGGACCCAGGGCCAGGTGGAGATGGTCAACACAACTGCTCTCAGGACTGGTGCTGGTGCAAATGTATATAAGGAATCTGCTTGTGATGCATCTTTGCAGACTCCTTGTAGAACCACGTGTTGCAGTAGAACTCAGACAAAAGCATTGTTCATTAAATTTTTCTTTTATATTTAAGCACAAATGTGTGTTTAACTCACCTTGGGGGGTACCATAAAAATTCCCCAGCAGCGTCTAAGGCTCAAAATCAGCAAACCAACCCAGAAAGCAAACACCTCCTCCCACCAGTTATTCTGATTAAAAATCACATGGTTTTGAAGACTTCACTTAATCATTGCGTATTTGTGGTTTTTAGTATTTTGTATTGCTCTCTGAATTTGTACCACGAGTGCCCGTACAGGTAGCCTCCTTCATGATCCCGTTAGGTGTCAGAAGGAACGTGCAATGATGCTGAAATGCCTGGTCTGCCTTCCTAGATGATACAGCAGGTACTCAGCCAGCGAGACAACCAGGGTGCACAGCAGTCACAAGCATAGGGACAAAGCAACAAATGGCTGAGGAAAGGAAAAGTCTCATCCAGCATCAGGGGATACCAGAGGCAATGCTCCTCTTCCTCCCTTCCCATCGGCTCCCCTCCCTCCCTCTGCACATCCACAGAGTTACCAGCAGTGAGAGCAGTCCCTGTACCCCATGCCCCAGGTCATTTTCAGACCAAAAAAAAAAGCCAATTGCCACCCTTGTCCCAAAAAATCTGTT
Organism: Pelecanus crispus; assembly: GCF_030463565.1. Classification (NCBI taxonomy): domain Eukaryota; kingdom Metazoa; phylum Chordata; class Aves; order Pelecaniformes; family Pelecanidae; genus Pelecanus; species Pelecanus crispus. The sequence continues at coordinate 16,767,061 of NC_134676.1, forward strand.
AAGTGAGCTCTATTTTTTTTTTTTTCATCCTTGGTTTTGATCTATTTGTCCTTTCATAACCAGCCAAGTTTTTCCTAGGACAGCTCAGCCTGAGTGCAGTGGGATGATCATGGTGGCTGCCAGGAGAGCTGATGGGTTATGCCAGGCAGCTTCCCTGCTCCAGCACTTCCAGTTTGATGCCAGCACACTTCATCGTTGCCAGTGTGCAATGACTGACTGCCCTCTTCCTCCCTGTTGACTCCATTCGGATGCAGTGAGGGCGGCTCTCTTCTTTGGGGCACTGGTAAGGCATCAGACAGGAGCACTGGGTCTGTGTCTCTGGGAATGAACATGTTGGAATTTTAGCTGCAAATGTCATGACTAAAAACATATTTTATAGTTTGACAACATTTTGAAGTCCAACAAGGAAAAACAGTATTCGACGTTCATGATACATTAGTTACAAAAAACCTATAGTGCATACACTAGATGGTAGGATGTTAGGAATAGAGGCAAAAGCAGCTTTAAATATCAGTTTCTGCAGCAGTGGCCCATATAGAAGCAGAAATGAAGTATCTATCTATTTTTATGCACTAGCTTTCCCTGACCTTTCTTCTAAACAAAAAGATATTAAGTTGACTTTCTGTTCCCAATTATCCTTGCACACAATGTTGCTGTGAAATGGAGTCTTAAGGTCCATATTGTGTCAGCTCCTATTTCATTAAAGCTCCCTTTATGTATGGTAAGCTACCTGCTGTTGGCCTGTGGTAAAGCTCAGTCCTGCCAGTTATTTCATTACCCATTTCTGATGTAATCAGATTCTGAATCTTTATATTCTTTCCCAGAAATTCCCTAGGCAGGAAACTAAGTTTCTGCCTTCCCTTTCTTAAAATAAATGAAAAATGTGTGTTTTCCTGTTTAGCTGCTTTCGCATGGTACTGCAGTATCTTCTGCTTCTGTGTTGATACCAGCTACTTGTTCTCAGGAAAACCAAAACTTCCATTTCCTAAATGTTTGTGCATACTCATGAGAAAGAGGACTTTTGTGGAGATGGTGAGGAGGAAAGTCCAATTCAAACCTCTTGAGCACCACAATGAAAACATATTTTATTCAATGTATTTTTCTCCTCTGTCTCTCATTTTTCCTCACTGAACAGGGCTCCTCTGTAGGCTTTCGAGAGAAAAACACGGAGGTGCTGGCACAGGATCCAGCTTTAAGCCATTTCCACAGTGGGAGCAGAACTAGGCTTCTTAGGGGCTCTGAAATAAATAAGCCAAATAGTTTTTTTTAAATTATAACCACCTTCTGAGGAGCACAAGGTGCCTAGAGGCTCCACCACAGCATGTCCTTGAGGGGCACACTTGGTCATGCCCTCTGCTTCAGCCCCACAGGGAACAACATCTTATGCAGTAATATTGCAGCCACCTACTTCAAATCCCGTGCTGCAGAAATCCTGCATCTTTGAAACAGGGTTTTAGGATTGCTGCACACTACTGTTGCTTTATTTATCATAAGTAGACAAGGTGTGATAAGGATCATATTTGTCTCTGGAAGCAAGTGTAGGAATGAGCATGGCTGCCACTCAGCCTCTTCCCAGCAAGGGCTTGATGTGCACGGAGCCAGCCAGCACCTCAGACATTTACAGGAAAACCCACTTCTCTTATCACCAAGTTACACAGTAAATAGCCAAGTTGCACAACAGTGTTTATAAAATAATCCTCTCAGGGATTTCACCAGCTTCGCTAGTTCATTAAAACTCTTAATAAACACAGTTTTCACATATGGGTATTTGCAAATTTTAACATTAAAATCCCATTAAGCCTGATGGACCCAGTCTTGCTTTTTAAGTAGTATTGTGATTTAATTTCATAATTTAATTATATGCTATAGAGGGTGTGGCCCAAATTAATTCCTCAAGTACAAACTAGTGGTTCTGGTAGCCTCACAGGAAATGGGTGCTGACATTGCTGACTACATCTTTGTGATTAAAGGTTCAAATGTTAATTCTCCTGAAAAAGTTCCTTAATCTCCAAGTTCCTTTTGTGACTTATACTAATGGCAAGTGGCAATGCTACACCACTTGTGCCCAAGGGAAAAAGCACATATCTAAGTGTAACACTTGGTAGCAAGGACACAGGACTGACTACACTTCCACACTCCTTGCACCATAAATAGCTCAGATGGACCACAATGCCTGTAAATCCCATTCTTGGAGCAGTGAAGATGTCAGCACATTTTATTTTTAGATCCAAAGAGCTGGATAAATCCTACCATTCAGAAGTCATACCTGAACACTCCTCCCAGTCATAGCAGGTGTCATAGCCACAGGGCACTTTCTTCAAGCTATTTGTAGAGAGCTTTGCCCTTTCAATAGCCCAGTCTACGTTGGAATCACCATGACAAGGGCCAGCATGCAAGAAATGAAATGACTGCTCTCCAAGGCACATTTCAGCTGAATACTGACAGCTGGGCTTGGTCACATTCTGTTCAGAAACAGCATGTAGCACACAGATGTCTTCTGAATAGTGGCTGCCCCAAGGGAAAAAGAAAAATTATTTTAGCAGGCTGTGGAACAAGTCCGTGCTTCTAAACGCTCCACCAGCATTGGATGAAATACTGCAAAGCCATGGCCAGGTTGGATATCTGTCTAAAGACCTAAGGCTGTCCCAGCTACTGCAGGACCTGGACCTGATACAGCATAGTACTGTGAGATGAGGAAGCTTTGGTCCTGTCCAACAGATGGAAGGTGAAGGACATGTGCCTGCACAAGAAAACAGGAGATGCTGTTACCTCCACAAGGCATGTGAAATTTCCACAGGCCCTGGGGTGGCTTGTCTGAGTTAATGCAGCCCTGCATCTGTGTGTGCAAGTCTGCCTCTGAGGCAGAATTAGTTTGGTACCAATGGCAGACAAACACAGCCATGCTGCTTGTAGTTTCTTTCTGTATTGCTCTTGGTTCCTGAGTGGATTTGTTCTCAGCAAGTGCAGGCATTTCCAAGCAGCATCATTTTGTGGAACTTAGTCATTTCCCAAAGACAGGGAGCAATACAGCTCTCCTTGTTTATGTTCCTGAGCTAAGCTTATAGCTTTAGTCAACAAAACCTCTCCAGTTTTCAGATTATTTGGCCTATGTGTTTTTGACAATGTCTATCACCCTCTGAACATGCTCTTTCTCTACCCAAGGACTCTTGAGAGAGAAGGTACCTGGTTATTTGGGCATTGACATGAATGAGATAAATCGCATGCCAAGGGACTTGCCTGTGGTCACACAGGAGCCTTGTGGTGGAATGTGTGTGGATCTCGGCCCTACAACTGCCCAGTTCATATTCAATCTGTGCTCATCTTTCCTATCTCCAGCCCCACACCACACCTCCACCCTGGCCAGTCATTTACTAAAAATCTTCTAGGATAACCCTCTATTCACTTGAAGGCTCAATGGTCTGTGCAGGTCATATTGTGTAAAGAGACAGTAAATCCAAGTCTTACATATTTTTATATGCTCTGGAGACTGAAACATACAGTGTATTTTGCACCATGTTCATCTGAAAAAGGTGAGTCTCAAACACAAGGTGCATGACCTATTGTATCAAGGTGATGACAGTGAAAATATAGAATTGGAGAATAAAGAGAGGAAAAGAAAGAGTTGGGATCTCCAGTAGCAGATGGTAGTGTAGATTAGAAGGATGTGCCATGGTGTGCCATTTGGTTAACGTCATTGTCCTTTTTTTTTCATAGGCTATAAATGGGTCTGTAATATGGATACAGACATATAGCTGGCTAATATCTGAACAGAGAGTAGCCCTGAATTGCTGTTGTCTTTTGCTACTCTTCCTATTTTGTGTCACAATGGACTCGTGGTCTATCAGTGGAGAAACTTCATCTTTTCTTTTTCTAATTAAAGTACTTAACTTACCCACAAGCTTCTTCTGGAGACATACAAACACACTGTGATCCAACCTGCTTTTGTCCTAGATTGCAAGCACCTCTAACTTTAATTTGCACATCTGAAACAGAAGAGTGAGAGTTATTCTAACTAGTAACAAAGTGAACAGAAATATCTTCGACTCCTGCCATAAAACCTAAACCAGATTTATTTCCATTTATCCCATATTTCTCTCTTCAAAAGCTGCCATGGTTTGGATTCTACAAGTACATATCAGTCTTTGCAAAAATTACTGGAAAATTCTGTACAAGAAGAGAAGCTGAAGTTTCAATAAAGTGCATTCTCTACTTTGCTTTCATAAAGCCTTGTTAATAGAGTTGAGGTTTGTTTTGTTTTGTTTTTAAGAAAACAGTTTCAGTATCTCAGTTTCATAATTAAAGCATACAGTACATTGCACCCAAAAATAATTAACTTAATGCAGAAGTTTGGGGCTGAAATTATACGGCACTGTGGTAGGCACAAAGTAAAACCAAAATTAATGAACATTTGCTATAAGTCTTAAAACCAGTCATCTGCCTCCTAGTTCTAGCTAGCTAAAATAAACTGTGCTGTTAATAACAGCAGTATCGAAACAGTAAAGAATCTGCAGGCATACTAACCTTTTTCACATGTAATAGATCTCAAAATAGGAGGTACCCAGGACAGGTCTTTCCCACAGGTATACTTTGTTTGACCAGTGACTATAAATCCAGGTTGGCAGCTCAGCTTCATGGTTTCACCAATGTTGTACTGTTGCTTAAATGGGGAAATTGTGACACGGTCAGATGTTGGTGGCTTGAGGCATACCGAGGCTGTAATAAACAAGAATAAAGTGTAATTCTTGTTGTTTTTATGGTGTGTGGATATTTACAGCAAGTCATAATGCTTCAGCTGACACACCATAAAGACACTCAATGACACTGAACATTTGAATGACATTCAAAACTAATAAATACTTAAAATAATTAAGTCTAGAAATTTTCAGTGCACTGTTGTAGTTTAAAAAATATTTTTCAGTCAATAACTAAATAATTACAATGTGTTTCTAATATATGCCAGTATTAATAATTTAATTTTACAGTTTAAAAATAATAAACTGCATTAACAGTATATTTTCATTCTTCCTTTGTAAATTAAGCTATTAACAAAACAATTAAAATTAATGGCAGTAGAAAGGTCATAAGTGTATTCAGGTAAATTTTTTTGACAAAATGATCACTAAGTCAATGAAATCGTACTAAGTTCTAGAAGACTACTGGAATCTCTCCTGTTAGCAAACCCAGGTCAGTTCTAATCCTGAATTCTTAATTGAACTGTAAATACTTTGAGGCATTGATTTATTTGGGGGATTTTCAAGGCAGCCGGTGGGGGGGGTGGTGGTGGTTAGAGACACATCATCTGTTTAATATAAAAAGTGGTAGACAGATTCCTCTAAGAACGCTTTCTTCAGCATAACTGTCATCAACTGAAAGACACCGATCTAAGTCTGGAAACAAAAGATGAGTCCTTCTGTTAAAGATTTTTAAAACTAGACAAGAGAAGAACCTGACAGCATCTGAGGGTTTTCTAAAGCACTGAATATTACAATAACCTTACAAAGCATATAATGGTAACACTTCTGAATTGAAAGAGGAATGATGTAGTGATTCAGTATGTTTTTGCCATCTCTAATGTGAATACATGAAATACCTTCTTAAAATGCTATCTTTTCAGATATCATTACAGATTCTTCTGTTAAAACCTGTATTAAAATCTATTTTGTGTCTTTTTCTTCCACTTCCATTTTGTTTCTGGGCTAAATTAATTTTCTCTTTCTTACGTTGACATTCAATGAGTTGCTGCGTCCAGGTTTGATCTGGCAGGCACCGAAGGAATTGATAGCCACTGAGGACATGACCACTCACACAGGCAATTTCTGCTTCTTCCCCCACAGCATACTGGTTCTTTTCATTCTACAAAAAAGAAACAAAAAAGCCCCTCAAAAATCTATGGTAAAGAGGCTGGACATTGTCAAAAGAAACAATGATAAAAGCCTGATTGTATGATGTAATGAATGTTTGCTTTTCCTACTCTGAAATAGGAGTCATCCACTCACCTATATAATATGTTTGTCCAGCTGCACTAACTGATGTCATGGTTACAAAGGAAGGATTCAAGTATCACTGTTTGAAATGGATTTTACTTTGCCTTTGCTTCAGTTGCTGGTGGACTTTGGTGGACTAGAGCCCCACAGCATGCCACATACACAGCAACATGCTCACTAGCACAGTGGCTAGCTTGGGTATCAGGCACACATAGCAAAGAAGTTGTAAAATTTCCCAGCTCTGCAACAACTACCCTTCTGTATCACTCATTTTTCATGCTCACCCTGATAAAGCCATTTTCTGGTGGGTCTGGCCTGGAGCATCCAGACTCAGGTTCATCAATCAAGACATCCTCTTCTCTCCTGTCTTCATCATCATTTATACAAGGAGCACCTCTGAAAAGTAAAAATTTGTTGGCAGCATGTTTCTTAAGCATTGGTGTCACCAAATAACAGTGGCAGAATGTCAGGAGTTTTCAACAGAAATGCTGTGAGTGTGTCCCGCCCTTTCCCCCAATGGTGAAAAAACTTTATTCTGTTAAATAAAAGATGGTAGACATCAAAAGTTGCAGGTGTTGATAGGAGGGAGATTGTGAGAGCACTAAAAAGTATAGATACAGGGCTACGATTTCTATCAACAAAACTCATTAAATATTTGTATAGAGTAAGAAAAAGAGGCAAAGAATAGCAGATGGAGGAAGTCTCTAAGGAGTCCACATGATTTGGTTGGGTTTAAGATATTGTAGTCAAACCCCTCCTGTTGCCATCGTGCAGTGGTTAAAGGAGGCTGGTCTCTGTGAGCATGGAGCTTTATGGCCCATGGTGTCTAACTGAGATGAGTAAAAAAGAACTGTGGAGCCCATTCTTTTTAATCCTGTCCTATCCACTCCAGAATCTCATCTGTAGTCATTACGGTAGGGATGATGAAAATCCTGCTTTGGCTCTTGGTTCCAGTAGAAAAACTGAATCTGTACAAAGCCTAGCTCTTGAAGATGTGAGAAATTGAGCCAGTTTGGGGTTGGGGCTATGATTTTAAGTTGAAATCATACAAAACTGGTACATCAGACATACTCAAAGCACGAGTATGAAAAGCTTGGTAGTTTCAGTGGTATTCTCTCTGAGACTGAGTTCAAAGCTAAACCTCAAAGACAAGAGGATGTGATATTAAAATAACAGAAACTATGAACTCCCATGAATGGAAACAGATGAGTTCTCCATGGCTTTGGACAAGAAGCCATGCAAAGCAGCATAAGAGATCTACAGGCATACTTTAGTATGTAGTTCATCAGCCATTTTCTAGGAATAAATAATTAATAAATCCAAACTTGAAGCAAGTTGCGAAAATTTTCAGACATTTCCTTCTCCCAGCCCCCACCACAGAAGTCCAGACAGGAGAGTTGTCAGCTATTTCTCCTTGGTAGTCACAAAACCACTCTGGAGGGCCCCTTAACTCTGCCCCATGACTACAGAGATCTTTTGATCTACCATCTTCTCACCTGTCTGTGAACACAGAGACATAACAGTCCTCCTCCTGTTCCCGTTCACCTTCACAGGGCTTCCCACCATTCATCGGGGAGGGGTTATTACACTCCCGGGTCCTTCTTGTTTTGAAGGAAGCATCACATGAACTCCATTCAGACCAGCAACCCCAGCGGCCATCTACAGCAACTGCAAGAAATAAAAGAAAACCCATCTTTTGGTAGATTTGTACCATACAGAGTATTTCTCTTAAGGCCACATACAAGAGGGATAGTGGTAAATTCAAAAGAGCCATTTTTTAGAGGATTTAAAATTGTTACTGTTAAGGGAATAAATTGTGCCTCGAATGTGAAGTTTTCCAAAGAGATGGTCAGCCAAATTCCAGCTACTTCATGAAAACCTAAAATATATCTTCCTTTCTAGTTTTGATTCCAAGTAACATTCAAACCCAGAAGCAGCTTATTTTCCACTTCTGTTGCACACATGGATGTTTGAGTTTTCATGGTGCTGACCACCTTTTCAGATAGCTCAGTATTTAATGAGTTATTAAATAAATCTGAGATCTAACACCACATCTAAACGTCAAATCTACTTCCCATGCAAGCTAAACTAAAACACTACTGTCTTTTCTTAACCCCTGGGGTATTTTGTCTGTGCCGCCATGTAGCGTACATAAAAATTATTTACACGCTCTTTCTTTTCTGCATGCAATACACTTTCTACATGCATCTCTATCTGTATATCTTCACTTGTTTATTTCTTTCAAAATATTTCTCTATCAGGGTCAGATAATGAGACCTGTAGCTTCTCTGTGACTTTCTCTTCTGTTCCCTTTTGGTCCTGGAATATAAATGTATGTAATAATAAATATAATACTTCAAGCCTCTTCTGTTTCCCATAGGTATGGCGCTAATGTCAATTCCATTCAAAAACCTGTTTGCATTAAATTGTTCCTTAAATTCTTAAGAATGATGATTATGTTCCCTCTCCTTAAGACAACTGAGTTTTCCTTCCACATTGTAATCAACGATTTTTATCTCCATTAGCCATTTAGTCTTAAGCATAATAGACTATAGGAAAAACTAAGGAACGGGTTTCTTAATTTTTGCATCAATTATCTTTGATCTCAACTTCATCCGTATTGCTGAACAGCTCATTTCCTATTCTTAATTATGTAGCTAAGAAATCTTTTGGCATGTCTTACAATTTCTTTTGAGCCGTGCCTATTCAGTTTGATTTTTTATTTTTAATCCTACCTTTACTCTTGTACTTTCTGACCATCACTATGGGGTAAGAAGTGCTATGGATTTAGTAAGAGAAGGTTATGTCAGGTTCATCTTTGACAAATACATACCAGAAGGACCATATTTACATTATGACAGTATCAGCCCAAATACCTGAATTGTAACCCGGAGCTCGTGTCTCACAGTTTTTGCCGTAGGTGCCAGCCTGGCACAGGCAGAGGCACTCTGTCCCGGAAAGCACAGGCCTGCCATTGTTGGGGCATGGGGCACACTGGCAAGGATCAAACCTGCCCGCATATTCTCTCAGGGCTCTTCTCAGGTTGCGACGTTTGGTCACAGCACATGGCACGTTCTTTACCAAATCTATGATGGACGACACCTGGTAGACAGCCATTCAGTAAGCAGTTACCTAGACACAGCAGGGTCCTACTGGGGGTAGCTGCAGGATTTTAAAGGCACTAAAGACTACACATGAAGCTATATCACACAGGAGTCAGGCAGGTTGAAAGTTATTGGATGCTTTAAAGGAGCATGACAATGCTATACATCTATATTATCCTGTTCATATTGCTTTTATTTCCCCAATTTAGGGCTCTGTAAGCCAGTGGAAAACCAACCGGGAGACCATGTCTAAAAATTCAGGGCACTGTAGATGATGTGGGGTTTGCTTACACCCAGTCCCTGCCATGTGAGACATCCCTGCACTGCCTTCAGGAGCTCAGCAGCTGCAATGGGAGAAAGACCACTGCATGCTGCATTCAGGCAGGTTTTGCTGTTTGTCTCGAGCGCTTTGCCACTGTTGCTGAGCAGCAGTTCAGTGCATGCTCAACAGTGCTGGCATGCTGCATTAAATGGGCAGGACAGAGATACCAGGGGATTGCTGGTTTGTTTCAGTTTAGCTATGTGCCATACCTTGCAACACAGGCCTGACAAGGGCAAAAGCACAGGGAAAAAAGTGTTCCCAGCCCCATGCACTGCCTTCCAGCACAGTAACTAGCCCCTGCCCATGCCTGAGCTCCTGCTAGTGTGGGAGTAATTCACTCACATTCCTCCCTCTTCCTCTAATTGTCCATGTCCATTATAAGCCTGGTGTGGCTTATAAACCAACATGCAAAAGTAGTTCTAATAAATGTTTTTTATGTTTATGTTATGCGCATATGTATGTGCATTCATATCACACCCAGCATCATCCTGATTTAAGACAAAACACTTGCAGAGCTCTCTGAAGTGCTGCTAACTGGTGAGTGCTTTGCCATCTCATTGTTTTTCTTGTTCTTCTCTTACCTCAAAGTCAATCACCACGGGATTGTCCTTTGTTGATGCCAGCCAGTTTGTGAAGACTGGGTGTTCTGGAAAAGCCCCCTTTTTCTCCCAGGCCAGAGCTGCTGCAAACTCTGACCTGCCACCTTTTACCAAGGAGAATGACCGTTCAGCTGACTCCAAAATGGAACCTGAAAGGGGATTTCATCACAGTATGGTCAGACAAAGGCCTCCAAAGACAGTGGATGTAACAATAGAGTTCTAAGAAAAAGTGTAAGAGGATATACAAGAATATACAAAGATTAATTTTTTGAAGCTACCCTTGGAAGAATGAAGTCTAAGCTCAGAAAAACAATCCCTGCTATGACAGCAGCCTGTCATAGTCTTCCAAATGAAAGTGTCTGAGACCTCAGCCATGGAGATATTCAGAACTACACAAGACACTTGTGGAAAATGCAGGGGATACAGCAGACTCCTCTAGAAGAACACACTGCATGGCAGGATCTTTAGTCCCAGCTGTAAACACCTGAATAACAGAAATTGATCATAAAATGAGGACAAAAACATGGTGGAGGTGATGAAATCCCTGGTTTTAGTGATGCAGAACATGGCTCTTGCCATCTTGCAGAAAATGCACCAACTTTCTGCTGTTCCTGAACACATTTCTGGCATTGCCAGGGAACTCCTGCACCTAGATGTCTGCTTGGCATGAGGAAGATGGGAGGGGAAGGTCAGGGAGTGTGTTTTTCCTGCCCGACTCTCTCAGTGAGCCCTAAGCAACCCCTAAAGATCAAGGACTCAGTCATGATCACAAGTTTCTAGTTGTGCCCATTTCCCAGTTCAGCATGCCTAGCCCTGGACCCAGGGCCAGGGGGAATGTTTGTCAGATCTGTGACTGATTGGAAAAGCCAGTGCCACCAGATCCCCAGTGATGGTACTCCAGAGCAGAGGAAGAGAGCTCCTACATCATAATTTCTTCCGCAAGTAAAAGGATGTTTCCAGTGCTTGCTTCAGAGACAAACAGTGAAATATTGGCTCCTGTGACAGTGGTGGAAGAGCATCTGTAGTTCAACAAAGCTGGGAGGTCACCTGGGGCACCTAGCTGAGGGGAATGGTATCTCTCAAGGTAAGTAACAGGATGTGGGCCCCGTTCTCATCATGGTCACCTTCATGTTTCACAGTCATCCTGTTTGTGGTGCATCTGGTATGGACTTTCTTCACCTTTATGAAGAAAAACACGCGTGTTGTTGTTTCTCTTCGGACACACTCCTTTGATTCATCCACTGTCAGGCCTAGAAATACCACAGAGCAGCAGCTTCATCACCATAATCGTGCTACATGATGGCACTATACCCCCAGGCTCCCACATCAAGGGGAACCATCACAGGTCTCCCTGCTCCTCACCTACTACTGGAGACTTCACTACTGCAGGCACCTGCTTCCTCAGGTACAAACAGCATTGGACAGTCATGCTTACCATGCCCTTTAGGTACCCTCCCATAGCCATGCAAGTTACAGCAGTAGCATTAAAGATCACAGCTTTTAACCTTAGATTTCCGCTTTTGTGGTATTGTCTTTTCATTTTGACAGTCTGGCAGTCATGGGAATATTTTTAGAGTAATTTCTGATCAATACCAACAACTTCAATGACTGTATCCCAAAAAGTGCCACTTACACCTCTCAGACTTCAGTCTCACACTGAAGTATGCTGCCATACCTTTTTCTGGTGGCACCTGGTCTTGATCTGAAGGTCTTAAGAGGTTTCCCTGAACACAATGGTGTTTACCAAGTAAGGAACCTCTTGAACTTTTCAAATCAAGCCAGTGTAGAGCAAAAATTTCTTCTTGCTCTGTATTCAGGCAGTGTGAGTAGTTCCTGGGTCTATGCAAGTCTAAAGGTTTTTTTGCTGTTGGAGAACTTACTATGTGGTGTGAGACCTAAAAACAGTGATAAGAAAAGCTGGTAAACAAACAATGATATTTTCCTGTTAAAGACTACATACCTGAGTTCTTCAGTTCCTCAGAGCTGTACTGGTAAAGCATGTCATAGGAACCACCCAGCTTCCCAGAGGTGTAGTAATGAGTGCCAAAGTCATCAAATATTCTGCTGTATAAAGCATAGTTGTACTCCAGGGGTAAGTGGTTAAGAGCTTTTAAAAAGACGTCTGAGAGTTGCAGATCTGACTGTTTCATTGTGAAGTTTGCAACAGAAATGACTTTATGGACTCTAATAAAGTTGGAATTCTAGAAATAAAAATACAAGGGGATTCTTAGCACCTTCATAGGTAGTTAATTACAGAAAGTAGGGGAGCAAAGAGTATGTCCTGACATACATTGCAAGAACGAATTAATCTTGTGTATCATGCTGCTTTAACCATGAATAAACTAACCCTGGAGTTTCCAAGAGCCCTGTGATGTTCTTGAGGACAAAGCTCATTACTCCTTGACATTGTGGGAGTAAATAGCGTTCCAACAAAAATTAGGACTCCCTGAGCACGTACCAAACAGAAAGCAAAAGGATTCCCACCATAACAAAGACACCAGCAATTGATAAGACAACCAAAAGTTTCAGCAGAAAGGATTCAGCTTAGAAGCATCAATAGGTCGTTTGCAACTAATCTGGTGAGTGGGTATTTTGGATACTAACTCACTGTTATGAAGTTTCACAATTTATCAGTCAGCTAAAACTAAATCACAGGGACAAAGATCTCATTGAGTTCAAGTGTCAGGCTGTCAATGTGAGAGGCAATAAAAAAGAGAAAGTTCAAAAACTGGAAACATCTCTTACATTTAGAAAAAAATGATGTTTTTGAAACAGCTAATTCATATATTTTTTCAATGTTAGAGGCTGTTTATGTGAGAGTTTAACTAAATAGAAAGGAGAGGAGTAGAAAATACTGAAAGAAGGAATTCATAAAGTGACAGAGAGAACTGATGGCACAAGGCCGAAGCAAAGAGATCAAGAGCAAAAGGAGGGGCAGGAAACTGGAGCAATGACGAACCAGCAGATAGGAAAGATTCATTATAAAACAATTTGTTACTGATTTATACATGGGTTCTTCTGCTGAATTTTGCTGCTGGTAGGTTGACTCTACTCCACTTATGTCTCCAAGATCACTTGGCTTAGAAGACACAAGGATGCATCTAGACAGTGAGTTCTCCCAGCCAGGATTGAGCAACATAACACACGAGCTGGACCTCAGCTCTCAGTTCTGCACAGCACTGCTCATTTCAGTGCTCTCATCTGCACATTGGAAAATAAGCTAAGGATACTTAGCTTTCTGCTGCAGTGAGAATAAGAATGGAAGAAATAGTATGTAATAATTCCCAGATTATATTCAGCTCCCAAAATACCCTGTGGTAACATCATGTTCAGGATTTTCAGGTGATTTAGGTTCTGATCCTCAATTTTCAGCTGTGCCAGCTAACATTTCAGTTATAACACACAAAATTGCAGGCTACTTTGGCAAATATCGATGCTAAAACCCTATTTGGTTTTAGCATGCACTTGCATGCTAAATATGAATTTCTGCTTGACATGCATCTCACATTTGCATTTTCTGCTAGTCGAAGTATCTTAAGTGCTTTTATTACTAGCAATTAAGCACTTTTATTACTAGCAATTTATCTTACAGTTGTAAAACCCAGTGATTTCTGCCGGAAACTGGATTCCAAAGACTCCAGTCATTTCTGGGCACATGTTTAATCATAGTGCTAAACCCTGGTATCTGTAACAAACTTGACCCCTGAGTACCAGGTATTAGTACAATATATTAGTAGATCGGGGGTGATTATTCCCAAAGAAAGCCTGGTCTAAATCAAACATGAGTACTTAAGTTCAGTTTTGTTATACAAACGACTTTATTGACAAGAAGTAACCAAACACAAGCTGAGCTGGACTGATGTTGAAACCAGTAGTTTTAATTGGAAATTTTCTAACAAAGCAGGGTTTCACCCAAACATGCTGATTCAGTAATCTTTCATCCCAAATACCATAAGGAGAGTTGCCACAGAATCATGTCTCTCCCTGCCTGACATCCCCAGGGATGGAGATGGCTTCCTATCTTTGTGGTGTCAGTTTTTGAATTGTAGTTCAAGCAGTCCAACTCAATTAACTGCTACCAGAAATACTAGGAACATGGACTAAGGGAATGGGCACAAATTCTGATAGAAAACCTTCAGAAGTCCTTTGATGTCACAGTGTGGGAATTCACTGACAAAAAGGGGAAGAAAATAGTATATAAAAATAACAACATGGAGCAGGATGGGCAAGATTAGTAAAGTAGTTTATAATCAAATGTGTTACATAATATTCCAGTCCACATCACGAATCTTTCCTTATATTTAGTACATACAAGACTGAGAGGTGGTCACCTGGGCTCCCTCCACAGCCCTACTAGGGCACTATTCAGTTAACAGACATTTATGCAGAAACCCACCCAATTTCTCTTCATCAGCACAAAAGGACAGTGATCAGCTGAGATGCAGATCTCTGTGGAACTGCTGTTACCTATGAATATGTAAGCTGAATCCCATCCTAGATCGTTACCACAATGCAAGCAGAGGACACCAGGGAAGTCATGAGGATGGTCTTTAAGGATGTTTTCCATAGAGCACAGGAGCTCTCAATCTACCTGGACTTCAGTAAAGCCTTTGACACCATTTCCCACAGCATTCTCCTGGAGAAACTGGTTGCTCATGGCTTGGATGGGTGTACTCTTTGCTGGATAAAAGACTGGCTGGATGGCTGGGCCCAAGGAGCTGTGGTGAATGGAGTTAAATCCAGTCGGCAGCCAGTCATGAGTGGTGTTCCCCAGGGCTCAGGATTGGGGCCAGTTCTGTTTCATATCTTTACCAATGATCTGGACAAGGGGACTGAGGTACACCCTCAGTAAGTTTGCAGATGACACCAAACTGGATGGGAGTGTTCATCTGCCTGAGGGTAGAAAAGCTCTACAGAGGGATCTGGACAGGCTGGATCAATGGGCCAAAGCCAGCTGTATGAGGTTGAAGAAGGCTAAGTGCCGGGTCCTGCACTTGGGTCACAACAACCCCATGCAACACTACAGGCTTGGGGAAGAGTGGCTGGAAACCTGCCTGCTGGAAAAGGACCTGGGGGTGTTGTTTGACAGCCAGCTGAACGTGAGCCAGCAGTGTGCCCAGGTGGCCAAGAAGGCTAACAGCATCCTGGCTTGTATCAGAAATGGGGTGGCCAGCAGGAGCAGGGAGGTGATTGTCCCCCTGTACTCAGCACTGGTGAGGCCGCACCTTGACTACTGTGTCCAGTTTTGGGCACCTCAATACAAGAAGGACATTGAGGTGCTGGAGCGTGTCCAGAGAAGCTGGTGAAGGGTCTAGAGCACAAGTCATATAAGGAGCATCTGAGGGAACTGGGATTGTTTAGCCTGGAGAAAAGGAGGCTGAAGGGGGACCTTATATGATGCTCTACAACTACCTGAAAGGAGGTTGTAGTGAGGTGGGTGTCAGTCTCTTTTCTCAAGTAGCAAGTGATAGGACGAGAGGAAATGGGCTCAAGTTGTGCCAGGGGAGGTCTAGTTTGGGTATTAGGAAAAATTTCTTCATGGAAAGGGTTATCAAGCATTGGAACAGGAAGTAGTTGAGTCACCATCCCTGGAGATATTTGAAAGACATATAGATGTGCTGCTTAGGGGCATGGTTTAGTGGTGGAGTTGGCAGTGCTAGCTTAACGGTTGGACTGGATGATCTTAAAGGTCTTTTCCAACCTAAACAATTCTACGATTCTATCATCCCCAGGTGTAAGAAATCAGGAAAGGAAGGCAAGAGACCAGCATGGATGAGTCAAGAACTGCTGGTCAAACTAAAGGTTAAGAAGGAAATGCACAGGCAGTGGAAGCAGGGACAGTTATCCTGGGAAGATTATAGGGATGCTGCCTGCTTGTGTAGTGATGGGGTTAGGAAGCCCAAGGCACAGCTGGAGCTGAACTTGGCAAGGGATGCAAAGAATATAAGAAGTACTTCTACAGGTGTATCAGCCAGAAAAGGAAGGTCAAAGGAAGCGTACCCCCCAAATGAACATGACTGGCAAACTGGTAACAATGGACAAGGAGAAGGCTGAGGTACTCAACATCTTTTTTTGCCACAGTCTTCACTCACTGGCAATCTCTCTTCCCACACCTCTTCAGTGGATGGACCTCGAGGCAGGGACTGGGGGAGCAAAGTCCCTCCCACTGTAACAGAAGATCAGGTTGAGGAACTTGAACCTACAGAAGTCTATGGGACCTGACAAGATGCATCACAGAGTCCTGAGGGAATTGGCTGCTGTAGTTACCAAGCCACTCTCCATGATATTTGAAAAGTCATGGCAGTCAGGTAAAGTCCCTGGAGACTGCAAAAAGGGAAACATTGTGCCCATTTTTAAAAAGGGAAGAAAGGAGCACCCTGGGAACTACCGGCCTGTCAGCCTCACCTCTGTGCCTGGGAACATCATGGAACAAATCCTCCTAGAAACTATGCTAGGGCACATGGAAGAGAAGGAGGTGATTTGAGACAGCCAGCACGGCTTCACCAAGGACAAGTCTTGCCTGACCAACCCAGTGGCTTTCTGTGATGCAATGACTGCATCAGTAGACAAGGGAAGAACTACAGATGTCATCAATCTGGACTTCTGTAAGGCCTTTGACACGGGTGCCCCACAACATCCTTTTCTCTCAATTGGAGAGATACGGATTTGATGGATGAACTGTTCAGTGGATAAGGAACTGGCTGGATGGTTGCATCCAGAGAGTAGTGGTCAATGGCTCAATGTCCAGATGGAGATCAGTGACAAGTGGTGTCCATCAGGGGTCTGTACTGGGACCAGTACTATTTAATATCTTCATCAGTGCATAGACAGTGGGATCAAGTGCACTCTCAGCAAGTTTGCAGACAACACCAAGCTGAGGGGTGTGGTTCACGTGCCTGAGGGACAGGATGCCATTCAGAGTGATCTGGACAAGGTCAAGAAGTGGGTCTGTGTGAAGCTTATGAGGTTCAACAAGGCCAAGTGCAAGGTCCTACACCTGGGTCGGGGCAACACCCAGTATCAATAAAATATGGTATCAATCCCTTCATAAGCGTTTGCGAGCAGCCTGGCCAAGAAGGACTTGGGGGTACTGATGGATGAAAAGCTGGCCATGAGCCTGCAATGTGCACTCACAGCCCAGAAATCCAACTGATCCTGGGCTGCATCAAAAGAAGCGTGGCCAGCAGGTCGAGGGAGGTGATTCTGCCTCTCTACTCTGCTCTGGTGAGACCCCACCTGGAGTACTGCATCCAGCTCTGGAGTCCTCAGCACAGAAAAGACATGGACCTGTTGGAGCGGGTCCAGAGAAGGACCACAAAAATTATCAGAGGGATGGAGCAGCTCTCCTATGAGGACAGGCTGAGAGAGTTGGTATTGTTTAACCTGGAGAAGAGAAGGCTCTGGAGAGACCTTATTGCAGTCTTTCAGTACTTAAAAGGGGCTTATAAGAAAGGTGGGGACAGACTTTTTAGCAGGGCCTGTAGCAATAGGACAAGGGGTAATGGTTTTAAACTAAAAGAGGGTAGATTTAGACCAGATATAAAGAAGAAATTTTTTACGCTGAGGGTGGTGAAACACTGGAACAGGTTGCCCAGAGAGGTGGCAGATGCCCCATCCCTGGAAACATTCAAGGTCAGCTTGGACAGGGCACTGAGCAACCTGATCTAGTTGAAGATGTCCCTACTTATTGCAGGGCATTTGGACTAGGTGACCTTTAAAGATCCTTTCCAACCCGAACTATTCTATGGTTCTATGACTCTATGATGCTACAATTCTATGATTAAACGATCAGAAACCAAGAGGACCAGTCAGCATAGCTAAAAAAGTTTCTGGTAAACAAAAATAAATTTGAAAAACATCACGTTTTCATATTTCTCCATGCAGATGTGGAAAAATGCATGACCTTTCAAGGGGCTACTACCGTCTAGAGACCCTGGGATGCTCATGTGAAACCCTTCTGCACAGAGTTTAATATATAGGTTTGAATCTGACCTCCCAAAGTCCAGGTAAGTTCCCCCTCCTTTAAGTGATCTAAAAAGCTTTCTATTTTCACTATTTAAGAAAGTATTGCAAATTCATTTATAGGTCTCTCAAGCATATGTAAGTATACATCTATCCACAAGCACACATAAATAAAATTTATACTGACAGAGATGAAAAGAGAGACTTCCCATATGATACAGTAGACAACATGAGGAAGACCCAAGTTAGAACTCCTGCTATGGGTCCACTAAGATGGGATTTTAAGCTGTGTCATCTTTAGCCAACACCAGACTAAGTTATTGGCTATTTCAGGTGGGTTTCTGGGATGAAAACCAACATGCATCCAAAAAACCTTCCTGATGAATTAACATTTCCATAAGTAGCTTTCATGTGGGTTTAAGCCAATAAGAAGCCACCAATCCACCAAAATAAACTTACTAGTTGTACAAAAGAACAGCCTGATCTGTATACAGGTATCTACATGGGAATGAAACTCAACAGCTTTCCAGTAGCTGGGACTTCAGTATAGTTGAATTCAAATCAGAAGTTATAGACTATTTAAGCAGTCAAGTTACTTAACCATTAGGACAAGTTAGCAAGGCCTGCAGTAAACTTGAATCATAGGAAGTCTTAATATTAAGACTGATATTTTTGTGAAAGATTCATTCTAATTTTATTAGAACTCCTGCATTTCAACAGGCCTTAGTTTTGGTCAGTCCTATGGCCTCTTCCATGCAGAACTGCAAACAATAGCCCATCCTTTACCGCCATTAAACTACAAAAGTACATAATCTTATATCCCACTGGGTTATCTTATATCCCAGTATTCATCTGCATTAAAGGTGCAGAATTTTGTGGGGTTTCTGTTCTCAGAAACTTTTCTGTGGATGTGTTATTTCTGAGATTACGTTTATGACCAAGTGCATCTTGGCAACCGTAAGACTCCACTATGTAAGTTAGTTACCAAATAAAAAACTAATGTAGATTAATTCCCAATAGATGCATATGTTTAACATTCTTGAGTGTACTTCGTTTCTTTTTAGAGTTGTCTGTTACTGTTACTACATGGCATTCTGCCTTCTTAGTCTATAACTAGGACAGGGAAAGGAGTGGTTTACCTGATCTGATGATCTCAAATCTATGCCAAATCTATGCTTTAAGTGGAATAAGCCTATGATTTCTGTACTAAAACCAGAAAAGCATATTGCATTACAGAAGGTACGTTACAACCAGGAACATCCTGTAGTATCAGAAGAGGAACTTTTTAATGTGTAGTTCTAGTGGTTTTTTAAAAAAAATGTAATGCCAATGCCTTGATAAGCAAAGTAGCCTTTGGTAGCTCAGTTCTGAAATGAGCAGACAGAATTTGAATGAAAGGAAGAAATTGGAGGCAATGTTCAATTACCTTTTCATGTGAGGCTTCAATGGCTTTCTTGAAGGAGGAAGACGATGTGCTTGCAGCCCGTGACTTCGTTGAGAATAACAATGGGATACCAGAAAACTTTTGATGACCACTACTGGATGAATGACTCCTATCAGCACTATCACTCAGGGAAGTTAAATCTCTGTAGAAATGTGATGTTGCACCATCCTCTTCATCTATTACCTGGAGATTCAGTAAAGCAAAATACATTTGCCCAAATAATAATCTGAAGCAGAAATCTATTAAGCAATGAATTCTTGATTTTTTTTTTATGGAAGAAACATGCCTGATTATTTGAGACATGGCAGTAAGCTAAAAAACTGTTCTTAACACAAAAGATGAGGCTGAGAAAGGTTAATAGGTGAGATGAATACAAGAAAAGAAGTAGACTATTAGATATAGGCATTTATACAAGAAAAAAAAAAAAAAAACATGTAACACTTTCTTATAAAATTCCCCACCCCCATGCCCCAAAGCTTAGGAATAACTTTCAACAAGTGTTTCAACACACTTTTCAAAGACTCTCAGACCTTCATGCTATGTCCGCACTATGACTAAGTCCCAGTCCCATGGCTTCTATATTGTACAAGGCAAAGAGCTAGATGTTTTCTGTCCTTTCTTCTTAATTCCTACCTAGAGGAATGAACAGGTTTCCTAGAGGAGAGCCTTAGAGTGTACTCACAGTGTTAGCACCCATACTGCATCATGGATGAAGTGTAGGTGGAGAGAAACTGGGAGCAAACCTGCCTGATCAAGTTGGTAAATCTCAGTGGTGCTGTTGTGCAAAGCACCAAGACAACTTAAGCATCAGTTCAGAAATGACTCATTTCCCAAAACTCAGGCAAATCCTTGTGGGTGCTTGAAAGATTGAATTTTTTCCCTCTTCCAGACTTGTTTAATTAATAGGGCTGCTAAGGACCTTGGTTATGAGGCGGTCCATTGCCCCGATCCACCTCCATTCTCCAAGTCATATGCTTTTGCATGAAAACACACTGGAGTTCCAAGAAGAAAGCCTGATCCAGTGACCCTTCTATACCAAAGGCTGCTCTACATGTTAAAAGATACAGATGCACTCTCAAAGGTGATATTCACAAACCTTAACAGTTCTGCAAATGGACAGCAGTAACTTAATAAACCACACAGCTTTAAAGAGACCTGGGCAAACCAAGGCTTGTTTTTCCCCATTGAACATTCCTGCACACAGTAATTTTTCACCATTATTGACAAAACCTATATGTCATGGCCAATCCAATTGTAGTTTCCATGGAACATATTAGGATGTCCTTTGTTCAGTTGCTCCTGTTGAAGTAACACTAAAAACCTCACAGCACTCATGGCAAAAATCAGCAGTTCAGATTTCATCCATTAGTTGAGCTTTTTCACATCCTGCATTCCTTCCTTCCCAGCGCAGTATCTATTAGCTTCAGACAGGGCCTGCCGATATGTGCACAGCCAGATGTTGTGCCCTAACCATGGTATTCAGAGTATTTTCTAAATATCAGTGGCTGAAAGTCTAAAATATCAGGTCTAAAAAAAATCAGTGATTCCCAGATTTTTTATAAGATACAAGCCATGTTCATTTTGTCCTTGGCCTGTCCTGCAAGACTCCTCCCCAAACTGTGTACTTCTTGTCCTCCTGCCTCCCAGACTCAGTGTCTGCCTCGTCTCCTTGCTGCTCTTCAGAGGGGCTGGGCAGGGAACACGCAGGACTGAGGGGCTGAAATGGCTCAGAGAAGAACTGTGTCCCAAGGCTGCAGGTGACCAGAAGGAAGCTGGAGTTAGGACAGCCATTGGTACTGCGAGGATTCAGCAATGCTGAAATGAGCTTTGGACTTGAAGAAGCCTCTGGCCAGACTATGGCAGGGTTAGGAGCAAGGTCCTTGGTACCAATTCAGAACACAGACATGGCCACAGCCATGAGGAAGCAGGAGAGAAGCCCAGATCAATCATGTTGACTCTGATGTATCATGCAGTGAGTAAACACAGATCTGAAAGGCGTGACTGCTCAATTTATCCCATTTCCACATGTCAGCTGAACCACGTTCAGGCCTCACCAGGTTGAGAAATCTTGTCCTAAAACACATGTTACTGCCTAAGACTTGAGCTCATAACTTAGATTGTGATTATGGCAATGTTTTTTCAAGTAAGAGTTGCTGCTTGAGAATACCTGAAAGCTGACAGCCTCCAGGTTCGCAGGAACACGGTACAAATTTCTTGTCTCGTTGCGCTTCACTGTTGTGCATCGTCCTCCATTGAATGAGTTGCCAAGGACTTCCCCTCGGCTCTCTCCTGCCAGAATGTGAAATCTAACAAAAAGTTATTTCCAGATATTAAACAATCCCAGAAAGACACATAGACTTGAAACATTTAGTGGTATATAGCTGCACTGAAGATTTTGTGGGTTTGAATGAAATGGTATGAGTATCTGGGTTATATTACTGCTTTTAAAGAAGTTCCTCTACAAGAACTTCTCACTCACGCTGAATTCACCTGAAAAATGCTGTAGTAGCAATCCTGTTTCCTACCTTCCAGCAGTGCCTAACCCTCTAGATAATCCCAATGTCAGTGTGAGACAGACACTCTTAAGCAGAGAAACACTTAAAAATGGCCTAGAAAAATGAACAAGCAGTTGTCCATTTCTACCATAAGTGATGTTACCAGAGTGCACTGAGTTCAAAATCCAAATAAAAAATTCTTGTCTACCTGGGACCGCATCCCATGTTTAGGTTTTACACTGCTTAAATTAGTAGCCTGGAAAAGATGATGATTGGTATCATCTGTAGAGGAACATCCTCCAAATTTCTGAAGCACTTGGTGTAACTGAGCTGGAAGTTGCCCGTACATGGTGCTCTGGTTGCTGTGAGGCAAACAGCAGTGCTCCCTGACAACTCTGTTTCCAGTGCACCAGCAGTGCAGAGCAAGACTGGCACATGCGGTGGGGCAAGGCCGCACCTGATGGTGTGGTTGCGTTTTTATAATTTCTTGTTAACTTTAATTTGAGAGATTATGTGTTTTAATGGGATAGTCTCACATGCTAATTGGGAATTATCTTGTTTATGTAAATTAGTGAGATAACAACCTCAAGTTTGTGAAAAATAAGTAAAGCTGGCTTACCCACTGCCTATTAACTGCACACCTGGGATGCTGTCATACTTTCTGTTACACACGGTCTTTTTCCTCCCACAATTTCTTTCATCAGAGTTGTCCCCGCAGTCATTTTCTCCATTACATTCCAATTTTTTTGCAATACAGCGACCTGCACCAGAGAAACAGCAGCAGCAAGAAACTTTACGTAAAGATTCATCATGTCTGAATGCAGAAAAGGGCAGTCTGTCTTTTTCCCTAGTAAATCTGTGAACTTGCTGTAGGAATTAACAATGAGGCAGTATAATACCTAGGTTATTCCAATAAGAAACAGTTGTTTCAGTTCTGCCAGTTTTGCCTTGCTTTGAAGCTGAAAAGATTTAGCAAAAGGATATGTGGATAAAGTTATTTTGAAGCTAATCAGGTATATTTAAATTGAGGCAAACAAGAAATACCCACAGATTTAATAAAAATAGTGTGAGTTTATGTTTAGACAATCCCTATGGATATGTTTGTACATAAAAAATTCGTGCAAAGAAATATTATTGGAACAGTGCTACTGTCTAGCTATCATGGTCATACTGACATCCCAGGCTAAAGATTGCACCTGAAATATTTTTAGTTACAGAAGAAACTGCAAATATAAGCTGCTATTAATATATATGAAATCCTTAAGTAGACTTTTCTCCCTGCTCCTTTTCGCTGGAATTTGTGCATGGAATATACAAGATCTGGATCATCTGGATATTTTTTGTCTCAGTGTCTAATCTTTTGACTATCTAATAATGCAGCAGTTACACAATGAAGATTATCATTACCACTTTCACACTGAAATTTATTCTTGCAATCAAGTTCCACTATGTTGCAGAGCTTAGTTGGGAAGCATGGGCGGGAATCCACCAGCGGCTCAGTACAGTCCTGACCTCCAAACTGGGATGGTCGCAGGAGTGTCCGGACACGAAACTGAAAGGCAGAAGAAATAAAACCAGGGCTGTTTGTGTAAGCTGTTTTTGTAGCTAAGTGCCCCCACAGGCAGAGACACATGCCTCAGTGCTACTGAAGCTTTATCAAAACCAGAGACCTGAGGGAAATAATCAGTTATTTTTGTCCTTACGTCCTACTGCGCCATCATCCTAGGTAAGGCAGGCAGGGAACTGAAATCCAAGAGCCTCAATAGCCCTGATGGAGCACACATGATTAAATGCTTGACAACCTGGGCTACATCACTGGAGGAATCAAAAGTTAAGTCCCTGTATCTTCAGTTTTAAAAGTACAGTAGGAAATGGTGTGTGACCAGGCTTACAGAGATTTTTCCTGTTCTTTATCATCTCTGTTGAAATAGAAATACTCCGACAGTGGCATGTATCCCCATCCCCAAATCAGGTGGCTTGGTGCCCACACATGGGGCCTCTTGTCTAAGGAGCACTGGATGACTGGGGAGGACGAAAGTGGTTTTTCTGAAAGTTTCTGTTACTAAAGAAGATCGGGGAGCAAAATCTGGAGCTCACTGGGTTTTCTTTCCCCAGGTCAATACCATCCATGTAGAATAACAAAGCTGAAGCCTGCTAGACAAATCACTTCAGATATGTTTTCCACTCCACTTCAAGGGACTGCTGGTGAGACCTGTCTGCATGTGACTGAACAGTTCCTCCTCTAAGAATTTTTCCCCACTGGAAAAGCACCATTTCTTGCAGACTTCTTTTACTTCCCTCCCTGTAGACAGACTCTGAACTCAAACAATGCCAAAAGATATCTAGTAAAAATCAGTAACCGACTGACTATGAAGGGAGAGTGCAAGGAGCAAACCAGACCATCTGAAAGCTTTCAAGCTCAAGATAACCCTTTCTTGCACTCCATTTGGGATCCGTAACACTCACTATATTGTTTGTAGTAGCTTCCACCTCTTCATCCCTCCCCCTCACTGGGAGCTTGCTTACCTTGGAAGTCACCTCCTTCATTCTGATGGTTGTTTATATTTACAAAGGTCACAAGCAGTGATCTTTATAGGTTGGAGGGAAAAATGGATCACAGTCCACAAAAGTACCTTTTTGCTTGCAGCAGCAAATGTGTTGCATCAATATTTAAAGTTAATAAATACAATTAAAGTTCTATATATGGATGCGTAGGTAAGAAACTCAGCCATTTAAGAGGATATTCATTACAAAAAAAATCATTTCCATTGAGAGCAATGCCCCCTTTCAGCTCTTGCAGCTTGTTTGTTGTCTCCCACCCTATCACTGTTTCTCCCTGCTCTGCTCTCATACTTTCCATCCCAGTCACAGGATGAGAACCCCACAGGGTGGTTCACATCTCACGCCTAGAAAAGCTTCTTCATGCCTTCCTCATCCTGCATGGGCATCAGAAAGTTATATACGTATATAAAGATAGACCTATGATGTCTGACAGGTGTTTCAGGATTGCTTTTCAGGCGTGAATTTCTGAAGCTGAGCAGGAGAGCTGTAGGCTGCGTCCGCACAGAAACTCAGAGCTGCTATCATGGTCAGCCTCAAAGCTCAGACTCACCAGCCACATGACTACCCCAAACAATCTGCACTCTGCTCGCCTCCACTCCCTACAACCTTACATTTGCCAGGTCTTGGTTTCTTTACGTCAAATTCACTTGAACCTGACTTTTCACCTGTTGCCTCTCTGCCATCTCACTCCTAAGTCCACCACCGGTCAACAGACACAAGTCCAAGAGGAAAAACCACCATCCTGTGGCTTTGTTCCACAGATATTAAGCACATCCACCTATTTTTTGTGTAGGATATAAAGGTTGGGGGAATGGTAGACAGCCGGCTGAACATGAGCCAGCAGTGTGCCCAGGTGGCCAAGAAGGCCAACAGTATCCTGGCTTGCATCAGGAATAGTGTGGCCAGCAGGAGCAGGGAGGTGATTGTTCCCCTGTACTCGGCACTGGTGAGGCTGCACCTGGAATACTGTGTCCAGTTTTGGGCCCCTCAATACAAGAAGGACATTGAGGTGCTGGAGTGTGTCCAGAAAAGGGCAACGAAGCTGGTGAAGGGTCTGGAGCACAGGCCTTATGAGGAGCGGCTGAGGGAACTGGGGTTGTTTAGCCTGGAGAAGAGGAGGCTGAGGGGAGACCTTATCGCTCTCTACAACTACCTGAAAGGAGGTTGTAGTGAGGTGGGTGTTGGTCTCTTCTCCCAAGTAGTTAGCGATAGGACGAGAGGAAATGGGCTCAAGCTGCACCAGGGGAGGTTTAGGCTGGAAATTAGGAAAAATTTCTTCACGGAAAGGGTAGTCAAGCATTGGAACAGGCTGCCCATAGAGGTGGTGGAGTCACCATCCCTGCAAGTGTTCAAAAAACGGGTAGACGTGGCACTTCGGGACATGGTTTAGTCTGGTCTACCCTTGATTGGTTTAGTGTGGACTTGGTAGTGTAGGTTAATGGTTGGACTGGATGATCTTAAAGATCTTTTCCAACCTAAATGATTCTATGATCCTATGATTTCTTAATAGCAATCTCAAAATGATCCTGACTATCTGTAAGATACAGCCTGAGCATTTCTAGCCACTGCTGATTAGGATTTGCCAGTTTACTCTTTTCAACAGATGATTTGAGCTTACTATTGTTCTTGTCTTTAGAAAATATAGAATGCTACGGATAAGTTAAAGATTCTGTGACTTTCTTCTGCTTAAACAGACATACAGACTCTACAGGTTAATTTATCATTTATGTGGAAAATTCATCTTTAATAATGACAATGGAACTTTTGAAGCAAGTTCTCATAAATGGATTTACACTACTAGATCACTCCTTTCTGCTTTGATCTGCTTATTTTAACTTGTCCTCTCCCATCTTCTACTATTATAATTCATAACCAATTTCCCTCGTTAACTTGAACTGTCATTTTGCAGATCAATTACCATAAAGTCAAATGTCTGAAACAAAGAGGTCTCTTAAGCATAATTATTTGCATTTAACCCATAACCACATTTTCTACCTACTTGCTTTTTAATGCATGGGTCACATTCTGACCAAGGGCCAAAGTCTCCAAGCTGACAGTTGATAGGACATGCTTGCTGGTTACATGCACGAGATTCTTGCTTTGTGCACAGCCGGTCACAGAAGTTTTGGGTATAATATTCATCCATTCTTAATTGCCTAAAAAAATTTAACAAGTTTGGCTAGGAAGGAATCATAGACAGATCATACATGTTCTCTAACTGAGGGTGAAGGCTGATAAAGAAAATTATTTGAGCCCAATAAAGAAAACACTTGAGATAATAGGTAGTTGCAGAATGTTAACTAAAAGAAAAATCCAAATATGCCTTAAGTTTACAGAGCAATTCTTTTTGATTCATGTCACTTCAAATGTCCCAGAGAATAGCTACTGAAAGAGCCAGGATTCACCCCCCACTGAAACAGGGGATTTCTCACAATTTTAGAGTATACCACTGAATTGCATCTAATTTGGTGCTGCTGAATCTTTATTTGACTTTAACTGTTGTCATAAAATTGATTATACAGGGAGGAACTTTCTGTAGGCTTGCCTTGCTGAAGCTCACCCCTCCCATGCCATTGCTCTGCACTGGGCAGAGCTCCCAGAGCAAGGCACTGAGTGCTGGCCCCGTGTGCTCACAGGGGCCGGTTGCTCAATGCACGCTGCTGGCAAGGCCATCTTAGGACCTGGCTGTTCTCACTACATGTGTTGGCAGATACAGGTTTGTTTGGAGGTACCATAATGTTCTGTATACATAATCTTGCAATTAATAAATCTTGCAATTCAAATATAATTTATTCATCTGGTAAACACTGGGATATGACAATTTTTCTCAGTATATTATGGGAGCTGGAGCTTCAGGCACAAGCCCCCCCCCACCTCCCCAGAAGCTGTATTTTCTAAGGGAATAAATAGAAACATAGAAGTAGTGAAATAGTTTGGCCCTACCTGTGCCTGGTCTGTGTGCCATAATTGCAGGTTTGTGAACAGGCAGACCACGACCCCCATGGGTAATGTTCACAGTAGCACCCCTGGCTGCTCCCAATCACCAGGCTCAGCAGGATCAGGTGTGTTAACATAGTCTTGTCGGTAGTGAAGGAGTCCATCTACTACACATGGACAGGTAACAAACATGCAAGAAACTGTCACTTATGGTTGTGCCTGTATCCTTAGAGAGACATCTCTTCTAATTCGCAGAGCCTATAAAGCTGCTTCACAACATGAAGTTACTAAGCAGTGTACCTAGAAAGGGTCAATAATGCATGATACACATTTATCAGTGATTTAGTTAATACTTTAAGGACCAGAAGTCACAATGGCTTTTTATTTATCAAGAGTCCTAATTATGACTGTGCATTATTTTTATTTAAGAGTTGCTTATAAATGATTTTGAATGTGGCAAATAAAGACCTGCTGTTGCTCTTCATTGCTTAGAAGTATTCTCAAAAAATATTTTCTAGGAATAACAATAAAGGCATGAGACAGTTCTTCCCATAAAACATGTAAGCAACAAACAGGATCTTAAGAGTAAGTAGACCCCATCTACTACCCTGTAACGAATTGATTTTCACATGCCTATAAACCCCCTTTGCATAAGCGTTTTGCTGTAGTGAATCCTTCCTTCAGCTTTTTGTTCTTAGTTTTGACTAGCCTGTCTAAACCACAAACCATCACTATTCAAACCTTATCTGAATTTTCTGCCAAAAGCTGAAGACAGAAGAGCTAACCTATTTCTCACTCCAGTGGTCAATCAAACTTTATTTGATGAGGCAGAAGGTTATAGGCAGTCTTTAGGAAGTAATAATGCTTAGTAAACTTGAAAAATGTTTTCCAGACAAATTATTTGTTCATTGAAAAATGCAAAAGATTTTTGCCCCTTATCATGAGATTGAATCAACGCTAGATTTGATAGGCTGAGCAGAACATTATCATTTTGTTTTGCCTCAGAAAAACCAAAACCCAATAGGAAGTTTTAAAAGCAAAGTATTTTAAAACAATACTCCAAAAAAATTAATTTTGAAAAGTTTGAAATGAAATGTGCAATTGTTTTCTATTTTAGGCTTTTAGCCATGTATGTTATTATGATTTTTATACCTTGCTGAGAAAAATGAAATTGCATCAAGTCAAAACATTGCTTCCTCCTTGAGTAGGGAAAGGCAGTAAGTCTTCACACAGCTGTCATAGTGAGAACTCAGAGCACTTTTTACACAATAATTCATATTATTCAAGTCTTATTATTCATATTCATATTAGTCATATTCGTATTAGTCATATTCTTATTATTCAAGCCTTTCACAGAGATTTAAATATAAACAAACCCAAAATATGGTAAAACTCAAGACAGAGAAATCAGTCTTGCCAAGGAACCAAGAGGGGGACAGATATTACATCTTTTTTCCTTACCTGAGTTCCTGGCTCCTTGCACCAACGCTGCAGGCTTAGAAAAGAGATGAAGCCCTACAGGACTCCCTCAATTACTTTGTTCATTCCTTCACTGTACTGTATATAGAAAAACGCTGTTTATTCTCACCTGTGAGCAAAACTCTGACCAATCAATACATCAGAAGCATATCAACAGCCATATAAATGTAAGTACATGAGAGAGTAGTTCAACCTTTTAAAGAAAAAAACTCACAAAACACTTCCCCATATGTCTTGTAACTTGTGTGCATTGAAGCCAACAAAAAAGCTTCCTTATTAACTTACTGTAAGACTGTTAGCTGCAAAGTCAGTCAGCTTTGCAGACTGGTATGACCTTGGCGTCGTTTGCTGCAGTCTTTTAAATGAAAGGTTGGAGGTTTTGTTTGATTTGGTTATCCGTTAATGAAGGCAGATCTGGTCTGGTGGCAGAAATGGTCAGAACAAAACAGCCTCTCCACCACCACCCCCAGAGAGACATGTTCTAGAGAATTGTGGAGGAACAGCTCTTAGTACAATTGTAGCTGCCCAACATGAGCTGAAAGGAATAAAAATACCTTTGCATTAGGCCACAGTGGCTCAATGCATTGCAGGTCTCCTTGTGCTGCCCAACAGAGCTGCACAACCTCTCTGCTCTCAGTTTGAAGGTAAGAGAGTGAGAATCTGGTAAGATGGCACATGCCCATGATTCATTATTGCTTTCACTAAGAAACAGAAGACAGAGGCCAGCCCAGGCCAAAATACCTGTCTGCTGCTGCACCTGCTCTGCAAAAGCAGGGGTCCCAGGGAAAGCAAAAATCCAAACACATTAGAGGTTATTTAGAGCTCTTTGCCTTTTGCCCTCTCTGGTGAGGTCTGGGCACACAGTGACCCTGGGGAAGTGCAGCCATCAGACAAGAGCTGCTGAGTGCCTCTGCCCTGCAACATGGGCACCACCTCAAGACTGAGGCGCCAGGGCAGGAACTAAAATGCAAAGTGAGAGAATACACCCATGCAGAACAGAAACAGCAATGACAAGCACAAAACAAGAAAGTAGTCTGCCCCCCAAAAATAATCAAAGTCTGGAACAGAACCCAAAACCTTCCAAATACCCAGTGTGCATCCCACCCAGAGGGCAATGCTACATTGAATCCCTCTTCACTCCAGCAGACTGGCAGAAACATGTCAAGATGTCAGAGTCATCCAAACATATTTCCCAATTTGTTGGGACCCAAGGTCATATATATCCTTGAAAAAGGAAAACAACTCAGAGCTTTCCAGTTGCCTTTGCAGGTTTGGGGTTTTTTTTAATTCTGAGTTTGGCCAGTGAAGTGGTGTTACACAACTTGAGGACACAATTAGCCAATTGATATTCTGCCAAATCCTTATTACATTGTATAAACTTGCCATAAGAAATCAAAATAGTCATCACTCTGGCTCCATGGTTGCTGCTGGGTGGGATTTGTAAAGTTATGTGAAAAATACCGGCTTCTACTTTTCAGAAAGCATCTCCTAACCCTCAGCACTTCCAGCTCACTGAGGGCAGCCCCTCCAGCCCCAGTGGGAGTCCAAACAGGAGATGCCTAGCTTCTCCCAGGCTTGTAGAAACAAACCACAGCTGTGAGCTGCGAGTCAGTGTTTATAGTAGTATAATGCAGATGGCTAAAAGCTTCTACTTAGAAACTACTTTTACACTTTTTCTTAACAGGAAAACAAGGTGTTACTAAAAAAGTTTCTATGTTTTAAAATTATTACAAGGAAAGGGTGCTTCACACAGTCTACAAGCAGTCTGTGCCATTCATAATCAGAGAACAAGCTAGCAGACAAGCACCACAGTTATCATTAACAGAAATGTTAGGTGGAGACTGGCACTGGTAGACTTCACACCAAAGTCAGGGCTTGAGGGACAGCGTGAGTACATCCATATTGAATCCTTAGATGGGGGTTCATATGAACTTAACTCAGTTGCCTGAAGCTGATGGGCCACAGCAGCAAAGAGCACTGCTTGGGCTAACACACATTTTGGCAAAGCTGCATGCAACTGCTGATGTGCCCCAGAAGGTTGTCAGCTCATCTGCAAGCAGATCAGAGGAATGAAGGGTCTGGACCAGGACAACAAAGCTGGTACTCATGTAACAAAAGTGACTAGGGAAAGGACCTTTTCCCGAGTGTGGCAGCTCACTTCATGACACGGCAGGACTGCTTTACATATATATATCTCAGTTCTTCACAGGATTTGTCTATAGGATATTGTCAGATCAATCCCACTGTCTTCTGCCCTGGCTGGAGATCAGCACTTGCATATGTGTATCCTTCCCTTATACCACAGAATGTGTTAGGGCATCTGAACAGCAGGCAATTCCCTAGCGCTGACACCACTTCTTGTTCACTTTCTGTCTTCAGTCAGCTACTCACAAGGTTTCCACATGACCTTTTAAAAGTATGAGAAATCAAGTAAGTCTGCTTAGAGATACAAGCACTTAGAAATTTAGTCAGCTATATGGCAAGTCGTGGCTCATGCAAAGAAGGGTGCCTTCTAGGACTGTTTTTCACATGGAAAAGCATCAGCACCAAAAGATGTTCTTCCTCTGGACTATGGTCCTGCAAACTTTCACACCCACATGATGCTGTGCCTTACCAAGTCTCTGGTTTCAAGCTCTGGTGCAGTATTCCCCAACGACCAAAGCACTATTGCTGGAATCAAACTGGGAGCAACCCAGAGAGGTCAGTGCACAGATGCATGCCATTTATGCACATATCCATGGCCTCAGTTTCATTATTTCTACAAGAAATATTCTCCAGCAAAACGAACATAACATTCCTTCATCTCTGCTGCAATGCGTTTATAAAGAACATTTTTCAAAGAGTGGGGAAATGTTATCTCAAAGGGAGAGGAGAAATACAATGACTGTCCTGCCTGAGATTGTAGTGTTGCTAGCTGGGTTTCACAAGGTCACACCTCATCTATTTTATCCTCTATCTAATTCCTCCTACTCAGAAAAACCATATTATCCTCTCAAGTCAACCTCTAACCCCACTCTGAGAGCAGCCTATGTTCTCACCCCAAAGCTCTGCTCAAGGGAGAAACTCCAGAACTATAAAGGGGAAAGAGCAGAAGGGAAGGGTTCCCCCTTGGTTCCCCCCAATGTTGTGGGAAGGGTTCCCACAACATTTTCTAGGAGGTAAGCAAAACAGAAGTCAAACAGCTTTTCAATTTAAGTGACATCCCCTGGTGCTTTCCAGATCCCCTAGGTGCAGAGAGAGGAAAAACCATTCATCCTGTTCCATAGAATTCACAACTGTGGACTGTTACCGCCTACCTCCAGTTCTTTGGATGATGAATAACAAGAGTTTACTGAACTGCGCCCCTCATCCCACACAGCTCTTGCAGACATGTCTTCAGCTGTCTGCTCTCTGACAAAGTCTGGACTTTTTAATGCTTTTTTTATGCTTTTTAAAAAAAAAAACAAACCATAAAATATGTTTTTTTCTTATGCTTTTTTTTTTAAAAAAAGCATAAACTGACACTATATTTTTTTTCCCCTCAAAATCTTCCTGAAAACAAAGTACAAGAGGAATCTCTCATCCCTACATGGCAGATTAAAATTTAATATCAGGCTGGACTGGGAGGAAAATACACTTTGCACTTAATTCAATAATTCATTGAGGTATTTTTCCTCCTCTTTAAACTTTTATCACCCTATATGCCCCCCATGAGAAGGGATATTGAAAGAAAAAAATGAAGGCATCTGTAAGCATGAAAGGCCATCTGAATGACTTCAATACTGAGCTGCTTTGACATATCCTGTGGCAATAAGAAAACTGAACCATAAAATATCTTATTTACTCTGTCCATCACCTGCCTGTCTGATGACAGGGGTGGCACTGCCCCTGGCATGGCACGGAGGTGGCGGGCAGCCTTGCCTGAAGGCAGGCACCCACCACTTGTGGTCTTCTTCACTGGGAAACCTGCGCTGCTGCCTCCTCCCTGGCTGCCACCATTGATCTGAAGGAGGTGTGGGATCTAAGAGCAGAAGCAAAGGTTTTGAGAAGAGGGGTTGCTTCAGCACAGAGAATGCTGTGTGTCCTGGTTTCAGCTGGGATAGAGTTAATTTTCTTCCTAGTAGCGGGCATAGTGCTGTGTTTTGGATTCAGTAGGAGAAGAATGTTGATAACACACTGACGTTTTTAGTTGTTGCTGAGTACTGCTTATGCTGTCAAGGACTTTTCAGCTTCCCATGCTCTGCCAGGTGCACAAGAAACTGGGAGGGGGCACAGCCAGAAGAGTTGATCCAAACTGACCAAAGGGCTATTCCATACCATGTGATGTCATGCTCAGTATATAAACTGAGGGGGGTTGGCTGGGGAGCAGCAATCGCTGCTCGGGAACTGTCTGGGTATTGGTCGGCAGGTGGTGAGCAATTGCATTGTGCATCACTTGCTTTGTATATTATTATTATTATCATCATTATTGTATTGTTATTATTATCATTACTATTTTACTTTATTTAAATTATTAAACTGTTCTTATCTCAACCCAGGAGTGTTTCTCGCTCTTACTCTTCTGATTCTCTCCCCCATCCCATCAGGATAGGGGGAGTGAGTGAGTGGCTGCGTGGTGCTTAGTTGCTGGCTGGGGCTAAACCATGACACTGTGAAACAGGAGCACTTGTGCAGAAAAACAATTTCTGTCCAAGGATTGTGTTAGCAGATTCAGATTTTATGCTGCAGAATTTGAAAGCATTGAGTTGCAGCTGCCCTCTCCAGCTGCTTTGCCAAATGAACAGTTAGGCATTCCCTCTTTTATACAGCATTTGCTGCTCCTTAGCTTTAATTAACAAGCTGGAAGTATTTGGTGCATCAGTAGTAGCACAGGACTCATGACTTCATCATGGCAGGGGGGTTGGCACCAAGGTCACTCTGGGGCAGCAGCAAGCAAACCGGCCACTTCTTCTGAAAATGTGTTCAGGTGGCTTTGCTCTGGATCAGGTGCATTTCAGGGTCTTTAGCTTTAAAAAGCACATTCACTTCTTGCATCACCAGGAAGACCCGGTGCAAGCTTTGTTTGCTGAGCCTCAGCCCTGTTGCTTGCATCCCCTGGTAATGGGTGGGCTGGAGCCAAGGAGGGAAACCCAGCTCAGCACCTTCCTTCATATCCATGCTTTCAGGCTACTGTTTTGTCACTTCTTCATCCCACAGATCACCTGGAAATTACATTAAGACTTTTCACCTTTAGACACCACATTGGATTTCATCCCTATTAACACCCAGCAACTGCTCTGACAGACAAGCATGACAATGCGATGACCCGAGCACAACTTAGAGCACAGGCACATTCCCCCAAAGCAGCAAAAACACCCCTTCTGCCAGGGGCTGAAATGCTTTTAAGGGGGTTTTATCTACCACACAGTGGAAAAACAAAATTCTGGGGAAACTAAATCCCAGTTTCCATGCTTGTAAGGCACCTCGCGAGCAGAGGAGAGGACAGGGAACCAACCAGAGACACTGTATTCAGGCATTCACTCAGCACTTAGCCACCTCACCTCCTCATGTGATAGAAAGTCAGCTGGCCTTTACATAACACCCTGCTTGCCAAACCAGCCACCAAGGAAGGAGGAAGCAGCATTTGAATGAAGAGAGTCTGAGTTGGTCTATCTCAGAAGAGAGTCACACATCCTCCTTTACATGAGCAGCAGGATCCCTCCTGCACCACAGCAACAAGCCTGCAACAGTGACCACTGCAAGTTTTATGGAGAAGGAAGGACATCAGAAAGCATCTGGCGCTAGCTAATGATTCATGTACACAGCTGGAAGGAGGATGCATGAGCTGGGCTCCTTGACCCACACCTTGAATTAGCCCAGGTGAACGTGACCTTACCTTATAATGTTTTTCAGAATAAATAAAAGATATCATTAAGTAGCTACTATTCAAGCTGCTTGCATGTTGAGAAATTTGCATCTAAACATGTCTACTATATGAAACAAGTGATTCATTTATCTATTTCGTTTCCTGGTTAACACTTCTCAAGTAGTAATGAAATGGCATCATTAGTGACCAGCTGAAACATACTATGATTATTATTATTATAAAAGAACATTTAAAATGCTTGTCAAAATTTTAATGGAAATTGGCCTTTTAACATTTTTCATAGAAATACCCACTTTCCCCTATTTTTTTTTATTTAAAAACTTGCATTTATGATGACTGACATTTTTAAAAGGGGAGGGTTTTTTTTCCTTTTTTCCCCTCCTCAAGAAAAAGTAGAAATTTTCACTTGAAAAATACTTGAAATTAATTTTAAAAATATGGACATATTTTTCCATTGCCTTGCAATTTTTTTCCCACAGTTCTCTCTGCAAAATAGATCTAATCTGTGGTGTGCCCAGGAAAACCTGAATCACACATGTATGCAGCCCCCTTCCTACAACCCTATGAGTACTTAAATCAAGGTGATTAAGCTTGATGAGAACAAATCACAGAGCAGAACTCCTCAGTACAGTTATCACTCTGTTTTTCATGCATCCAAATCAAATAAGACTTAAAATACACCTGCAAGAACCTTGGGAAAAAATTATGTCCTAAAAGAAGCACCAAGAGAGGTCTCTTCTTGCCTTGAAAGGACTGTAAATCAGCTGGAGCTGCCAAAACTGAAAACAAATTAGCCTCTGCTGATGCCAAAAATATGCCCCTCCCCATACTGGTTCTAATAGTTGGCTGCCAGCGCTGGGGCCCCCTGCTCCTGCGTCAGGTAGTCTGCAATGCTGCTTTTCCCTCCTGCAGTCAGAAACCTATACACATCCCCTGAGGCGTGTCCATGGGGGCAACAGCATTTTCTGTTCATTGCACCCCTATTTTATGTGCAGACTTGGCACCCAGGATAATTTGGGCCCACAGATACAGGCAGCATCTTGGGGTAGCCCCTTTCCACCACCCCTGCCTGGGCTGTCTGGACCAGTCTATAATTTATATAATTAATAATTTAATTTATAAATATATTAAATTATATTAAAGGTATAATTTATAATACATATTTTATATAATTTCTGATTTCTATAAGCACAAAATTTACTGGGGTGGATTCATCTGTGGAGGACAAGTCAAAGAGGGGCTCGTATCCCAGCAAATAACACAAGTTACAAAATGTGGTCTATGTGCCCTTTTTTCATCTAGGAGGAGCTGTAAAGGGCAGGTTTCCCCCATGCAGTCCAAAGGAGATGCGTGACTTCCACCTTCACAGAAGTGCATGGTTTTTGCTGCATCGAGGCTTTTAAGGACCACCCAGATTACCACAGGAGCCCCCAACCTGTGGAGGGGTGAATGTAGGAGAGGGATGGCAGGTTTTTGGCCCCACACTTTTGTTCTGCTTCATCAACCCAGCATTGAGGGCCTGGCCCACGGTTCATGGCTGGACCACAGGCATTGCTGCACGTGAGCTGGCACCACCACTTTGTCCTACATCAGTCATCTATCACGTGGCAATGTGAGACCATGGTCTCCCCCTTTGCAGTTGCCTCCTAAATTACTTGCAGTCACTGCTTAAGTCATTGAGCAAATTAACAGTCTCTTGGTACCCCTAGGCACTGGAGCACTGGAGTGAAAGATGGGTGCTGAGGTCTGAGACAGCAAATAGGGCTGGAGATTCAGGACCCCTGAAATATCACCCAGCAAGTCATGCTGGAAACTGCATCTCTGTTTAGTTCTACAAGAAATGACAGTACTTCTGGACTGCTAGCAAACGGGAGCAACAACAGAGCTGTGAAGCATTTGTACCCCATAGCTGACCAGGTATTCTAGACAAAAAATATGAGAAAATACCTGTCATTTAATGTAACAAATAACTCTGCAGCTCTATCACTGCTCGATGCAGATGGCGGTACTGTAAGTACCTGTGAGCATACCTAGGGTTCAGGAGACAGCAGCTTGTGCCACGGCTGATTACCCTGATATTTACAAGGGCAACTGCTCCCCATCTGCAGCAAGGGAGCTGGGGTGCGCATTGCCTGTCTACAGGCTTTGGGAACTCCCAGGGAACCAACTCTCAAAAGCTGACCCAAGTCATGGAAAGTACATGGGGAGAAGGCTCTGTTCCAGGCCACTGGAAATGCACTTTGCAACTGCGGGAGCCATCTGCTGTACTGGGCTTTCTTGCATTGGCAGGGAAGGTCTAATAATGTGCATACATAAGGTGAACACTAGAAACTGAAGTTTTCCTGTACAGATTCCACAGACTGATTGTAATTTGCTTCTAGCCAGTTTGCTGGAAGGTCTCTACTTCCTGGAAGAGATAACATGGTAGTGAATGCTGAAGGTAGGAAGATGAGATCCTGCCTGATAGAAAAAAGGACAGAAAAATCTTCAAAAGGAACAATGTGAAGCAATAAGGATCCCTGATAAACAACAGTATTTACTATCGAAGACGTTTGATAATCATCAATCAAAGCATCTGGTAATCACCTTGTTTGATTAAACCAGCACCCACAAGCCACCCCACAGGGAAGAGATGAAGGGAACTGGGTGCATCCCTAGTCACTGCTCCTGTCCCAGTGCTCCCATTCCCTGCTCAGACTCACTGCCTCTGTGCAAAAAGAGATGATCCTCTGACTCTGCTGTTTTCTCTGGGGCCTTTCAAAGTCCTGGGACAATTTCCCTTTCTCAGCAGAATCGAAACTATCACAGTCAGCTTTGTCCTTTAGTGGACTGGGATTAGTGGCAGTTCCTGGGGCAGAAGCATCCCACTGCATCTGCATATGTGGTGCTGTGGTACTCCCTTTCCTGCAATACAGGCTTAGCAACCTTTCATATAAATGAACCTGAGCAAACACTATTGTGCTGGGCTTGAGTGTTTGAGAATGGTGTAATTAAAAATGTATATACATGTTTTATAGGCATATATATACTACATACAGGTATTTAAAAGATATCAGATCTGGATATATAGATTGCACTAACTTGTCCTTTTGTTCCTTCATTTGCCTGTGTAGAAATAAATCCCCATGTCTTCTGGGGAAACCCAAAGGCTTTAGGGGGTTCGTGTTGGAGGAGGTTGATGCAATGAGGATTTACCAGTGCAAATCCAGTCTGCAAGGCTTTGTCCACCAGCTCAGGCTCAGAGTAATTCCTGTACCATGGCTGGCAGTGGATGAGGGCAGAAGAGATGTTTTTTGGCTTAACTGCCATTGCTCAGGGGCAACATGGTTATGCTTGGCTCCTGCTGCACTATGGAGCTGTGGCACTTGGCTGCGTACAGCTATTTTGCAGGCAAGAGTAGACTCATGACTATGGGGTTTCCTCCTCTCTCAGATATTTTTCAAGTTGGTAACGTTCAGCCCACCAGAGAGGCATGGGTTGATGCCAGTTTGACATTCATCAAAGTCCTTTTTGCCAGTGCTTTGACCCCAGCCTGGCACATTTATGGGGAGGAAGCCATGGAGCCCAGCATGGGAGTGACCACCCTACTGGGAACTGCACCGCTTGCTGCTGGAAGCGGACCCCAGGGATGGGTTTGAGAGCAGAAATATTCTCCGTGTGTGTGTGTGTGTCTGCCTGACTGCGTTGGTGCCTGGCTTTCTGTCTGAGACAGAATGAAAAAAGAAACAAGAGTGGCATATCTCATCTTATTTAGGAAAGTTTAGGTAGCATGTCAATGCTAAGGATAGATATGAACAGTCTAGGAAGGGAAAAGGATTTTCTTTGCTGCTGTGTACATTTTTCACATCACAAAGGCCTTGTGCTACATGAAAGCGCAGTCCTGCAAGCACTGATATGTGTGAATGACTTTATACCCCCAAATAGGCTTTTGAGGGACTTAAATTTAAAGCAATTAAGATATGGAATTGCACAATCATTAGCAAAATTCCTGCAGCTTTACTGCAGGTAAATTCCACCACTAGGGAGCACCAACAGACAAAAGTTTTTTAGAGCTTTTCTGTACTGAAATCAAACTACAACTATAAAATACAGAATGCATTTAACACTGACACAATACATATTTTAAATTGTGATTTTTTTAAAACTGCCCACTGAGAAACTAGATGAGTCAGGAGTAATGGGGCAAAAGATTTGAATTTATTTGATCACTAGGCAAGGTCTGTAAGTTGATACCAATCAAGAGCTCTGCTGATTCATCTCTGGAACTCATGGATATTTTTTCTGAGTTTCTCTATGATTGGTAACCGAATTTCTGTATGATTGGTAATTTTATCACAATAAAAAGACAAATACCAGGCACCAAAAGAGTCTTTCTCCACCAGATATGAACCTTCTAGGTCAAATCCGAAGTACATTACAGAGCTGAGAGAACAAACAGTTTGTTTTTTTCTGTGACAAATCAGGATCTGAGGTTCCTGACAGTGTTTGGCAGTGACTCAGAGGCAGATGGAGAAAATTCAGAGCTGTTGCTCAAATCCCAGTCTACAGAGCAGAACTGACTGACCAGAGATGGTGGCTAACAGCTCACCTCGTACATCTTCAATTCCTCTTCCTTTTGCCAGAAGCACAACTATATGTCTTCCTTACCCTCTCTTTCTGTCTGAGTTGGACACAAAACATCAGCATTGCTGTCACGTCTGTGCAGAATGGGATGACATTAAGGACAGTGTCAGACTATGCTGTGAAACTCTGGCTGTTCTGGTTTTAGCTGTACGCCCCATCGGCTGGGTTCCACAGGGACATTCAGGAGCCTCAGGACATTGAAATGAAGGCAAGGCTCAAGTCAACACAACCTTGACTCCTAAGTAGCTTTGTGGATACAGACCAATGTGTATAATAAACTGAGCATTAATGTAAAATTTCACATCTTATCTTCTGGTTCTGACACTACAAGATGGGATTAGCCTTGATTATTCAGTAACTCAGGAGCCACCCAAGTTGCAGCTCTTCCGAGTCTTCATTTTCCCCAACAACCAGGATGTGCACTCATGACAGTGCCATCCATTTGGAAAACAGCCTTGGTATATCTCACACCAATTCCCACAAAACAGAGAAGGTTTGACTGGAGACTAATCTATAGCTACTGCTCACAGGGGCTCTCCTCTGTGGCTGGAGCCATGACTGCAAGGAAATTCTCCGAGCAAATGTATGCATGCCGTAGCTGTCAAAAGATGCAAGGTGCAAAGCTCTACAAACCTCATGCAGTGGATGATCGCACACTGAGTGCTCTTACAAAAATCATTTTGGTTATTGTATGGAAATTAAACTGCATTCACCTAGCTTGCTGTGATAGCCCATCTCCAGTTGGATTAAGGCTCTCCCCTTCCCCAATGGCATGTTATTTCTTATCTTGTTCTTCTCGATAGTCATATCACTGTAGTGAATGTGCTCTAAATATCAACAGAAGGTGTAACTGAATTCAGTAGGAAAGCTCCTGTTCACTTATACATTGCAATGACCTTTAAGGTGACATTCCTGACCACACACAGAGGGACGGCTTCTGTGCTGTGGTACTGCTAGGCTCTCCAGGGACACCAGTCCCCACCTGGGGACTCCTTAGTCCACCCAGGCACTGTGTGCTTGAGGGCAATGGGGATGGGAGCAGAAATGGGGCAGCTGAGATGAAATTGAACTGAGAACAGTAGGTACATACCTGAGTTATGCTTGATATGCTCTGCAAATCTGGATAGAAGAAGCCATATGGAGGGTGAAAGTCTTGAGGGTTGCTGGGCATTGTATGGGCTGTACAATGTGGTACAGAAACAACGCCCTATGCAGGTAGAAGCTGCTTCCCCTTTAGAATCAGAACAACTATCCTAAATATCATATCTCAGAGACCCGGTTTCTGACCTCCCTTTATAGTCATACCACCCATCTAAAGGTTATCTCTCCAAAATGACTTGCAAGTCACACACTCAGTGGAACAGCTGAAGTTTGGTGAGGGTCAGGGGTGCGTGAAAAGGGCCCTGAGCTGTGAGGGGTCCCAAGGTCTCTGCTGCAACTCTGCCATGCTTTGACCAGTGATATTTCTGAGCAGATCTAAAAATCAAGCCATTGCACTTGTCAACTGAGATGCAATTGCTTAACATCAGGGCTCATGAAAACTGTCAGCCTGGAAAGCTCTTTGGCTGGCTGGCTGGTACACACATGACCCGGCCTCTTTGCTTCTTCATTGCTGACTGCTAAAGAGCTGAAGATCAGCCTCAGCTTTGCACAGAGCCTATCTGTGTCTGACAGGACTGCTTGCCCTGCAAGGTCCCAGAGCCAGCAAACCCAGCTTCAGCAAACTGGGGAGTGAACTCCAAGGTGCACATGCAGACTAGTTTACCTCTGCTCATTTGGACTCATGTCCTGTCCTGGTTTTGGCTGTGACAGAGTTAATTTTCTTCCTAGTAGCAGGCATAGTGCTGTGTTTTGGATTCAGTAGGAGAAGAATGTTGATAACACACTGATGTTTTTAGTTGTTGCTAAGTACTGCTTATGCTAGTCAAGGACTTTTCAGCTTCC
This sequence comes from Pelecanus crispus, assembly GCF_030463565.1. Classification (NCBI taxonomy): domain Eukaryota; kingdom Metazoa; phylum Chordata; class Aves; order Pelecaniformes; family Pelecanidae; genus Pelecanus; species Pelecanus crispus. The sequence continues at coordinate 16,808,361 of NC_134676.1, forward strand.
CATGCTCTGCCAGGTGCACAAGAAACTGGGAGGGGGCACAGCCAGAAGAGTTGATCCAAACTGACCAAAGGGCTATTCCATACCATGTGATGTCATGCTCAGTATATAAACTGAGGGGGGTTGGCTGGGGAGCAGCAATCGCTGCTCGGGAACTGTCTGGGTATTGGTCGGCAGGTGGTGAGCAATTGCATTGTGCATCACTTGCTTTGTATATTATTATTATTATCATCATTATTGTATTGTTATTATTATCATTACTATTTTACTTTATTTAAATTATTAAACTGTTCTTATCTCAACCCAGGAGTGTTTCTCGCTCTTACTCTTCTGATTCTCTCCCCCATCCCATCGGGGTAGGGGGAGTGAGTGAGCGGCTGTGTGGTGCTTAGTTGCTGGCTGGGGCTAAACCATGACATGTCCTGAAATATCCGTGTATGCACCAAAACACCTGCTTGCAGTGAAGCTGACCATCAGCTATTGGCATCTGCTAACAGCCAGCCTTCTCCAAAGGAAGTGTTGGATGAATCCTACTGCATCTTTCCAAGGACATGGACTCCCCTTTCCCGCCACCATCCCCATGGGAAGCAGGGAGATGGGCTCAGCCCTCCCTGCCAAAGCTTTTGGCTTGCCTAGGCCACCCTGTGTCCCCTGTCCCAGCAGCAGCAGCAGCAGGAACTGGCCCTGGAGGCAGGCAGTGCTCCGAGACATCAGCTGCGGCAGGACAGTGCTGTTTGTCCAGGCTCCAGCACTGCTGAACCTGCATTTAGGGAAAGGCGCAGGAGAACATAAGGCAGCCCTGGCCTGGTGCTAATGAACTCAGCTGTAACTGTACTGCTATAAAACAGTTTCAACACCATTCAGCTCAGCTGAGATATTTTTGTTTCATGTTGGTGCAAGCGGGAAATGTGGAACTTTAATGTGCATGCAGTGATTGACAGGCTCACGAGGTGATCCAAAGATATCCCACTATCTATCTGAGACAGCTTTTAAAACCAACCTTACAGTAGTCAACCCTTCTTTAGAGACTTAATGAGTTTAATGATCATCCCAGTAGGCCAATGCTCACTTTACAAAAATAAAGGGTGAATTCAGGTAGGTTTCAGCCCCTTAAACTAGCCCCACTGAAGACGAAAGATGAGTTATGTTGTACCTGTTCTGCAGATAAGCAGGAGACTTGAGGCACTTCTGTAATTACTCATGTGCCCTCCTCTGGAAGCAGTGGCTATTTTCATACCACAACCCAATAACGGAAATGTGAGAGGCATCTGTGCTTTGTTTATAGCTCCATTAGCCTTTCTTGAACTGTAAATTACTTGGCAGCAGCTGAGACAAAAGGGAAAGACAGGGCTGGATTCCAAACAAAAAGTTTGAAGTTCACAGCTAATTCAAGTTTTTCAGATTTTACTGCCTAAAGTTATAGTCCCTTTGAATAGTTACTCCATAATTATAAAACTCATTAGTGGAAACTGACACATTTAGTACACATTTAATTGTAGAACAGACTACTGTAAAACATTTTTTATATGCTTTATAACATTTCAACTATGACCATTTTCCATGGCAGTCTTCACCCTTGTCTCCTTCTTACTCTGCATCAGTCAGTGAATAGAAAATAGAATAGACAAATGGGTTTGAGGTCTGCCTAGCACACTTGGAATTTTCAGAGTGAGGGGAGTTAGGAACAATAAATTGTACTTTTCTCCCATTTCCAGCCCCCTGGTTTAACCACAATGACAACACTAGAAGAACATAAAGGCACAGCCTGTGATGGCCAGCATCAGGATGCACAGTGCCGTAATGGCATCTAGAGCATTATCAGTAGCATAGTTGTGAGTAATTGCATTAATTGCCTTTAATTACACTCTGTGACCTGAAACAGGCTGCTTCCAAGAAATATGACACACTACCAAGCACGATGGATTTAAAAAGTAACTTGAACAAGTATATGGTTACATCTTTCTAATCAGAGATGCAGCTGGAATGACAGATGTGTGCATGCGTATTTGTGTGCTTGTTTTACAGGTCACCCACAACAGAAGTAGAGGAGCAAGCAGCAGGTCCCTTCTTCACATAGGAAACCCTATACAAAGCATTCCCACAAAAAAGGGCAAATTTGGAAATGGGGCTTTGCCTTCCTTTCCCTGGTACTAACTATCATCTCTACCTTCTGCCATTAGTGTCCCTACCCTTACAGAAAGGCTTTGGAGACAGCAGGTTACACCACAGATCCTGCTGGATGGTAACATCTTTGCCAAGGGCATGGTAAGTTACCACAGCTTTCCACAAATCCTGAAAAGAATTTTGTCTTGAAGTCATCTCTGTCCCCTTTTTAGTTACAGTTCTGCAAACATGAATAAACATTTACATGTATGCATTTTTGTGGTAAGGCAGTTCTGTCCAATGCTGGACAGAATTTACTGATGAAATCCAAAAGTCAGTGGAGCAGTTGCATTAGAAAGGCATGCTCTCAGCTCTCCACCCAAGTCTTGGGATGGAGCTGAACTCCCAGTCCGGCATCCTGGCGGCAGAGCCAGGAGCTGTGGTTGTAGATTTATCTAATGATGCTTTGCAGGTGTACATATGCCTCTATGGCAGGCAGACAGGGTCCTGAGATGGCTCTGCTGATGGAGCCGAGATGACTGTTCCTCTGTCACTCCCTGTGTCCTACAGTGGGATGGAGTTGGTGTTGTTGCTATGCCATCTTTACATCTCTCACCTGCAATTATGGGAGCTGTGCCCTTCTCCATGACTCAGAATGGTTTATTCATGATCCATTTATGGTAAGACAAGGCACAGGGGACTCTGACGATACCAAAACTCCATTGCATTCTAATAGCTAGGTTTTCAGCTGTGGGTCTCTAATTCTCATGCTTTACGCTGGCATTTGTGTGTCTGAAGGAGAGCTGCACGCCAAACTTGCTGCATGTGCATTTACCTGCATGTGACCTGCATGCAGAGCACAATTGGCTGTGCAAATTAAAGGTGCATGCTTCTGTATCCAAGGATAACTGTGTGCATGACTCCTTGAACACCTGTATGAAGATGGGAGAAAAATTATATGCTATGTTGTATGGCTCAGGCAGTCATTCTGCCAGACACCCGCCATCTCACCCTTCCCACTGAGCTCCTTCACAGTGTGTGGTGAGACCCTCAGGCTGACCCAACTCCCAGCTCAGCCACATCTGGCAGCCTTAATCTCCTGAGCTGCACTATAAATGCTTGCATATCAAGGAAAATAAAGGGGGATCTCCATTATGCCTATATGATCTACTCATGCTGCTAAGTCCTCTGTAGCAGACATGGGTGGAAACTCACATAATTAGACTGCTGAAGAGGGAAAAATGATGGCTATGTGCAATGGCTGACAAATACAATAATCAACTGACAGCTCTACTAGGGTCCACATAATTATTCTGACTTCCTGCTTTGCAAGCAGAAGGCAAATAAAAGATCTTCAAATTCCCTAAGCCACCACTTAGAGTAACTGAGAGCTTGGCTTTCCAATAGGTTTTAAAAACAACAAAATTGCCCTGGAAACCAGCAGTGAGTCTCTGACTCCCTCAACTGTCCTTGAAAATCACAGCCTAAGGTCTTGCTCCTGTTCCTATTGAAGTAATTAAATTAATGAAATTCAAGATAGAGCAGCAGAGGGAAGTGTAGTTCAGACAACCGAACACAAGGTTAGGAACTAGAAATTACAACACCCATTCCCATGCCTTCTTTTCTATGGATTATGCCAAGTCACTTACTTTTCTTGCCCTTTTCCTCATCTATTTTTAGACTCAGGGGTTTACTCACCTATCTAAAAAAAGGTTTGTTCACCTCTAAATCCACTACATGATCTTCAAGTTATTAATTTCCTTGGATAAAGACATCACTGACAACCAGCTCTGCTTCTCATCACACATTGCAGCACAGCCGAATGCAGCCTGGACTCCCCTCTCTGCTCCCTGCCAGCTGCATTAACTCACGCTGGAGAGAGAAAACAAGTGCTGTGCACAAGAGGGGAATGTACCAGAAGGGTTTTTGTTCTGTGCTTGTGAGACATGAGGATGCAAGGAGGCTGCTGATGAAGGAAGCTGGTGAAGATGCAAGCCCACCCTGCCCTCCAGGATTTAACTCCGCAGGAAGGAGGTCTCACAACTAACACACCACACTTGGGCCCCTGGTGTGTCAACATTGCTAACTGCAGGCATCTTGCAGCTTGCTTTCCCAGCCACACTTTCTCCACTAAATCTTCCTGTTCACAGTGCTTGGGCACAGGCAGCCCTGGCTCCCAACTTCTGTATACATTCCTGGTACATAACCAACCCAGCTGTGACATTCAGTCTTTGCTTGTCCAGTCTACAGTGCAGCAATGACCTGCTGCCACTGTCCTCCACTGGTCCTGTTCTCTCCATCCATCCGTCCACTCACCCACCCTGTTTTCACAGAGGCTTGGCAGCACTCTAGGTTGCCCTGGTTATGGTTTCTCTTCCAGAGGCTGCTCCAGACTGCCATCACATCCCTCTCTGCTGAGGAACCACAAGCTGCTTCACAGCCAACCAGAAGGGCATGTAGGCCTTCTGATGACTATGAAAGGGATATTCCAATATCACAGTTTTGGCTATACAATTTCCTATTTTGACATTTGAAGTCAGTCTTGGTGAAAGAACCTGGAACAAGGTGAACACTGACTGCAGCATCAGCATATTGCAATTGCCAGACCCATGGTACATTACATAAACACTTGCTTAACACCACCTTTGCCCTGTAAAGATATTCATAATGTGAGGGTTTTCAGCACTGCTAATGATGATGGCAGGCCTTGTGAAGAAAGCTGACTGCACCACTGCAGTAATTTAGCCCAAGGGAACCTGTAGAAACAAATTAAGCAACATATATCAGAGATTTGCTTCCTTTTTTCTGTTTTTCATCCCAGCCAAGAAGGTCATGCAAAATATCTTTCATTTCATTAAAGGCAATTTAAGTCATTAATGTCCAGCTGACACTGTAGTGTTAATTCTGCTCTGCAGAGGTGAGAAAATGGCCAGTGACCTGAATTGTTTAAGCTGCATAGAAACAGCACAGTGCAATTACAATGCTACAGCTATAGTTAGCTCCATCTTTAGGTATAAACAGGCTATTCCTGCAGACAAAAATTAGAAAAGGTCAAACTTAAAAGCAAGGTCATAGGCAGAGCATTGGGAAGAACAGTAAAGGACTCTTCATTTCAAAATTCTTTTGATATTTTGTGTTCATAGCAGCTAGAGCTTTTTTTAATTTTTAAAAAAATTAAGAGCAAGTCAGGTGAGAAGCTTCTCTTAGATGAAATGTCAGACAGACTCTGAGTGTAACAGAAGGTGAGTATGCAGTGGAGGAATTAGTACAGTGACTAGGGCTGGAAATTTGGAGAAGGTGATGATAACAAAGAGGACCATGTTCTGTATGAAGCCCATGAAGGAATTTTAATTAGGTATCTTTTTGAACAAGATACCTAAATAAAAAAATTAGGGTTTTGGGTATTACCACATTAACTCAGCTTCATTTTACTTATGAATGAGCAAGGTGAGATTCAGCTTCACTAACAGGAATTTGGTTTTCCTGTTTTGATGATCATAAAGGTCTTGTGGAAGAATTAGAACAGTTGAGGAAAAGAAGGGGAAAAAATTAATTACCCAGCATGTGCACTATCTAATTAGACATGATACAGCTGATATCTCATAGCAGCTGTGCATAAAGACTTCCCCTTTCTAGAATCATCACAACCTGAATAAATGAAAGCTGATGTGATCCAGAGGCAGTTTTTAGGATTACTAAATTAAATAAACCAAAATACTACTGAAACTATATGCAGTGGATTTGTAGGACACATTCAGCTACAGGTGAAGCGAGAGGTGCTGCACAACAGGGAGCTTGTGCTGAATGCTCTTCCAAGAGAAATCATGACTTAATTAATACAAATATTGCCTCATGTACATGTGCATGCATGTGTGTTCATTATAGCCAGGCTTACTGTTTTCTGCCTAACACGAGGCAAGAATGCTGAAAAGGCGCTACTAAAATACTGATTTATTTTTTAAAATATCACTTGAAGCCTAATTGCACTATTCACTTGAGAATTTACAAACATGAGCAATAACTGATCTTTTTCAAGTCCTCACAGACAACCATGAAAACTAGATCTGCATTAATTGTCACAGCAGAACCTTGTTATCTGCATTAAGGTGAGTTATTTGCAGCCACACCATCACCCTTTGTAAGAGGAAGCAAACACTGCCATTCATTTAGTATTCAGCAGTAATCCCAGGGCTAACATATGCAGAGACTGTATGGATCAGTGTTGCAGTAAAAATTACTGTGTTTTATAATTCATGACAATATAACTTTTAGATCACAACACTGCTGAATCAAACAGCAGAGACTTATAAGGCAAGTCATGGCACCCTTCACAGTGGCTGGCACTGGAAATAATACTCTGAGCACTTGCAGAGCAACAGTGATGGACTTCAGGACAAAACAAGCACATCTCACATTATATGTGTTTGGCTCCTTAATGTAGGATTTTATAGGTTGCTAAGCCACTGTAAAGCACTCATCTCTTGAATTGGTCGAAGTACCACACAAACACATTTGAATGTTTGGCTGGTGGCACTAAGGTAGATTGTCCCTGCAGCCTCACAGCTCGCGACATTGCACATTCACTGTTTTTTTCCCAACAGCCCATTTTCTCCTGATTTGGTCCTTGAGCAACACTGTGAAAGGAATTATCACAGACTGATGCAACCCAGATGCTCTAAATCCTATCAAACTTCAGTGTACTTAGGTTTCATAAGCACATTTTCAAGCAGGGAGAGGATGAGGGAGGGGTGGGCACTGTCTTGAAAGTGGATGTTTTCTTGTCCCCCTCCTTGCTAAAAAAAGTCCATGCTAGACTTTTCGGTGTGAAAACAGAAGGACCAGTAGAGGTGTCTGGGTATAGCTTAGTTCACAATTAGCCACTGCAAAATTCCTGTAAAACCCCCAATACCAGTGCAACATTCTTTGCATGGGACTTGCAGGTCAGCCTGAGTGGCAGTACTTTGAACCCTTGATGATTGCCAGGCGGCTGGATTCAGTGTGATTAAACATAAATGAGACAGAAACATAGATGAAAGCCAGGAGATAAGCTGGTACATACGCTGCTTTAGTAACTGCAACAGGACCACGTGGATTTATAGTAACCAAGAACTGTGTCCTTGAAGGCTGAGATTTATCCAAGCCCCAGGTCTGGTCTGAAGAAGGAGCTCATTTCAGAGTCAGATGTCTCTCCTGAATTTCCTGAAAATTCTTTAATTTCATCAATATGCAAATACCCTCAGAATTGCACAGCTCATCACCTTCAAAGCAGCAGGATTAGTGCAGCTTGCAGACAGTGTTTTAAAGAAAGTATTCTATCTGCCACCAGCCCACACAGCTGCAACATAGAGACACCTGGACATGTTATGGAGCCATGCTCATATCCTGACATGCACAGGAACTATCAGGGATGTGTTATCCATACAGGAGAGCCAGCTGCACCTTTGAGAGCAAACTTTGAGATATAGCAAAGAAACGGAAGAGCCATCTCCATCTACCATAAAAATTGAATTAATGGGATCTCAAATAACAGAGCTTAGATACAACAGGCAGACAGACAAAGAAAATGCTATTGTTTAAGAACAGCTTGAAGGTATAGAAACTGGCAGTCATATTATAGTTTAAAAGGGAATCCTTTGCAATATGATGGAGCAGATGTTGTCTTCCCCAGTTGATGGGAAGGCTGTTTCTGCTCACCCATGGGCAGCTGGGCACATGCTGGACCCCAGGCCTCCCACCACCACCATCCCCAGCTGCCTGCAAAATCCACAGAGAAGCTCCTATTCCCAGGTCTTTATGCTTTTGCCAAGTGAATATGAAGTACTAGCAAACTAGAGCACCAATATCTTACCCTCATATTGCAGAGGTATGAATGTCAGGCAAGCTCCAAGGTAGTGGAGCAAATAAACTGAGAGCAGGCCAAATAGAGCAAAACCTGGTCACACCCTTACACCAGAATGCTGTAAGAGGCAAGCACAAGGCAATCCCATGTTAAAAGATGGCACCTGACCCCCAAACAGCTGCACATATGCAAATACATATAACACAGACAGGGAGAATCAACAACTGTTTTTACTCAGAAAGGAAAAGAGTTTTCTGTTTGGAAGGTCAGTCTGCTCTGAATCATCTGCCACACAGGTTTTGTAGAGCAATTCAAGGAAAGATACATGAGAAACAACAGGAGACAAATGTGTTTTATCTTCTCCTTTACTCTTCTGAAGCTATCCATCCCCTTTATAATCACAAAAATAGCAACAGAAAGGTCCCCAAACCATTTTGTTCCCTTCTATCTTGTCCAATTATTAGGGGAGTATGGCCTTGAATCAAGATATTCTATTTTCCATGTCTACTGGTATTAAAGTGCTCTATGCAACACAAAAGAGCCTGAGGAGAAGAGAACGGAGTAGCTGCAGACCAGCCGGCACATGGACCTGTTTCTGAGGAGCTGCCTGGGGCTGGAGCCCAGGGCTCCAGCACTGCCAAAATACTTGGCTAACATGATAGAGAGTAGCAATTTTGTGTCAAAAAAATGTATGTTTCAGGAAACAAACTTCAAAAAGGGAAAAAAAGAAAAACGACCAAACCCATAGGTAAGCTTGTAAAATACAAAAACACAGGACAATTCCTCTTTGGAGGGTGTCACCTCTCTCCTCTTTAAGTGCATACTCAGAGGCAAGTGCTCACACATCTGCATGTATGATGTTTACAGGGCAGAATCACTGTTTCTTTTTTCTTAGAGGATAAAAATATATAGATTTACTGACAAGTCTTTGTGAACATAGTGTGGCTCAGGTCCTTTACATGGCCTTTCAAAAAAATTGACAAAGTTCTTGCAACACAGTATCATAAATTCTCAGTGCATCAAAATAGCACTCAGGCCATTAATGCCACAATTATTTACCACTTGCTTTGAAGTAAGAGAGAACTTGTGCAGACCTGTAAATAAATCCCATTTATGTTTATTAACAAACTATTTCTGAGCATACACTGGGTCCTGTAAGACACGCAAGACCAAAAGTTACCACAGACATTTTGCTCCCATGAAGGTTCCACTAAACTACTTCCTTCCACTCACCTGATCCAATAGATGCAGCAAAGGCTGTACGAGGAACTGCAGGACATTGGCATTAAACACCACTGATTAATGGTATCAGGTTTTTGTCCTGTTTTTGTCCATGATGCCCAAGAAAGGAAAAAAAAAGAGCTCCTTGTAGCAGTTGCAGGTCAAGCGTTTGGTTTGATATGAAAAGTGAGACATTCCGATCCAATTCTCTATTCTTCTCCACAATACTATGGCACTAAAAGTTACTACAAAATTGTCAGTGCAATTCTCCAAGCTATTTATTTAATTCTTCTGGAAGGTCAAGAGCTTTTTCTGAACGTCTGGAAAAAGGGCAAATTTAAAAAAATAAAAAAAGTAGCAGGAGGTTCACTGAATAATTAATTTAGTACAATATATACAAGTTCTCACATCAGTAACTTGGTCTTTTCAATTACGCTCCTTTTTTACTCTTAAGAGTTGTATTTATTAACCCAAAATCTAATCTTAGCTGCACATAGAGAACATCAGGGGAAAAGCTCCTCAGAGCTCTACTGTGTTAAACATTATGATTGCAGGCAAATTAACACACTTTCCACTTATTTGTTAACTGCAGCCTTTGCACAACTGACTCTTTAAACATACAGAAAGAGCAGCCCTGAAAGTTAAAAAGCAGCTTCATCATAAATTGTTGATTTATGTTTCTATTTGTCAAGTCCTTTTAGGAAACTCTAATTTAGGACTCAGGCTTTATTAAAAAGAAAGCAGAGGGAAGATGACAAACATTTAAGAGCAGCAGCAGCAGCAGCCGTGTTTACTCCCTTCACCAGCAAACAGCATCCTCTTCCGTGGCTCCAGGAAGGGTGGGGTTGTGTTTGCTTTCATCTGCTCCCATTTCTGGTTTTAAATGGCCAGTTTGTCATCATCAGGCTAAACTGCAACCAAATTTTACAAAACCAGAACTGTTTAGTTGAACCCTTAGAAAGTTGAGATCCTACCTGATGTCCTTTCTTCTGGACAGAGTGGTGAGGCAGCCCAGGGCACCAGCTTTTAATAAATTATTGCCAGTAAAACCCAAAGCCTAAATTTCTTGTATCTTAAGTACTCCGTAGTGGCTGGCTGGGTGGCTTATGCTCCTCTTCTGCAGTAAATGAAAGGAGCCTTAGTTTTCACTAAAAAAGCAAGTGTACTTCCAGCACTAGATAGTGATGTGTGATATAACAGCCCCCATTAATTTTCACTGGCTTTGAGATACACCAGCTTTGCTTTGCTGCATTTCAAAGAGAAGGCAGCTAATTGCCCCAACCATTCTCTGACTTTCTACTTCGATTTTGCTATATGCAAGCTGAAATGCCAGTGTTCAGACTGTGTAGTTGGTGCTTACAGTGGTGCTGTCGAATTTTGCAAGTGGCTTTTTGAAAGAAGTTCACCTTCCTTCCCCGTTACATGCAGACTGATTATGCACACATACAAAAAGGTTCAGCCAAGTTTAGCTTGCACATTTAACTGTTCTAGTAAGGAGAATACAGATTACCTGATTTTCTTGCAGAGTACATTGTCTGCACAAGCAGATGTACAGAGTAATAATCCTCACGTTACAAAAAAAGCACCTGATTTGACCATATTAGAACTTTAGTAATGCTGTAATTCAAACAGATGACAAATTCGTCTCTGAAAGGTTTGATTAATTGGAGCACTGCTATTTTGTGCAAGTCTGTGAATCATGGGTATGATTACCTATTTGTATAACTACGTAGTTAATCATCCCAAAGCATTCAATGTGGAAGCTTGCTTTTCATCTGGAAAAGGCTATTGCGGTCTTCATTTCATTGAACGCGGAGCATGAAGACACAATAGCTTGTTAGATTGGACTATGGAGACAAGGCATGCAGGTCAGTTTGATACTAAGCCCTGTGACAACCTATGACTACAGCTAATAAAGTACTTCTGGCTCTCCACTCTGCTGTAAATTATATGCGCAAATCTTTAGCCCACAAAAATACTGTTACACAAATGTGCGTTGGGTGAATAGCCAGGCAGTCTTATGAAAATCAGTACAGCAAATAGATGAAGGTATAGCAGGCTCTTTTCCTCCAAGATAATGTTTTTGGCATCTGATAATCCTGTCTAGCTAAGGGTATTAGGAAGGATTAAATATGGAAATAGATGAACCTGCATTATTCTGTGACCCTATGATAACAAATCAGTGGGGCGCTCAAGGGTGAGCTATCCAAGCAGAGTTTGCTTTCACATCTGTATAACATGAATTAACTTTTTTTCCTATTCAGCACTAGACAAGTTGTGGTTTTTATTTGTGTGAAAGATTACACTTTATTTACCATCAAAAGTAATAATTTTCCTTTGTGTTATGAAACAACAGCTCCTAAGCACCCTCCCATGCCCCAACTATTCGCAGTTCAGGAACTCCCTGAGATGAATCCACTGACTGTGTATTTAGCAACCTTCAGTAAATTTATTTTCCATGAACTTGCCTAACCTCCCTTTGGGCTGATGAAAACGTTCAACATCCCACAGCAAGGAGCTCCCCAGAGTAACTACGCCGCAGGTGCAACCCGCTCCCTTTGTTTGCTCTAACCATGCCTTCAGCTAGATTCAACTGACGTCTCCTCCCACTTGTGGGCCACCAGTTGCAGTCCACCCTTTCCATGCCACTCACAGTTTCATAGCCATCTATCATACCTCCTCATATCAGCCCCTTCTCCAGTCTGAAGACCCCTGACCCTAGTCTTTCCTGAGCTGGAAGTGAGCTGCAACTTTGCTCATCCTTGTGGCCCTTCTCCGAGTCTTTTAAGATCTGTCACATGCTCCTTAAGACTGGCTAACCAAACTGCACTCAGTATTCAAGATGCAGATGCAGCTTAGATGAACATACAATGATGTGCTCTGGTTTGTTCCTATTTCTTTCCTCATGATTCCTACTGTGATTTGCTTTCTTGACCACCAAAGCGAATGAATTTTATGGCTCCATTATTTAAAGTTTGTTTCAGTGCTGATGCTAACAGTCATTAGAGGATCAAAAGGTAGAGAGATGACAAATACATGTTTCTCAATAGCCTGGAGAATAGGCTACAGCCATTCACTGTCTGTATTCACTGCTAACTGAATATTTAATTTCAGTTAAAATATAAAACCAGACACTTATTCTTGAAACAATCCAATGCCAATGGGATTATTAAAATGTATTGGCCACTTTGGGCGCTTGCAGTGACTTTATATGAGCTACAAGGCTTGAGCATGTAGAAGTACATCCAGTATGCTTTATTTCTGACAACTTCTCATGCTTTCTATTTTTTGATGCTGTAATTAGAGGAAGAGCAGAGGTGAATTTTACAGGGTAGCAGATACATGACACAGTGGAAGAGTAGTTAGCTCAGATTTTGGGTCAAGTGTTTTAAAGAACATGGGCAAATCTTCCCATTAATGCAGGGAAATAAATGGTGATTTGCTATCAAGAAACTAACCCTCAAAAACCTTTTGCAAGATCCTTGATGACTCTCGTCAGATGACTGCCAGGTTGATGAGTACAGCACTAGAGAAAGATGAAAGCGCTAAACCCTGGCTGGTGTCACTGCTCTTACCTGCAGCGCCTTGTCTACAGGATAGATCTGCACCAGGGCAGGCAAGGCTTGGAAGCTCAGGAGTAAGGAATTCCTTCAGGTATCACCCAGTACCATAATGCACCATCCTCCTGGATTTGAATGCAAGCTGAGAGATGGGTTTCACATTTTTTCTGAGTTACTACAAAAGCAAAGCCAGATGACTTAGACAATTGGCTAATAATAAGCTTTTGTACTCCAAGGTAAGATCTATTCTGGCTGTTTCATCCATGTGGTACCCAACATATCTAAAATACACCCCAGCTCATGCCCTCCAATTCTTCCTCACAAATTGTACAAGCTTTATTTTAAGATGTTTATGAGTTTCAGAAATGTGACAGCTACTCAGGGAATGGAAGAGGTTTGGTCAGACAATAGTTTTGCTAATGAGGATGATGCTTCCTCACCTGTGCAAACTGCACAGGAACAAGAAAACAATATATCTGCATAGATCACATGGCGTTAATGAGCAAGGACCATGTGCATCACATAAATCAAGCACAGGAGTTTTTTAAAGCTCTCTCCTTTTTAATCTGAATGCTGTGAGGGAGCAATGGCTCTCCCAAAGCCCTGTGAGTTCCTATCTGCCTGCAGCTCATTGTTCAATCTTAATGATTTTCTATTTCCTTTGCTTGGTCTGGCTTGAATATGCTTATTTGAAGGTGAAGGTGTTCAGGTATGTCTTTCAGGCCATATTGGCTGGGCCAAATCTGTGTGATCAGCCAGGCAGGGTATTTACATCTGCGTCTCCCAGCGAAACAAAACACCTGGAGCATTTACTGTTCCATTTTACGAAGCAGCAAACCCAGTCCCTTCCCATGTGATGCCTCCTGAGGCACTAATTCCCCTCTCAGGTGAAAAAAGCCCCCACTCTTAGATTGTCCCACTTTCTTCATTGACTTTCCCCAAAATACATGTCTTCCACAACACAGCCCCCCAGGACATCCCGTTCAGAGCCATCCTGTGAAATTCAACCCCACACTTGGGTCCCTTCCAGCTGATCAGCTCCTTCTGCAGTTTTTGCCACCCCCACCATGCTCCTCTCCGCCAGCACAAGAGTCAAATTCTCCCTCTCTCCCAAGAGCTGATGATTTTATTCCAGCTGCCCTCATTTCTGGGCAGGTTTGCTAGCTATTAATGACTATATGAAAATCAGGTATCACTTCTGCCATTTTAAAGGAGAGATGGAAGCTTTGTTGATCGATACTGATCCAAATTAAAGCTTATATTTACTATTTAGTACTGTGAAATAATTTCCACTTTGTTCACACTGAAACACAGACAAATGTAAAAAGCTGAAATGAATGAGGTACCCAGCTCTAAGAACCGAGGAATAAAGTTTCCTGAAGTGACCAACTTTTTTAGCATGTGGAATCTCTGCAGCAGAGATCAATATGCTTTCCTCTCTTCAGTTTAATTCAATAATTAGCTTTTTCAAAGCTGAAAACAATTGACTTAAAAGCCAGGAACACTTCCCCTTTCTGCTCATCTATGAACAAAAAGTATATGCACATTTTGGGGGCCTTTTGGTCCTAAAAAAATAAGAGAATTTGATAATTAAAAAAAAAAATCCTACTCAAATCTTGAACACTAGATCAAACATTTTTCATTTAGTAAATTACTTTCCATAGATCTCAGTGTTGAGTGTTGATATAGATTTTCTTTGGGATCCAGCATATTTAGCTCCATTTTATTTACAACACTTTTTTATTAGCTGTAGTGGCGATTTTATGTGTTAATTCGCTCTAACCATCTCCAGGAGATAGCATGAAAAAACCTCAAAAAAATGAATTTCATAAATAAGAAATGCATATTGCTGTTTCTTCACAAAATAAGAGATGAAATAACAATCTGCATGAATGTATGTTAAAACAGATAGTTGTTTACGCATGTGTATTAGCTTAGCTCCTGTTTACAGCAGACATACAAAGTCTAACGTGCTATTCCAATTAGCTGCTATCTCAGGTCTTAATGGTTATATGTAAGGATTAACCTGTCTTTAGACCACAAAAAACTATGATGAAAAAAGGGAAAGCAAGACTAAAATTCATTATCTAAATTGCTGTTTTGTACTTGAAGATTTAAATCTGATTAAGCACAGTTATTTAAGTTACTTTTCTTTCAATCAATACATTTGCAATGCAATCATTTTTTCCTCAGAAATTTCACAGTTGCTGGAAGAAAAAATAAATTAATAATGCCAGAAACTGCAGCTAGGGCACTAAAGAGCAAGAAACTGCGCCAAAAATGTGGAAATCCTGTTTATCACTTACTCTGTGCCTATGCCCATAAACTGCTTAGTTCCATAAAATCTATTTAAAATTGACCTTCTGAGAGAATAGTTGCATTTTAATTGAACTCTCTTATCAAATTAAAAACATATAAACCATTTCCCCACCACCACCACTCTCAAATTCCATGATTTAATATACAGTTACTTTCTGGAATCAGAACCATTTACTAAATACCTGTCTCACCTAGTGTTACACATGCTTTCTTAAAGGCATCAGCATCTCAGCTGGCTGTGTTCTCAGGTATCAGTCCACTATATTAACAGTTAGGATAGAGGCAACCTGTATTTGGAATAAAGTAGCTATTGCAGCAGCAGGATAAAGTTGGCCTGCTGATTCTTTTATTGGAGTATGAGAGGTGGTGGAGTCGCCATCCCTGGAGGTGTTCAGGGAACGGGTGGACGTGGCACTTTGGGACGTGGTTTGGTGGGCGTGGTGGTGTTGGGTTGATGGTTGGAGTGATGATCTTGGAGGTCCTTTGCAATCTTAAAGATTCCTAGTTTTTGCTTTCATTATAAGTGGTCCAGCCACCAAGCCAGGAAACATGAAGTTGCTACTCTACCCTTAACTGGTTTAGTGATGGACTTGGTAATGTTAGGTTAATGGTTGGTCTGGATGATCTTAAAGGTCTTTTCCAACCTAAACAATTCTATGATTCTATGTTAGGGAAAAAAAAGGAGAGAGAAGAAAATCACTTTTGCAGTGAGGAAAATTCATTCCGTGTACTGAGCAACCCATATGCTCCTGTTGGTAAGACAGTACCTGTGGGACAAGAAGAGGAGGGGAGATGTTTTAAGCATCAGGCAAATTTAATTCATGGGTTTCTGCAGGGAAGCACTGACAGCGAGGCCTCCTTAGCATTGCTCATTTCATGGCATCTTCTGCAACCCTGGCAGCCTGCACCTGGCTCCTTGGCTTCAAACTGTGCCAAGCGAGAGGGCATGACGAGTGTGAGAGCAGAGCACTTGGTCTGGGTTTGCCTGTGACTCGGTAGGAGAGGTGAGAAAAACAGGTCTGTCCTGGGAAACAACACTTCTGGCCTCGCTAGGTAGAAAAAGTAATATGAACCTTAAACTCCAATCTGCTGCCATGCAGAAAGGCTTTAGCTTCTAACATGCCACCCTTCATCTTTGCGGGTATGCTGCAAAGCCCAGCCTTGCCGGCCATGCTCCTGGGTGCAGAGAGCTCTTGGTGGGGGCTTGCCTGCATCCCCCTCCAAGAAACAGGTCCCCGAACCCCACAGCAGGCACCAGGGAGATGATGGACGGAACTCACCTGCTGGGTGGCACATCCTGGAGCCAGGCTGGAGGCAGTGGCTAGTCTGCTCCACCAGCACCTGCAGGCAAGCTGAGTTTGCAACAGTGGTAGGCAATCCTCGCTGTGCCTATGTGAGCTGCAGGCAGCAATGCTGAGAGGGCCCGGGGAAGCAACGGGACAGGCCAACCTTTCAGAGGTCTGGTCCCTGCTTTCCATCTCCCTCCTTCTTACAAGATACCACCAATGGCCTGAGTAGTAGCATGGGCTTATGCAGGCTACAGAGCTGGGTCATACTCTTTGGTGCTTGAGGCAAATTGGGGCTGCAAAGCCCTGCCGGGGAAAGAGGTAGCAGAGAGCCTGCTGTGTCCCTGGCAGCACCAACACATCACAGCGTCTTGTGGTATTCAAGGGTCCCACAGTAACCATGTGGAAATGGTACTCCCGCTGCAATGCCCTCATGGGACAGTCCACATATACCCCTACCATAATAGCTCAGCCTGGGTCTAACATCTGACTCCAGCCCGTATCGCAAAACTGCATTTAAGAAGCCTCCTACATGTAAAGTCTTGAATGCAGCAATGAAGCCATAAACCAAGAATACAGGTACCAGAGCTTTATTAGATGTTTCACTGGATACAAAGAAACTGGATTTTATATTACTCTTTTTTTTACATTAAATACACAGTCTTGTCATAAAAATTCACATTTGCTATACAGAACTGTACGCATTTTTTACACAACGTTTATTAAAGTACCATTGAATAGATCCTAAAAAGAGAAGGTGCAGCTCTGTGAACCTTTGTGGGCACAACACACAGGGAGCTCCATGTCCTCAGTGTTACACAATTGTCCTTCCCATCAAAATGGAGAAAAGTCATTCAAATGCATTAATGCTCATTGGGAATAATAAGGCTTCTGTACAGAGACCCTGAACAGTGTCAGGAGGCAGTGTGGCAAGAACATCCTAATCATCACCTACATCATCCTAAAGCTATTGATGACTGAGGCAGTCAAAAAATTAACAACTGTCCTGGCAAGCCCAGATATTTCTTCTTTTTCTTTTTAAAATTGTGTTTTCAACCATGTATTTTTATTTTCAATAATAATAATTACACATAAACCCAGGATTCTGCTTTAAGGATCCCAGCTTCACAACAAAACTGATTTCAGCTACTCAAGGAATCCCTCCCCATCAAACTGACCTTTGTAGACCCAGAGATGAGGAAAGAGATTAGTACGTGTCATGTCACTGCAGAAAAAAAGCCTACGTGTACCTCCATCTTAGGAGATACTCATCGGCATATCATCCAATCTGGTTTTAATCTGGAGGGAGAAAGTTTATAACCGAATTCTCATCAGCCAAGGTGAGGCCCATCTAAGAGGACATGTATACGTAACTTAGAGTGTGGAGATAAAGACATCAGATATGGGACACTGCCATCTTTTAGCCCCGTACTTAACATCTTATAAGGACTTGTGGATTGCTGTGGTGTACTGAGGATGCCAAACCTCTAATACTCACTTTGAGCAGTGATGCTCACAGCTGGCAGTTAAAGGGATGCATATGCAGAAGTTGAGACAAGGAGCACTGAGCAGAGGCAAAGGAGAAGAGTGGGAAGACGCTGCATTTTAACTAGACAAAGGTAACAGAAGAGGGTCTGAAATCAGACTTCTGCCTTCCCTCAGTCACTGTTCAGGTGGGTCTGACGGAGGCTGACCTCACACCAAACATACTGTAGGGCAGGCATGCTCTGCCTACTCCTGTCCAACCAGCCAAGCATGAGGTGGACTCTCTCTGTTTTCAGTACGTCCTTCAGAATTTCCCTTGGCGTCAGGCAGAGGCATCTCAGACAGAAACCATGAAGGGAGAGCTAGACCTGGCTGTGGGAATGGTAGAGGGGTCATACCTGTGGGCAATGCAGAGATTCCTAACTGGAGCACTAGGTCCTGTCAGCCACTGGGAAATTATTATAGCTTTTTTAATTAAAGCTGCTTTGGCTCCTGAAAGCAGAATGCTTTATGTGGGCAGGCCAGGCCAGGCTGCTCAGCCTCTGACATTTATCATTTTTACATAAGAATTTTTACACTCCAATCTAGATTGGAGCAGAGTTCAAAGCTCTTCCTGCCAATTTACAGCTATGTTCCAGCACAGGACATGAGCAGTATTGCATAGCATCCAGGCACTTCCCCAAGACCAGGGTACCACCACCCTTCTATCATGATTGTATCCCAGAAGATTAATTTGAGGCCATTCAATTACATGATCAGAACTCCCGCTGGCATCGGCAGGGGCTGCATGTGCACGGAAGTGATTTGATCTGTATCACACTAGAAACCACGTCTTTGCCACCTTGTACAATCAAGGTAGTCAATCAGGCAAACATCCTATTTATTTACCAATGTGTAAGTGAGCTCCAAGTAACTTCAAGTTTAACTCCTTAATGCTGAAAAGTGAGGGAGTCAGCCCTATGGACAATCCTTGGTAACATTTGAAATCAGAACTGATAATCATGGGATTTAAACAAGATTATGCAAATGCATTAAGGCAGGTTACATAACTGCCCTTTTCCTTTAGGATTAATTATTATTTCTTTGTACATTGTAGACAATCCATACCCTGTACACACACACCTACAAAACAGCAGCACAGTAAAAACTAAATAGATCACTGAACTCCAACACACTTGTAATCAATACATTGCACATACTACACAGCATATTTTAACCTCATCATTGGGTAAACATATACAATTCAGAACAACGCTGACTGCATGTAACACAGAAGCTACCACTGAGACATGGCAAATACAGCATATACACTATTAGCTTTTACTTCACTGAAAAGGAGTTTAGAAGTTTAAAATGGTGTTAACCTAATTGCTGAAATCACCAGATAGCCTACTCAGTTGCTAATACCTAGTGCTCCATATACTACATTCAGGATAAATAGCACTGGAGCTATGTTTTCAGGGCACTCCACTTTTTAGACATGGTAGAGTTAACTTCCACAATTTTAAATTTCCTTTGCAATACAGCATATACTTACTATACACTGACTATCTGCTCCCTCTCATCCCAGGGTAAAAACTTTAGTAACTGCTCTGAAGTTAGTAGAAATGGTCTAGACTTCTATCAGTGTGACAGAAAGACTTAGCCCAGCATACAGGATCATACATTCCCTCTCACGCACATATACGCACATGTGTATGTTCAAAATAATGGCTTGAAACGGCAGGACCTACAAAACCAGCAATGTAACCAACAGCAAGCAAACGCAAATAACCCACTGATTTTAAAACTAGGCTCCTGTGGTCTGATTCTGATCTTTCCCCTCTCCACACAAGGCAGGAATCAGACCCCAGGCCCAGCTGCTATGTGGTCCAAATCGCTGCAGGTTGGATCAGTTCTGAACAAAGACTTCTCAGCTTGTGTAAACTGAAAAATGGAGCCAGGTAGATTTACACCAGCTGAGAGATTGCCTGTGTTGGGCAGTGCAGTCGCAATTTTTCAAGTATGACTGAAAAGAAAGGATAAAGTAATCACGTGAAAATGTCAGAAGACAATACTACTTGATGTGTACACAATGAACATAGCAAGGGGGAAAATGAGCACAGGAAAAAAAAATGTTTTGGGGAGAATGACATGACAGTTTGAGTGAATAGATGCTTACAAAGATCAGTAGTGTAGACAGGTATTTTTCCTCTGATAGGCTGATTACAGTCATCTAATTTCCCATGCCAGATTCCTCATAATAAATGTGTAGAAACCTCCTAAATGAGTAAGGTCAGACAACTCATCTGACCCAACCCCACAAGCACATTTCCAGTTGAAATCAAAAAGAGTTTTAGCTGCATATGGGTGGCAAAACTGGGCTCTCAAATGCTCCAGTTGTGCTGCATAGTCCTTTCTGGCTTGTTCCTTTTTGGCAAGATCTCCCAAACCGTATCAACAGGGAGTGCATCCCTATCAGGACAGTTCAATTGCACTTTTGGGGCCTTGCAGACGAAATCGCCAGAAAAGCATGAATAGTATGCCCCCACACGCACTTTTTGTTTCAGTAATTAAGGCAAGTTTGTTTACCTGTCCCTAACATGAAGTGCAGTGCTTCTCCAACAGAAAAGAGATCAACAGCTAAATGAAAACATAATTTTTCTGACCAAAGGTAAAATTTTGTCAAGATTTTTTTCCCCCAATAAATGGAGAAACTATATGATTTGTCTAGTATGCTTCTTTTCAGAGGATTTTTTTTGCCTTGCTTTTATTTTCCAGCACCCAAATGACAATGAGAATAAAACTGACGCTAAGCAAACAATGCTAACAAGCTCAAGATAGCTCGATATTTATTCATATATACAGGTGCACACGCGTGCACACACACGCACACACTTTTCTTAAATACAGCATAACATTTGCTTTGAGTACACCTCTGTGTAAGCGAAAAGCTTGGCGTATGTTTGAATGGGGGGGTCCCAGGAGGAACTCAATGTTGTTGGTGCTCTCAGATTCAACAGAATTTCAATCTGAAGCCAAAAAAAGAACTTATTTTTTGCTCTACCCAAGGATTCAGACTACTATATTAAAAGAATAGGTTAACTCTTTTGACTACACTTAAGTGGCAAAAGGATGACAAGGAGCATCTGGAAGCAAACAAATCCAGCTAAACGGAAAAATGAAAAGAGCATTTCACACCACATCACCAATAAATAAGCAAACATTTTCATGTTTCTATGTGGGACACCCACATAGGTGTATTAAAAAAACCCATACGCTCATGTTTCACTTAATGTGTCTGTTACATGAATTTTGCTTGGAGAGCCTGTGAAAACTGGAAACAAAGTGCATCAACCCACCCCATATCTTGCTTAGCCCTGGGTGAAAGCACTAGAGTCCTATCCCTTGTTCAGTGTAACAATGGGCTATGACTCTTGGTAAATTTGGGGTGCAGCTCGGGTAAAGTTTTAATGCTGTAAAAAAACCTAACTGGTTTAGATCACAGATTTCACTGGGGATGAATCTTACAGTCCTAACCTATATAGAAGAAATGGCTACTGAAGGAGGCATCATAACTTTCTAACACCTGCACAGTTTTTTTCAACCAAATTTATAATATTCCTGTCCAGAAACCAGAACATCATTATGCAAGGTGTGTGGATGTCTTTGTATCATATACATACATTTAAATGTTTCTTTATAGTACACATACACTTAAATGTTTCTTTATAGTACACACACACACATTTTCCAAGGCACCCTCTCAGTACAAAATAGCAGCAAGTGTTCATTTTATTCCACTTCTTCCTAAACTAAAAATAACAACAAAAATCCTATAACCTCCCCATAACCCCCCTGTTCGATAAGACCATTTTTGTTTTTCAAAACTCTGATGGCAGATGGTAGTCCTTATCATCTGACAGAAAATAGCAAAGGACTGTATGATGCCATTCTCTTTTCTCACTCAACCAAAAGTTCTAGTAACATCAATGGAAACTTGACCTTAGCCTTATCCCATAAAGCCCTGCAATATTTCAAAGAGCATTTTCCTTGTAAGACAGTATAGCATCTGTTGTTTGGCATAAATGAAATGTTTTGCTTTCCAAAGTCATGTGCCTGTGCACTGATGTGTCCAAGAGATAGGACTGATTGCATTGTATCCAGTTAGGTGTCATACAGGGACAATGCTCTCATAACTCACTAAGTTTTCCATGTATTTGAGTTTTATATATGTTTCATTAAAAGTAGGATGATCAGCAATTCTGCTGCTAGAACAGTGCCATTCAGTAGACTTCCAACCATCCGTTATGCAGTATTATATCCCACAAACAATTTAGGGACCATAGAGTATTGTTATTAGCTAGAAATTGAACTACTACACTCTTTAGTACAGCAATTTTTCAGTGATGAAACTGTCACAGATTTTTTTGTAATCAGCAGAGAAGTGTTGTGTTTGTAGCTGCCTTAAAGAGAAACTTAGTCTGCACCTATTTTTTTTAAGTGCAGCTTTAGTCCTGCAGAAAGCAGGTTTCCACTATGGGACAAAATCTTGCCCACCTTACAGCACACACAATTTACTGATCCTATGCACAATCCATGCCAAACACAGGGGATTTTCCTATTAAATTCAGTGGATGTTGGATCAGGCTCTTACATAAGATTAAACCTGGGAGGCAGTGGTCCTCCAAGCTGGCCTAACTTTGTTCCTGCTAAAACCAGGGAAGATACACACTGGCAGCTCCTAGTACAGAGTTAGGCCAGCACCACATATCTGCTGTCTTGACCTGGGGCAGAGACATTGGAAAACCCCATTCTGAGAATGAAAAGCAAGCAGGATTTAGTCTGTGCTCTGTGCAAGCTACGTAATACATCATGTTTACTGTCCATTGATTATGCATGTTAGAGGCATGACTTTGGATTTACTTCACAAAGGCATTTAAACCTATAGCTCATGATAAATATGATCAGTTAAATCACCTAATAGATGAAGTGTAGCAGCTTAAAATTTTTGGGCCAGATATACTGTCCTTAGTCTCCCGGTGTAATGCTCGCATTGTCAGGAATCCTGCTGTGGGCAGGCAGAGGGCAATATACATCCCATTGCTCCGAAAGCAGCAGATTTCTCGGCACTGTTCATAACCATAGAAGACACATGAATTGTATTTGATACCTCACAGAAAACATGTAAATGGCCTTCTTTTATCAAACACTGTAAACATGTTTAGTTTTGCTCTTCACATGAAACACAAATGTAAAAAATGATCATAATTGATTAAAACATTTCCCCTACGCCCACCCACTAAAGCCCTAAACACCTCAGCGTGTTATAGGAAGATCAGTGTTTTACAAGATAATTCTTTTAAAATGCAATCTTTTTTTTTAAATTCTAAGTAATGCAACAACACACATATAGTACTATCAAGTAGTGTCATCTTCACCTTCATCCAGGGCGTAGTTGAGCTTTATGACTGTGCTGATAAAGTCACCAAGTTCTACAAAATCTGCAGTGATAATATTCACACCACTTTCTCCTGGTTTCTGAGTTCGGACCCACTGCATCATTGCAGGAAGAGCCCTAAGGAGAAAACAGGAACAATGATTACTCATAAAGCAGTGAGACAAATGCATCAAGGCATGATTTACCAATAGTGAATCCCATTGATCTTACTTGGTTTCTAGGGGAACCATATGAGAAAGGACACAGATTATGGCTCAGGCTTTCTGAAAACACCTCTTTTTATAATTTTTATTCTCTGTGGAAATAATATGTTGATTGTGTTTCAATTTCTCAGTAGAAAAGAATGAAAGGAAGGTCATACAGGCTCACAGTAATCATTGATCTTGCCTAGGGGCAAAGGCATGGACCAGATACCTTTTCAATATCATCCAGCCATATGACTCCATGGGAACCGTTTATAGAAAAAGAAGTAACAGAGAACTCAAGCCATTTGTACAGCATGTTTGACACACTCCAGGAAATACTGAAAACAATATTCTGGGGGACACTGGAGCAACCAAGATTTCCACAGTATAAGTACAGCATATGAGGAATACCCTTTCTTTCCCAGTATTAATATCCCAGCCATGAATTATATTTAATCATTAACCAGTGGTTAGTAACTGAAACAAAAAGCATCACAGTCTTATCAACTCTTTTCTAAGATGGCAGATTTTTATTATATAAGACCCTTAGCACAGGAATACAGGGGGTGTAGAAGATGTCTGCCTAACTGGGTTTGTGAGTATAAGGAAATTTTTCTCACACCATGAAAATATAAACTAACGACACAAGAAATACCTTTGTGAAAATAAAGGCCTCCCCAGTCCTGCTGAGAAAGTCAAGCAGCACGATCCAGTTTTCAGAAGACAGAAGTTAACAGAGTTCCAAAAATATAAGGTACAGATTCTTTCAGAGAAAGGGTGTTTTTCAGACAAAGGGTAATTGACCATTGGAACAAACTCCCAACAACTGTGACAAACTCTGTAGCACTTGGAGTCTTTAAATCAAGCCTGGATATCATTCCAAAAATACACTCTCGGTCAACCTCAAGCTGCTGAGTTAAATAAAAGAACCTACAGACTGGGCAGGGCTGCAGTCAGTTTAGATGAACATCGTGTTCTCCCTTTGCTCTAAAATCTATAAATCTGTGATTCCCCCTCAGCCAGTATGTTGTACAGCCTCTTTCACAGAGGCAAGGTACATGTAAAATGTTGGTCTGACAGGAATTTAAATCAAGCTGAACACGCTGAACCTAAATCTGCTCCCAAAAGCTTTAGGAAAACTGATCTAAAGAAAACAGAACTATTAGCAGACACAGATTGTACCTGTCAGTGGCCACCGGAATCAGTCATTTTTTATTGAAACAATTTAGTACTGAAAAAACCCAAGCAGTTATAATTAGCCCCCTCTATGATTTTACAGGAGAATGCATAACACTAAGGTTTTGCTTGAGCAAAATGTGTTTAAATCCACCATAAGATCCACGTTTAAGCCCAGCAACACATTCTACTTCACTCATTGATGCAAGATGACTGAAGCATAGGTATGTATGCACATCAGCTCATAAAACCGAGCTTAAGCACTCTGCTATATAAGAACCCAGCCAGCATCTTTAGATTTAAGTTTATGTAATCCTGAAAAGCTGCACTCCATGGAACTGTAACAGGCACAGGTCAGGTGTTCAATATCCAGCAATGCCCGTTGACTGACAAGATCTGTGAGCAACCAGAACCAGGACAGATCTCAGCAGAATGGCATGGACCACCAAGGTGACAAAAGGCAGCTCAGAGCAGTTGAAAACTCCACTGCATCTTCACCTGAAAGAGATGCTGCTGAACACTGGACAAAGACACAAGGCTGAACTTCTAAGATGGCAGTATGTTACTTTTGTATTTAATATTATCCTATTTAAACTCAAAAGAGTTTCAAGTTTAAAGGTGAATTGATTGATTGCAGGCAGGCAGAGATTTTTTCTTCCTTCCTTCTGCATACATTGATACCCTTGATATTTTACTCCCCCTTGAGACATAATTAACTTCTTTTGGTACCCTTTATTTATTCTGAAGCTGGTTCTGATGTAATTCTGTCTTCAGACCACAGTTTGCTGTCTATACACTTAGCCATATAGACTGAAATACTGTTTTGTTTTTCCTACTGTGTTCTTACTAAGCCAGCCTTTAACAGATAGTCATGCCTCCTTTTGATTAGTGCTCTATCTTAGACTCAGTTTGCCCTGCCATTTCATCTCCAGTTAGCCTGGGTAGTTAAATGGGTTATTTACCTTTTACTGATATTTCACACAGCACACAGTTGCATGACCCTTTGCTCATATGCAAATTATTAGATAAAGTCACAGAAATCTTTTGTTCACGGGACTAGAGAGCATTCAAAGATAAGTCAAAAAGTGAATCAGATTATCCAACAAAAAGCTTATTTGCATAGCAAAGCCAAAGAACACAATCCTGTAAAAAAAAAAAAACTGAACAAAAGATTCCACTGACCTTAAAGATTTGATCTAGGCTATGCAACTCTGCTTATGATAGAAATTCATAAAAAAAACCCATACAGATAATCTTCCTCCCATAGTGCCATCTTGAAAATGGATTACCTCAATGACTGTAAGAAACCACACATTGCTCAGTTTCAGTACAAATCTCTCACATGCTCACAATAATTATTAGAATAAGTCTGCTTTAACATTTCTCAGGGTGCCTTTGTGATAGCAGCACAAACCTTGTTCACCCTTCCTTGTAATTTCCAGTCTCTGCATGCCTCAAACTAGTAATTGTTCTCATTAAGGGTTTTAGTCAGAGGAACACAAACCATGCTGTGTGGCAGCCGCCTACATGACTGTGCTCACAGAAACCCAGTACCTACCATGGTCTTCATAGATATTCTTGCAATGTTGATAAGAAACGATTTTGTGCATGAGCATGTGCAAGCCTCTCAGTTTGCAAACCCTGATAGCATCACTGCCTCTGTGTTAGGTGGGTCTTGGCTCTCCTGTGGACAATGTTGATATCTGTGCTTAAGGGTCTCACTGAAGCTCTCACGCCAATGGTTCAGATCCCAATTCTGCAAGGGCTGAGGACAGCCCATCCATGTGAATATGGACCACACTTGTAGATAGTGAATGTCAGTAATCTCTGCTGCAACTCCATTAACTATAGCAGTCTAGTCATACTGTAACTATATCCACGCTCCATTGTGTTAGTGTAACGAGTTTTCCTAATAAAACAGTGTCATGCTGGTAATAATGACCGCAACACCACTATTGAAACTGCATGCAGGACAGGCTCTAGCTCTCCTGAAGGCAACCTCAAGTCTTCCAGCCCTCCTGTGTGTGGAGTAATTGCTGGAGGTGATTTAGAAATTAAACTTAGATTCACAATTTTAGGAAAGGCACAGCACTGAAGAAGCCTCCAGGGTGGAGTGTGGCTGGCATGCAAGGAATCCATTTCATGGAAGTTCCTTGGGCCTGCAACCTTAGATGTCAGCAAGACCAGGGGAACTTGGTGTGTTGGCCCTAAATGTAACTGCCTGGAGAGTGGAGCAGTGTGGAGACACTGCGGACAGGCTCTGTGTGGCACCCCAGGTGGGACTGCTGTGAAACATCCTGCCCAGCCGGGGCAGCTCCTGTGCCCTTGGATTCCCCAGTACACTCCTGCAAACCCGGAGACTTGGTCTATCTACGGACATGAAAAGATGAAGCATTTGTCACCTTATTGCTGCTGCTTTTAGTCCCTGTATAGTCCTGACTGTGCCAAAAGATAGCAAATTATCTATTGTAGATGTACTTACCAAAGGAACAGAGTGCAGTATAATGGAACACTGCGAGAGCTTGGGCAAACAATGGATGAATGAAGAAGGACAATAGAAAAGGTACAATATGAGACCCTGGGCCAACAACTTGTCATGTTTTTGACAAAATGCTGTCCTTTGGTAAACTTTGCTCATTATAATATCATTATAATACCAAAACACACCTCCATCCCCAAACCTACCTGCCTCTAAGGTGTGACCACTCCTCACTGAGCTTGCACTTTGAATTTTTCCTAGCCTATACCTTTAAAACGAAGCGAGAAAGTTTTACACCAATCATAACAAAAGCGTATATGACTAGAGCCACTCAAGCTCCACCTGAAAGCTAAAAAATAGTATAAATTAGCCTAAGAGAGAGGCGATGTTAGGGAAGATACCATTGCGTACCACTCTGACTTGTGCGATCAGTCGACGGGCTGAGCCTCTCTTGCCCCGCATCGGGACGCCGTTGGGTAAGATTTGAACACTTGGTTATACCAAGTGCCTCCCTGGGAAATTTAGAAACAGAGTTGCTTTATGTCTTTTGATGCATCTGTGTTATTCATGCTTTGGTGTTTGCATGTGCCTTGCAGTCAGTGAATTTATCGACGGTAATCCAAAGAACCTGTGTGTCTGTTGCTTTAATAAATTGCTTTGATTCATTGGTCTAGCTGTGATAGTTCTCATTGAACGTGACCAGATGCTTTAAGTGTGGCCGTGGTAGTTCATGCAACGCGACTAGACAAAAGGTGCCTATGTTATTTGTGCATACATAATCGTGATAGTTCAGTGTACTGAATGCGACCGAACTTAAAACGATAAATTGGGTACCTTCCAAAGCCCTCTTGACGCAACACTGTGCCTCAGCTGCCTCCGCTATAAGTGATGCAGTGAAAGCTAGATGAGTTGATCAGGAGTCCTACTGGCCTCAGAGGTTCCAGCGCTGTGGGTAAATGTTCTGAAGGATGTACAAGATGAAAAGTCCTACGTTACCATGCTACAAACGAAGAGCCAGACAGCTGGAAAAGCTGACAGACACAGAATACTGTCAGCCCTTAAACTTCCTGATTGGCTACATCCCACAGCTTTGCAGTCCAGCCCTTAAGGCCACAATTGGAAGGAATCACTTCTAACCCCTAAGGGTTGCAAAAGCCACCATGTAACGCTGAGCTACACACACACAGAAGGGTGCTGCCTGGCTTAGCTTAGAGCCAGGGAGGAGAGAAGGTGTGCCCATCAGCAAAACCTTCCAGGGAAACAGAGAGGAGTCTCTCTCTGGGTCACTGTTTTCATCCTGCTGCAGCTCCACCGACCTGGGTCGGTGCTGGCCAGATCCAGTGCTGCCAGGCCAGTGCAGCACTGCCCCACAAACCAGCATCTGATGTCAACTCCTTTTTCCACGTCCCCAGCAGGAGGGGAGGGCTAGCAGCACGAGCAGGGCAGGGAGAGGAAAACCACAGGACTGGAGGGCTTGAGCAGTGGCAGGGAAGGAAGGGAACGGCACATTACCTGGGTTCGACTATGGACTGGGATCAGTAATCTTGGTGAAAAATTTTCTGTCCTGAAGGAACACACAGAACATATCATGTATTTGCATTGACTGGGAACTAGGAAGTACCAGACTGCTGCCCCTCACACCCAAGAGAGCGAGAGAGCAGGGGGATGAAAGCAACGTGTCCAGACACAACGTGGAAGGACCCTGTGGGAAGGGCTGTGGTCCAGTCCCAGCCCACCACCACTGCACCTCAGCATCAGGGGCCAGATCCATCCTGCCACCCACACCGCCCTGCAGCCTCCTGCAGACGCTCTCAGACCTGCCCAAAAGTCTGCACGACAAGTGAAAGAATGGAGAAGATCTGGGCAGTAGGGACCTACCTACACCAGACAACACAGTGTCATGCAGAGATATTTAATGTGGCTGTATTTCTTCTGACACCAAAGCTTTTATCTCTAGGTGGCACCTCACTAGGTCAGTCAGAGGTACTAATCATTTGGGCAGGCCCTGGGTATCAGGATGGCTTATATCACGCATGCAAACATGCCCTACATCATCATTTTCAGCCTTTTTTTGTTGAGGAGCCATGTACCTTCTCATATAGCATTACTACAGTGATTTTCATTTACAACCCAGTAAAATCTAGGCTCAGCTTTGACAGTTATTTTATTACCTCTATTTTCCCTGTTCTGTTTGCTCGCTCATATAAACAGAACTGTGTGCAGATTTCTTTTTAAATTTTTCACTTCCTTCAGGAACCATTTTCTGATGCATTAAAGAACTCAGATGGGAAACAGTGCCCTAAACAACAAAACATGCATAGCCCTTTTCAAAGCTATTGAATATTCAAGACCTCTTTTTTTTTTAATCTACCAAAGATCTCAAGTGGACTCCAAGGGTATTGAATCTTGTTTAAAAATAATAATTAAGTATTCAAGTAGCTTCAGTTCAAGCAGCAAAACTGTGAGTCCCATTACGAGCTT
Organism: Pelecanus crispus; assembly: GCF_030463565.1. Classification (NCBI taxonomy): domain Eukaryota; kingdom Metazoa; phylum Chordata; class Aves; order Pelecaniformes; family Pelecanidae; genus Pelecanus; species Pelecanus crispus. Next base: position 16,837,932 of record NC_134676.1, read on the forward strand.
TCAGAAAGAAAATATGAACTAATTGCATTAAAATTTGCTTTAAAAAATTTGCTCTTAGGCTATTTTAGTTCAGAAAGAGGGGTGGTTGGGGTTTTTTTTTAATGCCTGAGTCATCAAAACCTGACAATGTGACAGAAGACTAATGACAGCAGTGCTTTTAAGACAGGACCTCCCATGGAGAAACAGCCGTTCTTTTCTGCAGATCTTTCAAGGGAGAGGAGGAGGAAAAGCAACTTTATAAACACAAAATAAAAGGGCTGTTCACTGTTTAATGAGAGTTTGATCACTAAAAGCAGAGAACAGGTTTTCTTCTGGAGTGCAGGGAGCCAGTACAACCTAATCCAGAGTGAGAAACTGGTCTCATTTATAGAGTGCGATGCTGTCTAGCATTAAGTGCCCATTACTGGTAACACTAGCGAGAACGGAAGCAGGTCCACTTGCTCAGGGCAAGGTGACATGTGGCACTTGTTCCCTCTCCAGTGAAGCACGCACCTTGCCTCCCTGCAGCCTTTTTGCAAATAGGTGTTACTGTTCAAGAAAAATAGCACTCCTCTGCAGAAGGATGTATGCACACGAGCCTGAATCTGAATGCCCATACTCTTTAACTCCCCACCACCATCCAATTTTACCCACATTTGCAAGAACACTGATTAATTCTGGAACAGTAATACAGCACACGCTGACTTTGGCTTTTCAAGGATGTTGAGAATTCACTGCTCCAATGAGAACTGGATGTTTTGTGTGTCACCGAATCGTAAAAATCATGACTGGAAAGAATCTTGAAAAGTTGTTCAAGTTCATCCAGCCCATCCTGGGCAGGATCAACTACACAAAGATCAACAATACAAACCACTCCTCATAAATGTTCAATTTAATCAGTTCTTACAAGCCTCCAGTGATGGAGATGTCACAACCCTCCTCTGTATTCAGAGCATCCCTACATAAATATCCTTATACATCCTCATTAGCTTCAACTGGAGTACCCACAAATAGATGCCACAAAAATAATGGCATTATGGTGTGCTACTCAAGAGTGTTCACCATGTCTCACTCTGCTCCCACTGAAATTTACTGTTCATCAGTAAATAAGCTTCTCTGCGGAACATGAACCTTAGGTACCATTCCACAGTACATCATTCTACCATAATTTTCTCTGTGGCAAAACTAGTTTAAAAGGTCCTCTTCTTTTACATTCCAGCTGTTTCTGCTCCCTGATCATAATTTACCATTCTCTCAGTTGTGCTAATAGACCTGTAGGAACAGAATAAAAACCAACACATGGAAATGGTCTGGATTAACAGAAACAAATCAACCATTTTTGCTCTCCCTCTGTCCCAAATGGGCCAGTTTACTGACCAGATTTGATTTACAACAGGACCTCCCAAACTGTTGAATTGACACAACCAAGGAACAAATGAACTGAAGCAGAGAGATTTACATGAGCTCAGCATGAACGGGCTAGGAAGGAACCCCTTAGATTCTCCTTCTTACCCCTCAGATCCTCTCCAGGCAGCAGTAGTGTGGCCATAAAATAGGCACTACCAAGGCCACATTGACTAGAACCAGAAAATTTGGGCAATACTGGGTGAAATTTTATTACTAATAGTCTCTGTGGTGTGTTGACCCTGGCTGGATGCCAGGTGCCCACCAAAGCCACTCTATCACTCCCCTCCTCAACTGGACAGGGGAGAGAAAATACCACGAAAAAGCCATGAGTTGAGATAAGGACACAGAAAGATCATTCACCAATCACCGTAACAGGCAAAACAGACTCAACTTGGGGAAATTAGTGTAATTTATTGCCAATCAAATCAGAGTAGGATAATGAGAAATAAAAACTAAATCTTAAAACACCTTTCTCCCACCGCTCCCTTCTTCCTGGGATCAACTTCACTCCCAATTTCTCTACCTCCTCCCCTGAGCAGCGCAGGAGGACGGGGAATGAGGGTTGCTGTCAGCCCATCACACGTTGTCTCTGCCGCTCCTTCCTCCTCAAGGGAGGACTCCTCCTCACACTCTTCCCCTGCTCCAGCGTGGGGTCCCTCCCATGGGAGACAGAACTCCACGAACTTCTCCAACATGGGTCCTTCCCACGGGCTGCAGTTTTTCACGAACTGCTCCAGCCTGGGTCCTTTCCACAGGGTGCAGTCCTTCAGGAGCAGACTGCTCCAGCGTGGGTCCCCCACGGGGTCACAAGTCCTGCCAGCAAACCTGCTCCAGCATGGGCTCCTCTCTCCACAGGCCCTGCCAGGAGCCTGCTCCAGTTTAGGGCTTCCCACAGGTCACAGCCTCCTTTGGGCACATCCCCCTGCTCCGGCATGGGGTCCTCCCCGGGCTCAGGTGGATATCTGCTCCACCATGGACCTCCCTGGGCTGCAGGGGCACAGCTGCCTCACCATGGGCTGCACCAGGGGCTGCAGGGGAATCTCTGCTCCGGTGCCTGGAGCACCTCCTGCCCTCCTTCTGCACCGACCTTGGGGTCTGTAGAGCTGTTCCTCTCGCATATTCTCAGTCCTCTCTCCAGCTGCAAGTTGTTGGGGAGGTTTTTTTCCCCTTCTTAAATATGTTATCACAGAGGTGCTACCACTGTTGCTGATGGGCTCAGCCTTGGCCAGTGGTGTGTCCGTCTTGGAGCCGCCTGGCATTGGCTCTGTTGGACATGGGGGACACTTCTAGCAGCTTCTCACAGAAACCACTCCTATAGCCCCCCTACTCCTCAAACCTTGCCACACAAATCCAATACAGTCTCAAATGCACACAGGTGGGAATTCTTTTCCCTGGATACTGAATGGACATCACACTGCCCGTGAGCTGTCATGTTGCAAGAATTACCTACATTAACATCCAGCAGGCCTGAATTCATTCTTCTGAAATGCTTGCCTATAATACGGCCATCTCCAATTGCTTTATACACTTTGGAGATGCACCTAATAAGATGGCACAGAAAACCATGCTGGGGTCAGATGAATATTTTAACATAATTGATCACAGTACTGTACTGTGTGGAGTCACCAGGGGCCAGATGTCTTCACTCTCCTATTGAGCTGTTGTTGGCTTTCTGGGTTTCGTTTTTAAGGGGAGGCAGAAACTAGCTCAAAAGGGCCTTTCCTGCCCTCCCTTCAAAGAACATTTCAGCTGAATTTATTGAACCTACACCTCCATGCCTGTACAAAAATGCAATGGGATATTTAATAGCAGCAAATGCTGGTTCTGGAGGTGATTAATGTTCAACATCCTATTTTTCCCTGATTCCGTGTTTTTAGCCATTGCACCTAGGGCATTAATTAGTAGCATGAGGAATGCAGACAGCTGGGAAAGGATTCAGTGGACCCTGTAGTATAAATAATCTCATTAATGAGGCAACTCCAGTATTTTGGGTACCTTCTTGGTCAATGTGGTGAGGAACTGAAATGGGCAATGCCAGAGCTAAAAGCTTGAAGTGCTACCACACAAAGTGAGGCATTTAGCTTTTATATCATGACTGAAGTCGTCACACACATAGTTATGCTATTATGGACAAATACATGATAGTCCATGGATTAACAGCAAAACTACTGCCTGTCATCGGGATGCCTGTGTTCAAAGGCTCACTTTTCTCAGTGATCAGGCAGATCAAGTTAGATAAGCTCATCAACTGCTTGTCTTATCTCTTTGGAGATCACATAGGGGAGAAACAGCTCCCATTTTCATGACAGTGGTGCAAGTCTTATGCTATGAAAATGGAGGGGAACAGAAAGATCTGAGTGCTGTTCAGATGACACTCATTTCAATCTTTTGTGGTCCAAACAGAGAGAAGCCTGAACACCCATTTACGCAGGTGCCTGCATGTGGCACAGTCTACCTGCTTGAGCCAGTTTGTCCTGGTCCCAGTCTCACACAGAAATCTGACTGTTCAAGAAATGCCAAGAAATTCACAGAAATGACAATAAGCATGACCTGTGGAAGTAGTAACTGGAATTTATTCCCATGCCTGTGAAACGAGAAAAACTCTGCTTTACCTAAGAAAACATCTTTACATAAGAAAACATTTTCCCCCTGTACTCAGCACTGGTGAGGCTGCACCTGGAATACTGTGTCCAGTTTTGGGGCCCTCAACACAAGAAAGACATTGAGGTGCTGGAGCGTGTCCAGAGAAGGGCAATGAAGCTGGTGAAGGGTCTGGAGCACAAGTCTTATGAGGAGCGGCTGAGGGAACTGGGGCTGTTTAGCCTGGAGAGGAGGAGGCTGAGGGGAGACCTTATCATTCTCTCCAACTGCGTGAAAGGAGGTTGTAGTGAGGTGGGTGTTGGTCTCTTCTCCCAAGTAGTTAGCGATAGGACGAGAGGAAATGGGTTCAAGCTGCACCAGGGGAGGTTTAGATTGGGTATCAGCAAAAATTTCTTCACAGAAAGGGTAGTCAGGCATTGGAACAGGCTGCCCAGAGAGGTGGTGCAGTCACCATCCCTGGAAGTGTTCAAAAAACAGGTAGATGTGGCACTTTAGGACATGGCTTAGTAGCCATGGTGGTGTTGGGTTGATGGTTGGACTGATGATCTTAGAGGTCCTTTCCAACCTTAATGATTCCAACCTTAAAAACCTAGGTTTTGCTTTCATTAAAAAGTAATCCAGCCACCAAGCCAGGAAACATGAAATTATTACTCTACCCTTAGTTGGTTTAGTGGTGGACTTGGTAGTGTTAGGTTAATGGTAAGACTGGATGGTCTTCAAGGTCTTTTCCAACCTAAACGATTCTATGATTCTGTCACCAGTCAAGGGAATAGCTACAGGTTTGAGGCTTTTTTCCCCCCCATCTTCTAGTTCTTTAAAAAAAAAAGAATTATCATTTATTCATACACTTATTACACTTGAATCACTATATTAAACCATTCAGATCAGGTGTTAAGAGTTGACTGCAGAGCAGGAACTGCTTTGTCACAGGGCATGTTGTAGCCAGTAGTAGACCATCCAAGGTTTCCTCCACCAGACTCAGCCAAGGGCTTCATTTTCTCCAAGGGTTGCCACTGTGTGTTGTCTGGGACCTTTCAAAGAGCTCTCGTGCTGAGGAACTTAGGGGACTCCAGGTACGGAGCTGCCCAGCTACTCCGCAGTTCCCAGTTTCACTTGCTGCTGCTGATGGCTCAGCCCCTCATTAAAAACCTCACATTTTTGAGCATGTAAAATTTGAATGATGTAAGAAAGATGAGAGATTAAAAGGCAATGAATTAAAAAAAAAAAAAAAAAAGATTGTGCATGGAGGAAATACTCTGAAATTTAATGTGGAGAACAATAAAATAGGGTCTACCAGAGCAACCAAGAAGAGGTGATTTTTACCAGTGTTCAGCTCTGCCCAGAACCTTGGAACACAGATGAAGTAGCAGAGCCATTCTGAAAATAAAAAAAACTTTTGAGTAACTGGAAAAGTTAGTAAAAAGGTATGTATCACTATCAGGAAAAGCAGAGCAGCTAAGTGGAAGGCAGAGTTTATTTAAGGAACTTCTGGCTGCCAGCACTATCACTCTGCTGTATGACCTGTTACAGAATTTCACACATCATTGCACAGTTTCCGCTGAAATAGATACTACAATAAATCTAAATTACTTAATTAAATAGGTAAAATATGGATTTTTTTTTTAGTCTAATAGCATAGCCTGCAAAATTAATATTTTCTTCCTGCAGACGCTTCGAAATTAAATTAAATCTCACCTATGTCTGAATCCTTTGCTATTGAATACAGAGCAAAGCAATTTCCATTTTCTTTCAGATAAACAGCTCTAAGTGCTTCTAAGGTTTTTGTTCCATCACGTGGAGATATAAAGTCAGTCTGCAGTGGCAGAGAACACACAACCAAAGTCCAGGAAACTGCACGTAGCTGCTTGCCATAGTACCTTGCTCAGTATATTCCACAGTACATTATTCAGACAGACATACTGTAGAATGTAATTTTGAAAAATGCAAGGAAAACAACCATACACAAATCGGAGAAAGCTGCAGTAAAGAGATGGGTCTTGCAGCATTCCCAGAAATTTAACACTTTCTGATTCTTCAGAGAAGGTGGAAATCTCCTTCATTCATGAAACATCAGCAAGTAGATTACAATGAAGCAATCCACCCAACCAAATTTAAATGGAAAATTATGACAAAAATAATTGCCTTTGAAAAAAGGTACAGGGAAATAGTCGTTTTTCATCACTGCTGCTATACGGACAGCAAGAAGAAGCACAGAATATAGCAAGAGCTTCAGGCCACGCAAAGTAACAGAAATTGGACATAATTACAGCTCTGATTTGAATGATGTTGTTACACATCAAAAATGAGATGGTGGGGGACAAAATTGTATAAGAACATACAGGTTTTCAGTCAATTAAAAAAATTAAATGTCTAGTTAATGTTCAATGTAGCCAATTAAACATTCTTTTCTTACTTCTTGGTCTTTTAAAATTTAAATAGTTTTAAATTAGGTGTCATTTTAAAATAAAGTTATTCCAAAACTGCAGAACAATATTTCTAAAACATTAAATTAGAAAATATCAAGGTGAAATGTTTTCCTACATATTTTCCTCAAATACAGTTAGTCATCAACTTTGACCCAATTTCACAAATAGTATCTATGGTGCTTACAAATCTGTTTTTCCAGTAAATTTCTCCTTGGCATCAAAACTCCTCCCTGCTGTTCCTCTCTCCATCTGAGACAGGTACACCTCTTCTGCTTCCTGCTGTCGTTTCCTTTGATTATACTAACAGCTGCCTTTTTGCGTGGACTGAACTTCCCTCACCTCTTTCTCTGCCAAGCCTTCATGTGCAAAGCTAGTTTCATCATTTCCCTTGCAAGGTGTGCATCAAATAAATACACAGCACCAAGGATCTTTATTGCACTGCTTTTTTGCCACCCGGCACCCCAGCCTGGCACCCAGACTGCAGGCTGTGGGAGTCTAGGGTCATCACACACCCACTAGCACCTCCACAACAACTGCTTCATCGCACCAGAGAGGGAGACTAAGCTGCTTATTATGCTTTACATGTTTTCTGGCTTCTAGCTCTGGCCTCACGCAGCTAAACCAGCTTTGTTAATCAGCTGGATCCCAGAGGTAATATCCTCCTAAATAGCATCCTGGGCATTGCTGTGAAGCATCTACCAGGAGCAGCCTTCCCTGAGCTATTCCTCATTCCTTCCACTTGCTTTCCTCACAACCCAGTATTAACAAGCCCAGAGCATTCATATGATAAATCCTGTATTATACCAATTATAATTATGTGAAATACGGTACCCAGGAGATATGACAGAATAGCCACTGCTCTTTAACAGTGAGAAATGTTTGTTCTGGCTACAGCTGGGCTCACTGGGCTATCTTCCTGCCAAGGTGGTCCCAGGTCAGGAGGACTTGTCCCCCCTAACACAGTCTTCTCTGACTCCTCAATAACCAGTGGGGCTATGAATGAATGCTGCAAGAGCACCCGCTTCCCCATCACCCGGCAGTGGCTTCTCACATGCCTCAAGACCAGACTGCTCCCAGGGCTCCAGCAAGCAACCTAGCAGGGACAGGAATGCTGCACCGGGTGGTCCTGTCCTCCCATCTCCAGTGACAAAGCAAGTGGCACGGACAAGACCGTGCACAGCTGCCTTGGAAAAGGCAGGTTAGCAGCCGTCATGTTCTCCCATAGAAGGGGGCCCAAGAGGAATCTGCTAATGATCTCTGTTCCTCTTTCAAAAGCTGACAGAGCTCATCTTAAAAGCAGTCAGCTTTCTCACTCCCAATTTTCTAGCTGTAAGACTGTTGGAAAACTTCACTGCTCTGATGGCAGGGAGCCCCCGTCGCACTTCTAGCCTAAATTTTTTTAGTCTGTGTATAACTGTTGCTTGTGTGAGAACACCAGCCTTTAGCCTAAACTGTTCTTTTCCCTCCCTGGTATTTATTCCCCTTGATATTTATAGACAGTAATCACATAGCCTCTCAGTCTTCATTGTACTAGGATGAACAAAACAAGCTCCTCCATGTCTTCAGCAATTCATTCCCTGATTATCGTAGTTAGTAGTCCCTCTCTGCATCTGTGCCAATTTTAATCCGCTCCCCAGAACATGGATGATCAGAATTGCACAGGACATCCAAACAGATATCCTGCCAACACCCTGGGCAGTAATATCGCCATCTTTCGTGCATGCTGGAAGTGCCTCAGTGCATATCAAGAGGATACTGCTCTTTTTACCAGATGCTTTCCACTGAGGGCTCAGCTTTAGCCAGTCATGATGAGATTTCCCCAGCTGACGAGATCCCACCTTACCAGAGCATGCTCCCGTAGTTGTGACCTCGCATTTTATAACACTTAATTCCAGCTCATTTCTAAACACTGCAGGCATCCAGTTCTTGCTGTATGTTATTCCACAGCTTTCCGCTATTATGATGATAGCCTCTTACTTTGTGTTACCAGCAAACTCCGTTAGCGGTCTCCTACAGCTGAAACCAACGTCCTTCATGGAAATACTAAAGATAACCAGGCTCTTTGAGGAATGCTACCATTACCTTCTCTTTAGTCCGGTACTTCCAACCAGTCCCAACGCCATTCCCAGTTCCCAAATTCCATTTTGGAATAACCTACTTAACATTTAACCACCTGCATTACCAAAACCCCAGAATTTTCCTGTAAAATTTCCACAGAATTAGTTACAAAAACAAATGAAGATTTTTTGACACCATCCACCTTTGGCAAAACCTCATCAACATTTATCTTACTTTCCACTAACCTTTGTATCTTTAATTGTCACTTCTTTCCAGTTAAGCTCTTCAGTTTCCCCTTCTCCTGAAAGCTTGTGGGGGCTCAGACCATTCCCCTGACATTTTCAGGTAAGGGTGTTGTTTGCTACTCTCCACTCTAAACCACTGTTTTCATAGGCCTACTTGAACATGTGCAGTGCTTATGCTAGTCCTTGAGCAATTCTGCAATGGAGATTATACAGGCCACTCTCCTCTCTGCTTGAGTGTATTCACTTCTTACAGCTTCTATAAAACATTCTGCAGTGATATTGGGAGTCGCAAAGAAGGCTCCAAGAGGAACCCTGACAATTCAAACACTAGATGAAAAACTAACTCCCAAGCTCCACACTGAATATAACAGAACTTAACATGAAGACAAGCAGGATTAATACTGTTATTGTAACCAACTCACAAGGGCCTATCATTAAGGTAACACTGGTACAGTTTGCTTACTGTCCTGTGCAAAGGAATCCACTGGAAGGACTAAAATCTGCTTGTTTCACTCTGGTAGATATTTCTGCTGACCTTTGAGCCATCCTTTTTAACGTTGATTACTGGCATTTTGTAATCAAATGCTAATAGTCATCTTTTCTTTTAACTCAACTTTACAGCCAACAGTCTTGAAATGTCTAGATGATGCAATCAATGGCAACATAACATGACTGACAGCAAAATTCAGATCAGTCATGAAGCTGAGTCAGACTCTTCCATACTGCATAGTCCCGAATCACTAACTCTAGACTACATCTACCATCATGCTGTCTGCCTTGACTTCAAATCATTTTAAATTTTAAGTAGGGCAGTCAGGCCATTTCACTTTTGCCCAAAATAATGAGGTTGAGCTTTCTTAGAGAAAAAATAAAAACAGCTTCTGACTTATTTTTCCTGGAAAAAGTAAAAGTCCTGGAGATGCGCCATAGTACTCCTTAGACAACAGTGTCTCCCTGAAGAACTCTGTCCTTCTACAATGTTTATCACCACGCACTGGTGTGACTTATTATTGTTAATAATACTGCTACTTTGCTTGGGCAGTGGTATTCACCCTATAGCTAATGGATAAAACCGTAATTTCCAACAGTCACAAGCAAAATTAAAATGGACATTAGGAATGAGAGGAAAAGTATGATATTGTCTGCAGACTGTCACCTGATCAACAGTGATATCAAGGGGCAAGTAAAGGCTGGGTACTTCAGTGCTATACACCCACTGTAGTATTAAATAGATCTGGTCCGAAACCAAAAACTGTTGTTCTGTCAGAAACTCCAGCATTTCAAAATGTGATTTTGTTTCGAATTAGAAAGAAAATACAAAATGCTGGCCTTTCCCATCAAATAAAGTTCAAGACCTATTTCTGAATACAAAAATGAAAAGCTGTGAATATAGAAACAGCATTAAATGTTGCAGTTAATTAACACTGTAACATAAATCTGAAGACAAGACAGAATTAATAGAAGTAAAAAGTTGAAATGTTTTGACATAAACTATCTTGCTAAAAAAGACTTCTCTCTGGAGAAAAACACTGAAAGATGCATTCCTGAAAAAGAAGAGTAGACTTTAAGATATCTGCAGTTTTCAATAAAAAGCTGCAACAATGGGAAAAAGAACAAATGGTTTTGTAATTGCTAGGTTGAAACAATTTACATAAACATGCACTTGCTGCCACATCTAAGAAAACTAACAACTGTAGACCAAACTCTTAAAAAAGGAAATAAAATATTAACCAATATACCACTGATGTGATCTCAAATTAGCTTTAAAAACAAAAACGCTTTGATGATTTGGAGAGCTCTTACTGGTTCTGATCAGCACTAAAAGTAGGCACACATTGTGAGAAGTCTCATGTTTCCAGTAATACTGGTAACTTCTGAATCGATCTCATATTTTATTTAATGAGAACTCCACATTGATGAACTAGGGTTGCTATACTGCAAATGAAACAAACCACATCACAGACCACCAGGGAAAAAGTAGACTAAAAAATGCATTATATAGCTTGTAAAAATATAGCAAGAGATTGCAGAGAACACATCAACAATAAACTAAAATCCTCCTGGAGTGAAGCCAGGATAGATATTTGGTTGAGAGGTGCCGTAACAAAGAGGTCGGCTTGGAAGGGACCTTTAAAGGTCATCTAGTCCAGCCCCCCTGCAATAAGCAGGGACATCTTCAACTAGATCAGGTTGCTCAGAGCACTGTCCAACCTGATCTTGAATGTTTCCAGGGATGGGGCATCTGCCACCTCTCTGGGCAAGCTGTTCCAGTGTTTCACCACCCTCAGCATAAAACAATTCTTCCTTGTATCTAGTTTGAACCTACCCTCTTTTAGTTTAAAACTATTACCCCTTGCCCTATCGCTACATGGCCTACTAAAAAGTTTGTCCTCATCTTTCTCATAAGCCCCCTGTAAGTACTGAAAGGCCACAATAAGGTCTCCTCAGAACCGTCTCTTCTCCAGGTTAAACAACACTACCTCTCTCAGCCTGTCCTTATAGGAGAGCGGTTCCATCCCTCTGATCATTTTTGTGGCCCTTCTCTGGACCCACTCCAATAGGTCCACGTGCTGAGGGCTCCAGAGCTGGACATAGCGCTCCAGGTGGGGCCTCACCAGAGCAGAGCAGAGGGGCAGAATCACCTCCCTTGACCTGCTGGCCACGCTGCTTTTGATGCAGCCCAGGATATGGTTGGCTTTCTGGGCTGCAAGCGCACATTGCAGGCTCATGGTCAGCTTTTCATCCACCGGTACGCCCAAGTCCTTCTTTGCTGGGCTGCTCTCAATCCCTTCATCCCCCAGCCTGTATTGATACTGGGGGTTGCCCCGACCCAGGTGCAGGACCTTGCACTTGGCCTTGTTGAACCTCATGAGGTTCACATGTGCCCACATCTTGAGCGTTCAGGTCCCTCTGGATGGCATCCCGTCCCTCAGACATGTCAGCTGCACCCCTCAGCTTGGTGGTGTCTGAAAAATTGCTGAAGGTGCACTTGATCCCACTGTCTATGCACTGATGAAGATATTAAACAGTACTGGTCCCCATACAGTCCCCTGAAGGACACCACTCATTAATGATCTCCATCCAGACACTGAGCTGTTGACCACTACTCTCTGTATGCGACCATCCAGCCAATTCCTTATCCACCGAACAGTCTATCCATCAAATCCATCTCTCTCCAATTCAGAGAGAAGGATGTTGTGGGGGACCCGTGTCAAAGGCCTTATGGAAGTCCAGACAGATGACATCTGTAGTTCTTCCCTTGTCTACTGATGCAGTCACTCCATCGAGACTAGGTTGGTCAGCCAAGACTTGTCCTTGGTGAAGCCGTGCTGGCTGTCTCAAATCACCTCCTTCTCTTCCATGTGCCCTAGCATAGCTTCTAGGAGGATCTGTTCCATGACGTTCCCAGGCACAGAGGTGAGGCTGACAGGCCGGTAGTTCCCAGGGTCCTCCTTTCCACCTTTTGTAAAAACGGGTGCAATGTTTCCCTTTTTGCAGTCCCCAGGGAGTTCACCTGACTGCCATGACTTTTCAAGTATCATGGAGAGTGGCTTGGCAACTACAGCAGCCAATTCCCTCAGGACTCTGTGATGCATCTCATCAGGTCCCATAGACCTGTGTACATTCAGGTTCCTCAGGGGGTCTTGAACCTGATCTTTTCTTACAGTAGGAGGGACTTTGCTCTGCCAGTCCCTGCCTTGAGGTCCATCCACTTGAGAGGTGTGGAAAGAGAGGCTGCCAAGAGAGGTCATTCCCTCCTCCTTCAGCATGACATGGAGTTGTGCTGGACCACTCCGCTCCATGTGCACAAGAAAATGCAGAGCTGTTACGTCAGCTATGCACTGAGTGCAACAGTCCCTGTGGTAGCTCACACTGCTTGCGGGATACAGACCAAGCTGCACATTCACCATAGAGCTGCTCCAGTCCCCTTCCTCCTACAGACCTCTCACACCAGATGCTGATGGTGTGGTCCGCCTCAGCTGAGCATCTGCCTCGTATCAAGCATCAAAGACCAGCCAGAGAGACCTTGCACCCCTCCACCCAGCACTGACTCTGGGGGAGATCTGCTAGATAGTACAGCCTTGTGACCCAACATGCTCGTATATTGTGCAACAGCAGACAAGTAATTTACGAGATGACAGGAGTTCATAGGCATGGGCCTGAAGAAAAATACATACCACATTAAAAAAAAAAAAAAAAAAGGCAGATGCAAGTCTGCAACTCCAAAGAGATGTACCCTGCAAAGAGCTGCACAGCTGGTACGGTCAATGCTGGCTGCAAGCAGGAGAGAAGCCCAGAAGGTTACTGAGAGGGAATTACAGTAACTGATCCTTGTGGTCAGTCTATCCAATGCATTATTTCCAGTCACCAGAGAAGAAAGAAAAGTCCTGCCTGAGCTGGAAAATATTTTTCAAGCAACAGCCCACCGATAACTCTCATGAGAAACAGCTTAGAAGAAAAAAAACCCAGTTGACAATCATAGATTACTACTTCCACAAATGTTCCTCAGAATGCAGAGCTCAACGAAGGGACCCCTCCACCAAGAGAAAACTGTTGAGCTGGATTTATGTCTCCTCTGTTCTATTGCAGACAGACAGTAATATCACTGAAAAGCCGTCTGATGGAGAGAGGGAGCCAGCAGCAAACACCACTAGGTGAGACAGATCATTATCAGCCAAACAATCTCTGAGCTGAGATTAGCAACAGGCTCAGAAGAACTTACTGTGCCTGGCATTAGTGCAGGGCAAGAGCATGGCTCTCATTTCCAGTGCCACAGCAAAGACCTTACTCACCCCTCCCAACTGAGCCCTGTCCTTTACCTTCTGCAGAAGGATGCTTAACAGATGGACCAAACCAGGCACAGACACATGCCATGGCACATGTTCATACTTTCCAGAGAAACAGCATCGGTCTTAGACAACACGCAAGTACTTTGATGACCTTCCAGCAGTGAGCTTCAGGACTGCCCAACTAGTACCCGATGACAGCCTGAAACAGCATCTCTAGGAGCGAAACATCCTCTCATAATTCCTCCCATTGGCAACCTTAAAAGCTGATGGTAACACTCTGGTTTCAGATCTAATTATTTCATCTTAATTGTCCAAATCCTAACCATCACCACGCATATAGCTGAAGTAGAAATGAAACTTGCTGGGCTGCCTGCTTGCAAAAGCCCAAAGGAAGAAATGAAAACAAAGTAAAAAGAGTGTGCATGGGAGGAAGAGAGATGGTGAAAGGCGGCTAAGGAAAGGATGCAACAACAATGGTCCTGAGCAGAGGCAGATTCTCCTCATGATGCTCGGATGGTGGTCACAAGCCCTACACAGCTGACAGCTCACTTGAGACAGCAGGAAAGGGTAGTGAGGAGTTGGGTCCTAACTGCTTCAGCATTTTCCTCAATCAAAAGCAGGGAACAGAGGGGTGGCCCTGTTGTTGCTTTCCTCTGGTAAGCAGCGAAACCAAGGCAAACCATAATGAACTTAGCTCTGAGAAAAAGCCAGCTCACAAGGGGGCAAGTTTCTTTTCAACATCCACTCAAACCCTGGGGAACAAGGCAGCCAATGTACTGGCTAAAACGATCCCTTCCCCATTACTCAACCAACACAGTACGCTAACATACCTGTAGGAATTATTTGGATTACAGCATTGCCTCAGAGATGTAATTTGAATGGGTCTCACTGGGAAAGGAGAGAAGCCAGTTTCAGACTTTAGACTATGTAAATGTCATCTACCTGGACTTTAGCAAAGCCTTTGACACAGTCTCCCATAATATTCTCCTTGGGAAGCTGGCAGCTCATGGCTTGGATGGGTGTAGTCTTCGCTGGGTAAAAATCTGGTTGGATGGCCAAGTCCAGAGAATAGTGGTGAATGAGTTAAGTCCAGTTGGCAGCCAGTCACGAGCAGTGTTCCCCAGGGCTCTGTTTTGGGGCCAGCCTTGTTTAATATCTTTATCAACAATCTGGATGAGGGGATTGAGTGCATCCTCAGTAAGTTTGCAGATGACACCAAGTTGGGTGGGAGCGTCGATCTGCTTGAGGGTAGGATGGCCCTGCAGACGGACCTGGGCAGGCTGGATCAATGGGCCGAGGCCAACTGTATGAGGTTCAACAAGGCCAAGTACCAGGTCCTGCACTTGGGTCATAACAACCCCATGCAACACTACAGGCTTGGGGAAGAGTGGCTGGAAAGCTGCCTGGCGGAAAAGGACCTGGGGGTGTGTCATGGTTTAGCCCCAGCCAGCAACTAAGCACCATGCAGCCGCTCGCTCACTCCCCCTACCCCGATGGGATGGGGGAGAGAATCGGAGGAGTAAGAGTGAGAAACACTCCTGGGTTGAGAAAAGAACAGTTTAATAATTGAAATAAAGTAAAATAGTAATGATGATAATAACAATATAATAATAACAATAATAATATACAAAGCAAGTGATGCACAATGCAATTGCTCACCACCCACCAACCGATACCCAGACAGTTCCCGAGCAGCAATCGCGGCTCCCCGGCCAACCCCCCCAGTTTATATACTGAGCATGATGTCATATGGTATGGAATAGCCCTTTGGTCAGTTTGGATCAACTCTTCTGGCTGTGCCCCCTCCCAGTTTCTTGTGTACCTGGCAGAGTATGGGAAGCTGAAAAGTCCTTAACTAGCATAAGCAGTACTCAGCAACGACTAAAACATCAATGTGTTATCAATGTAGTTCTCCTACTAAATCCAAAACAGCACTATGCCTGCTACTAGGAAGAAAATTAACTCTATCCCAGCCAAAACCAGGACAGGGTGTTGGTCGACAGCTGGCTGAACATGAGCCAGCAGTGTGCCCAGGTGGCCAAGAAGGCCAACAGCATCCTGGCTTGTAGCAGAAATGGGGTGGCCAGCAGGAGCAGGGAGATGACTGTCCCCCTGTACTCAGCGCTGGTGAGGCCGCACCTGGAATACTGTGTCCAGTTTTGGGCCCCTCAACACAAGAAAGACATTGAGGTGCTGGAGCATGTCCAGAGAAGGGCAACGAAGGTGGTGAAGGGTCTGGAGCACAGGCCTTATGAGGAGCGGCTGAGGGAACTGGGGTTGTTTAGCCTGGAGAAGAGGAGGCTGAGGGGAGACCTTATTGCTCTCTCCAACTGCGTGAAAGGAGGTTGTAGTGAGGTGGGTGTTGGTCTCTTCTCCCAAGTAACCAGCGACAGGACAAGAGGAAGCGTTCAAAAAATGGGTAGACGTGGCACTCTGGGACATGGTTTAGTCTAGTCTACCTTTGATTGGTTTAGTGTGGACTTGGTAATGTTAGGTTAATGGTTGGACTGGATGATCTTAAAGGTCTTCCAACCTAAATGATTCTATGATTCTATAAATCCAAGTAGGAGGGGAATAGAGGTCCATGGCTGCCCCACTTCATTGTCCAGCAGCAAAATTAAGGAGCCCATCACACAAGATCTGATTTCGTTCTTGATTTACAACACAACAGTGCTTACTGGCACAACTGACAGCACCATGGCACTGTTTGAAAGATAAAGTTAAGCAGGTTTCAATACCCCACCATGAAACAAATGGTGGCAAGGTTCCTCCTTTGTGCTATACTCAGAAAACAAAAATTTTCAGTGGGAAAGTGGCTGCGTCTCACCATGGCTCCTACTCCACTCTAACCACTTGGTCTCCTTCGTATCTTAATACTATTTTATGATATAATACATTCTGGATGACAGTTGCTTAGTTACAAAAACTCTCACATCAACAGCTACAATATTAAAATCTTGCCAAAGGTCAAATCCCACTGTATGATCATTCAGTGTTTTAAAGACATGTCTTTTATTATTTTTCTTAGCGACTGAGATAATACTGAAAGACATTTTACTATAATAGGCTGTGCTCTGTTGAAGCAACTGTACAGCCTGGGAATATACATGCAATGCTATCATTTTAATTATAGACACACTCTTATTATTATCTCTGACTACATGAAGTCTGTATCTTAGCGCGCTCCCCCCCCGACCCCCCCAAAAAAAAATCAATCCTGGAAGAAAATGGACTTATGAAAAATTTGCCTAGGAGTAAAGTTGTAGAGAAAAGATTAAAAAAAATGAGGTTAAACGTTTCCAGGCTTTAAGAACAAAAGAAATAAAAATAAACTTTATATTGTATCAAACCAGCATCTTTCACAATGACAGTGGCTTCCTAAGAAAGAATTGCATTGCATCCCACAGACATTAATTAATTCCTAGGGAACACACTTTATCATCTCTGTTTTAATAGAAGAAAAACATGGGCATTTTTATAGCCTATGCAAGTTCTGTATCATACAGAAGGCGGTACATACCAAGGCCTTTGGCCTGGCTGCCTTCCATATTTACAAGTCCTCCTCCCCTTCCCCTGTTCCAGCCATTTCTTTTGTAGAAATGTGGCACCAGGGTGCCAGGATCCCTTATTGCTTCCTCTGCATGCCTTGCCCCAATACAACTCTGGCTATAGCCTGAATGCCTAACTGCTCATTCAGTCCACAAAGGCTACTTGTTTGTAAACATGAGGAAGCACTTAATAAAATTAATTGCAGGCTTGGTATACCTTCTGACAATGGATCCCAGAGCCTTTCTCTAACTAAGGCTTCCTTAGCCTACCACCCAAGCACAGATAGCCACTGCAGAAGTTGGGGATATGCAGGTGAATTCTCTAGGGAGAGTGTGGATGCATTCTCTCTCGATTAAAACTGAAAGCCCTCTAAGGCTTTGGAGGATGCTGAGAATTGCCCAAATCCATAAGGAATGATACAGCATGTGCAACAGGGTTTTAAGAGCTGACAGGAATTTTTTGACAATTTCTGTCCACATCCTACCACTCCAGGACCATGGAGCAGCTACAGGAGATTAAAAATTCAAACTTCCAAACATGTGTATGTTAGTTAGTCCAGAACTGCCCAGTTCTCTGCTTAAAAATTGACAAGGATGTGCCTATAGATCTACTTACTCATATAGTCCTGAAGTTTACAGCATGCGAGTGCTAATACAACACAGAGACATAGATCTTGTCATACCTGCTGAGTTTGTATTTGCTTGAGTTTGTATTAAGTGTCTTTGTATTACAGAAAGTCATTATCAGCTTGAAAGCCACCTTATGAATAAATCTGGAATGGCTTGTTTGTGTAAATCTCTGTGTTCATTTTCAACCTTATAAATGAAGAGAAGGACCAACCCATCAAGCAACCATTCCCTTTCACAATGAGGTAAAAGCAGCTAGGCAGACCAAGGCCCAGCACCAACAAATGCATTTCCCCCAGGCTCAGCAATTGTTAGCATTTATTAGCTGTAGAGTTTCCTTAGTGATCTAAGTAATGTCAGAAAGATCAAAGAAAACCCAACTGACTTAATGAGCCATTTGCAATTTCACTACAGCAGCCGTGCTGATTGAAGCATGAAATCTTTGAGACAAGTAGACGTTAGTGAAAGCTTACAGCAGTGGGGCTGGGGGAATGAACATTTCCTTTTTGTGATGAAAAACACTTGCTGCTTTCTGTATACACAGGGTCAGACTGTACTCAGAGTGTGATGATAGGATCACGTAAAATATCTTTACAAGTATTCACACAGCATATACTGTAACTGCAAGCAAGTGTTTTGGTGCATAACATAATAAAAGTCACAAGCAGGCCAAACAGAGAAAAAGACTGTGAGACATGTCCTCCCCCCCAAGAAAATGCCAAGCCAACTATCCCAAACCAACAGCCCAAAGCCAAGCCACCAGTAATGCTGGTGGTCACAGAGCTGGTGATCACCATGCCAACTTCCTTTCTGGACTAAATTCCACAAGCTACTAATAGGTATGTAGATAAATACTTTTCTCTAACAAAGTTATTCAAAAAATCCTGTGCTCTTGTGTTTTGTGGCATTTAAATACTATGCCAGGTTCATGACCAAAGCCATCAGACACAACCACCCAGCACTTCCCAAGGGAACACTATACTAAAATGCTTGTGCGGACAGATGCCCCGATGATGAAATGCCACTAAAATGCCTCCCAGCAAAATCAGCCTGAACATACACAGCCCATTTGGGATTTTACTGTGCAGGCCTGTTGACATGGCAGATAGATGCTTCAAATGAAACCAAGGTCTCCCTGTGCTGCTCTGTGTGCAAACACAGAGATTGCCTCTTGTGTGGAAAGACTAGAAAAGTAATTAAGGGTAGCATGAAGAAGAATAGAAATGCTAAGGATTTGGTTGGATTGCCCACGGTAGTTTCAAATTCCCTAGTAATATACTAGAACGATAATTTGTGACTTCTGGGGTCAAAAAAAAAGGGGGGAGGCGGGGGGAAGACAGCCGCCTCCAAAGTCAAATGCAGTGAGGGAGAAGCGTGCTTGTACCATACACATTAGAGAGGTACCGAGTCTACACTTGCCTCTTGGCAGTTAAAAAAGCTCACACACCACCTGTGCTGCTATGGGGTCACCAAGTCCAAAATCCAAACCAGCTCATCGGAGCCTGCTGCTCTCCTGTAGTCCATAATGGAGACAGACATCAAGGTTACAAGCAGAAAGGATGCCCAGACAATTAGCAAAATACAGTTGCCATTCCTGTTGTTGTTTTTCACATAAAATAGTTTAAGAATGGCATCAGTCAGTACCAAGTCTGGATCAAAAACATCATCAAACCCCACTCTTCCAGCAACACAGAAACTCTCAAAAATTCTGCTGGCTGAAATATGGCTTGGAGAAAGAGTGCACCCTCAGTAACTGACTCAAAACTCCTACTTCTTGCAACTCCAGGGATTATTTTTCATATAGTATCTACCTATTCACTAGCTAAATCTAACCCTGCTTAGTTTATGACTGCACCAGAGATGGCTTTTCTCCAGACAGCTTCTGTGGCCTACTTACCACCCCTTTTGTTAATAGGATGCTTTGCCTCCACTTCAAAGGTTCATTCTCATGTGCAGGATTTTTTTTTTTTTTTTAATTTGCTTTGGTTGCTAAGGGGGAAGCTTTAGCATGGTGGGCAAGGATTTAGTCACATGTGAGCTAGTGAGCTACAGGGAACATTATCCTTAGAGATTAATTTGGAAATCAAGTGACAATCAGCTGGGTGTGTGTTTATTTTCTATTTCTCGAAAGCTTTACAAGTACCACAGAATTTTTGCATTCTCTGAAGGAGATCTATTCTTCTTCTTCTGTATTATTCAACCTCAGAGACAACAAAGAGATTACCATGCTTGTCTCCAGTGTCAGAGATAAAATTAGTGATTTCACTGCAAATCAGAAAACAAACTAGATAGTTATGAAGAACAGCTCTACACTCATCAAAAGGTTGTTTCACAACCACCTTTCAGATGTACTGAAGGCAGCTGCCTTACTGTGAAGTTAATTCAATAAGCAGAGGGAACGTTAATTCATTTGGTACATACTGTTTGCTAATCAAAGAGTATTTCTTGGCATCTAAACTGTGCGTGACAGAATGTTAAGCCTTAAAACATATTCTTAGTCCTCAAAGTTTTTCATCAAATCCAAGAAAGATAACATGCAAGCATGTGAGAGATTCTCCTCATTCAAGTAAGGATGACAAAAGCTGTGTTACAAAGTTTTGTAACACTGAGCTGTGGTCCTAGGAACAGCTTATGAGAAACAGCTTTTCCCTCTTGTATTTGTGCAGAATAGAAAGCTTGATGACGTTATAATTTCTCCTTCTTTCAAATTATTGCCCCACTGAGTATTAATTGTGATGACAGAAGCGAAGCCTGTGAGCAAACATTATCAGTAAAAAACAGTCCTGATGTATCTTCTACTGAATTGAGTCTTAGGAGCATGAAACTGTTTTTTTTAAAATCAAGGTTACCATAGGCCTTCCACCTCTCTATTTATCTGTGCTGTAGGGAACAGGATGAGGAATAACAGCACTTCTCCTTCTGAAATGCATCACCTTAGGAGACTGCTCTACTGCAGTACAAACATGTGGGCCTCCATCACCACAAGCAACCATGATGAAGAGCTATTAAACCAACCATCTGGTGCTGGCTACAGAGAAATATTTCACTATGCTCTTTCACATGAGCTAGAAAGCAGTAGAAAGGAGCATGGATTGCTGCACAGTGTCTGCTTGCAGTTTTCCTGCTCTGAAGGATGCTGCAACTGAGAGAAACCACATTCTCCCTCTCAGGTGACCATTGCTCTTGAAATCGTAAATAATCTCCTGAGCAACAAACAACTTCAGAGATCAAAACTTGATATGTTTTATTGGATCTGAAAGGATCTAAACTTGCTCTATTTTCAGAATTAACTCAATATGTAAATGAAAATGGCCACTGTAAGGATGGGGGAAAAAAAAAAAAGAGATAACTAAGGGGTTTATTTGAAAATACCAAAGGAACATTTCTTAAATGTAGTATTTCATTTAGGGGGAAAAAACCCCACACCAGAATTATTTGAAAAATTCAACCTTATTCCACATTTGCATTCAACTCCACCCAAGTGTGGTTACAAAACTGCTGCCAAAAGCAAGATACTGCATTCTTAACTCAAAGCTCTTCACCAGCATTTGTTAATAAGCAGAAAATAGTATCAAATGTATAAATCTATGCAGCAACTAACAACAAAAGCACATGTGTTATCCAGCTGGACACAATAATGGGATTTGATCTGTGTATTTATTCCAAAAAGGACAGAATAATATTTTTACAAGTAATTGTGAGATGGTTCAAAGTAGCAAACACAGGACAGCTGGAACATATGCCCCAGCATAATCCAGTATGGATTACATACTTTTAAAATACTGAAACATCAATGCAGCGAGATTGAAGAAAATGCTGTAAATTCTAGTAATTGTGCTGCATCTTTTAATTGCTCATCTAGTTATTTTTTAACAGGATTATCATCAAATGAGAAGCTGCTCTACTTCATGTTTACTTTCAGAGCAGTTAACTTGATGCACCAGCTCACTTTCTGCATAGATTAACACACATTCCAAGCCTGTGTTTTCCTGCAGCGTATTTCTGTAATAAGTAGTAGGATTTCAAAATGAGCTGCCACGCTTGAAAGACTAAATACGAGCAATTTTAAAGGTCCATTTCTTTTGCAATGGCTAAAATAGTTATGCAAAGAAGGAAAAAAGTATTCATTCAGCAGATATGATTACACACTTGTGGCTCATGTGAAAATCTCAGTTGCAATTTGGAAAAACAACATTTCCAGGTATTCCAGCCCAATTATTTACTGACATTTCAAGTTATATTCTCAAAATTTGCTTTAGAGAAAGGCATACTAAAAGTCCAAGGCTCAAGCCATTCAGAGCTCAGCTCAACATATCCAGAATCCATTTGTACTTTTTGTCTTTCCAAACACCTTCAAGGAAGCACACTATGAGCCAGAGAAAAAGAAAAGGCTTTTTAATGGCTATTTTATTGATGCAGCAAGTTTGAAGAAGAACCTGGTAGTTTCTTGATTGTGCTTCTTCATGTTCTGAAGAACACTCAGAAAGATGTTTTCCAGGGAAAACAAATCCCTGAACAAGGTGAGTGTTTAACAGTAAAATCCATCAACAAAGTAGTATTTCAGTACAGAGAATTGCTCTTCAGACTCACCAGAAAGGGAGATCCCCAGTCCAATGGAGCCTGTAAAAACATAGGTGAAGGATGTACAAAAAGCTGCAAGTGCAGTCACACATGCACTTCTGAATCATATTCCACTGCTTATAAAACCTTCTGTGTCAGTGTTTTACCATTTCAGATAAAGTTTTTCCCTGGTTTTGAAAGTTAACAGTCGCTTAGGAAAGCTGAGATAAAAATGGCTCAGCCTTTCTCAGAAATGAGGCATGTTTCTTTTGTAGGGTGTAGTGTCACAGACACTGCGTCGTTCATCTCCTAGAAGGGGACAGTTTTCCCAGTAGACCTTCCTGGCACAGGCACATCCATGCAGAGAGCAGAACATTAGCAGGCCATTGATCCCCATTATAAATTTTTTACACTCTGCAACCCTTCTTCTTTTTTCACGGGGGGGGGGAGGGGGGGGGCAAAAAAAAAAAAAGCTTTGTGTCTTGGCATTAAATTTCAGGTTTCCTACCAAGCTGTCAAGAACATAGTCATACATACATGCCTTTAAGCTGAAAATTGGCTGTGATTTATCAAAGTCAGAATAGTATAAATAATGCATGTCTTGCACAGACGACTTTTTTTGTAATGTAACAACTAATAGCCTGTCAACACAGTATTCCATGTACACAACCTCTACAATGGTCTGCAGTCTCTTTCCTGCATGATAAATGAAGGCCTGTTAGGAAGCAAATTCACTCTAATGGTGTCCTGATATCTTTGATATAATGAGCGATGGTATGCACAGGGAAAAGCCATATATCTTTAAGGTGTGTGAACGTAGTTAAGGATGCAAATTCTGCAGTGTCAGGTTTTGCTGATGAGCCAAAATGAAAAAATTATTTAGCCAATACCTGAAGCCTGATGCATAAATAAAAACTTAAATTATCTAGATCATTCAGATTGATTTGTCCACATCCAGTAAGGAAATCCAAGGCAAGATGTTCAGTGTTCATGGTAAGAAGCCACATTTGAAAAACAAAACAAATGGAAAAACCTGCATTCAGAAAAAAAAAAAGGCTAAGCCAATCCCGTAAGATCTCATTAGGCTTTAGTGCCAAATTTTCTTTCAAGATACAAAAGCATCTCCTTCAATGTGTTGCTCTTTAAATATTTTAGGATTATGCCCATGTTCTGACTCAGCCACAGTAGCATGGAAGAAATACATCTGCTGGAGCTTCTTTAAAAGGAATTAGAAAAGCAGCATTACCAAAACACACATTCAGCACAGTCAGCACATGTTACCCACCAGAAACTTACCTTTCTGTGATTGTTTCTCTGAGACCACTAGCAACCCCTTTCACCACTGTACTAGCCTTTGGCGTCAGCACTACTTGAGATATAAAAAAGGAGCCCTTCTTTCTTCTTTCAGTGATTGATGCCTGGAGGAATTGAATCAGTTTTTCCGGATCTGTTGTGTTTGCCCAAGGAGCTGGCATCATCTGACCTGGCCAAAGGAATGGTACCTCAAGAGCCACTGGACTGTGGTAGAACACCAGCACTTGGTGTTCTTTTTCCCACAGGTACTGGAGGCTGACTTCATGGGCAAATATGGCAGGACACATTTTGTTTCCATACGTGTCTTTGAGCATTTGGACAAGCTTTTCATGATGGTACTTCTGCATCCCGTAGAAGTGATTGAAGTCCAAGAAGACCACTTCTTTAGGGTGGTCAGCAAGAAACGCATTGATCTCTTCCAGACCCTCCTTGACCTTGGCACTGAATAAACCATGAGCAAAGTAGAGTTCATTGTCTGGGTCTCTGGGCTTGGTGGAAATTCTAAGATCAAAATACCGTATACCTGCCCCCAGTTGGCTGGTGAAGTTCATGGTCTGTGTAGCCAACCACTTCCTCATCAGCTTTTTAGCCACAGTCCCAAAAACAGACACAAAATTCTGGACCGTCTCTGGCTGTTCGGGCCCAACTGGAGAGGCTTCGTCGATGTAGAAGCTAAATGAGTCATGAGACCCTAAAAACACAACAGAGGAAAATGATCAATATTGTATTCATATATTGAAAGTAATTAGTGATTCTTTCTTAATAAACATAATTCTCTGACCTGTACCAACACTCACCAACAGACTCCTCCCCTGCCCTTTTTCTCAATACACTACATTTGTCTGGCAGCATTTACCCCACCAGCACCTCCCAGGAACTCGCACCTCTAAGCTCAGTGAAGCCAGTGGGCTCTTGAATGTCAAAGGAATCCTGGTGTAACTGCAGCAAAGCTAGTCACGTAATAAATCCCTAGAGCCAAGGAGGAAAGTCTGGCCCTGCACACTGAATTGTGCGCCATCTAGTTCACAGAACCAAAGATAAACCAAACCAAACCAACAATATCCCGCACACACACCTTTATCGCCAGCTAAAGGAAGAGTTGAAAAATGCCAAGGACATGTAACCTTTCTGACCTTTTCTTTATTTCAGATCTCATCTGGCCATCAACAAGGTTACTGATGATGTTTTCCTTCTTAAATTCACCTCTAAAATTCTTTGCTTTCCTCTGCTACATAAGTACAATAGACAAAGCCAAGGATAGCACTGCAGTCCACTGATAAAACACAGAAACTCCCCTGCACGTTCTTGACAAGAGCAAGACATACTACTTAACATGCCTATGTACAGAAGTTATCATTTTTCACAGCTTGACAAAGTTGAATACAAGTATGTAAGACACGTTGCTATGCAAAATTCTCTTTGTCTCAAGGTATGTCCATTAAAAAAAAAAAAGACCACAAAACAAAAAAACAACTTATTTTGCTCAGCATTCAGACATTTACATGACAGCAGCTTATAAAGCTAAGGACATCGGCAAACACATAATCATTCTTCTGTAAGGGACTTTGTCTTGCTTTATGGAGACATGAGCTGACCCTAGGAGATGCTCATCACCCTTCCCTACAACTAGCCTTCTGAATACCTGGTGGTGAAATCTGGCAGTTTATACAGAAATACTGTCCGGCTGCAGGCAGAGCTGCACTCCCACTGTCCCAGCCGGAGGGGATCCTTCTGGTCAGACCCACCACAGCAAGCAGGTCTGCTCCTCAGCTTACGTCACACCGCTTGCAAAACTCTTTCAAGGTCAGCAGGACTTGTATTTCTGAAATGGACTGTAGCACTAGGCCCTCAGAGATCCAAATCTATCATCAAAGTGAGTTCAGAGCACAAGTCTTGTCTGCTACTGATGCTTTTGTAGTTGCCTTTCAAAATTACTTTACAAAGCACGCACACTGTGGCAAATAAGTATCACACTAACGAAATCCTGCTAGTCAGTCATTTCTGATGGCGATGCTATTTTAACTGAACTGGAACAAACCCTATAAAGTGAAGTGACAGCTATAACATTTTCTTCTTTAACAATAAATGGAGTCACGACAAATCATTTTAAGCTCTGGCTTGGATTTTGCTTTGTTTAATCTGAGAAATGTCTTAAAATTTTATACACCCCTGCTTTTCATGGCTGTCTCTTTGAACTGCATTTTACTTCAAGCATTAGATAAATTTTCCATTTTGATGAAGCTTTCTACTGCTAAGTGTTGAAGCGATAGCATATTCCTCGCAGAACCTGATTAGATCATGGCATATCTGGTTACACACTGATATCCCAGGGGACCAGATCTGCATGCAGAATTTTAATGGTAAAACAAATAATTAGAGCAGTGACTTGTGTTTCAACAGTATTACAGGGAAAAATCAATGATACGCATTAAATGTTCTGCTCAATGTAACCTGCACTAATCTAGAAATCAAAGTAAATCCAGTCTTGTTCAAAACAAGGCGTAGCTACTGATATTAGCAAGGGATGGATCTTGCAAACCCTCACTTTGTCCACGGAAGTCCCTATTATTTCAGTAGGATTTTATGTCAGAATAAGTACATGTATAAACATGATCAAGCGTGGCCAGCAGGTCGAGGGAGGTGATTCTGCTGCTCTGCTCTGGTCAGGCCTCACCTGGAGCACTGCATCCAGCTCTGGAGCCCTCAGCACAAGAAGGACATGGACCTGCTGGACCGGGTCCAGAAGAGGGCCACAAAAATGATCCGAGGGCTGGAGCACCTCTCCTGTGAGGCCAGGCTGAGAGAGTTGGGGTTGTTCAGCCTAGAGAAGAGAAGGCTGCAAGGAGACCTTATTGCAACCTTCCAATGCTTAAAGGGGGCCTACAGGAAAGATGGGGAGAATCTTTTTAATAAGGCCTGTTGTGACAGGACAAGGAATAACGGATTTAAACTAAAGAAGAATAGATTTAGACTAGACATGAGAAAGAAGTTTTTTACAATGAGGGTGGTGAAGCACTGGAACAGGTTGCCCAGAGAGGTGGTGGAGGCCCCATCCCTGGCAACATTCCAGGTCAGGTTGGATGGGGCTCTAAGCAACCTGATCTGGTTAAAGCTGTCCCTGCTCACTGCAGGGGGGTTGGGCTAGATGACCTCTAAAGGTCCCTTCCAGCCCAAAGCATTCTATGATTCTATGATTCAACTGATTGCAGCAGTAGGCTCAAAATAGTATTAAGGTTCATTAAACCATTTGTCCTTTATTGTCTGATCTACAGCCACTGGCAACCTGAAGTTGCAGAAGAGGTACCTAAACTTGACCACCATGGCCAATATGCAACACAGTGCCAAACACTACTTAAAACTATGTAAGTCAAGAGAGGCAGAACAGTTCTCACAGCAGAAAACTAAGGTGAAAAACTTGTCAGCAGGCAGCTTTTAGCTATTGGTAATGCAAAACACAGAGAAGAGCATGTAGGAGGTGGAGGAAACACCACAGTTAGAAGTGGCTGAACATTACAAGCAGGATAGTTTAGAAAAAATATTTTTTCTTAATTAAGGTCTTCATGCACATATTTGAGCCTAAAAATGGGGACTCCCACAGGTAATGTACAGAGAAAAGCACACATTGCACTGAGAACCTCCATGTTCTGTAAGCAAAACAAGGAGGCCCTATTAAGTACTACAAAAAGAAAATAAGGCTTGACTTAACTTGGTTGACACTGAACTACGCAAATGTCAGCTATTCAAGAGTATGTAAAGATTCCTCCTGACTGAAAAATACAGCAAATGTTTTGTCTTTCCACATGTATAAGTAATTTGAACAGATCATTTAAATATTTATTTTCATCATGCACTCATCTACATTGCCTTTGCCTTCATCCTGCCCTCTTGTACTAACCAACTTACTCATGTAACTGGGGGAAATTAAAAAACCTTACACTTGGCAGAACAAATTAGAGTACGCTCTTTTCCACTGTCATGCCCCAAATTGCTATGTTCCTGGTAATGAGAGAAGCATGTACAAACATACACTTGTTTTTAGCAACCAGGTTTCCTTCCAACTTTGCTTTGGTGCATGGGGACATTCCCATCCTACTTTGCTGCTGGGAAGTGGACTTGCAGGTTCTCTGTATCACCAAATCTCAGCTCCCATAAAGACAGGATGCAGACTACATTCAGAAATACTAATGCAATGATGCCTGCAATCTTTGGAAGATAGCAATGCTTGCACATCAGCTATCTTCATTATAGTAGGGCAGGGGACATGCTAACCAGATGTATGGGACAGTCTCTATGACAGAGACTTCACAGTCTGAGACATAGGGAAGCAAAAGAGAGGGGAAACTACTCATCCCGAGTCATTCAGGGATGACGAGTGAGCTGATATTCCTTGTGTGTAAACATACTTTCTCACCAGTTTACTAAGTGTCTAGCACTCTCTTAAAATATTGCACACTGTTTTCCCACTATTTCTACTATATCGTTGATCCAAGGAGACAAGGATGAAGACTCATGGATCAGGATCACAGGGGTGGCAAACAAGGGGTAAACATTATGTGCATATGCTACAGACTGCCCAGTCAAGAAGAGAAAGTGGACAAGCCTTCTTTAAAGAGCTGGAAGGAATCATAATTACAGGGCCTGTTTTCATGGGGAACTTTGAGACATTTGGAATAGTAGAACAGCAGGGCACAGACAGTCTGGAGAGCATCAAACACTTTTTTTCTGCAGCCACTCCTTTAAGCAGACAAGGCGCGCTGCTGGACGTGGTACGAATTAAGGAAGAAATGGCTAGGGACATGAAGGCTGATGGCAGCCTTAGCCAAAGCGACTATGAGGTGATACAAGAATTTAAAATACTGAGGAAAGCAAGGAAGGCAATAACTGAATAAAGATCCTGGATTTCAGAGCAGCAGTCTTAGCTTGTTCAGGAAATTGGTAAGTGGTAGCCTGTGGGAGAATTACCTTAAATGCCAAGGGACTCGGAAGAAATGGTTGAAATGGAAAGACAACCTCTCTAAAGCGTATGAACAATCCACCCCAGTGTGCAAGAAAACAAGGAGGTAAGGCAGGAGGCAAGTTTGGCAGAATGGGTAACTCCTGAGTGAGCTCAAACTTAAAAAGCCATGCACAGAAGGTGTAAGCAAGGACAGGTTCCCTGGGAGGAACAGAGGAGGAATGCAAAGAGAGAGCTAGGAAGTTCACAGCTTGGCTGGAATTCCTGCAAGGGATGGGAAACCTGCAAGGGATGGGAAAGGCAACAGAGAGCTCCTGCACACACATCAGCAGCAAAAGGGAGCAAGGAGAATGCTGGCCCACTGCTGAACAGGGCAGGAGACCTCATAACGCCCGACAAGGAAACTACTGAAGTACTTGGTATCTTCCTTGCCTTAGTCTTCACTGGCAAGGTCTGTTCTCAAGCACCCCATGTCTCCCTGCCTAGTACCTTCTTTTTTTCAAACTGCTTCTCATTAGTAAAAGGTGACTGAGTTAAGGCCTACTTATATAGGTTAGACACATATAAGTAGACAGGACAAGACAGGATTCATCTGAACACACAAAAGGCACAGGCCAAGATCACCGTAAGGCTGCCCTCTCACCTTTGACAGGTCATGCTGACCAGATGAGGCAAAAGTTACACTCATCTTCAAAACAGGAAAGCAGAAGAATCCAGGGAACAACAGTCCATCGGATTCATTTCAGTCCCAGGGAAGATCACAGAGCAAGTCCTCACGGAAACCATTTCCAGCTTATGAACGGTAGAAAGGTGACTTGGAACAGCTACTATGGATTTAACAGGAGCAAATAATGACTGGCCAACCTGACTGCCCTCTAGGACAGAACAACTGGCTTTAGGGAAAACAAAATTTTCCTTTTACTTCAGCAAGGCTTTTAACACAGTCTCCCTTAATATGCTAACTGGGAAGACACCAACAGACAAGTGCACTATAAGTTATGTGAAAAACTGCTTGGACCGTCAGGCTCAAAAGGCTGTGGCTGAAGGTTCAAAGTCTTAACTTGCAGCTGATTACAAGCCAATTCTGTTTAATATCTTCATCAGTGACACAGACAATGTGATGGGGAGCACCCTCAGCAAGTTTAGAGGTGAAACCAAGTTGGGAGAAGAGGTTAATGCTCTGGAGGGGAAAGTTGGTATTCAGAGAAAATGCAGCACAGCAGAGAAGCTGGATGACAGCAACCTTAAGAAGTTCAAAGGCAAGATGGACCCAGCACAGAACCCCATTCAGTAGCACAGCTGGGGACCAACTGTCTAGAACGCAGCTCTGCAGAAAGAGACTTGTTCACTTGGACATACAGAAAAAGCAACTTCCCCGCAAGACCAGTTAAGCCCTGGAGCAGGAGCCCAGCATGGCTGGGCTCTGTATCCCTGATTCTCAACACTTGGCTTGAAAGCCTCATCTAACTTGGAGTTAGCTCTGCTTTGAGCAGGGGATGGACCAGATGACTTCTGGAGCTCCCTTCCAATGTAAATTATTCTGTGTTTGCTTATTCCCCCTGTTCCCCAAGATACAAAAGATTAATTTCTTGTCTCTCAACCTTAGAAGCAATTATCAGCAGACACTGCACCAGCCATGATCCAAAAAAATGGAAGTGGCTAGTTTCAACCACCAAGACATTACATTTTCATTAACTTAGATGTGGCCAAACACTATTTAGATATTCAGGAGTAAAATGTGTAGTATCACTTTGCAAGAAAACAGCTGCTAGTACTTTTACTAGGGAGAAAGTCTCCTGTTTTCTTTACTGAATTCCCTTAATGGGACAGTTGGGAATATACCCCACTACAGCTCAGCTGTGGACATATTTATGGCTTCCCTGGAGGGCTGAATCCCCCATTTAAAAAATAATTGGGCTCAATGCTGAAAAAAGTCCCTCAGGGAGAGGGCATTTCAGTTAGGAATTGTTTCTTCAGTCCCACAGAGATTTACAAAGAGGCACAGCAAAACTACTATTTTTGGTGGCTAAATGTTAACATATCATTCATAAAGCAGGCAAGCGTAGCTGAACCCTGCCTTTCCTTTGCCTCACTCTTGGTTCTGACCATCCCCTTTAACAAACACGGGGTAAACAGCACCTAAAATAGAGGTACTGAATCAAACAGCACTGCCCAGCATGCTCCTGACAGCAGCAGCCACACCCTGAAGATCCACAAGTCACAGGAAAACCACAGACAGAAATAAAGTTTCACAGTTTTTGGCATGTTTTACCTCAGGCTCCTCCTGTCTCTGCAGTAGGAGTTACCCAACAGCTGTTGGAAGTGGGCTCTTGTGCTACCACTCTGGGTGTCATTAAAAGCTTTACCTGCTGTTGTCTTCCCATACAGAGGAGATGACATCCCTTGGTGACCATTGCTGAAACCTCATATGGGGTGCAGTCTCACTTTTTTTGAAAACATCCTTGTCAATGAGGGCTATACAGTGACTGACATCAGATCACAACACCTTTCTTGGATGTTGTGGAGAACAGCTAGGACAAATTCCATGACCTCTGGCACACAGGAGACCAATATAGGTATTCTCCCAACCTCATTTGGTCTGTTCCCACTGTCTTGTTTGGCCTTAAAAATTAATCAAAGAAAAACAACTCCCTATGAATCTTTACCTAATCACACTGCTATTTCAAGGAATAGCAAAGCCTAGTCACGACCACTAGATTTGGTGTACCTCAATATTTTGTTTTACCTGCTTTTTAAGATGGCTAAGCACTGTTCTCCACCAAAGCCACAGCACATCTCAGGAAGACAAAAGGTTTTACCAAGAGCAATGCAATTCAGACTTCACAGTCCAGTTACCTTTAGCATTTAAACTGCTTGGGTGATACAAGCTTTGTTTGGTAAAAATATTACCCAGGAGAGCAAACCAAAAACAACTGGGAAAAAAAAGAGATTATAGATTGTGCAGTGACCAAGCTTCTCAACAGGTAACTGTCCACTTATCAGGTGTTCTTCCAGTGTTCATCACCAGTCATGCACCCCTGACACCAACCAAAGGTCACAGGGCTTAGCCACCTATATACACTCAGCACTCCATGATCCAAAGGAATGGGAAAAGAGGCAGACGCTACCTCACATAATGCAAAAATCCAGATAATGAATAAGCCATTAGAGTCAGAACAAGAGTATATGTGTATGACCCATTCTTGCATACACAGGCCCACCGGCTATGTATCTGATCACATTAAGTTATGGTCTAATGTGTACAGACAACTCTCTGCTACTCATAAAACCTCCTTCTAGACTCATAAACTCTGTCAAAACCCTATGAGAAACAGCTTGGTTCTCCAAGCACCATGCTGCTGTTTCTAGGTAAAGCAGTGAAAGATGCACAGGCAGCCCCAGGCAAGTCAACATACATCTGGTGAAGAGGAACTGAGAAGCCTAAAACTACCCCTCTGCAGAGAGACTAGGTAGCTTTCTCCCTGCAATCCCCAAAACTTTTCTTTTGTTCTGTGTCTGAATTAAGAAGCCTGCAGAGACTGAGCTGGCCACCTACCAGGTCTCACCCACCTGAACCCCATGGTCACAACAAGCCAAACTGCCATAGTTAGCCAAGGGTGCAGGTACCTGGCAAGCAAGTTCATCCACAGTCTCGCCCCGCCACCTCAACCTCCAACAGTTGCATGGGATTTTGACAACTCCCTACCCGCAAGCAGTTCCTCATAAATTAGCCCAGCTTTTCAGACAATGCTGCCTGCCGTGCCAGCAGGATGATGCATACCTTTTAGCTTTCTGAAGGCTCAGGAAACCTTCTCAATGGAAAGCCGGAGCAGTGGGTGCTCTTACCAGAGTCCTGGCCACCCAAACAACCACACATTCTTGTAACTTGGTCTCAGCATGGAAATCAGGATTTTCATTAAAAATAAAGTCAGACTTTTCTTTACGAGAGGAACTCTTTATAATATGTAAGAATATCTGGGTTTTATTCAAGTGAACCTTCTAATCAGAAATTAAGAAAAAAATATTTTATAAGCCTGCATTTTGTAGGTGGTGAGCTAGTCCATACATAAATCAAACCAAATCACCCCCTCTCAAGCAGTGAAAACAGAAGAGCTATTTCATTTTTTGTATATAAAGCTCTGAAGTTTCTATTAAAAAAAGACAAACCAAAATGAAGACTTTTTAAAATAAGCCCATTAAACAAACTTGAAATGTCTGTGAGGTAACATGAACACTAATCATTCCACTTCTTAAATCAAATCTTTTTCCAGGTCACACAGCACAAACAACTTTATATCCAGACAGTTAAATCTTTCAAAGTCAACAGTTTTAACCTGTTAAGTAAGCATTTTAATGTTTTCAAAGTATAACTACAGGAATGAATTAACCTTGGTTTTTTATGGGAGATTACCAATAAAGTACGAATCCAGAGCCCAATCCTAAGCATACTTAACCATTTAAATGGTTTTAATCATGTGCATGAATGTCTGCAGGAAAAAGCCCCATTTTGCTTTAGCTTCTTTCAGAAAAACAGAATTCCAGATTGCTTTGGAGTTACATTAACACCAGCTAAATTGAAGTCATCAAGTATCTGGGAGCAAGAAGAGGCAGGCAGTGACAAAAGAGAAAATGTATTCTGGTCGTGTTTAAGAACATAAACAAAAAAGGTGCAGGAGTGACAGAATGAAGCTTTTAAAGCAACATTTGCTACACCACTATTAACTTTGAAAGAATTTAGATGCTGCTGCAAATACAGCACAATCACAATTGCCCCATCAGAAGTCTACTCCCCAGTCTGCCCACGTCCTCTGTGCCAGTCCTATCGCCTCCAACAAAGTCTTCTCTTCCTCCGCTTATATCCCCTTCTGCCTTGAAGACCTCGGTGATAATGTGGGAAAAGGAAAGGAAATGTTTGCTTCCTTCCCTCCCCATTACTTCCCAGAACCCCAGGCCGCCCCCCGCCTCATTCCCCACCCTCCTCCTGCAGGAGATAAAGGTGCATTTTCCCTCTGCCACCGGGTGAGTCCCAGACCGGCCCTTGGAATTGCACATAACCATAACCTGGACCTTGGTCCTGTGCCTATGGACACAGCACCAGGAGTCTGTGCTGTGCTGCCTTACTGCGACTCTCACTGCAGACAAAGTTGTGTGTCAGACAATCTGAGAAACCAGATAGGTGCACAGTAATTAGTATGCAAACATTGTAGCATGGTTTGCTTGCAAGGGTGAGCAGAACTACTTTGTATTAAAAACCACTTCAAAGTCATGTTTTGTCAACCTCTGCCAGACATGGTTTCTAATA
Source organism: Pelecanus crispus (assembly GCF_030463565.1). Classification (NCBI taxonomy): domain Eukaryota; kingdom Metazoa; phylum Chordata; class Aves; order Pelecaniformes; family Pelecanidae; genus Pelecanus; species Pelecanus crispus. The sequence continues at coordinate 16,871,743 of NC_134676.1, forward strand.
CTACTTCTGCCATAGGTGGACCTCTGCATTTCTCAGCCAAAACATCTCCGTTGGAGCGCCTTAATCCACAGGGACTGTCACAGCACAACTACAACAGCTGCATCGACTACTGGATCAATGAACACAGCCTAGAACTGCACGTGGCAAAGTATAAAACATACAAAACCCAGCACAAAGCAACTGCTCTTCGTCAATGTAATACAGAACAGAGAGTTTATCCTTCAGAGAATCACATAATAGTGGAGTTTGGAAGAGACCTCTGGAGGTCATCTGGTCCAACCCCCCCTTCTCCTGAGTCCAAAGAGAAGTGAAAGAAAGAAAAATATTTGCACAGATTACTACAAATCATTGAAGACTGCTCAAAAGGACCTGTCTGAACCAGCCTCTTAGCTAGGAAGAAAGAAGAACTGGTAGTCCATCAGTCTGGAGATGGCATCCTGTATCTAGTGACCAACTTTCAGACCTGGAATGACTCTATGTTTTTGTCCTCCCTATAAACAAAATTTTCATGCACAAGACAGGATTTTAAGCTACTGCTTACTCTTGTTCCTCTAGTATCTCCTTATCACCTATGAAACACTCCTGAGGATCATTTTGGTTTGTGATTTTGAACATGGCTACAACTGCCTCCAAGGGGAGCCTACAGCTGTTGACATTGCCAATAATCTCCAGGGCCATGACAAGCTGCTCTTGACTCAGGCCGAAGCTGTTACCATTTTAAATTGTTCTTTAAGAGACAGCTTGTGGACTATGGCAGTGCCTGCAGGGAAGTGTTTCTGGTTACTAGACTGAGCCAAGATCAGTGCCTCACCTAAGCACAGCTTCTTTCCTGTAAGGAACTCACTTCTAAAATCGAACAGGTTGGGAGGTGGGGAAGGATCTACTTGGCTTTAAGGCCCAAGATAACTGGCAATTACCACACTATGACAGGCAAGCTTGGCTCAAAATCTGATTAGGTTACTCAATATTCAATTCATACTAACACATTTAGCGTACACAAAACTACCCACATTCAGACTCTTCAGCTCCCTCCTGCAAACGCAAAGACCAGCTCCTGTTGCTCTTAGAACACTACATCAGTTAATTCCACATTTCAAATTCTCAACACTCTGTTGAAAAGTAAAGAAATAAGAAAAAACAAGCTGTAATTATATTTCTAGCTCTCCAAACAGTGGGAGCACATTCACAGCTATGGACATCACAAGGCCAATTCTGCTAAAGAAACTATTCTTTAACAGAAAATTAGCACATGCTGCCCTCCTGAGGGCACATTTCCCCTCTTACTTGGTAACTTCCTTACTGTCCTGTAATTAGTTGTGTAGGAGGAGGTGCTATAATGTTTTCTGAGACACTGCTAAGTGTAGATAGCCTCCCACCTCTTCCCAGTCAAACCACCTCCAGACAGATTTCCTTGCAGACTTCAAGCAGGCAGCACACAGAAGACAGCACAGTGGAGCAGTACATGAGTGGCGGGGGCTTTCCAGGAGCCCCAGATTACTGTACTCTAAAAGCTCACCATTAAGGGAATTATTAGTTTCATCAAATGTAGGTTCTAAACAAGCCAGTCTTTACTCAGACAAATGTAAGATTAACACCACTGGAAACCTGAAAACGGGCTGCACGATCAGGCCACAGTGCAGAGTGGAGCAGGCTAATTCTCACATTTAATCAGCTCTGTGGAGACCTTGCCCAACACCACAGTGGCAGCAGGGCAAGCTCTGGGCAGCACCGCTGCTCACAATGTCTCCCCATCTCCATGGCCCCAAGAGCCAAGCGCAAGTCAGGCCACCAGATTTCCTGCAGATATCTAAATGCAAACAGCATGGGGAACATTTTTTCATTATAGACATAGAAGTGGAAAAGATCATGTTGGAACATTGAGAGAATCAGTTGGTGTGCCTTCCCCACTATTTTTTCCGAATGTGATCTAAACCTCTCGCCTGTGCACAGAAGAAAAGGTGGAGGAGCAAGACAGTAATATCACCTGTGCGTACACCAAATGCAAAAAAAAAAAAAAAAAATCACTGTTGGATGTTTGTGCACCGCACTGAAAATTTTAGAAGGTGCAAAAGCTTTAAAACTTTTACAGCCTGCCCTACAATAAGCCACAAATTAAAAAAAAAAAAAAAATTATTTGTTCAGTCAAGTGAAACTGTAAAGATGATTTGACGATGGTTTGTGAGCAGACACATAGCACAAATTCTGTCATAGAAGAAGGCTCCCTTCACCTATCCGGCTAAAAATCAGCAGGATTCATGGAACAAGAACTTCAACTCAAACTTACAAAAATCAGTAAATCGGCTCTTTTTTCTGACACAGCAAGAGTAACTACCAATTTTTTTTAAAAGAATCTTTACATCACGATTGATCAAGCACCTAAAACATATAGTTTAAGATGATCAGAAGTTACAAATTTCAACAGCAGACTGGACACAGCACTATGGCTTGCATGTTGCAGGTGAAGCACTGTGATAGGCAGACTGCCACAGCCTTCTCATTTAGGAATTTGATTGCCTATACGAAGATTGAATAGTATATTCTATATCACATTAATAAGCATCACATACAACCTTGTATTTTATGGACAACTATAATCTGAAGACAAAGTAGCTATCTAATCACTTAGAAATAAAATACTTGGGGGCAGAGCTGTAGCTACTGTCTATCACCAGCACTCCACAAATGACAATCCTTTCAAGTTTTGCATTTTTGGGAACACTGCAAACAAATCTACTATGCTATTTTTAGTTTTTGCTCTGCAAGCTCCCTGCTGCTTGTTCAGATACATCAGAGATCTCTATCAGATCTGACATGTTAGTTAAATGCTAGTGTCAGAAGTACCGTATTAGCTATCTTTCTTCTTAATTCAGGGACTAGCATACAAGAATGTGAACATTTCAGGGAGGAAAAAATAGCAAGAGGTATATCGGATTCTAAGCATAAAATTAACGTGCCAGGAATAGTTTGGGGCGTATTGTATTCCAGCACCAGCTCAGTGTGGCTGAGTATGCCATCACTATCCAAGTCATATCTCCTGGGGCAATCAGTGGCACTTGAATTGTGAGTCAATAGCTTTGGGACTAGCGAGAAGCTGTGATGACCCTGGGCAGCTCTGCTGAGCATGCGAAATGGCATCTCCCCACAGTGAGTGCCTTGCAATCATAATTCTTGTTCATAACCCTAATGCTACCATTGACAGGACAGCCTTGAAGGGCAGTATGCAACTGAGGAGGCTTATAAAAAGAGAACAGGCTGTCGATCTGTTCATATCTCTTCCTCTCCATGCACAGAGAAACAGAGATCATTACTTGTTATGTATAGCCACAAGTAATTCAATGTTCATGATCTAGAACAGGATCAAATCAGACAACCTCTGCCTCTTGTGCTTTTATTTGATTTCTTTTCATGGAAAACAGCCTTCAGTACTCTTGGTAACAAGAGGAAATTGCCCTTGAAATAATTGCTTCTGATTACACAGATCTCTCTCTTGCCTCTTATTGCATCTTTTCAGCAACACAGAACACTTTGGATATTTGATTTTGCGTTTCCCCTATCTCTTGCCTCTCCCCTCTTCTTTGATGTACATTTTTTTCTCTGGTATACACAGTGCAGCCCTTTCCTAACTCATGGCTGCATTGACACATGTGTTAGCCTCAGTATAGTTCTTATTTCATTGTGTTCTCCCTTCTCACTTTCTTTACTAAAAATAAACCCCACAAACAACCAAACAACAGTGCAGTATTTTCTATTAAACCTGAGCATCACTACTGAACAGTTCTAGTGATCTTTTAGCTGACAAAAATTACTTGCACAGCATATGTAGTTTCTGCATCTTTACCCATTATTTTAAGGTCAAGAAAACCAGGAGTTGTGGCTGGATAAAATTAAATTGCATTACACTGGATAAAACGAAATTGCATTGCAAGCCAGTGGAAGAATGATGCCTTAAAACAGGTTTTCTATTACCTTTAAGATCCCTGCAAGAAAGCCACTGCAATCTGAGATGGATCTCCACAAGAACTTTAAAGGCAAGATTTTTAATTCGTTTGTACAAGCATCAAACTCTGCTGCAAGGACACCTGCAACGCAGAGAATAAGGACTCCTTCTGCACTGTAATGAGTGCACTGACAGTCAGTTTATCAGCACTCCAGGCTGGGCTGTCCTAGGCACAATATTGACAGAGTTTTCTATTACCATGCAAGAAATCCAGGCTAGATTCTTTTTCATTTTCTCAGTCACTGAGCTTGAAAAGCTGGGACAAATCTGAGCAGCTAATCTGATTCTTGTCAGAGAAAGCTGGGAAGGCAGGTGGGAGAAACATTTATTCCTTTTTCTGAGTTGGTTTGCAAAGGCTTTTGCATACAAACCGTCTTAAAAGACCACTTTTAATAAGCTGTCCGTACAAAAACTTAGCCGACTGTGCAAAGGCTGAGAGACAACAGAAGGATGTAAAATACTGCAAAGGAAGGGGAGGAAGAGGGGGAGCATGTAAGGTGTTATATTTTGACCATTCCCCTTGCTCTGCACCTTTCCTTATCCTTTGGTTGCACCAAATCTTCACATCAGACTTACTTCTACTTTTGTGTATTGGCTGGCATATTTGACAAACTGCTACAAACATAATAACTCCCTTAGCCACTGTGCTGAATGCAAGACATGTCTCCCAAGACTAGGTGCTCTAGAAGAAGCCTTTCTCATGCAAGGTCTCCTCAACTATAAGCAAACACACTGTAATGTTTGACTTCATGTTCACTAGAGGGAAATAATGAAATATTTTCCCTCAAGCCCTGAGATGTGAATGGAAAACACTACATCTTTTCCAAAGCATTTTTTTTCCTGCAAAAATCCAGAAAAACTGCCCTAAGGACTTGAATCCTGAACATTAGAAAGGCCCAGCTATGTGCGTACAAATGGGGTATCCCTCCAGCACAGGGGGTCCCCCACAGTCAGTTTGTAACTAAACAGGGTGCAAGAGAAAGGGCAACCGGAGCAGAGTCACTAGGAGGAATCACGTGGGCTCATTCAGCTGGCCGTAAATATAATCCCTCCACCAAGCTACCACATCAAGATGTCACTGGCCTTTTCAAGCCCAGAGGTCTGCAAATACAGCACAGCTCTGCTTTACCACATACAACCACCGTTTTACAACATGATTCCCTGGGAAAGTACTACAGAAGAAAAAACCTTTCTAGGAGGCCTAACTGTCTCTTCCTCATAATCAGTATTTGTCTTTTACATCCAACTGCAAAACAAGGAAAATAATCTCCTTCAAAGACTTTGCATGTGACTGTTCAAGATGGTTGTGGCTATTGTACAACATCGGCTGCAAAGCGTCATGAACCATCTCTGGGTGCTAACAGGCTCAGAGTCTGTCGTCATCTGATGGTCCACGATGACAGACAGAGGTATGAGGTAATCTGCCACCCCTTCTTCCCCACAGGTTCACAACTTGACTTCTGAATAAGGTTAAACCCTAAAATATGAGGTTTAATAATACCCCTTCCAAAGTTTTTGTGCTTTTAATTATAACTCTGAATAATCTTCCTATCCACACAAGTCACTCATTTCATTTTTGACCTTGAAGACCAAGTGATATCACAAAAGAACAGGAAAGAAAACACAGCAAAACACCAGAAGCCTAAAGAAAGGTCCCAATCTCAACCAAGAGACAGGAAATGGGACTCACTTGGATGCTATTTTAGCTGGTAGATCAAATAAAAAGAAAAACCCCACACTGTAATACAGGTAAGAGTTACAAGAGCTACTGTTGGAAGAGTGTAGGATTGTAAAATGTGTCTATCAGCTACACCACCTGGTGCACAACCTTTCTGGTCCAGAAACATAAAGAGACTAGTAATGTCATTTTGCAAACAGAATGGCAACAAGTAAAGACACACAGAACAGTGAGGATTCAAACTTCCAATGCCTGCCTTTTATTCATCTCTTCTACCATCACTGAACAGGCAATTTAAAGCTCTGCACGATCGATCAACCTGAAGTCCCATCAAACACACTGTGCCTAGCAATCCAATTTCAATCCAGTTCTGCTTGCATTATTTGCTGCTAACAGCATCCCTGCTTGATTCAATACAGCAATCAAATAAGCCACTATACAATACAGAGGACTCTAAGAAATGAATGAAACAAGTTATAGAATAGCAGTATTCCATTTCCTAAACTTCCAGTCTACAGTCCACACCAGATTCTCAGTTGGTATTTATCATTATAGCTCTAATGACCCATTAGGCCAATTTAGACTGCTGCAGATCTGGCTGTTAGAGTTTACCATTCAGCATTAAGAAGTCAATGAAAAAGCACAGGCAGTACTATTGGTTAAATGAATGAACAGTCAGCTGATCTGCACTTTGTCCAGGGTCAGGATACATCTAATTTACACTGGATATGCTCATATCTTTAAAAACAATAATTAGTTTAGCTGTTTCATACTAACACTACATAAATACAACATTTCACAGTAATTTCCTAATATGTAATTGGATACTATCCTCATCCTTCCTCTAACTCATTTCAGCTGTTTTCATCCCCCTAGTTTAAAAGTTAACTTTGATACAGCAAAACTTAAAATTAATAAATGTATTTTAAGGACCTTTCAAGGCACCCAAACATGGAATATTTTCGGTCTTGAATGTGCCCAAAAAAGCTGTGTTTTCTCTGAACATCATGGCAATGACTGCAGTCCACCTAGACTGACTGTGTTTTGGCTTTAACATGACACTTCCTCAGCTTGGAAGTCAAAATATTGTTATCTGCAATAATCCCACAGCTGGTGATATTGCTAAAGCTGACGATATCGGTAAAGCTGACGATAATTGGTAAAGCTGACGATAATTGGTAAAGCTGACACTTCTATTGCAGCAATGATGCCAGCACAAATTCTTTCATGCTTCCCTAATAACTTCTGCGTTGCCCTGTTCTTCTGGGTAGAGATTGCCCTTATTACTCAGGCAGGAATATCACGGACCAAACTGCCTTAACATGCCCTTCCTCTTCACTCTCTAGCTCTATGCCATCCTTGGCATGAATATTATTTCAAGACATTTTCAAGGACTTGCTCAAGATGGCCCATTTCTGATCCAGTTGTAAGAGGATGTGAGTGGCTTGTGTGAAAGCCTTTTCTTTAAACCATTAAGTAATTCTTTAATAAAATGGCACTGGCAGACAGCGTCTTGGTTTAACAGTCCCACTCCACAGCCAAACACAATAGCAGCTGTTCCACACTGCTATTATTGAAGTTTTTCAACGAGACTGTCAAAGCTGAGTCTCTATCAGACAGTGTCTTTTCTTCTCTCTCTGCCTTTCTTCCAGTTACGGACATATATATTAATTCAGAACTTTGATGAATTTTGAGTAACTCGGATCTTTCAAAAAATAAAATCCTTGTTACTTCTTTTAGGAGCAGCTGCACTGGGAAAAAAACAATCCAGCAAGCCACTTGCAATTATCTAAAAGAGGATCAAGTTGGACAGAGACCTAGATTTTCGTATTGAACTTTGTTTAAAAAGCTTTTTGACAACATTAACGGCTCTGTTGGATGCAGAACCACTCTCCTGCTGGGACATCACTGAAACACATGAAGCCATGTGGAGCCAAAGCTCCCAGGACCCCCCCATCCCTCTGACACACAGTTGTGACCCAGAGCACAGTGTGGAAGACAAATTCAGTGCTTAGCTTTGGTGGAAATCTCTTCATCGCTCAACTGTCATTTCTGTAAAATGGAGGATATTAATATACTCTCTCCATTAAAAGTCTCCTAGTAAAAAGTGCCACATAGGAACTAGGCATAGCTGAATTTTCAGTTGAGGCCGTACCTGGTGCAAGCAGACACTCAGTCAATGGCTTAACAATATTCTTGTCAACGCCTGTCATGGACCTTAAGGATATCCCTCTCACCCACAAGAGCCACCTTGCTGCACTGCCGCCCTCCACCCCGCAAACCCGCATGCCTCGGGCAGCCAGGCAGCCCCTTGGTGCCGCTGCCAGTCCAGCAAGCCAAACACAGCTATGACAGCAGCTGCAGAGACTGTATTTCATCCTTGGAGGCACGCGGTGCTCCAGATGGTGCCATGAGGGGGACATCATCCTCCCTTCCTGCCCCATCAGCTTCCTCACTGACTGAACAGATCCCATGTACAACACAAGAGGCCTTTTTGCAGAAGTTTGGTTTTGTGCTGTGCTCACGACCATATAACATTCACCCTTGCATACGGTGAAAACGTTCAATATTTTAAGCACACAGTATCAAAATAATTGCATGGCAAATTATTTCTCACCTATGATGAACACCTAGTCCGTAATCTTCTGTTACTAGCAACAGCACTGACATGTAAACAAAGAATAAATACCTCTTATCAGAGTGCATGTTTTGAAATCTAAACATATTCATCAAAATTTAAAATTTGCAGGAAGCTCCTAAATCTGTTCCTGCAACTGGCAATCAGCCATTTTGTACATTATGTTACTGACATACTTTAATTAGCTCTAATTCACACATTATAATCACTGTCTAGAAAATTTGCAATGTACTTGTTATGAAGCAGTTTTGCATCTTTAGCAACACACAGTTGCTTTAATGTTATAGAAGTCACTAACACAACAAAAAAGATCTCTTTTCGCATCATGAATTATGACATACCTGTCTTCCAATTAAGTACTCTGGTTTTTTGAAAGCCACTTGCAAACTAATAGCTAAAAGTATTACAATCTCTCTTCACTGAACACAATAAAGAAAAGGGGATGAAATAATCCCTTTGCTATAGGGGCTACTATTTTTTTAACATGCATTTCAACAGGACACAGAAACTAATCTTCTTCAGTTCTTCTGAAAAACCTTCTGAGCATATACTGCTATCTTTCTGTTCCCAAAGACCTTTGAAACTCTGATTCACAGGAGTGTCTATTGCTGGGAGTCAGTGACATCCAGGCTCTTCCAAGTGAGATACACAGTTTTAAGCCTGGCGGTGCTTAACTACAACATGCAGTTATCTCTGCCATTGAAGAGGCAGGAATTTAAAATTGAAATTAAAGATTTCTACCCTTTATAATAGTGATGTAGCTGTTGGTGTTACTAAAGTTCAGATTTCATTACTATACAGTTTTTCAACATCCACAGTTGATTTCCAAGCATTGTTCCAGGCAGGTTTAATGCAGCCCAGTTATCAAGTGCAGAGTTTTATGAATTTGCTGGATCTGCTAGGTGAACCATAATTTCGCCTAAGTATTAAGAATAAAAAGCAAACCTGGTGCAGGTCAATGAAAGCCAAAGAAATAATCAGCACAAAACCTTGAGATGAAAAGCCTTTGAATTGCAAGCTATTTTGTCTGAGCAGAGACTGGCAATACAATGGCTTCTTTATTTGCTGCAGTGCACTTCAAGCATAGGTACTTCTCGCTGCAGGTGCTTAGCTGTCCCAAACAGAAACAATGCCAGAATTGCACCTGATCCCCAAGCAAAAGATATATTCTGCCTTGTGCCTTATTTCACTAACAGACCTCTTTCTGTGCAGCGGTACAAATCCACATTAAAGACTAATTGTTTCCTTCTTGCACAAGTGAGCCTCCTCTGAGGAACTCCAGAAACAAGATAGTTCAATTATTTGCATACAGAAAGCCAGATTTCGTGGCACTGATTGATTTTCACCAGCCAAACAGCAACAAAGAGGTACGCAAGGGCATTGCACTCTAGGCAGTAAATGAAGTGTTCAAGGATGACAAGGCAACTGTGAATGCAGGTGCCAGGCATGGGTTTGTGTATGATGCCACACATAAATGGTCCACAGAGAGCAACAGGAGACATACGGCAACCAATCTGTGCTGAAATCCATCCCTAACTGCTGCATGCTCTATTTAGTGGCTGCACACAAGGCACGCCACCCAAAAAGCTCACTCATCCTGTGCAGCAAGAAGAGCTGCAATGGAGGCAGAATCTGCCCCTCAGTGTAGGAGGAAAATGAATAGTGAGCAGAACTGCAGTCCCCACCCTCATGCCACCAGTTAACAGTTTTGCTGGTATGTGACCTTTTGTTTGCCATCAAATCATCTCCCTTGCAGTCAAATCATATGTTTGTCTATTCATCAGATCCTCTGAACATTCAAACCACCTGTTCACATACACAAAGGCTGTTTGGAGCCTTCCTGCCCTCTATTGTAGCAGCTCAATAACTAAGGCAGGGAGCTCCCAGCTGGGTATGAGCAGCAGAGAAACACTGCACAGCCAGAGGGGAAAGAGATGTCGGCAGAGCACACTTATATAGGGAGAAAATTAGAGTCTGGAAATTCAGCGACAAGTCATCCCTTTTCTTCTGAGTGTCATAAAAGAAAGATGCTCAGAATAATTACTACAATAGCGATGTTAAAATGTTAATTTGTACAGTACTCTGTGGAGCACGCAGTTCTGATTGACGTTTTGGCTGGAAAAGGAACCTTACTTAGCAATCTCTGTTTGCTGAATTAAAGCACTAATAGAGGCAGTTTGATAAAAATGATGTCACCCTATTTGAAACCAAGCCAAAGGAAAGAAATGTTTTTATGATTTTGCTCCTGCAACTGTACAGTGCTATTTAGACACAGAAAAGATTTCCAGGATCTCAGTATGGGTGGATTGGAATCCTCAGCATTAAAAATCATGGGAAATCTCTACAAAATTCTAGCAGTAAAACCATCCGCAGCTGAACACATGCTGTTTGCAGCAGCAGCAATGTGTTGGATACCTAATTTCATCACACAGATGAACATCCACTTAGCTGGTCCACGTTTATCACCCCAACCACCTCACCCAGTTGTAGCTGCTTAAAATTAAGCCTCTCATCTAAACTGGTACTGGTCATCTAAATTCCTGCAGAGATGAGAGAGAAAGAGAGGGACCTCTGGTGTGTACTTAACTTGTCCAGATATAGGTGTCTAATATCATAGAATATCTAATATAAGTTAGGATAATTCACCAGTGGAGGTGATTCTTTTTCTCCACTCTTTAAATGAGACAAATAGCTCACTTCAGGCAGCTAAAACTAGGTGAGATTAATCCCAGCATACATATCTCTACTATTAATGAATGCATCTTTAAAGGAAGGGAAATATTATCCCTGTATTACTAATGGGCATGTTAGTGTCTCAAGAGACTAGCCATACCTTAAAAGAATTTAAAGTCCATCTAAAGTTTAAAGTCTAAAACCATGACCCTGAAAACCCTTCTGTGGCAGACAGGCAAAGAGTAGAAAGTCTTACTTCTTACCACAGCATTTCCCAGGCAATGAGAGTTGCCCAGAAATTAGTCACTCTCATGAACAACTCTGTGCCAAAATGGCATATAATCCCTGTTGGATGCATCAACTTAAAATGTCCTTGCTCTAAATCCCTATTTAGGAACCAAGCTGTGAGTACACACAAGAGAACATGTGAAAGACCTGGAAGTGCTCAGTAACTCCAGACATCAGGCCACATGGTCCAGGGGGAGGAATATGATTAAAGGATAAGGGGTGTGTGTTGCAGAGGGGGTGAAAACAGTTCAGAGTGCAAGAAGTCTGGAAATCCAGGCTCATAATATTTCAAACTGAGCACCAGAAATGTTCAGTTTGTTTTTTTTTTTTTTTTTAAATTTCTAAACGTACTCTCCCATATTCAGCAATATCTCCAATTTTTTTCTCTCTCCCTGAGGTACAATTGTAGCAATGACATCTGTACTGGGATAACTTGAAGAAGTCCTCACCAAGAAGCATGGCTGCCTCGCTTAAGACACGAGTTGGAGAAACTTCTACAGAGACACACCACAGACAGCCTGTACCTCTGCAAGGATCTAACCATCTAAGGATAAAAAGAAATGCATGAAGTAGAAATAAAAATCAAAAGAGGAGAGCTGAAAGAAACACTAAGATAATAACTAACAGCATAAAAAAAAAGGTCACAGCTCATCAATTGCTTGCTAAGTGCTTCATGCTTTTCCATTATGGTAGAGCTCAATTTTAGGGAAAGACTGGAATAAGACTCCCACTCTGAAATACTGTTTTTCCCCCACAGAAAAAAGCGTAAGAGAAAAGGTGATGATGCTTGTGCGAAATGCCGACTCAGGTTCAAGAGAAGGGGCCATTACTACAGGAACACAGGCAAGAACCAACCTTCCATGGCTCCCAGGACTCACCGGTCAGGCTGAGGCAAACTGGGCTCTGAAACCAGGGGAGAGCACCCTGTGTTTGATGGGATGGGTAGGGAGGTGTGGACAAGAACAAAAGCATGGAGAGCCTGCAAGACCAGAGTTGCTGTTACAAGTCCTGCAGAAACACCTGTGGCGAAATGCACTGTTCTCTTTGTGCGTTTGCTCTACAGGAGCAGCGTAGAGAGTAAAGTACAGAGCCACACAGAGCCCAGAGAGAACCATCACAAACCCCACCTGAGAGATCTCTGTAAGCTATGAGACAGACATCCCACAGGGAGAAACAGCACATCACCTCATAACACTTTGTGCTGGACAAACTAAAATTACACAAGCCATCTTGGTATTTCTCTCCCCATGACATGACAAACAGTGCCCATATGGCCCGTCCTTGGTGGTATGAGGGAAAGCATGTTTTGGGATATGCCCAGCGCAACCAAGGCTGGACTCCATTTGATATCCAGACAGTGACACTTTCATGTTTCACAGACTGAGCTACTCAGACTGTGTTTATTCTTAGATGGCACTAGCATTAGATTAGTGTCAGGTTGTATTTCTGTACTTAGCTTGAAGTCTGCTGCTTCCATTTCAGGCCTGGAGAAAGGTTTCTATACCTAAAAGTTTACCCCATTTTTTCCAATTATAGCCACTGGTCTTCAAAAGATACTATCTATTCTACTTGCCTGGCTCTTGATATTCTTGGACTATCACAGCCCTAAGGAAACTACCACAGTATGGGAAGATACTGAATTTGGTGTCCGAATGGAGATTACCCAAAATGAAGAAAAATGAAGCCACATTACCATTTAGTTCTCAAATTTACACGCCATACCCAGAAGACCTATATCCCCGAACCTCTAAGTATTACTCATTTTAACTACTATATACAACTAGGTAGAGAATTTCAAACACTGAGAAATCATCTCTTTCACTCAGCTACTCAACTCCACGGGAAATAATTGAAACAAGAAATGTGCTCCAACACACTAAAAAAAACATTCCTGAAACAAAACCAAGCACTATAGAGTAAACCCTAAAACACTGCCAAAAGAATCTGATAACAGACAAAACAAGAAGAAAAAAAAAGAAATCTCATTAACATGATGAAAACACCCACCGCCAGCAACAAATTGACCTGGAAAGGCTATGAAAGCGTCAAGAAAAATAACAGTAACATCAGATTGGACACCCTTGGACACAAATTCGGAGCAAGTCCTTAAAAAGCCTATTTCTTGAACAGCAGGAGGCTAATAAAAACCCAAACCTCTTGAACTTTTAATAATTTTGTGAACCCTAAGTTTCTTCATTAAGCTAATCCCATCAACAGGTAACAAACTCAGCTGCCAGCTCTTAATGATACGGGAAACAGCACTTGGCAATCCATGGCAGTAATTTACTGTTTCCTCTGTCAAGTAAGTAACTATTAATCTCAGACTGCTCTAATATCTAAGGCTCCATCATTAAGATGAGAAAGAATCCCCAGAAGCTGTGTGAACTGTCTTGCTATAGAGGTGGCACCTGCTCGAAAGCAAAACCCTCCCTCCCCCAGCCACCTCCACAACCCCTCCCTGCACACATGCACGACTTTTCTTTTTGATATGCTATTGGCATCCGGGAAGACACACATGTTAACAGGCAGCTCATGGTCCAAAAGAAAGGAAAGATGCCTATAAATAAAAAGCTTTACATGTAGGCAAATGTGCTGATATTTTGTCTATGTTCTTCTTTCCAGCCGTATGGCATTTGAAATCAACATTTTTTTAATTTGTCTGAAGAAATGCATAGAAGGTCGGCTCAATCTCGTGCTTTCTATGGATTACATCACCTGACTTGATTGCCAAACACAGTTTAATATTTCCAAATATAGCCCCTGTATGTCTTTTTCTGAAGTCTCTCTGCAAAGGGCTGGACACAAATTTGGTTGTCCCTGTTCCCAAAACCAATCACATTTAGTGGCACATCCCCTCCTGTACACTCCTTCCCCATCCCTCTCCACTCCCCGTAACGTTCTGTTAGCAGCAAAGAAACAGGAGGAGATTATAACTAACATCAGGCACATTTCAGCTGAAGTCTGTTATAGCATTTTCCCACAAATCTATCAGTTATCTCCTAATAATTATTTATTTATGCATTTGTATCCAGACAGATAATCGCTTGTGTCACAAATGGTGCACAAAACTGACAGACAACTACAGAGTCTCGTAACATGGCTGTACTCCTGCTGCAAAAGGTGGCAAGTCTTACAGGCTTTGGTTTTGCAGAAAACATAATGCAAAGGTAGAATGGTGAAGCGAAAGGTCAGTCTGACCTTTACTTTGACAGGTTTTAGACATGAAAGGTTAAGACACGCACGAGATGTTAGCTCTGCCTCAAAGACTCCTTTCCAAGCACTCTATTGTGTAGAGAAACAATGTTTCTGCATGAGTACAGAGTCTTGAAATCATATTTTAACTGGCTTTACATAAATCAATGCAAGCCTCTCAGAGGACGCATTGATTTAAGCAGTTCAGACGGCAAGATTGCTGTAAGAGGCACCGTGTCCACACAGTGTGCTCGTCTCTGCCCACCCCGGGGAGGGGCCTGGCGCGGGCAGCAGACCTGTGAGGGCTGGCACTTGACAGCCATCAGCAGGGGTGATGCTCCCAGGTGCCTCCTGATCCCTGCGTGTTCCCACTGCGTGACAGAAATGGTCTCATTAGTGATGCATCATAACCTCATTTTTCTTGACTAGGGTTCATCTTCTTTTCATTATGGATGCAGTAATTAGTTAATGAGGAGGAACTGCCACGGTTAAAAGACTGAGTTGTAATGGAAGGACTCAATTGGGATGAACTGGATTTCAAAAAAAAAAAAAAAAGTGGAGCCATATAATCTGTTGTTTAATGGGAGACTTTGCAGCTCTCTCTGCCACACTGAAATTTCTGCATTTGCATTTGATATTACAGAGTTCCTACATTTTTCCCCCTGTCCCTCCTCCCAAGTAATGTACACCTCTAAACGAAATGAGAAGAGGGGATCAATTTTCAAAGACAGGTAGAAATTTAATTCCACAAGTACAGAGAAATTGTGAATAGAATATTTTTATCTAGGTAATACTCATGAGCCAGAACACTGACAAGGACATACTGTAAACTGCAGGCTCCAAAATAAAATTCCTGTTCTAAAATAGAAGCAGCACTATTTAATTACTTCACCAATTTGTCTTCTGGCAAAACTATCAGCTAAGTAAATAAAATATTTCAGTGTAGGGCTGTGATTCCTTATGGCTCTGGCTTTGGCCAGGTTGACAAATAAAACTAGCATAAACCTCCAAACCTTGGAGGCAAACAGTTATCTCATTAAAGTGCAGCACATTAACTTGCAGCCATCAGCTCTGCTGCGTGCTGTGCTGTGCATAAATTAAATGTGAATTCAGAAGAATTCTGGCTGGCTGTGTCTGACAAGCTTTATTACCGCGCATATACCAGAAACCATATCCCCAGTTTTGCAGGAAAAAAACATTAAGGAGGCAAGAGCAAAAGAGTCCAAGTTTATCTTCTCTGGCAGTGGAGTGGCTGATGCCAGAAATGGCCTCACATGAATGCTTCAATGGCAAATACACAAACAGAACTGATCTTTTGGACAACCACCAGTGAAGCAGATATTTTGGTGACCTACCATTAGCAGCTTCTCCTTGTGGCCATACCCAGTGAGTGGCTATTGCTTATGCAAATGCAGTCCATGCTCACTCAAACAGAAATGCAATCTGAGCACCAACTATGTTGTTTTCGCCTCAGTCAGCCACATATCACAGTGGCAGTCACTGAATAATGTATTTTCCTGGGGCAGAAGGAAGCATTTCCCCATCTTCATCAGTTCTTTGCTACTATTTCTTGTAGTGTTATTAAGCTCCTTTTTCCTGGCAGCATAAAGAGGATATAACATGTTAGCTGTATTTCATCCACTTCAAATGAAAACAACCTTTGACTATGAGAAACAGGGATTAACACTTCTTTTCCACTGTACATTGTTAAGTTCTACCCCACTAATGAAAACCAGGATTTGTGACCATCATTCTATATTTCCAAATACAGACATAATAGAAATTAATGAATTTTAATTAGGTGAAACCACCAGACAACCAAAACATGAATGAGGACAGAAGTGAGACGACCATCACTCTAGCTGGCTTAGGTCTTCCAAGCCACAAGCACAAACGCAGGCATTCAAGACTGAAGCTACAGCAGGTCAGTGATCCAGCACAAGGAAGGAAGGAACGCATAAATACATACCAACAAGTTTTGTATCTGTGCTTAAAAGGTATCATTGTTCAGAAGGGCTCAATATTAAGTTATTAATATGTGATCCACTGCATGAGCTCTTGAAGACCTTATGGCTGGATTAGCTCAATGGAAGCAGCATTATGTGACGACAGTCAAACAATATGCATGAGCAGAATTTGGGTCATTGGCATAACTATAAATAGAAGCACATAAAACCATTTTCTTCTACTAAACCTAACACCTTGACCTCCATGAAAGTAAAATCCTGTAGCTCCATGCTTATTTAAATGTGCATACACATTAAACCATATAATGTCAGAAAGTCTCTTGGACAAAAGCACATTGAATGCCAATTAGTTCAAACTGATGGGGAATTAAAAATTAACATTTTATTCATCAATATTTCAAAGCCCTATTAGGTTCCACTCAGTTGAGAACGTCCTTAACACACATCCAGCAGCGTCCCACAGAACAATCACAGCAAAGCTGAGGAGGATGACAAGCATTTAATTGAAGGAAGTAAAAGTACAAGGAGTTTGCCTAAAGCCTCCAAAGCCAGTGCCCATTTCACTGCCAAAAGTTTAATTCCACATCTGTAATTCCACACTTTGAAAAATTTTCTTACCTCTAATGATTCCTAGCAAACAAGGCTCCTGTGGCCATTTTCTTCGGTCTACAGATGTAAAACTTTCACTTCAGAAACAGCATCACAGTGAAATTAAGTAAGACTCCTCCTTCAGTCCAACTGATGATATATGCAGTTACAGAGATGACATCCATTTCATCTTGAAAACGTGGTCCATATATCCTTTGTGGCATTCTGACCTGGCACATGTTCTTCATGATACTGTCCCTGGAGAGGTGACTGCTCTCTCCACAACCATCACCATTTCTGAAGCCCTTCAAACACACCAGAACAACACTAGAACTGGAAACAAACTGTGGCACCAGGTGAATGTGGGTAATCTGACTTCATCATCTTACAAAATCCAATCTCACTGTAGTAGTTCTCTGAATTGCTCTTAACTTCTACTCCATGCCTCTTTTCTCAAGGGAGTTGAAATATCTCTGTGTCTGTCCACAGAAAGTAATTACTGATGCTTGGCAATGATGACTCCTGGCCAAAGATGACTGTCTTGCTAATGGTTCCTAACCACTGTACCAAACACAAATATTCAGCAGCCATGGGGAGGGGGGGAGAGGAGAGCAGAGAGAGGAGATACTGAAAATCACAACTCATAAATGGAAAATGGAAAAACCTCAAAGAAAAGACAGGAAGAGACAATGCAATAAAGCAGATCATCTATAGCCAAAGAGACCAGACAAGAACAGAAGACAAGGCTGCGCAAGGGGACAGAAATAGAAACAGAGTCATAATAACATACAGTGCAGGAGATTTTCAGCAGAGCCAAGGAAACATAGAGGAGGTTTTGCATATAGGCATTTGTTAGTTTAGTTCAGATGACCCATGCTTTAGTCTACAGGTAAAATACATAAAATGTGCTCCAGGGAAGCTTCTGCGTGAAGCTGCTGTTAATGGTCAGAGTCCTGAAGAAGCCCATCCGACACTGCTGTCCACACACAGATGGAGCTTTGCCAAAGGCATGCTTTAGCTACTAAAAAGGCTTCCAGGCAGAGAGATGGCACTTGACCTGTGGCCCTAAATCCTGTAGTTTCCTAACCTAACAGGAAGTATCAACACCGAGTTATTCGCAAGGAACATGCCCCCAAGTCAGGGTTACTGAGCTTAAGTGTAATCTTGCAAACATGAAAGATCAAAGCATGGGGCTGCTACAAGCACCTAGTAGCCACCTGCAGCGTGAAGGTGGGCTGCAGCTCTTACACGCAGAGGAGCTGGGGAATTAAAGCCATGCCCCATTCAAACAGTCCCCACTTCTTCAAGTTTGCTTTCCCCCAGCAGCTTTTTCCAGCCAAATCAGATAGATCATGTACAGATGTTGGAGAAAAAAAAAATTAATTGAGAGAAAGGAAATAATGGTCATTTATCTTTTAAATACCTGGGAGATGTCCAGACTCTACAGTAGAGTGTCTGTGCAAAGGTCTGGTATTTGAAACCTAACTTTTCTGGGGTACTTCATTTACAAGAAGTAAAGATATGAACAATCTAGTAAATAAAGATAATTTGCCTTGACAAATACACTCTTTTTTTTGTTAAACAGTACATCAATCACTACTATAAAGTCCCTGAGCAGACACAACATGTATGTTCTCTGAGAGTTCCCACGTGGGTTCTTGTCAGAGCAAGACAGGTATTGCTGCTCGACTGCTTCTGTACCACCTGGTGTAGGGTGCCCATGTGTTCAACAGTGCCACACATGTGGAGAACAGAGGAACAGAGAATTGGAGAAGACAGTGGCAATGTTTACTCTGAAAAAGGATTGTTCAGCTTTTGAGGGTTTCCTACAAAGACGTAAGAACTTTCTAAACAAGTTTTTCTTTTCTAGCTTGTTCATCTAGCACTTGAATTGTCCCATATACCTTCTGCAGCTTGCAAAATAAATTCTAGTTTCATCCCCTATGACCTTTCAACAGGGACTCATCACCTGAATGAGCAAACACAGAGAAACGTATGTACATGTATACAAACACACACATATGTACTGAAGTCAATGCAATGATTAACACATATCCAAATTACTAAATTGATTAATCAAGTGATTACTCTAGCAGCACGTGAAACCTAGCTCTTTATCCTTTGAAGGGGTAATCTGCTTTCTTGGGGAGGAAAAGTTTTGCCTCATCTTCAAAAAGGCAAACTTTGAAACAATCAGGATTTGGGCCAGAATAGTTTTTCAGTTCCTGAGACCTCTACTCTCAGTCACTCATCAAAAAAGCCCAGCAGCCAGTGCAACACCAAGAGTGGTCCTTTACCCTGGTTTTTTTGGTTTGGTTTGGGGGTTGTTTGGTTGTTTTCTTAAAAGAAATTAGGGTTTTACTAAAATTAGCCCTGTGTACGACTTAAGCGTGCTAAGCCACAGGTAGCCTCTCCCCTGGACATCGTACAACCTAGAACAGGGACAAGAGATGGACAAATGAAAGAATGCAAAGGAAGAAAAAGACAAATCTGCATAACACTACTGGTGGCAGGCATGAATGGAAAGAAAATTCATTTTTCAAATCCCTGTTCATGTTTATGTCAGGTTTGCATACCTGTTCCCAGTGCAGGAAGAGTACCACAGCTACTGCCAGGGACACCCCAGCCCTCTTACCTGAAGGGCTGGTCTAACGAGGAGCTGACTTACCAAAGAAACATCGTGCTGCTCTCTAGCAAGTGTTTGATCATGAAGATGTCCCTGCTCATTGCAGGGGGGCTTGGAGTAGATGACCTTTAAAAGGCCCCTTCCAACCTAAACTATTCTGTGATTCTACGATCCTACGTAACTGCAGAAATTCAACAAAAGTAACGTGTCTCCTAACTACTCTTTTCAGCATGTGAAGCCTGTGCCCAAGTACAGTGCAGGGCAGGCGCAGGCTCTTTAATCTTCAAGCCCTTTGAGTGTGCACAGCAGGGAGACGGACAGCTTGGACCAACCTGCCCCTGGGAGTCCATTATTAACAACATGTTTCAAACAGCTAACTTCCAGAATTTAAGAAACGCCAGTCACTAAAGCATCTCTCTGGAGGAAAGGCGACTGAGTAGTCTTGAAGTCCAGATACAAGTGATACTACTACTTTCACTCAGGTTTGAGGAGTTAAGTTAGCTACAAAGCCCTGTGTTCTGCTGGTTACAATATCTGATGAAGAGAAGGTAGTCTTTCAGGTACTTTTATTAACTATCTTTTAAATCAGTGGCACAGCTGGTGTCCAACACTGAGCCTAAGGACAGTGAATATTGCTGCCTCCAACATACCAATTAAGTAGTGATGAACTTTGAGCAGAAAAGTCATACTGCATTTTTACCTCTTTACCCTGAAGACCTATACACAGAGGATAATTAATTGAGAAGATCATTATAGGTGAAAGCCTAGCTCAAGAGCTGGAAAAAAACATAAATGGATTAATTTTATATATATAAATATATGCACACACAAATTAAAACAAATATAAAAATAATATATCTACTTTTCATTCATATATATATATATATGAATCAAAAATTGTGCTGGACTCCTTTGAATGGGAACCTAGAAAATTAGCTTGCAACATGTACAGCCACCTTTAAAAGGCTGTGATGGATCCTGCAATCATTTGTTACATCCTAATCCTATCCACTGCTCTCTCCAGGAATTCAAGAACATGTGCTGAAATCAGGACACCCGGACAGAGACAGACAGCACTCCGCCCTGCATTACGGGAGGGACATGTGTCACAAACATGGTCACATAACAGGGCCACTTTCAAAATGCCTTGCAAATAAAAAAAACTTGTTGTCCTCAGGGGAGCCCACATGCATTTACTTGAGGTTCAAATGGGCCATCTTAGGGCAACACGTACATGGACCTCAGCACTGACTTCTCTGAGAAGCGTGGTTTCTCTAATTCTGGCTTCTCGAGAGCATGGTTTCATGAATTCCAGGTGCATTTGAGAATCCACATTTAAACTTTTACCAGTTCCTGTGAAAGTAAACCCATATACGCATGTTACCTGAGCAAGTGCCAGCAAAAATCCCAAACTGACTTGTTAAATACTTTAAATACCACAGAAAAATTTTGCATTCTGTAAATCACCACCTGACATTAAGCACCTGGAAGCCTGAAAAAATATATACAGGTATCATTTGCTTCTTGGGAGTCCAGTGCTTGTGCTTTAAACAAGGAATTAAAAAATGTTTTGATCCACACTACCTTTACCTTTTGCTGATCACATATTGAAAAGATTCACTGCCTTTATATGGTTTCTTTTCATTATCTTGTATCTCAGCTGTTCATGTTCCCAGTTCTTACACATATTCCAAGCACACAGATTCACTCTTCCTATGATGTAGCTTAGCGCACAGTTTTCTTTGAAACAGTGAATTTGGCTGGGACTAATAATACTGTCTGCATTTTGCAGCCTATTTATCAGTCAGATTCATCAATTTATTCTCCTATGAGTAGCGGTGAATAAACTCCCTCAGATTAGCTTCACACACATAATTGCTTCTCACAAGAAAGGTTATATGAATGTTCGGGAAAGTTCACTGTGTCACTGGATTCAAGAATTACCTTCTCATACTTTTAATTTACTATATCCCAAATGTTTTTAACCTACTGAACCAGGATCACAGCCACATTGTACCCTATTCACCTTCTGACTTCTGTTTGGAGGATATGAGTAAGCTTTGAGAATTTGAGCTTTTATGAAACATCCTGAGAACAAAGCTCTACCTAAGCAACTCTGATACTGGAAGAATTCTACTTTAGCCAGAAAAACTAAACACAAGTTACAGCTGAAAACATGTTTTTCGCTGCTACACCCTGTCTACCCTAATCTACCCCACAACAGTCTGTTTATAACTTCATTCTAAACTGTCCATATTTGAGATCTTAGTCTGTTGAAGGGAAAATAAACATCCAAAGAAAAACCCTTATCAAACATTACTTTTTCTGAACAAAAGGATGAAAAGACAAAAGAAACTACCTAATCCCAATACTACAAAATAATGGTTTTAATTTTAAAAGATTGAAGATGAAAAATTTCATAAAGAATGTCAAAAGACAGTAAATGTCAAAAGACAGTAAGAGTAAGGAGAGCAAAAATTCTACAAGTCAACAGGATCGCACTCGCTGTTGTATAGGTCAATTAAGAAAGTCTAATGATTACGAAGGAAGAAATAAAATGAGAAAAAATCTAGTTATAAGAAATTGTTGTAGCCATGATTAACTGCCCTTAATTAACTGTGCCATAATTATCACTCCTTGTTCAACCTGGAGACCAATGTTGTGTCAGTCCACGTATTCTGTGCGTATTGTTTAAGTGAGTATTTTCAGATATCACTGCCTGTTTCTGGCTCCTAAAAACCAAACTTTTGCTCCTAAAAGACTAAAAAAGACTCACTGCTTCAGAGCATGTACAAGTAAACCAGTCATTTAGCCATCCAGGCAAAATTCCTCCTGAAGCAGACAACAAAATTGGCATTGCAGTGAAATACTCTTTCATAACCTTGTCAGGAGTAGTCTCTGCCTCTTGCAGGCTTTTTTTTTTTAAATAAAAGGACATGATAATGGTTTGGTTTCTGACAGAGATCTCAGAAGCCTCTGCAAAGTGGTGATACTACCACACTTTCCAGGTCTTGCAGGTAACAGGAAAAAGGTTATTTCAATCAGACCATTGATACAAAACTAACAAGACATGTTGTCCATTTCATAAAATATTTTCTATTTCTCAAATCAGCAAGAGATAACATTAATTTTTTATGTGTGATCACCTATCAGTCCAAGCTTACACATTTTATTGTTCAAGAATGCCTGCAAGGTATTATTT
Source organism: Pelecanus crispus (assembly GCF_030463565.1). NCBI lineage: Eukaryota > Metazoa > Chordata > Aves > Pelecaniformes > Pelecanidae > Pelecanus > Pelecanus crispus. The sequence continues at coordinate 16,894,592 of NC_134676.1, forward strand.
TAGAGGAAATGGTTGGTTTACAGAACAGAAACACCCAAAGGAATTAACAGACAGTTTCCACAGATTCACACAGAAATCATATTAGAACTCAATATAGGCTGTTCACCAAAAACAGCCTACAACAGCCAGCTCCCCAAGAGAAGTGGATTTAAAACACTGGAGGCAGAAACATACTTAGTTCTCAACTATTTGCAGCTCATCTTGGCTCGTTGTCAAGAGTTTCCATCGTACAGCCCTACTTCTGATCTAAGTCCACGCTCACCAAAAACTGAAATATGTAACATAAGTGGTCTTAAAAAAATAAAAATCTATATTACAGATGTCACAGAAAGGGAAGCTTTCAACTAGAAATCTGTTCATTTTTGAAACAGCTTTTAAATAGGACCTTAATATGGGGAGTTTTGGTGGAGTACCACATTCTGTACAGGGGCATTCAGCTCCCTGCAAATGAATCCTTTACAAGAAATGTCCTATTTGTAAAATGACCCAGACAGAAGTTAGAAAACCCTCAAGATCTGGAAAAACTCACAGAATAAACAGCTACTTTGACCTCAGAGTCTTTCTGAACATTCTGACAATAGGGAGATGGCAGTACAGCTATTTATGTGGTCCTTATAATATAACGTCTTGGTTTGAAATAAATCCTTTGGGTTTGATATATCTTGCCATTACTGAATTAATGCATTTAAAATGGCTCATGACTGAAGTAATTTTTTTTTATTTTTTAAATGAGAAAATGCCTATTTTTCCATCCCAAAGAAAGTATTCCTTTTTTGTTGGCTTTTGTCAGCTTGAAAAAAAGCATGTGTTACGTTCCAACTCCTTTTCCTGACAATATGGAATTTATAGAAAATAGACAACAACAGCCTTACGGGATTTCAGATCAGGATCTCTTTACAGACCTCTAAGGCCACAATAGGTAATGGTTATTTATGATGGACTGTTGCATAGCACAGAAGAAGAAACTGGTTCAAGTTCAGAGTAATTCCATTCAACAGACTCTACAGCGACCCCAAAACCCCATGCTGAAATAGGGTGTTTTTTCTGGAAAGAACTCTAGTGTTACTTTAACAGATTTCACTTCTCAATCTATCAGTTTTGCTAGCAGTCGCATTGGTAAAAACGCACAGTTTAATTCCAAACTGAATATACATGGAGTAAAAATGACATTTATATTTCACTTCCAGAGCATGCTGTGATAGTTATGCTCCTACTGGAGAGCCATCCTGAAAACACATTGCTCATATTCTTTAATCAGACTCAGAAACATTTTCATACTCTGTAGGAAGAGACAGTTCCATCGAAAATATGAATCTCACAGGGTCTCTAACATCAACCTTCCTCATGGTCTTGATGTAGCAAATGGTCTCCTCAGGATTTCATAATTTCTAGTGTCAGAATTGTATGTATCCTTAAAAGCTTTAAAAGGACAGCTCATGAAATAGTTTATGGGACATCATCTTCAACTGACCTCCAAAGGTACTGAGACTGAAATGCACAGGAGCAGCAAAGATTGCAGCCTCTTCTGATGTAGCCAGCTTCCCCCTCCTCCCTGTGGCTGGGGGAAGCAATTCCTCACCATTTGATCTTCTTCAGGCTTTGAAATCCTACTCCAACATATTATACAGCAATATCTTCTTCTTAGGGGCAACCAGAGAACTGTGATTATGGAGCACAGCAGAGTCAGAAACACGCTCTTTTATACAGAATGAGACTGCCACATACCTGAACCTCAAATACTCTTAAAAGGCATTAATGTCTTTACAAGGGTAAAAAGAGGACCATATTAGGGATAGAAGGGCTGTTCAGGTAGTATGAACAGAGCAACAAATGCTGTGGTAATTGTGTGGGGTTTGACTTCATTCTTTCTTTCCTTTGCAGATTCAGGAACAGCTCAGAAAATTAGCATCACTCTCTGAAGGAGAAGAGGGTAATTTGATATCCTGTGGGCTCCTGCTAGGCATCACAGCATTTTAACACACACGTTCAGGAATTGTGTAAATTAAAACTAACGGGAATTCTTTTTAAGTATGTATTTTTACAAGATAAGCTTCAGAAAGGGAGACACTACTCATTTTTTCCACATCACCAAACCTCTGGTTTGCCTTCGCCTTATGAAAGTATTTCTGCAAGACAGGATGCAACTAGCACCCCTGAACCACACATGGAGGGGCCAAATTTCCTCTCTGCCGGGATCTTTCAGAGGTTCTTTCATGTGGTTAAGGCTGAAGTGGTGGCAGAGCAGTAAGGACAGCATAGGCAGTAGCCAAAAATAACGATTCCGCCTGCCTAGCTCAAGACCGATGGAAAGTGAGCTACAGGCAGCACGGCTGCCAGGGAACTGCCCCGGTACAGTGGTTGATTGGGTGTTCCCATGGCTCAAGGACAGCTAACCGCAAAGTATTACTGCACCTTCGAAAGCAGTATTTTATTTAATTATTAATATATTTCTGCACGTCTTCCCTGCTTTAGATTTTCTTCTAAGACAGAACATGCCTTGATTCCAGCAAAGCATTAAGGGGTGAATTTCATTCTCACCTGAATTACACCAATGACCAGTTAAGGCTCAACTGTGGTTCTTATCCTCCAGGTTTGTAAGAGGTTTCTTAAGGGGTAAGCAGTCCTACCAGCGGGCCTGTTGATGTAAAAAACCTCACTGGCAAGAGAAAAAGAATTAAAAACTTGAGGAGTGATTTCTGCATAATTATCAGGCTGTAATTCAATTGGCTAGGCTCTGCCACACACACAATCATCCAGAGAGAAGCTCCTAGGTCACAGATCTTGGCTCTCTACCAGACGGAGCTACTCAGCACAAAACTTCACTGAAAAGGAATGCTGCATTTTGACAGAGTTTAAGATGCCCCTGCAGAGAAGAACTAAGAGAGCAGGTCACGTCATATAAGAAAAGTCACGCTTCCAGTGCTTGTCCACGCTTTTTATCCAGCATGGCAAAAACAACCTTACCAAGGCATTAGCAGCATCAGTTTTTATAGAGCAATGGCTCCAGTAACTCACCCATGGTTTGCACTAGCAGCAAACTCCCTGAATTTAGAGTACCCCCCAAATTTGCCCCTGATGAAGAACTATAAAAGCATCTTAATTGCTACTCTCTAAACTACTTCTCCTAAATATTTTTTGCCAGAAGGTGATCTCAATTCGAGAGAAATCAGTAAACCATGGATGAACATTTTTCATCTCTTAAGAAGTTTCTAGAAGTGTTCCACGGAAGCTTCCCTCACAAGTAAACCAACCTGCTGCCAACCTGCAGCAGAAAGTCCCCTGCGCAGCTGGTGACTGGTGCTGGGTGGAACCCATCTGACGCTATCCACATGCAGTGTAACCTCCCCAAGAGGCCTGAAAGCTAAAGCTGCTGGAAGAGAAGGGAGATTTGACGATAGCTGCAGGTGATGGTGAAGATCTGCCATGCTGCAGCGTCAAGAAGATTGCTTGACCCTCCAGGAGCCCTCAAGTTTCTACATATGGACTATTGCCATTTATCACTCATTACCACAAATGGACTATTGCCATTTATCACTCATTACTACAATGGAGGCTGGTTGAAAAATACCACGTTTCAACTTGGGTTTCCTGAAGATAAGTAAAGGATGGGAAGAGAGGGTTTCTGAGGTCAGGCAGGGCACCCACCCAGTAACGTGGTAACTTCTGTTTTACGAGGCACTCTTTCCAGTCCGTGTTTGAAGAAGCTCAGAGGGATCACACCTCATTTCTGTTATTTGAATCATGTAGTACGTTAATCTACTGTTGATACATTTTCCTGTTGTTGTCACCTCTTGCTGATTTTAGCCCAATATCCAGAGTTGTACCTGGGTGCTTCGCTACTCCTCACGCTGTCACGCTATCTCAATGGGCTTTGCCACTTCACTTCCAGCTTCCATTTCTGTCTGTATTCCTAGTAACGATGAATACCATACCTCATTTGTGTCCACACCAGACTACCATCTCTATGCTACATACCATGCCTCTGAGCATGTGGCTGAAGCCTGCAGTGGTGATTTCTTCCCATCTGCCTCACCTGTCAAAATGCCAGCCACTGCTACCCTCCAGGTCTCTTCCTGAATTACCATGTTTTACGTCCCTCTTCTGAAAAAACAACTGCCTTTTGAATAACTCTACAGTTCAGCCCCCGCCTATTAGTTTATTTTTATACAAATGAAGTTCATTTCACTGTGGTGCAATATGGGATACCGTTTTCCTCATGTGCTTCTTTCAATTGTTATTACTCACATATTTCCGTAATGAGCTGCTTCTCACCTAGGTTATTAATGAAGAACATTAAATGAAACAGGACCCAAACATTGCAGCAGTGAAAAAGCACCCTGCCCAGAAACCAATTTTACCAATTCAGTACTGTCTTCAGCTGAAAGCCATTCAGATTGGTTGGATGCAAACATTGTTACCAAGATTTTATTTTATTATTTTTTTCAGCAAGTATCATACACAACAGGACAATAGTAAACAAGTTTTAACCTGTGGTTTTACCGAAGTAATTTATCAGGTCCATCATCAAGAAATTACTTGAACCTTATTTCACTAAAATCAACATGAATTCACTGTCAAGGAGAGCAGCAAGAAGCATGTTAACAGCTGGCACAGGCCTAGTGGCAAACATCATTTTAGGCCCTCAGCAATTCCATATCCTGATTTAAACTTGGCAGCAAAAAAAATCTTCCATCAACAGTTTTCACTTTAAATACCCTAGCTTGGCACTGGTGGGATATTTCAATACTGCAAAATAACTCGATCTCAGTGCCAGATCGTCAGAACACAGGCCCATTCTGCTGGGAGCTCACAGAAACCTTTTTCCTGCATGGTTTATCATTCCGTTTACTTAAACTTCTCTGCAGTAAATTCTGTCACTTTCACATTTTTTAAAGAAAGGCCTGGCTTGCAATGCCATACAGCCAGTTCTTTCCAAAGAGAGGTTCTGAGGACAGAATTTAATAGATAGGGATATGGCAGACACACATATTTTCAGAACGTAAGTAAGAACAACAGAAGTAAAGCAGTCTTTTTGGAGCCCACAAATGAACTTAGAAGCTAGTGAAGTGCCTGGGTATATCCTTTCATTTAGCAGTAAAATGTGGGTTTTGTTACTGTAAATTTCACTTATTTTCCCAATCACAGCATAATACCTGTGCACCCTTTTTCTGAGCATGTTTTCCTTCACTTTTGCTCAAGTCTTAGAAGCAAAATCAGTCAGCAAACCACTCCTGGGCTGCATTCTAGATGCTTTCTGAAGAAATTCTTTGCAAAGAGATAGAGCTAAATCTGGCAGCGCTCACCCCCTAATCTGCAGGCAGGGATTTAGTGTAGTAACCTAAATGGTTTGTCCTCATCCCTCCAGCCTTCAGTGTATTTATTCCCCTTTTAACTTACTATGTTCTCTCTCTTGCATGACTTTGGGTCAGTGGATTAAACTACTGGTGCTTTCAAGTTTTCAGACAGTACTAGAGGAGGCTTCTGAGTGCTCACACCTCGTCCCACCCCCCACTAGCATATATTAAAGACTATGGTGATACACAACTTGCTCAACAATCTTCACTTTAGGAAACAAATCCCACACTGATTCTTTGCATGGGTGACTGAAGGACACACAGAAAACCAGCTGGCTGTGGTTCACCTGCTGAAAGGGGAAGAAGTGGTGGTGGATGGCACTAGGGAACATCCAGCACAATGGCGAGGCAGTGCTTTCACGTAACTCCAATGGACGGCACGTGCAACCATTAACATAACTCAGAATTTGTTGCTAACTAGCCAGCCCTTCCTCTGCAGACCTTGCAAACCACCCATTTAGCCGAAGCTGCTGTAACACTTTCTTTGCTTTTCAAATGAGGCCAGAAACTTCATCTCCTGTGGCTCATCCTCCAACCCATGGGCATCTGCCACAATCACTTCAAATCTGGTCTCGCTTCTGACCTGGTCTCACTTCTGACTGGTCCTTCTTTTCAGAGACCATCTCAGAGGTGGGCAATACCATCTAGCGCTCTGTATGCCATCATGCCCTCTGATGACAAATGAACCTGTGTTGCTTTCCTGTGGGAAACATTTCCTTTCCTTGCTGGTATGACGAAGTGCAAACCACAGAAGTCTAACATTCAAGATTTCTAAACCTAATGTGTCAGCTGTCATGAGAAGCTTTGGATACCCTCTTTGTCCTCTATTATACAACACGGTAATTCACTGCCAGAGCAGAATACATCAATTCTAAATTACACTACTGTTTAGGAAAAAGCATGGTCCAAAGGCTAAGTCACTAAATTAAGATCTATAAAACTCGGGCTCATTTCCTACTCCTGCCTCAGCTGTTTTAAGCAAGCCATTTACTTTTCTGGTCCATGAAACATGGAAAACATCCTGTTGTAATACAGAATATGAATCCTTTACAATCTGTATTTAGTACAGAGGTTATAGAGATGGTTAAATGATGCACACACTTTCCATGCTCTGACTGTTTCTTTTAGACAAGCTTTAAGTGCATATCTTTGCCTCTTAAGTCCACTTCACTGAATCTCATCTCACATCTCCCTCTTGAAGCATCAGCAAAAGTCAGAAGCCCTGTCCTACGTCAGCCATACCGCTCATCATCAGTGTTTTTACACATTAGTACAAAGATGCGTCTGCTGCACACTTCAGCTGGGCTAATATCAAAGTCACCCAGTCTGGTCACTTGCACTGTGATGTCCCAAGGATCTCCAGCTCTGCTGCTCTTCTCAGCACCCAGTCCAGGCATCAAAAACTCCATAAATCCTTACCTTAATGCAATACACAAATCCATGACAGCTGATCTTCTGTTCTCCCCTTGCACCTCAGTATTATTTCAACTACTTGTTTTCAAGCTATCCCACAGTTAGTAATATGGCATGAAAATCCAGCCAAGATCAGAGACCAAAGCAAGAGGATTGGTCTTTTGTAAGAAGCTGTTCAAAAGAGATATAAAGAGCGTTGGTGTTCCAGGGCTTCAGAAAACAGACCAATGCTGCTGTCATGAAACAACCATATGTGACCTCAATTACACCACAGACATTTTAAAGCCCTTTCTTGAAGAATATTTTCTGTTTCTGTGTTGTGCTGGTTTTGGCTGGGATAGAGTTAATTTTCTTCACAGTAGCTAGTATGGGGCTATGTTTTGGATTTGTGCTGGAAACAGTGCTGTAACACAGGGATGTTTTCCTTACTGCTGAGCAGTGCTTACACGGAGCCAAGGCCTTTTCTGCTCCTCACCCCACCCCACCAGCCAGCAGGCTGGGGGTGCACAAGAAGCTGGGAGGGGACGCAGCCGGGACACCTGACCAAAGGGACATTCCATGCCATATGATGCCATGCTCAGCATATGAAGCTGGGGGAAGAAGTGGGACACACACACACACATTTGGAGTGATGGTGTTTGTCTTCCCAAGTAACCATTACACGTGATGGAGCCCTGCTGTCCTGGAGATGGCTGAACACCTGCCTGCCAGTGGGAAGCAGTGAATGAATTCCTTGTTTTGCTTTGCTTGTGTGTGCAGCTTTTGCTTTCCCTATTAAACTGTCTTTATCTCAGCCCATGAGTTTTCTCACTTTTAGTCTTCCGATTCTTTCCCCCATCCCACTGGCAGGGAGCGAGCGAGCAGCTGTGTGGGCCTTAGTTGCTGGCTGGGGTTAAACCATGACAGTCCTTTTTTGGCACCCAGTGTGGGGCTCGAAGGGTTTGAGATAACGACAGGTTTCATTTGAATGTGCTAGATCGGATTTATAGCTGTTATTGCTGTTTAGCTATTAATCGGCAGGCTCCTGTGCTTGCCGTGGGGCTTGCTGGCCTCACTGTACATTAGAGTCTAGTGCTCGTTACTGGCTGCTTTTTGCTTTCGCTGCTTGCTGTACTGCTGTACCGCTTATCATCTTACTGTGCTGTGCCTGGGAACATTTTGATAACAGCAATGGCGATGCGCCTGGGCTGGCAGATGGCCAGGGCGTCACTGCTGTTCCTGTGCTGCTGTACTGGGCAGGCTGGAACTCCAGCATGAACCTGAGTGGAAGGGACTGTGACCTGTGGATGAGTCCACGTGGGAGCAGTTCACCCCGAAGTGTCTGCGGCTGTGGATAAGCCCATGCCAGAGCAGGTACATCTTGAAGTGTCTGTGGCTGTTACAACAGACAAGTAAAGGCTGTGATTTCTGGTTTTAGTCTCACAATTCAAATGCGTGTCTCAATTCCGCAGTCATTCCAGGAACAGATTGCTGCATTTGAACTGGGAGACAAAAAACAGAAATTACATTTACTTGTCCCAAGAGTGCTCCAGACTTCAATTATATGACCATCTTAAAAGATATGTTAAGACTTTGAAAATAAGCTAGCTTGGTTTTGAAATACTGCTGCCTAAATATTAAAACATATTATTATAAATAAATGTTAATACACTTGAAAGCCTCATATATTTTCTTCATTTTACAGTAAAAAAGAGAAAGTCTGTGAAAGGGCAGCTGGCTCCAGTATCATTATAATGCAGACCAAAACATTACTTAGTGGTATTTCAGTAGCGCATTGTCTCAAAAAAATATTAGATTACATGCTATTTCCTCCTCTTCTGTATGTTCCTTAACTCACTACAACAACAAACTAAGGGCCTGTTCTAGCACTATTAGTCATCACAGTGTGTCTGTCAGTTGACTTCGAAATGCGATAAGTAAAATCCCAAATCCTGCTTTTCTCCAGTTGTTCCTTAATTCATATTTAGGTCATAATCAAAGACAATGGAATTTTTGGATAGGGCTGAATTGTAAAGCTTGTGATTTTTTAACTTTGAAGACAGATTATTTTTTCTTTCATGTAGCTATTTAATAATGGTTCACTTAAAGACTGGAAGCAACATAAGCTGGTACTCATTTTTCTGACAGACGAGTTGCATTGGGTATTTTAGAGGGCCATATTTAAGTCCATCATCTAATCAGCATTGCTTTCTTCAGCTGCTCAGAGCAATTTATTCATCAAGAGCTAACCAAGACAGACTCGGTTCCACACCACATAGTGCACAAAGTAAAAATACAGAGTTACTGCTCTGATTTAGTGACACTTCACACAGATCTGCATTTATACATGCTACAAGGCAGTGGAAAACCAAGCCCAGACAGACTAATGTCAAAATTTCTCCTGGCAGTAAGTGAATTCTATTATCCAATAAACTGTCCAAAACCAAACCACACAGAAAACCTACTCAAACTTAACTGTGAACTGGGTTGAACTCATGCAAAAAGCTTACTTCAAGCATAACGTTTCCTTCCCTCCCTCCTGGATCTTTCCTGGTTTGTCCGTAAGTTGGTGGGAATTCTGAAAACACATTACTTTGCCTCCTAGATTAAACAGTACTTACAAATTGTTCTCCAAGACAGAGAGAGATATGATTGCTAGCCTATCCCCACTTACTTTTAAATGTGATTTCCATGTCAGAAGAATACTTCTCCACATTTCTACTGGTTCTATATATTCTCCAACAAAGTATTTCTGGCCTGTATCCCACGCTTAAGACAGAGTTGAAATGACACCTGAAGGAAAGTGCAACATAAAAGTGATTGCGTTTTGCTTCTTGGCTTCTGTGTTCCAGGAACAGCACGCTCTTGTAGACAATAGCAATTTCAAAAGGAAAGAGCATTATCTCTCATGTGACTCGAAGAAGTTGCTTTCAAGGCATTAGGTTTGTTTATCAGCACTTCTGAATACTATTCAAAATATGAAAACACCTATTATTAAAACCTTAAAATGACAACAAAACACCATCACCTCCCCTCTCTCTGATAAAATTCAAGCTAATTCACAGCCTAGAAAGGTGGTTTAAAGATGAAGAAACGTTCTCTCTCTTGGCATATCTGGGAAAGCAATGCCCAAGAAAGATAAAATCCAGTTCTGAAAAACTACACTGGTGGCTTATTGCTGCCTGAAGACTTCCCTGAGAAGCAGGCTGGGCTGGAAAGAGGCCACCACAAATATTAGTTCCTCTAGGGTAGGTGGCACAATGCATGCAATTCTGAAAGAGATGTTTCCTCCAGAGCAAAGACATGTTGATTTATATGGATTGTAAACAGCCAGAAACTACTGAGCATTGGGAGAATGATGAGGATGTCCTCCAGCCATACCCCTACATCTCTGCAGCAGTGGGCAAAATTCACAGGCCCCAGAAGACCACAAACAAGATGAACATCCATGCTCAGTTGGGAAAGAGGCATTCAGGCTGCATCCACAGCCCCCAGTACAGGTTCTGTTGCTCTATCCAGTATCTATTCAGTGTCAAAAACCTAAGCAGTCCCAGAAGCAGGGACCCCAACTTGCCTCAGTCAAGTTCTCCCATCACTGACCCAGTGTCACAAACCCTCTTGTGCCCTCTCCCTGTGGCCATACAAACCTCACACTCTCCAACAGCCAAGGGGAATAGGGAAAGTCCCTATTCCAGCCTCATTTACAGACTAAGGGACACAGCTCTCCCTTATAAACTGCTGGAAAAGCAGTCTATCGGCATTATAAAACTTAATAATTTGGATGCAACCTTTTGGCTCAAGAAATCCACAGGCCAGAAGAGTAAAGGGGTACGTGTGGAGTGCAATAACCATTTATTCTCACCTCATCCTCAAGCCCTTTCCCTGACACAGGCCAGAGAAGACGTCAGAATCAGGGCACTGAACTAACTGCACCTTTGATCTCCTTCAGCACAGCACGTCTCATGCTGGCATCTCCCACACCATATAACCCTGGCTCAGTTTAGTCCTTGTTTTGTTTATTTGTCCATGTACTGACAGGGCTCTTCCGCAAAACTGAAGTCACTTTCCAATAGCAGAGATTACTCCCATTTTTGTAAAGGATGCAGCCTCAGAGGAAACTGTAAGAATTTTGTGGTGTAAAAAGTACATCAACAAACAGCTAGGAATTGAAATCATACGGTGGACCAGACCAGCCAGCCTTTCAGTGACTTGTTGTGACCCTTGCAGAGCAGAAGGATGTGACAGGGCCAAATACACAATAGCACAAAAGCAAACCATTTCTCTTCAGTATCACCACTGCATCATCCTGAGCTCTCAAACAAGTCAGTGTCTGGTTTTATCGGTTCATATTCACATTGTTTCCTGCCAGAAGAGCCTGCATCATTGACAGCCAGTTCATTAAAACTGATCTTAGAAATCCCAGTTTTCTGCATATTCCATAATTTGATTTCTAAAGGGATTCCTGCCTCTTGCACACTAGCAGCAACAGTATTCATATGTACATGCATTGCTCATGTCCTTCATAGCATCCCTTGGCTTGTTTCCCCTGTAAGACAGCTACATCCAAAAATTACTGAAGCTGGCTTGATTTCTCCTTATTTATTGTCAACTTCTAAAATGTTTCTCAAAACACTCACTAGGCACATGCACTAAATAACACTTGGCTAACAGCACGAGTCCAGCTCCCTCTTGCAGCAGAGCCTGCACTACTAGATAAGACTTGAAGCATGACTAGAAGGTCAAAACACGTGTGCTTCCCCTTTCCCATCAAAGACAGGACTCTTCTGAGGCAACCTCTCCTACTGGAAATAGTAAAGCTGTCAATTTTGCATCAGAAGCAGGGTAAGCCAGAATTCCAACCAAGCAATGCTTTGAAGACTGAAGTTCATCAAAACTGAGCATCTCCATGCCACTGGAAAAGCCTCTACTTCAACCGTGGAGATGGTGAGAGAACAATACCAGCTGGGGGGAAAGCTGAAGCATTTAAAAAAAAAAAAAAAACAACAAAAAAAAAAAACAACCTACAAACACTACCCAAACCAGAAAATTCCAGACTTGGATTCACATACTTACATGGCCCTGAATTTAAGTAGTCCTGAATTTAAACATGCAGTTTGTTGACCAAAAAAAAATACACTGCTGACTCCTGTGGTGTACTCCGAGGCCCACTGTGCACAGGCAGTGAGCACAGCTAATTGCAGTGTGCACCTGCTGAGAAGAGGTTCTGGGGATCCAATGATGCAACCCCCTAAAAGCACTTTTTTTAGTGCAGTGAGGATACAGAGATGAACACAGACTAACCTACAGCGTCTGCTATTCAATGTCCAAGTTAGATCTTTGCCTCTAGGAGAGCTTCCAGTCAACACCCTCCTCCCCCTTTTTATGGCTGAGGGTAACTGAGGAATTTCTGTCCAAACCAGCTTCCTCCAGCCCCAGCTCACCCCAGTGCACTGTCTAATGATTCACTCCTACTGCAGTGCAATACAGACTGCCAATGTACATTACTTTCCAGCAATGGAAAAAGCAACTGGTAGATGTCTTCTGCAGTAGCTTCAAAGTGATCTCCTGATCTCTCCATCATACACAAAGAACTCACTTTTGAGATGTCAAAGCAGACACTTCAAGTCTGAGGGAACCAATGCAAAAGACTCACATTTTTGGATCACATGATGGGAGTATGCATCTGCACACGTGATACATAAGGAATGCCACCTCCTCGCCTTGCACAGCTTCTCAGACAGTATTTGTGAACATGAGCTACATGATTAGAACAGTCTTGCAAAATCTAAGGGTTTCAACAGAAGGATGTAAGACTAACCCTAAAATAGCAAACATGTTGGGATTCCTGCACTAGCAACTAGAATCAGTACCTACTCAAATGTCTCCTCTGCTGACAAAGCAACTTCTGGATAGCGTTCAGATGGCTGGACAGCAGCACTCCACCAAAAGCTTGTGTGAGCTTTGCAGTGTAAAACAAACAAACAGCCTTTCTCCCAAAGCACTGCCTAGGGGTCAGTGAAACGTTCCACTACCCATGGAGCACACTTCCTAACCCAGCTCTCCTCCTAAGAGCAAAGCCAGCCTCAGTATCAGTGGTCTTCCTGAGATTACCAGCCCCGGTCTATGAAAAACAAAACATTGCAGAGATTTCTAACAGCTTTCTTAAGATCATACAGCAGCTTCACAGATAATGAAAATGACTAAAACATCTCCATTTCTATGCTACCCTTTAATGGCAGGCATCCAAGTGAAACAACAAAAGACAGTTCCAGTCACGCGCTGGTTCAGAATTTGTACAAATGTGTCATTTGGCTTTGGTGTGAACATCCAGACTAGTATGAAGTATGTATTTTTGAAGAATACAAAGTTTTAACAAAAGGATTAAGCAAAAACAAACTAATACACTTCGAGGCCCTAAGCCAACAGTTTAATTGAATAGCACTACATGTAACTCATACATTGTTTGTTTTTCCTACTGTCACTTAACTCCCAGTTTAGCAACCTTTTGTAGTTATAAAACCAAGTTGCATGGCTGCCAAAGTATAAATGCATGCCAAATGCTTAGTAAGATTTAAAAAAAAAAAATTTCTATCGAACACAAATACATTGTGGCTGATAGCACGACAACAGGATAAAGCATAAAGTATAATGTTCATCTCACTGGGTTTTGTTTTGTTAAAAAAAAAAAAAAGCTACAGAATTTATTTAAAAACCAAGGTAGTTCTGTACCCTTTATCCTGGCTATTCTAAATCACAAGCAAAATTTATAATCCAATAAACTTTATGGATAGGTTTTCGCCTTCATAGCAACAGCACGTCATAGATCTCCAATCATCTGAAACATCCTAAGTGTCACACACAGATGGGAGTGAAGCCTGGAACCACAACTAAAGAAATCAGTTTTTTCTTCCCTTCCTTTCTCTTTTTCTAGCTATTCTGCAATATTTTATTTCCTAGTTGAAACACTAAGATGAAGTATTTAAGCATGAGGTATGCAAGCTAACCAGATAAGAGATTAGATGAAGTGAAGATTAAACTTTATTCAATATGAACACAGATGTTTTAAAAGGTGGCAAAGCATCTGAAAAATGTTCTAGTGATTTGTTTTAAATTAGATCACAGTGAAAACTGTGAGATAGTTTTAAAATAGACAGATGAAATCTGTACTTCCAAACAGAGGAAACAATATATTCCATTTCACCTCAAGAAAAACAACTTTTAAGTGGCTGTGACATTTTTCTACAGTAGGAACATCACACAGTGAAGATTCTCTTTGGATACTTGGATCTGAGCTTGTAGAAGACTGAGGACCCTCAGCTTCCAAGGCAGCTGGCCGCACTCAGCACCTTTGAACATTTAGTCCCCATCTACCAGGCACTAGTCTATGAGGGAAGAAAGATCTTCAGCTTTGCTGTGCCTCAAGCATTTTGGACAGAGGACAATTTAAGTGGGGGTTACTATTGGTGTTATAAACTCCAATTCATATTTTTGTTGTTTAGCTGTTCTTCCATGTAGCCAATGGTAGAAAACAAATAAATTATTTCAGAACTCCAGGTTAACCAACCACTTCTTAGCACAAACTATTTCTTTGCTTCCTATAAGGAAAACAAACCCTTACTATAAACATAGGAAATATGACCTCAAGTGGTATAGCTGTGCAAACATACACAGCACTGGTACAGTTTTCTATCAGAAGCACAAATACAGGAAAATAAGTGCACAAATTATTCATTACTGAAATCACAGAATCATTTAAAGACATTTAAGATGATCAAGTCCAACCGTTAACCTAACACTGCCAAGTCCACCACTAAACCATGTCCCTAAGCACCACATCTACACATCTTTCAAATACCTGCCCACTTCCCTGGGCAGCCTGTCCCAATGGTTAATAACCCTTTCCATGAAGAAATTTTTCCTAATATACAATCTAAACCTTCCCTGGCACAACTTGAGGCCAATTCCTCTTGTCCTATCACTTGTTACTTGGGAAAAGAGACTGACATTCACCTCACTACAACCTCCTTTCAGGTAGTTGTAGAGAGCTATAAGGTCTCCCCTCAGCCTCCTCTTCTCCAGGCTAAACAACCCCAGTTCCCTCAGCCGCTCCTCCTAAGACTTGTGCTCCACACCCTTCACCACCTTCGTTGCCCTTCTCTGGACACGCTCCAGCACCTCAATGTCCTTCTTGTACTGAGGCGCCCAAAACTGGACACAGTTTTGACAAGGTGCGGCCTCACCAGTGCCAAGTACAGGGGGACAATCACCTCCCTGCTCCTGCTGGCCACACTAGTCCTGATACAAGCCAGGATGCTGTTGGCCTCCTTGGCCACCTGGGCACGCTGCCGGCTCATGTTCAGCCGGCTGTCGACCAACACCCCCAGGGCCTTTTCGGCCAGGCAGCTTTCCAGCCACTCCTCCCCAAGCCTGTAGCGTTGCACGGGGTTGTTGTGACCCAAGCGCAACACCCGGCATTTGGCCTTGTTGAATCTGATACAAATGGCCTCAGCCCATCCATCCAGCCTGTCCAGATCCCTCTGTAGAGCCTTCCTACCCTCAGGCAGATCAACACGCCCGCCCAGCTTGGTGTCATCTGGAAACTTACTGAGGGTGCACTCAATCCCCTCATCGAGATCATTGATAAAGATATGAAACAGAACTGGCCCCAATACTGAGCCCTGGGGAACACCACTTGTGACCGGCCACCAACTGGATTTAACTCCATTCACCACAGCTCTTTGGGCCTGGACATCCAGCCAGTTTTTTACCCAGGGAAGAGCATCCTGTCCAAGCCATAAGCAGCCAGTTTCTCCAGGAGAATGTTATGGGAAATGGTGTCAAAGGCTTTATAAAGTCCGGGTAGACAACATCCACAGCCTTTCACTCATACATTCAGCGGGTCATCTTGTCATAGAAGGAGACCAGGTTGGTCAAGCAGGACCTGCCTTTCATAAACCCATGCTGGCTGGGCCTCATCACCTGGCTGTCCTGTATGTGCCGTGTGATGGCACTCAGGATGATCTGCTCCATGACCTTCCCCAGCACCGACGTCAAACTAGCAGGCCTCTAGTTCCCCAGATCCTCCTTCTGGCCCTTCTTGTAGGTGGGCACCCCCCAGAGGAAATCACTAGTGATTCCCATTTCTGGTAGGCTACTTGAGAAGGGAAAATAAGTGCTTCATTGCATTTGTTTACATTGATTTACCCCAGCATTTCAGTGTTTCTGTACAGTTCTTAGCTGATACCATACAGCTGTTCAAAATAATGGAAAAGATAAGGTTAAATCAAGGTATGCTACAGTAGATCAAATAAAAAACCACTCACCGTTGTAAAAGTTTAGATTAAAATCCAAACTTTCAGATTTTGAACCATCTTTCTTACAAATTATATTCTTTGCAGTGTCCCATAGGCTTTAGTGTAAGGACTAGACAAGCAGATCTGTTCACAAATTAAGCACCTATAATTTGTACCTACTTTGAAGAAAGGACAAGATGGGCATGGAGGTTATTCTCCCTTGACCTGGCTGCTCTTTGAAGAGCAGAACCGTTAAACAAATTTGTCCACTAAATCTGAAAAGTATTTACTAAAGATATACAATCGATTTCTAATTAAGTAGCTAAAATTTTAGTATCTCTGTGCAGAGCAGTAGAAGAGATTGCATAGCCCTTTTAGGGGGCTTAAAGTTATACCCTCCACAACTTTGTCTACTTTGCACCTGCATTATAAATACTTGCACAGTTGAGCGTGTCTGAGCATCTTCAAAGCAAGTATCATTTTGTGTGGTGTAAGACACAAGTTGCACAATATTAAGAACTGTAGAAAGTTACCAAACATAAAACACATATCAAACACAAAGTTAAAAATTGTCAGAAGGTAAGGGCAGTTTGGATACACAGAGCAGTTAAGGACTTTTCAGCCAAGAGATGAAATGATACAGAAATTCACTGAGGTGGAAAGAGAGGAATAATTCCAGATGGCAATAAAGCCGCTCCCTCTGCCGCACCTGCCATGGCAGCGGGATGCGAGGCAGGTCAGAGAGGAAGCCAGCTCTGCTGGAACTAAGCCACAGGAGACAGAGTGGACAGAGATTACCGGATTAAATAAATAGCTCCTGTTGGGAAACCAAGCAAAAGCAGTTTCAAATTACTTGTTGTAGCAGATGGGCAAGTAACTGAAGGGTTTGAACTGTTTGATTTTTATGGTGGTGTGAGGAGCCAAACAGCTTCATTTTGTACATGCTAGAAACATGACACAGCAGGGGAAATTAATGGTGAATGCCACAGGAAACAGTATCACACAGAAATATTTCTGAATGGGGTGGAAATGACACATTAGCATGCGCAGGGCCAATGAGAGAGTGTTTTGTGGATAAAAGTGATGTAAAAAGAAGACCATCAATAAGGAAGAAGAGAGCTATCCTAAAAAAGTTAGGAAGGTCAGTTACAAAGATCTTCACTCATTTTCTGAGCAGAAAATATAGCATGAAGTACTTATTTCAGGTAGAAGAACACTGAAATAGAGTACAGAATGCACTGGAAAAAGAAACAGTTCTTCCAGATGCTTACATGTACGTCAAAAGCTAATGGGCAACAGGCATTATAATTTTATAAGTTTACCTGCATCATCAAGTTACAGTTCTAGGCGGAGCTAATTTTGCACAGAATTGGACCCTAGCAAGCAAGGTGGAGGCACTCTGTGGACCACTAGTGAATAGACAAGGATGAAACAGATCCTAAGCGCTTCCCAAAGACAATTACTCTTCACTCTAAAAACATCCAATTTATCAGCTATTCAAGCTCAAAATTAAAGAGCTTCCTAATAACATTTAAACAGTAAAAATGCTGTGTATCTATGTAACCAACAAGGAAGTATTTCTAGCCATTTTTAAGATGAAAGACTTTCCCCATGGGGCTGCAAAGTGTCCGCCCCAGAAGTAATCACTTGAACATTTGCAAGGTATTACAACAGAAGACAGGAATTTAAAATATTTAAAACAGAGCTGCTACGTTACCTCAGCAGTGCTGTCCTTCACAAAATGGCTAAAATATTCCAGCTACAGAAATATGCATCCTTTTCTCACATCTCCCTGTACCACCTCTTAACACATCTTTGACACTGACACATATCCTCCCTTTTTGTAAGCGAATTCTCTTAGAGGTCGTTTTTTCTTTTCAAAGCATGATGATGGTGGGATAGTGGGAAATACAAATGTCAAGTCTCAAAGCCTCTTTCTAAAGATGGGTAGGGTAAAAGAATTCCACCTGCCGACAGCTTCTTATTTAAAATGAGCCAACTTTAGCTCTGCTGTGACTAGTAATTGCTTTCTGGCTGATAGACAAAGAACTTTATGGGTCAAAATACAAAACAAATCTCATCTGAGAAACAAAAGAAGGCAGTCAGGTCCTGTGCATTCCTCTTAAAGAACTATATTATGCAAACATAGCTGCCAAGCTGGTATCACTGTGAAAATAATTTTCACTGAGAATTGTATTGTTCACAGTGAATCCTCCAGTGACAAGAGCCCATGCTGAGGCCAACAGTTTCATCTGCTCAAAGAAAGTAGGAAACTCTCCTATGAAATGAAACTCTGGAGAGTCCCAACTATCAAAATTATGCAGTCAAGCGATATTTTGGGTCTCAAATTAATTCAGAAGATTTTACCTACACTATATGAAGGACAGACACTAGCAACACATCAGGATTGCTCATACGGCAGATCTTAGGCAAGCACCAATTTTGGTGGAGGGATTAGTTACTATACTTTTTTCCATCATAAATTATTCTTACAAACTTCCCAGTGGCTTGGAATATTCGCACCAAGGGAAAAGGAAACATGTATTACACATTACTTGTACAAAAACTCAGACTGGTATAAAACTAGATACATAATTATAGATTGTCAATAAGAAAGTTAATTGATCAGTAAGTGGATCAGTTCATAAGGAAATACTGTCTACTGATGTCTATTTTACTGTATTGCACATAGCTCATAGCCTCAACCTGGATTAAGAAGACAGCATTAACACAGCAGAATACATAGGCTCTCTATACCTCACCTTCTAGCCTCATCTTGGGCACAAAGGTTTCAGTTCTATAAATGTACATTATCTACAAAAAAAAATTTCTTATCCTGGTCAAAGAAGCACGGGCATTGGACAAAACTACACTTCACTAACTACTAAAAGACACACACCGCCCAAACAACACAAAGAAAAATAATCCACAATCCTCCACCTTTTTCTTAGCCAGACTGTTGTGAGTTTAGCCAGGCAGATCTTATTTAACATAAGAGGCAGTTTACAAACACTAGGAGACATACACCTTAGGCTGATATCCTAAGAATATATCCTTTCATTGTTCTAATTGTCATAGCAATAGAAGATTAAGTATGTGTGGTATTTTCTGGAAGCTAAGAGATTATTTTATTTCCAAATAGTGTATACTATTATTTGCTACCAGTATCCTTCACTTGAGAAAAATCTGCTATTTGCAGTGCAAGAGAACACAGACACAGACAGCACAATGAAAGAAGAAAACACCATGGTATAACACACCATCCTCATATTTAGAAGAAATCCAAATGGCAAAGTTTCTGATTGACAAAGCTGGCACAAGTTACATTAGAGATCTCCGCCCCATCTACTGGATTCCAGGTCTTAGGAAGACAGAAGTACCTGGATTGAACTGCAGAGAATGAAACAAATAAATTAATTTACTGGAATATTAACAAAATGCAGCACTGACTATGGAAGCATAAGTGGTGATAAATAGTACAAATTTGTGCCTGCATAGGCTTAACAACTGACCAATTAAAAAGAAAAAAAGATGTGTGATCATGTTTTTAAACATAATATGAACATAAAACACCTTCAACAGTATTGTTTAAATAAAATCATGACAGAATACTATGGTTTTTGTGCTTCTCTTTGCAAGAGTTAAAATATTACATGCGCGTCTGTGCAAAAACAACAGTGTATCATCTCAGTTCCAAGCACTCCTCCTAAACAATGAGAAATGTACTGATGATTTCTAATAAAACAACATTATTTTTCCCCTAATATAGTGAAACATCCTCTGTTTTGGATAAGCAACTCATCTGGAAAATTCATTCTAACATTTTCAAGCTAATAGTTTGTTTTCTTCAACATTAGCATTGGACTGTTACTCTGGCTCCAGAACTGAATTCTATCCTGCTGAATTAAGGTCAAAATCAGTATTCCTACTGTGCAAATGAAGTTTATATCTTGCTGGAAAAAATAAAAATGTACTGTTAGCTTCTTTTGGTAAGGGGGGAAAAAAAAAGGCAATGTAAACAAAACACTACTTACAAGATATAGCAGTAACTCTATGAATACATTAGTAATTAAATGTTAGGTTCCAAAACAGTTAAAAATTTATAAGTTAAAACTATGAAGATTTGATATACAAGGTTTTGGATTCTACACATTCCTTGCATTAACTACTGGAATAGCAGTTATGTGTTAATAGCTATTATGCACACATAGCATTAATGTTCAGCTGTGGTCATATGGGAGGAAACTTGCAAATAAACATGAATGTCTCAAAGGTTATTTCTTCTTGAAGGATGAAACCAATCCCATGTTTGCCTTTGTACATTTCCACATTGTACACTGAATATAGTAATAAATCCACTGCTAGAAAATAATATTTAAACTGCACTGATACCTACAGCCTGTGTGCCAGGCTCCCCAGTTGACAAATTCATATGAAATACATTGCCCCCCACCCCATAAGGCTCTATTTACCAAAGCTGGCATTTTAATCTATTTACCAAAGCTGGCATTTTAAAAGTGAGATAGGCAGGTAAGTGAGGTTTGTGTCAATTTACAATAACAGAAGGGCAAATTTCAAAGGTCTTAACACTAGGCCACTCAAGTCATAGGAGTTTTGCTGCTAATTTCACAAAAAGCAAGACTGTGTGCATGGCTGTTACATGAACAAAACCCTTCTGTGCCAACATGAGGGGTCATTCTCCACATTTACAGGCTGCAGAACTTGTCCTCTGCTTAATGCTGTACTGGGATTAACTGGCACTTACAGCCCACAGTAGGGTTGGTTTTTAAAAAAAAAAAAAAAAATGTAAACATGTTAATAAAGTGTGAAAGCTTGTATTATTACTGCCAAAGCTCTGAAAAACGTCCACTGTGAAAAACCATCCTATATTTTACAAAGAGGGTATGAGAAAATAACTGAGAGATCTTGGTGAGACAGATGCACCAGTAACAGCCTCATGATGCTTCAGTCAAGGAAGCCAGTTAAAGGTGATGCATATCAAAGGCAATTTCTTGCATGTGGAAGCAAGTAAGTTTGATCATAATCTCCTCAAAACCAAGAAAAGTCTCTAAACCAATACATCTAACCTGTAAAGGCCCAATGGATTGCAAACAGACTCATTTCTCATCATAGCCAATATTTTGCAAGAACCTTACACAGCTTGTGGGTTAATGAAAAGTTATTAACACCAAAAAGCTTTTACAACTCCAACATGATTTGACATAACAGTTACAGACGCTGGATTCCTGTGCCTTGGAGGGAGACAATTTTATACAGGATATACTCAACCAATAGCAAAAACCATTGTAGCAAGTGAAATACTAGACATAGCTTGTAAACTCTAAGGAACTGAGACATGATTTTAAAAGGGCACACCTATGTTTAAATAAAAGAACAGAAAACACATTCTAGGAAATTGCTGCTGCGATTGCATTGTCTTAAAACCCACCTTTGACTAGTGTTATAAAAACTGCTGTAACACGAGCAGCTGCTACACAAAAGTTGCAAGAAGTGAACATTTCTCATAAGGAGCTTAAGAGACATTACAGCTTCAGCATCTCTGAAGCCTCATTCCTGTTAGACATCTCAGAGGGGGCAGGATGCTGATAAAGAGGTCTTGCAAAATGAGGCGCTCCCTCAAACCAGGAATCATCCGAATCAACTGCTGGTTTGGATTCTAACACGTATGTTGTGTGAATCTACGGTTATAGTTAACACCTTAGCAAAAAAATGCAGAGAGCACAGGAAAGGAGGAGTTCACAGTCAGAGCACCACGACCTGCCGTTTCTCATCTCACTTAAATTAGTGTTGAGATCGAACGTTTTCTGAGGGCGACAAGGAATGAAGTCGCACAGCGGTGCAGTCTGCCTGCCCCCACGACAGCCCCGCACACCTCCCCGCTCCCCCCGCCCTCACGACACGAGTTTAGGAGGCAGCCGGCAACACGCGGCTCTTGGGTCGTACGCGAGGTCCAGGGAACGGGCTGTTACGCCAGTAAAGCGGCACAGGAACACGCTACTTTTCCACGCAGCCAACAGATCCGGCCCGCGCCCTCTGCAGCCTCCAACTTCGCCACGCTTCGGGGCCGCAGGCACCGCGTCCTGCGGGCACCTCCCCGCGCACCTGCCCCGCTCGCTCCGCTGCGAAGCGGCGCGCAGGAACGCGATGAAATGTCTCAAGAGGAGACCGCAGCAGCACAGCCCGCGGCGCGCTGCCTCCTCGGCGGCATGAAGAACTGAAACGCGCCGATCGCTCCGCTCCGCTCCGCTCCCCTCTGCCCGGCGCACCCCGGCCCGCGGGGAGGGGAGGCGGGAGCAGCTACCTGGGATGGCCAGGTTGGTGAGCGGGGTGCGGTGGATGCTGCCGGGCAGAGCTGCCATCCAGTCGGCGAACCGCAGCTCGTTCTTCCCTTGCGACGAAGCCATGCCGCCGCCGCCGCCGTGCCCCTGGCCCTGCCGCTCTCCCGCCGCCGCCGCTCGCTCCGGCCCCGGCCCGGCCCGGCCCGGCCCGGCCCCGCCCCGCCCCGCCTCCCCCCGCCCAGCCCAGCCCGGGCGCTGCCCCCCGCCGCCCCGCCCCGCCTCCCGCCGCCCCCCCGCCCAGCCCGGGCGCTGCCCCCGGCCGCCCCCCGCCTCCCATCCCGGGCCGGGCGCTGCCCCCGGCCGCCTCCCCGCGGCGCAGCGCCGGCTGCCGTGAGACCCTTCGGGGCTGCCGCCGCCGCCGCCCCGTCCCCTCCGAGCGGCCTGCGCTCGGGAGGGCGAACCCGGCCTGGATAACGCAGCGGGTTTGGGGGAGGGAGCAGGGGCACGGCGCGGGCCCCGGGCGGGAGCCGCGGCCGCCAGCCTGCACCTCCCGCGCCGGCCGGCTCGGCCCCATCCCCGTCCCCCCAGGGCGGGTGGAGGCAGCAGAGCCCTCCCGAGAGCTCGGGCACGGCCACGGAGCTGTAGCCGACAAGGCATCCTCTGCTCCTGGGCTGGCGTTTAGGGGCACTTGCCCTGCGTGCCCCTGAGACTTTGCAATAACCTCCCTGACCTTGGCGATTAGGGGGTTGCATGCCTTCTCCCCCGGGACCTGGCCACATCCCGCAGCTGCTTCCTGGGGCGGGCTTGTCTGCCTCTGATACACACTCCCCGTTTTGCAATGGGTCACTCACATTAAAAAAAACATTGCTCCTTACTTGAACGCTCCTTGGACGTCTGCAATTTTTTTGATAATACTTTTTTATTGTCCTTTGAGGATGACCCAAACTAGTATCTTCCATTCTCATTCCCAATCTGTCTTTGGAGAAGCATCTTAAATGTTGGCATTAACAAAGCATTTACGTTACTGCCTCCAGATCAATGAATGAATGAACCTGATAAAGCTCTGTGAGTCATCTTGAACTGTTACAAGCCTGATCTTTTGTCTTCAGCGTGACCATTTTTTATCAAAGTTGTTGATACACATGTGGAAGTTCATCTGGCAGATCTGCCAAACAGTGCCTGGAGAGAGCCATGCCTGAGCCAGGATCAATTATCAGTTCACCTTGAATTCCTAGGAGGGTCAGCTGTACTCCTGTAGCTTGTGTTCTCACTCAACATCTTCTGTAACAGCTGGCTTTCGAAATAAAAATGCAGGGAAAAACTAATAACAACCCTCTTTTCTCTTTCTGTCCAAGTTTACAGAGCAAGTATGAAGAAAAGCTCTTCCTTCAGCCACAAAATAAATGAACAATTTTTGGAAAATGAGTGAATATTTCTGAGGTATATAAATAAAGGACATTTTGCTGGCTCACTTTTTGCGATAGAAATAGCTCTTAAGGTGGGATTTGACTGGGGAAATGTGAACAGATGGTTGACCTTAGGGGAGATGTTGAATCTGAATCAAGTAGTACATGAAAACAGGGGAGGAGTAAGCAAACAGTCAGTGAGACAGGTTTAATTCTTGCAGTATTACTTCCGACCTGTTAGGATGCTAATCTGCCCCTTCCAAAATCACTGGTATTAGTAAACATGAAGGAAAAAAAAAAAAAAAAAAGATGAATCCACATGGATACAAAGACATAAAACCCACTAATGACCTAGAGATGGAAGATGTTACTTTATGTCATCTTCAACGGACAAGAAGAAATTTCAGTTAAAAAAATCAAGATTTCTAAAGAGCATTCAAGTAAGTAGTAATGAATGTTTTTATCACCATGATTGGATCAAATCCGTTTAAGTGGCAAAGTTATTAATGGATTGCACTGATTACCTGGAAAACTGCTGTTGAATTTTTATCCACTCCCACTATGTGTTCTATCTCTTCTGAGATAAAACTGAAGTATACAGCTTTTTGAAATGTTAAACATATTGTTAATACTGTTGTTGATCTCTTCCAGTCTCTAAAGCTTTGGGTGTAGCTCGGAGCAAAATCCTGTCATTTTAAAATGTATTATTATGTATAATAATGACTAAACTATCTAATATCATTCCAGGTGTCTCTCTCTCTGCTTTGTACTTTGCTGGAGAACTGTAAACGTCCCTCTCTGTGCTGACTAGAAACTTGTTGGCCTTTGCTTCCACAAGTAATTAAAGCTTTTGTATCTTCTTTTCTTTTAATGCCCAGGGTAAGATTCTTCATAGTCTGGATTTTCAAACCATGGATACTCTGCTTTGTAAAAACAAGTCCCCTCTAACATGTCTCACACCAATCATGTTTGAAGAGGCTTGCCTCTGTTTCTAATGCACTGTAACTTATAAGATAGCAGGCTTAAAATCTGTCACTGGGTCTCTGTGAGCTTGTTGGGGTGCAGGCTTAAATAATTAGGAGTGAAGCAGGGTAGCAGAGGAAGCTTTTATGGGACACGAAGTAGGAAACATTTCTACAGCAACCTGAAGAAGCATTTACATAGAAGCTTTGATAGCTTTGATTTAAAATAAAAAGGTAGCTTGTTGGAGCCTTTCGGTGGTTTGAAACTTCAGCATTTGTTGGTGTGTCTGCTTGGGAAGAGTTTAATAAAAACCAGAGCAAACGCTTTGCTTATCTTGATTGAAGAGCAGGTTACTGTGGTTTAACTTGAACCTGCCATTTTACTATTTTTAACTGATTTATAAACAACGGCAGCCTGTAAATCAAAATCAGAGCATCCATACAAACTTTTGTTCCTATTTAAAAAGAGTAAAAAAATAAAAATCACATTTTTGATCAAATTACTGATATCCCTACACATGACAAGTCTGAAATGTCAAAGAAAGTGGATTCCAGGAATCAAATACTTTAATAGCTTAAGAGACACCAGGTACAATGAAAATGAAAGGCAGTGCCAAGATACTGAAAAATACCATCTTTACTCTTTTATTCACAGCTATGCTGAGCTCACTGAAAATGCCATGAAGAGAAGGAAAATTGAAATCGTGCTATCTGTTCATCATGTATTGCGTTCTCTCCAGTCTGCAGCTATAACAGCATGGATGAATAGTGACACCTCTGCTTCTATGGAACAGAAAAACAGAGTAATTTAGCCAGTAGCAATGTCACTTCAGCACTCAAAATTAATTTCAGTGTTAAAAAAAAGGCATTCCATTGTTTTTGTTCTCTTAAAAATTAGCATTTTAATGGTAAACATTCACTGTTATACTTTGTCATTTTAACAGTCAGATACTTTGCCTTTTCATATGTCCTTGGCATCTATTTTAATCATGTGAATAACAAAGGAGTAACAGGATCTTTTTCTCTAAATTGCATAAAGTATATTCCACTCTTAAAGGTAAAAGAAAAAAATGGATTAATGGGGCATTGTCTCTCTGTAATTTTCCTATTATATCTGATTTATCTAGAGGCTACTCTAAATCTGTTGTTAATGAATTAAAAAATGAGGCTTTGAACAGAAGAATTACTATTGTTTAAATATTTGAAGTTTTTCAGTGCATTCTGTTTCTGAGGTTTGGTCTCTTCCTCCTTCTTGCTGCCCATTTCTATAAATAGAAGTTTTTCAGAACAAATCCTGGCTGCCATCCCATGTTTGCAGCTCTCATGGCTTTAAATGACACCATCAGTCACATCTGGGCAGCAAAGCCCTTCCAGTTGTTTGCAGCTGAGTGCCCAATTATCTTCTTGTTACCTGACAATGCAGTGGATCCACGTTATTCTCAACTTCATTACTCCTTATGGCTAACAGGTGTAAAAAGCCATTTTTATATGTAAGACGAGCATACAAAACACTAAAGAGTCAAACTAAGTAGACTGATTGAATGAGAAGAGATAATTTTTTAAATGACCATATGGGTGAATAGAAGAGGTAACAAGTATTTCTGTTGTCGTGTCATACTTCATCTGGCTACCTGGACAATTTCACCTTGCATTCATTAAGCAATCTTTATTTAGCAGTATTCATCCTGTCAAAACAGCTTACAAAATTTCTGAGTAGACAGGAAAAAAGCCTTCTAGAAACAGGGTAAACAGTCTTTTTTTCATTTTATGGGAAAGAATATGTCTCTTCCTGCTTTTCAAGCAAAATAAAATGTGGTTTATTCTGCACTCTGATTTGTTATTCTCTACTGAGAAAATCAGAGTATCTTTGCTGATATTAAATCTGAGAAGGAGCCATATTTGTTCTGGGCAGCTGACAAATGTCAGGATGCTAATGTTATCCCCACTCTTCGTTCTTGTGAACTACAGAGACTGTGAACATGATGGGTTAATACAAAGATCCAACATACATTTTTGCTTGCATACTTTATAACCAAAGCAGAGACATTACAGTAATATACAGAGGACCCAAGGGTGTGTATGTACCAGTGCAAATAAAAATACAAGTCCAAAATGCATACTACAACTTCTATTAGAATAGAATATAATAATTAGAGTGTATGGCAAGACAGTTTGTTTTAGTTAATGAAATTCTGGAAACTTGAAGTAAAGAGGCTAAAAGATAAATGATAATATTTGTATCCAGTCCTCAGGTGGAAATCAATTCCACCATAGCTACTCCTCTCTCTCAGGTTTCTAGAAAAAGGTTTGGTTTGGTTTGTTTCTTGGAGGTTTGTCTTGTTTTTTCTTTTCTAAGTTTGTCATGCAGAGTCATGCTGTGTCTCACCTAAGATGTTTGCTTAAAGACACAGCAGTGGCTTTTTTTACCTGGTGAAAAACAAACAAGTTTGGTTATGTTGGCATTACTGCAAAGACTCTAATGGCATTACCAAGAGCAGCGATGGCAGAACATGAAAAGCACTGTTTTCTAGACAGTCCTGTAAGATCACAGCAAAGCGTGCAACTTCAGTACAGGGAAGGATGAGAGAGAGGGTGCTTTTTATTTCTAAACAGACCTGACAATGTTTAAAACTTTTCTATACAAGTTCATGAACAGTTGTCATGAACAAGTGTCTCTGTGACTTGAAGGCCCCATGTTTAGCTTGGTAAAGAACTTGCAGAGAAAGCTTGATTCAAGTATTTGAATTCCAGCACATTCTCAAGGTAGAAAACCATGTTTTAACAAAAACAAGAGCTAAATGAGCTGGTTTAGTGGTGGAGTTACCACAGGCAATGCAGAAGCAAGCTCCAGTGCTGATCATGATCTATATAGCCACCCAATGTACTGTTGATGTGGTCACAAAAGACCTTATCAATATGAAAAGACCTACCTACTTTTGGTTAAAAAACAATAGAGTTGAAAGCTCCAAACCAACCTCTCCCCTCCTAACTTCTAAGTTTTCCAGCAGCAGAAAAAAGAATGAAAAGTTTTCAAGGCAGCGAGGCAGTCCCATGACTCTACTTAGTTTTGTCAGAAGACAGACCCCTTTGTATGAATAGAAAATTTTGACCAGTCTAACTAAAATGTTTACTAAAAAAACAATATGATAATAGAGAACACGCTCCAGAAGAATTTAGATTGTCTGGGTTCCAAGATCTTACTTTTGGGGCTAGCATAGGCAAATTAGGAATGCTGAAGGCAGGGTAGAAACTGTTAAAAATGCAGGACAGAACCAAGTCAAGAAAAAAAACTATTTTCATTGACAATATTTATTATATTATCACCCAGTGGTAAGAAAAGACAAACCCATACACAGGAAAATCAGTGAAGGCAGCAGGAATGAAATGGGTGAGATAATCAGAAGTGGATAGTGCTTGCAGAATTTTACAGCGGACCACCAGAAACAGAAAATGCAACCAGTTTGTATGTGTCAGCTATTTAGGATGTAGTTCAGACCTATCAGGCAGGGTATTTAGCAACTGAGGGAAGAGGAAAATAGTATTTCTAAATAGATAACAAAGTACTTTTTAATTTGTTAAAGTATGGAAATTAACTGCTATAAAAAGGGACTCTCAGATTTTACAACTGCTTCTTTACCATCAAGATAGTCAGAATGACATCTTGTTACTGATCTTGGCTATGACTGAGCAGCACATATGCACTGTTACGTAGTTCCCATTTCTTTGCTGTAGGATTATTTTTAAAAGAGCAAACATCAGTCAAACCATTCATGTTCTGTAGTAAATGTTATTTTAAAAAGGCTAAAAGAAATGGGAACTGCATTAAATGAGAAAATAGTGAAAGCAAATAAATGTATAATGGTTGCTTAAGCAATGAATATTGAGCAATAATAAATTATTTTTATTTCTGTGCCTGTTGGAGAATAGTCCAAAATCAGTGAAGATAATGAAAATACTCCACTGAATTCAGTGGGATTTGGATCCCCTGGATGGAAAACAAGTATCAGTTGGTTAAAAGCTGGTGCATCTACTGTGTGTACTTATTAAGCCATTGGAGATGAAAAGTCTTTTCTATTTTTAAATAGAAAGGATGATGGATGACAAAGACTTTCCAACAGGAGCTGCAGAGTGTTAACAGTGGTCAGTTCCACTCTTGGCAACTGGAGTCATGTTTCATGGAAGATGCATTTCTGCCTCCTGGATGAGGCTTTCCAAACAGGCTCTTGCTGTTTGCATGGTAATGAAGCACTCCCAAAAGGTGTTGAAAATAGTCAGCAGGACTAATGAGATTTTAGCACACTACTTGAATCAGTATGCTAGCCACATTTCACAGGCTGCAGTCAGTGCCTGCTGAGGGGGATGAGAGGTAATGTTCCTTTTTAATTACATACACCCCATGATCAGTGTGAGCAGTGCAGTTGTTCCAAGTTGGCATTTGCACATCTGGTAGTACAGGACGCAGGGCCATGTCTCAACCCCAAAGAAAGGGGTGATGCACCTGGCTTCTCTAGAGGAAGAGGTAGGAAGAGGTCAGGACGGACACTAGAGAAACAGAGATGAGAACTAATTGTGGTAAGTCACATTTCCATGGCATGCCCCCCTCCACCTTGTGATGTTAAGGAATGCTACGCAGTCATTGCTCAAAGGTAATATTCTGTGCAACAACATAAAACTTCTTACCCGAAACCAGGTGTATTTGTTCTTCCAGACCAAGAAAATGAGGTGAGAGAGAAAGAGGGGTAGAACAAGAGAATGGAATAAGTGGGTGGTAATGAAGAGAGGAAAAGAATACCCCAAGGGCATGGAGAAAGTTGATATCCAAAGGTGGTGGTATCACCAAGAGGTTAGAGACTAAGTTCTGGGGCTTATCTCTGCACCTGGACTTCCATCCTTTGGGGCGATGGGGTGGAGGAGCTGGTCTTGCTTTTCCTTCAGAGAGCACCTGTCCCTCTGCCGTCCAGTTCCTCCTGATTACTGTGGACTCAGCCCTGCTTCTCTCTGCTTTGAATTGCTGCCTCACCCTTGGTCTATGTGGCAAATTAAACTGTGCACCTAAGACCTTAATTGCCTGACTGCACTGTACCTAATGAACCATTCCGAAAGGCTGTA
Organism: Pelecanus crispus; assembly: GCF_030463565.1. Taxonomy (NCBI): domain Eukaryota; kingdom Metazoa; phylum Chordata; class Aves; order Pelecaniformes; family Pelecanidae; genus Pelecanus; species Pelecanus crispus. Next base: position 16,924,407 of record NC_134676.1, read on the forward strand.
AATATTTCTAGCTAGAGCTTGGAATTCAGGCATCACGTTCCAAAAGAATTTTTTTGCCCACAGGATTGGGCCTTAATTGCTGTGCATCATGACTTGCTACCAGAATGAGAAGATGTTAAAAACAGTTGCATTAAATGCAGTGCAACTCTGGATTATAAAGAGAATTAAGTTTGAAAATGTAATGAACCATATGACATTGAGCAAATAAAAGATGTGAGGAATTCCTCATAAAAATATGATCCCCTTAAGATTAAAACTCATTATTTTTTGCAATATAAAGACATGCATTTTAGCCACTAGGCTGTCAAATATTTGCCTAATTCTCTGGGGAAAGACCAGGGTTTAAAAGGCCATCAGAGTCTTCTCCCCACATAACCTGCAAGCACCATAAACCAATGCAAAGGGCAAAAGGTGCAGTCTGGCTCTGACCAGCCTCCTCCCGCTGCTCTTGAGCAGGTAGGAGAGCCTGCAAACCACCCTCCAATGTGCTGCAAGTGCTGCATGCTTCCAGCAGCTCATGGAGGTTGCAGCTTTAATACAGTGCTTCTCACAGCCTGCCAGTATTTTAGCAGTGTTTTCCCGTTTTACCCATTTTTAACTATTTTTCATCGGGTGCAGTAGCTTGGAAATCAGAATAAGGCATTGACCCACTGAAGCCCCTACGTATGGTCATAGTCTAACAACAGGGGTTTCAGCACTTGCTTTTTGAATTCATTACCTTAAAGTCTGGTCATGTTTTCCTGACATCCAGAGCCATGTTGAAAAATACACATTGGTCACATTAAAATCATCCCTTCAAAAGCTGTCTTTTGCCACCAACTAAATCAAATAGGGGGCAGGGAAGACGGATCCCAGCAGGACAGCGGTGGGAAGGATGGGGCCATTCGGGATGAGCAGCTGGAGGGAAACAGTGCTCATACCCTTGCCAGCAGGACCAGCACCGGGGCTGGGAGCGTGGCTTCTTCATGCCTTACCCCCACAACGCCCACTGCAAGCACTAGAGATCATCTTTTTTTTTCAAGGGGAGAAGGATGTCTCATCAGAAGTGGAGTCTAAATTCGAGGTGTCACTTGCAAATCCAAAGCGTCACTCTGACAATAAAACCAAGCCCCAGTGCTTCCCACAATAGCGCTGGGCAGCTCCTTTCCTTGACCCATAGCCTGAACTCAGCATACCATCACTTTGCCTTCATATACATCTGATCTTTTAGTTGTTCTGTTTGTTTTCAGATACTCAGTCTTCTCGTTACAATTTTTCGGGGCGAAAGGGAAAAGCAGTCCTTTACAGCAATAAATATTCCCTGTCCTTTCTGCAAACCAGCTGCTTTCAACATGTGTTTTTGCAAGGGCTGAGCAGGTTAGAACATGACTGCGCTATAATGTGCAGCATCTGCTCTTCTTCATGTCAGCTCCAGAGCCTGTGGAGGTTGGTGGGGGCTCGCACAGACAAGACAATGAAAAGCAAAAGAATTCATCAGTCATCTGCACACAGACATACAAACTTCACTGAAATACCCTTTCTTGTGTGTGCAAAGCAACAAATTTCCAATTTTCTGGAAAGCAGAAACTTAATCCAGCCAGTGCACATGCTGTTTTCTTTCAACTAAGGGGAGATCCAGAGTGTTTTCCTCATGGTGGTTACAGCTTTGCAAAGCCCACATACCTGAGGATGAAGATAGACTAGCCACGGGAGGAGGCTGACAGGAGCGGTGCTGGGAATGTCGGTGTCAGCGGGCTGCAGTGCAGAGAAAGCTCCTCGGGTGCTGGGGCTGACACGGAGCCTGGGCCTGGAGAGCCAGGGGATGGCTGGGTTGTGTCCACAGCTGCTGTCAGGGCAGTCCCCAGTGCCACCAAAGGCACCATGAAATGAAGGAGGCACAGATAGACTTGAAGAAGAGGAGGAAGATGGAGAGAAAAAAAAGCCTGGTGTTTGGTTTCATCACTCTCCGGACAAATAAAAAGACCTTTCTCAGCAGAGCACAGTGGTCAAACATAACAAAGTGTTTATGTAGGCTTAATTAATGTAATTTTAAGTGCTAGGTTCAAATTGAAGATTTTTATGTAGCCTTTTGTTTTAACAAGATTCTGGGTTGAACTGTGGTGAGATGCAGTTCTATGTAAATCAACAAATTTATGCAAGTGTACATATGTAAGCATATCAGACAATATGTATTTATGAATGAAAGAAAATGTACATTGATTCAGGGCATAAGTATTTTGTTGAAAATCTCTGTGTTGAAATGGTACAGCATATTCAGCAGTGGCTAAATTGTAAAGATAGACTGATAATGTCTCCTTACTGTTATATTAAGCATATGCCATCTGAGAAACAGGAGCATTGGTGTGTTATTCCACTAGCCATATGCAGTGAAAAAGCCAGCAATACTTGGTCCCATTTTTAGAATTTCATTTTTGGAAGAATTTTCCACTGCTGAAAGGAAAGTGGCAGCAGGCGGTTTGTGAATGGTCTGGATGATAAACAACTTGAATCACGCACAGGCTGAGGAGACGCAGTGGGTAAAATCCTCAACCCTTTGAGGTCGATGGGAGCCTCAGTGCTGAACACGAGGGAGCCAGCCTTCACAAACACTGTTTTGGCTTTCTCTGGGATGTTGCAGGAGCTTTGCAAGTCACACTGTTGGCTAAACAGCCAGAGTGTTGTGGAAGGAGAAGGAAAAGCAGGAGCTACTTTTTCCATTGCAAATTAGAGTCAGAAATATGCACTGATCTCCTGCATCAGTCCGCTTCCCTGGAAACAAAATTGGGATCCTAAGTTGAAAATTTTCTTGACCTATGTGGAGACAGATGTCCTTAATCCCCCAAACTAAAGGCATCCCAGAGGGTAAATGAAGTACTTTTTGAAACCCAGTACTTTTTGCCTCCAGGAAGAGCAAAGCCATTTTGAGAAACATGCTTCATGCGCGCATACTTGAAGTTGGAAGTCCAGCTGGGACCTGGTTCATCACCCACACTAGAGGGATTTCAACACTCTGAGAGACCAATATCTATTAGTCACCACCCCAACTCTCTTCTCCAATACTTCTCGCTATACAACATTCTAGAAATTCTCTTTATTAGGAGAAGCTGTTTGAGCAACTTCCAGTAAGTTAGAGAAGTTCAGCTGAGATTGGTTCCAAGTGCCACCTTCTTTCTGCTGCACAGAGAAGAGCTCTAGGATGATGACGAAGGATAATTAAGAAAAATATGGGAGGAAAGGATTTCAGAAGCTCTGTATGTGCCAGCAGTGGATAAATGGCTTGCCGACCAAGGAATAATACCTTCGGAAAAAAATATTGTCACAAAAGTACATTGGTATAATCTGAATGTCCTTTTACTGTGCACCCAGTCCTTGAAAAAAGGAAGTCTTGCTAGATATAAAAGGAAATTCTGGCATTTCATGTAGACACATAAAGAAAATATTTAAAAATATAAGTATGAAAAGGCAATGAATCTCTCTGCTAAAACTGCCTGTGTCTGTGAGAGATAAGAGGGCAGGAGAAATAAAAAAGAACAGTAATTTCTTTTAAATTCTTCTTGTAATCCAGTTACAGCACAGCACCTACAAAACACCTTGCAAATGGTTAGGCAGATGCTCTGGCAGCACTACGTACTACCCTGACCCTCAATGTTTCCTCACTTTTCCCTCTCCTTGCAATTCACTTTCTTTACTATAACAGTAAATTCTTCAGCTCAGGTGTTGTTCACAGTGTCATGTTAATAGGGACCTCTACTCACTAATGCAATGCAAATTAATAACCTGATGGAATAGTTAGCGTACTAGTGTCCAGGTGGTTAAACCTGCACGTGAAATCCTGGGCAGGTGTTTGCTTTGGCATCTCTACAGCTCACCTCAGTGGCTCCCACAGCTCCAAAATCCCCTGTGGTGGGGAAAGCTGCAAGACCCACTACCCACCTGAGCCTGTGCTGGCCATCACCAGGACCAGCCATTCATGCCATCAGCCTTGCCCTGCATCAAAGGGGAGGTATTAGTGGGAAAGATTTGTACTGTTTGACATTTTTGTTTCACCTAAAGAAAGGTATTCTGGTCAAGCCTACAAAGCCTAGCTCTGTTTCCTGAATTTTGAAGGCAAAACTTCTCAAGAGGATGAACAGTGAGCATTTAAGCTGAGGTCTGTAAAAGATTCATAAGAGGAATAAATGTTGTTGCTTGTGCTTTGTCTGATATAGCTTGGGAAGCTTAAGACACATCTCAAAAGTTATGAGGAATGCTTAGGGACAGGGATAGGTTCTTCCTTTATTGGTTGTATAAATCAAAATAAGTAAATGAGACATAAAGAAATAATTATGAGACCTGCAAATTGGTGCCAGTACTGGTAACAGACTCTAAATGTTTAGGTACCTCTAAACCTCTTAGTACCTCTCAAAAGTAAAATTTTCAAGGATGTGTTTCCCTGTGGTGATGAACTTTGTTTCCAACATGATGCAACGCATGGATTTGGTACGCTGTGCTGATTAGGGACCTACACGGGTTTTGCAAAGCGTAAAAGATAAGAAAGTTTGTCTTATTTGAAAAAGAGCAAAATATCATACACTGCACATTGTGAAGTCGTGTTTACACAAAGGGAGCTATTTGCACGCTGCTTTCACCAGGGGAGAGAATAATTCAGAGCAGAGGATGCCTGACTCCTTCCTGCTGCTCTGAGGGACCAGCAGCAGCAATAGGTCCATCCGACCAGCCCTCACGCTCACACCGCTTCCCAGTTTTCTCTCGGGAAAGAAGCCTAAGGGAAAGCTGGGAGAGACTGAGAAATGTGTTCACAGATTCTCTGTTGTTCCCCAAATATATTTTCTTAGCTAACTCTTTAACAAGCATTTTCTCAAGGACAACTGAAGTATGCATCTGCGATTCTTCCTGAAGGAAAAACTAGCTTCTCAAGCCCAATTTTCGCTTTTACAGTCAAGCTTTTGGTAGCAAAAATTTCTTGGTTTTTTTCTTTGAAACTCCAAAAACATTAGGGGGAGCAGCAGGCACCGCACGCTCTGCAAGTTTAAAAACTCTCCAAAAAGTTTATTGAGTTTTTGTGCCCCAAATCCAGATTGTGTCTAATTATTCTCCTCCATCACACAATGTGTTCAAATCCTGTGCTTCTAGTAATCACCTCCAGAAGAAAGAAAATGCAGTATTTGTTCCCCAGGAAAGCTGTTACAGATGTGCATTATGTAGTTTCCTTTTCACTTTTGTTAAATTAAAGCAATATTTTAAATATCCTGAATACAAATTTTGTTTGCCTCTCTTATTACAAGGCCTGAAGGAAAAGCAGGAGACGGTCTTATTTCCTTAGCAACAGAGTCAGGTGTGATTTATGCCACTGTGCGTCCCTGCAGCTGTCTCCAAGCAACAAACCAAACTGCAATGCCAACTGTTGTACGTACAATATATGGAGGGGGATGAAGGAAAACTCTGGAGCCCTAATACCTATCCCTGGCATCAAACAGGAGGCAAGACTGAACAAACACAGGATTATCATAGAAATGGAAATCAATCAAATAATCTAAGCATCTCAGTTCAACCTGCCAAATGCTCAGTATGCAAAGAATAATCTATTTTAAATCAGTCAGTGCATAGGTGACAACTGTAGATGTGTGTTAATACCTTACTGAGTCTCTGCCTTAGCTTATGAAAGTGGTACCACTGCATCTGCCTGTCCCTGAGCTGGCTCAGCATGAGCTCTCATGGAAAACAGAAACTGCATAGCAAAAAAAATATTTTCAGCAATAATTCACTGTTAAAGTAGTTGCCAAAATTTGCCAAAATTCATTTGCCATTTCAAAGCTGTTTCCCCTTTGAAGTAAAGAGACTTGCATCTACAATTGTATCATGTTGGCAAACACTGTGTTTCTAAATAACAACTGTAAAGCTAGTGAGGCTTGCCAAATGCAATCATGACAGATAGCACTATTTTCCTGAAAAAAATTACTGTTTTAGTTAAGGTGACATTTGCTTTGGAAGCTGAGCTTTTGCGAGCGAAAGCTGCTGTTTATGTGTCAGTCTCCCTAAGCCAATGCTTTTTAGGTGTTTTTCTGGTGCAAAGCTAGCACCTGTGGGTTACAAAAAACAAGCAAACACTCCCTTGTGTCAACATTTCATCCCCACCCCTAGTTTTCTCTTACTGGAAATCCATAAAACCTCTGAAATACCGCTGTTCATTCCACTGCTGAATAAGCAGCGGTTTGTGTAGGAAGTGCCGTATCCTGTAACGCTGAAATCAAGGAAGACCTGCTGACCAGCAGGTGAGGATGGAGAGTGGAAGTGCTGGGATCTCCCCGGGGTCACCACCCGCTGCTGCTGGAACCAGTGCACCCGTGTTTCACATCCCTGAGCACGTGCTGCCCATGCCAGGCCGGATGCAGAGGCAGAGCGGGTTGAGCATTGTCTCTCCCTGGCCCTTCCCTGCCATGTCAGCATCAGGAGGAACTTCTGCCCTGTGAAGAGGGAATTCTTCCAGTGCTTTGCAAGACGGAAAACACCCGCAGGCCAGCACCTCCACCTGTGTGGCTTGGGTGCAACACCAGCATCTACAGCTTGGAAATATCAGTAAGCAGAGGGGAAAGACTTAGTAAAGACTACTAGACCATCCCTTATTTTTATGGATCAGCTCTGAAATTGCAATGACATTGTGGGTGTTTGAAGGTCTCTGGAGAGTCGGGTGGCTGGGGCCAGGTTTGTATCACTACTCCTAGCACCACTAGTCAGGGTTCATCCCAGCCTGGCTAACCACAGTTAACCACACTTCCTGCCTTTCCCAGGCAGGAATTAATTTACCATCATCCTTTAAGCTTTCAACTTTTCACTTTTTGGAGTGCTGCCTAAGCAGTTGCACTCTGAAACCAACCTGTCTAATTTCAGCACATTAGGCAATAATCATCTTGCCTTGTACTTGCAAAAGTTTCTAGACAGCTTGGGTTTTTTTCACTTGCATAGGTTTTTGCTAAATGGTTTCATGGTTTCCTCCTACTTTTTTTTTTTTTTTGGCTTTTCGTTGGACCTCATCCTTTTGGAAAAGTAACAGTAGAGTCTTACTGCAGAGCATTTCCTACTTATTAGGCCATCCCCTGCTACCTCATATTTTTGTCCTGATTTTAAAAGTTACCTTTCTGTAGAGCTTCTCTAGGATACCTCCCACTTAAAACTTTTTATGATAATCTACCAAAATTCTCATCGGCTGACAGATATTCCTTAATTTTAAAAGACCATAAAAATGTAAGACATAAAGTTGAAATTTTTTTTTTTTTTTGTAACATTTTGTCCTGAAGTGGTTAATCCTTGCAGTAGTATAAGCCTGGATTTATGTTAAATATTGGATTAAAAAAGGATTTTTTACCTGACTGCAGATACACACTCCTGTTGACACTGCTTCCATAGATCAGGTCTCACTACAATTTTGAATATTTAAAAAGAAAATTCAATTTATCTTTGAAATCTAATGCACTACCAAAATCAGGTTTGTTCTCCCATTCCCCTTTTTTAACCCAACATAATGAAACACAGATTTTTACATCAAACAGCAATCCCTCAGAGGTTCAAGAAATGCTGGCTGGCCCTATCATTACAAAATAGTTAAACATGTGTCTGATTTCTTTTATGAGTTACAAAGTAACTTTAATCATGTGAATAGTACCACCAAATCTGTGGGACTAATTGCATGCCTGGTGCTATCAACAAGCTCAAATATCTTTTTCTTTAATTTGGGATGCAAATTCTGATTCAGTTTTATGGCATGCACCTGTTCTCTGCTCTCTGCTGAGAGGCACAAGGTGTTATCGAGAAGCTGATCCTTTTTAAAACGCAAAGAAAGGCTGTCTTTGTCCTTCTCATCTGGGCAGCCAAAGGGTCATTAGGTCCTTCTAGAAAAGTGTAAAACCTGAATGTCCCTCTTATACATGTAAATACACAGATGTGAGTAAGTTTTTCTGGTATAAAACCTCTGCAAAAGGAGAACTAGGCCTATGAAAAATACAAATCCATTTCAGTTGTTTTAATGCTCACCTGCTTATTATTTGTATATGTATTTTTACAAATTTGTTTATACTTTTAATATGAAGTTTGAAAGGATCACAATGGAGATAAACCTCTGTATTTTATGCTTTCCCTGGATTGCAGCTTTTTATGCTTGAAAGAATAAAAAAGAAGGTTCAAGGCACCCATTTTTTTTCCTTTTGCTTTGATACTGCTTCCTTATAGAAGTATTTCAAGGATGCGCTAGAAGTGCCAAAAGTTTTATTATTCATCAGCAGTCTATCCTTTTTATTAGCCATTATACCTCATGTGCCCTTGTTTGCTTCTGGCAAGCTCATTTTAAATGACATGACTTTATTTCAGTTTGTTATTTTAATTAAAAGAAGCAGCCTGCGATTGTTAGAAGTTTTTGTCTTAATCTTTTACCCTTTAGCTTTTTCATAAATACCAATTTCTTCAGCATCCTAGGGAGGATGCTCATGTTTTTTCAGTGTATGTTGAGTGCTTCACAGAGAAGCAGACAGACTATGGGATAATAAAAGACTGATTTTGACACTGCCTTGCATCAGTCCTAGTAAAACTAATTAAATTCAGAGGTGAAACCGGCTGTCAGTGGGTCTGCATGTTGCAGTTCCCTTGGAGGAGTTGGAGGCAGTCTTTTCCATCAATACTCTGCAATACCACCCCAGTTCTAGGAGTAAGTGGATGCAGAGTAGTAATGACTAAATCCATCATCTGAGAAGCCTGAGAGGAAGATGAGTTTAAAGAAACCCAGACACAGTTGTGGGGTCTGTGTGGAAATCGTTTCATGTACAGGGCTGGACAGCAGCACGTGGGGACCCGAGCAGCAGCCAGAAACTGCGGGTTGGTGGAAGCCAGCTCCAAAAGTGCATGTTCTCCATTTCCCTCCCTCTCCCCTCCTCAAAACTCCTGAAACAAACTTAAGGTCCACCAGACACCCTTCTCTCCCTGCAAATCCACAAAGTTACAGTTTGTCATGAGGGGAGAGGCCAAGAGAAGAGCACAGTCCTATGTCCCCTCTCTTCGTTGGACCAAAAAGGTCAGATAGGATGATGGCAGACAAACTCTCCCTCCCGGAGTGACTCACTACACCTCAGGAAAGAAACAGTGAACAGGCTGCGCTTCTGGACCCACTGAGGCAGCTCATCATTGGACTCTTCATGTCCTGAATTCTACACTTTCTGCTTTTCCTTCCTTTCTTATTGCCATAAAAATTGAAAAGCATCTGAAAATGTCTATGCTTGATATTTCTGAGATGAGTTTTCAGCCCTTGTACACCTCTTCCAGCAGCAGTTAAGTACGTATCTGGGGGGTTGTTAATTTTTTTTTTTTTCTTTTTCTTTGGCTCCCATTGAACTATGTTGCAGATTTGCAAATTTCTCTCAATGATATACATGTTTTTTCCTGAACATTTTTCTCCAGCCTATTTGACTTGAAAAAATGCCTAATGAAGTAATCTTCTGTGCCTGTACTCTGCACCAGAAACACACACATTAGCTCTAGAGGTACCAATTCCCAATCGATATGCAAAACCCATCTGCAAGAAGTTCCTGCTTCTTTACTCACCATCTAGAAGAGTCATTTCTTATTCCCCAATGAAGCTTTAACCAGTAAAGGATCACAATGGCTCCATTTAAAATTTCCCTAAACAGCAATAAAATATTATTAATCCCTTTCTTCTCTCGGGTCCCAGATCACTAACAGCCATCATAAACACAGCAAACTGGGCTATTTGTCTATGCTTCAGCTCATGCAGGAATAATTTTCTGTTTGATTCTTCAATCAGATCTGTAGACTTTCCATCAGCTGCCTCTTTTATTCTCAACCCACACAAGTCAGTAAAATTGTCATCTTTTAAAAGCAAATATTGTACCTTCCCAGTTACATTTTCATTTAAAAAATAAATCAATAGAGTTTGTAACTGATAACCAGATTATGATTGCTTTTAAGATTCTGGTATCTTTCCCATGAGATAATCTGACAGCACAATAAAATACATCTATTTATTACGAGGAACACTCACATATTCAATCGGCCTGTTTTTTTTAAGAGACCATAAATGAGATTTAGGATTTTAAACAGTCTGGATGACTTTCCTTCCTCTTAATTTCCATCTGCTTGATTTTTATAAGTCCCTCTTCCCTGAGAAGAGTTTTTAAGAACAATTCCAGACATACACACACACCCCCACACACACCCACACACACACACACCCCCCACCTGTGTAATGAAGCAAGAAACTTCTTTCCATGCTTCTTTCACAGAAACTAAAAGGAGGTGAGCCACTTTGTTCTCTGCAAAGCTCATCTGAAGATGTTCCTCTCTGCGTTGTCCTTGTTTCCTCTCTACAACCTTCACCCACAGCCCTAACACAAGCACTGATCCCTGCCTCAAAAAACTGTTCTGCAGTCCACCCAAAAGCAGAGGCAAAGAGCATCACTAAAATAATTGTATCCAATAGTGCCCCAGCACTCTTTGTCTCACCGTGTGGGGCCGTTGTGTTTTCACAATACAGGGAAAACGTTCTTTTCACTCTGAGGTTGGAGCTGAAAAGTGTAAGATTTGCCTCATCTCCCTGGGAAATGCTGAGTGTTATTATGCTTCATGAGGAGCATAATTACTGTCCAGGTGACTCTGAGGTTACTCTTTACTACTATGAACATGCACAAAAAAAGCAAAATAAAAAATTACTGAATAAGGAGTGGCAATGGGGGAAAAGCAGGACGGGCTGTGAATGCAGGCTTGTGGGCATCACAGACACGACCCCTTGCAGATGGGAAAAGCAATCCCAGGGAAGAGGCACTCCCTGGGTTGGTAATTTAAAATTTTTAATCTTAAGTAAAAATTACCCTGTTTGGAAATTTATAATAGTTACATTTAATGGTTAAAATCTTAACGTGATGGGGTCAAGCCTTAGGAAGCAGGAAGCGGGAAGGCGAGATCTCTGGCATCCATGCCCTGGAGGCTCTGTGTGGAGAAGGAGGGTCTCTGCAGAGTGGTGGCAGCCCTGCAGGCCCCCTCGAGCAAAGGTGCAGAAACTCACGTGCTGGTGGAGAGCAGCAGCAGCTGCCTTTTCTAAGTGTTTATGCTGCTCAGGGAGGGAAAAAGCAGCAAAAACCAAGCCTGAGTGCCATTATCAACACATAAGCAAATAGGCAGCAGGTGCTTGTGTACCTAGATGTAATATTTATTGTATGCCAGCATACAAACATAAATAAGATGAAGCAAATATTACTTGTATTGCCAGATTCAAATTCATTTAGCATCCTTATTCCAAAAAAGGCCCCAATATTGTGGCTGTTGCATTCCTGTTGCAGTGGAAATCTGGAGACAGAATGAAGGAAGGACACCATTGCTTTTCATCAAGCTAAACCACATTTTATTTTATTATAATTTTCAATTTGTGAACTTGTAAGTGCTGTCAGATGAAATAAAAGTCACACACAACCTTCTACTAATGGAAATGCAATGACAGCTTAAAAGGCTTAAATTCCTGTTACTCACACATAAATAAAACCTGATAGTGATGTCAATTTTCAGTTTTTCAGTTGATTGTAATTTTTAAGAAAATTTTAGGGCTTCTGAGATTACCATCTAAAACAACCCTTGGACTTGCAGTCACCACCAGGTTAGCAATTGACTAATGCAAAGGAAATTTCAAGAACCAGTAGCACGTTACGATCTAACACCCAGGTATTGCCCAAAGTCCCAGCCTTCACCCTGGTTTGGTGCATCCCATGAGTGAGTCCGGGGGGGCTCTCAGCTTTTTCCTGCCCGCATCTGGGCATACTTCAGAGCCCTCTGAAAGGAGACAACCTGCTTGAGTGTGTCCTCACTCCTGGGCACTAGGCTGCATGGCCAGCAGCCACCATCCTTCATCTTCCTCGGAGGGATCCACCTTGGTGGGGCCACTGACCTTGTGGACTCACAGGGCATGTGTGACACTGGGATATGAACACCACAGCAGAGCTTTGAAAGCAGGCAGATATCACAGCTGAAAACCAAAACCTGCTCATGGCTGCGATCCCCTGACCAGAACAGCTGGCAGGCTGCAGCCTCCCGTGAAAACAGATGTGGTATTTCAAGCTACCCCTCTGTTGTGTGCACAGCTGTCAATACTTAGATACCATAACAGCACGAAAAGCAAGATGGCAGATGCATGCAAATATTTTTAAAAGTTTTCCTATAGAATCATAGAATCGTTTAGTTTGGAAAAGACCTTTAAGATCATCAAATCCAACCATTAGCCTAACACTACCAAGTCCAATTTAGGGTAGAGTAATAATTAATTTCATGTTTCCTGGCTTGGTGGCTGGATTATTTTTTAATGAAAGTAAAACTAGAATACAATCATTAAGGTTGGAAAGGACCTCCAAGATCATCAGCCCAACCATCAACCCAACACCACCATGCCTATTAAACTATGTCCCAAAGTGCCACGTCTACCCATTTTTTGAACACCTCCAGAGATGGTGACTCCACCACCTCTCTGGGCAGCCTGTTCCAACACTTGACCACTCTTTCAGTAAAGAAGTCTTTCCTGATATCCGATCTAAACCTCCCCTGATGCAGCTTGAGGGCATTTCCTCTTGTCCTATCCTGTAACACTTTAAAACACTGTTCACTGGATGTTTCTGTTTGTCTTGAATCTAAGCAGATTCACTGGGGATTTTTGCCATTAAAAAAGAGTTAAGTCTGAAGTGCATTATTTTTAATGCTTTAATGCTACAACATTTCATTGATGGACACACTCAAGTGGTGAACTTATCCTGTGATTATCTTCCGTCATGGCCATGGAGAGGCTGAGTGGGGGCATTCGCCATCATACCAACATGTGGCACATGACCCCCCGGTTCCTCGAGCTCCCTGACAGGGACAAACAAACCAGGTCACCACACAGCACTGAACTGCACCCCTGCATGGCGCAGTGTTTAGTGTTAGCAAACAAAGCAAGTGGCCGGCTCCTGCTTTCACCTGCTAACCTTGCTGGAAAGGTGTGGTGTTTTAAATGGATAAAGATAGGAAAAAAAAAAATGGTAGAAACTCTGATAAGTTTCTGTCTTTTCCTTTCCTCACCTACATTTTATTCTGTTTTCATGACTGCAGATATTACTATAGGCACCTAATCAAAATCAGGTCAATCCCATTACAGTGGGAGCAGTACTTTAATGTCAGAAAAGAGTGGAAAGCCACCCTTCTGGAAGCAGGAGATTTCCCTGGAGTGAGAGGCAGCTTTAATGCTAGAGACCCCATGACCCCAGAGTTAAGCCACTTACATCCAACTCCCCAGCTAGAACAGGAGCGATCAGAGCACGCTTTCTGCTGGTAAAAATTGCTAGCTGTATGTATGAAAGCAATCCCAGTGCTGCTCCCTGGCCCAAGTCAGCCCCTTTGGCATTAGAACTCAGGAGAAGGCAAAGGTAATAGTGCTGCCAGTTCATCCCCTGCATTGCTGCCTGGGGCTGCACAGACACTGGCCACATGCATGGTTAGAGCTACTTTTATATCCACACTTTCTCAGAACTGGTTTAATCAGAAATGAAGGTTAAACGTCTTCAACCTTGGTACTGCTTGTTTCTAGCAATTTTGTGTCATTGTAGACTTGGATTTGCAATGGTTTCTAGCAGAGTCATTAACCCAACACATTGGGCTGCAGCACATCCCACTGTTGCACTGCCGCAAGCCCCGTGCTTGCTATGCCATGGGCCAGGAGAGGCAGCTCTCTGACGTGGGACATGCTGGTGAAAATGGACATGCACTCAAGCTCCATTAGCACCTTTCTTCCTGCAACTTCCAACGCTTGTCTTTCCTGCTGCGTTGGCTTTCTGGCTCCTCAGCAGTGTTAGGTGCATTTCACTGCTACTTAGAAAAGGCAAAGAAAGATGCACCCCACCCATGCCGACTTTAGCGTATCTAACATTTCATAATGCTGAAATTATGACAGATTGACTCAAAAGCCTGATCTACACAGTATTTTCAGGATGAATTGATGTAAAATACCATACCAACACCACAGAAGAGGTCTTCATTCATGTTGTCATGCATTTTAATCTTGTTCTCTTTTTATTTTCCTGAAGAAAAGTTGATTTATGTTGTGAAGCTGTAATTATATGTGAATTTTCAACTGCTATAGTTCTTTCAACTACTCTAGTTCTTTCACTAGATTTCATAATTCTTGGTAACACAAGGATGCATACAATGTCTTCACAAGATTAAATAAGACTGAATAACTATGTTAAGCTACATAACCATTTACAATTCAATAGCTGCTTACATAAATGTAAACAGTGTATGCCCTGTCTCCAAGAAACTTCTTTTTAGTGATATGTCAAAGCAACATTTAGATGGAAATTGGAAGTCATCTAAATTACATGCAGCAGAATTTAAGAGTAGTTTTATTTGTTAAATTGCCTTGAATTTGCTGGATACAAAAGAAAAAATAAGCTTATAAAATCATATTCTACATTAAAAACTGATTTATTAAGAAATACAATGAACTGAACAGATTGTTCCTGGTGACTGTGTCCTTCAAGATTTTAAAACCAGTAAATTTCACATCCACATTTCATTTTAGTCATAAACTGGAAAACAAGCTTGCCTACTTTTTCTGCTCCCAACTGACTTTTCATTTTTGAGGGAAATCATCTTTGGTAGAACTATTTGAGGAAAATGGACTAGTGTCTGAAGATGCAAACCAGACTATTTCAATCAAAAGTTGGTTCATCATTTCAAACATTTTTTTTTTTCAGGTGCATAGCCAGTGCATAATATTTCAGGATTTTGACATGCTTTAAAATGTTGACAACAAACTCGCACTGCTTGGCATTATTTTACTTCGTGCACCGGAGAGGTAAGCATATAACATATGCCAAAGTAGAAGATAGGTAAGCAAAAATTCAAGAATCAGAGATGCCAGCTTCCCTTGTCTACCTCTGAGGCTACAGAGACAGCAAAAGGGGATAAGGTGATGACAGTCCATTTAGACCTTAACATTTCATGAGATCAGCTTCAAAGTGAAACCACAAAAACGTTCTTTGTTTTCAAAGGTGTGTTTTTCCTTGCTAATGCTGATGTGCTGGTTTCATAACAAAAAGGCCCCTACATCTCACTTCAGTGAGTTGACAAGTACCATCCGTATTGATACAGTCCTTTCATACTGGTGCAAATACCCATACTAGAGAAAGGTGCAAAATTATCTTCCTGGTTCCAGTTAGTACAAAACTTAACTTTACTCAGCCCAAAACACGGAGCTAGATTAAATGGCTGGTGCAAGACAACATGGTTAAATCAGAAATGTAAGACTTAGGACCATAGAAAGAGGATCTTTCATGATTTTAGTGTGAGACTGTTCTTTGCTCCCTGGGGCTGCCCCGCAGCTTCCTTCTGCCTAGGTGAAAGCAAAAACTTGACTCAGCTCTCTTGCACTTCTCTCTTTCACCAGAATAAACTAACTCCGTCCTCACAGTGCCATAAGGCATTTTACAGTATTATAAAAGACATTGTCAGCTCAGACTATGGTCCATAAGACATTTGGATCATTAGAGTTATTAGAAATAAAAGATTAACTCCTGTACTCTTGACTCTGTCTAGAACCGCAGATGAGAGTCTAGACCATTTGGTAGGAACTATGGCCAAATCCCTGAGATACCAAATACTCAATTTCCCATTGAAATTAGAGGTAGATTAGGTGCCTTGTCACTGCTGTGGATCTCATCTGATCCCTAGCTTCCTTTAAAGATGTTGTCCTTGCCCGTGCAACACTGAATAATATATTCCTCTGTGTGGCATCCATACACACATGTATATATGAGTGTGCTATCGGGTCATGTATGTGGTGCTATTAGGGGGCTAGTCCCACTCTTCTTTGCCATTGGGAACAAGATATATACATTCTTTATACTGAACGTGAATTCAGGATGCCAATGCACAAGTGACTGTTGCAATCCATTATAATTCTGTTCCTTTTTGCGTGGTGTTATGTCTCCCAACATATTACTATACTGTCATGGCATATCCGTAAACAAAAAATACCAAACATGCCACTTGTAAACATACTGCATGCAACTTGATGTGCTGAACAGTTATGTGCTCTTTCTAACACTGCTGTCTGTGCTCCAGCTACAGCAATGACAGGGCTTTACCTCTCTTGCTGCAAGCAGTTATTATTCTGCCTTTTCCCCTTAGTTTTACCTTAGCCACTTTCACTTCTGTGAGTTACAGCTTTTCCATCTTCAAATTAGTTCTCTTGTTATTAAGTAACTTCCATTTAAGACGGTGAAGAGCCCACTGCAGATAACTGTGCATAGCATTCTTATTAGGTTAACCCCTCTGCAGCAGGAAGGCTTATATCAGACATTGGCCCTTTTCAGTCCAAATGTCATTTCCAAGAATAATTTCCCCTGGTTGCTTAGCAACTTCTCTTAATCTTTCCTTTCTCTCATTCATATCAATATCCAGTCCTTTGGCCACATCGCAAAGCCAAGGCACACTGCCTCCAGCTTGCTGTTCACAGTGTCCTGGGTCACAGTCAGAAACTCACTGGGACCAATTTTCATTGTTTCACTCGCCAATATTTTGTCACTTTTATGGTTGGTTTGCCCAAGGAATACATAAGGCATAAGATTTGCAGGCAGCAAGGAAACAGATCTACTGCTGCCTTTATGCACTGGGGCACAGGGATGTGACTCAGTTCAGCTTTGCAGTCCTTGAGGGACCCCAGGCTGGGCAGAGGCTGCCTCTTGCTGTCTTCATAAACAAGCACCTGAGGAAATCTTCACACCAGCACGTAGGGAAAAGCTTCAAGCTCCTAGAGCGTCCCTGTGCCCTTTTTAAATTTCCTTTCTTTTTTTCTTTCCAAAAACCTTTGAGAACTTTGTCTGAAGCTGGCAGAACAGCAGTATGGCTAAGGAGGAAGATGCTCAGAGTTTAGAGGAGTTACACCATCAGGTGTGCATACTCCCTTTCCCAGTGTAAAAGGGGACACAGGCTACAACTCAAAATACATAGCACAGTCTTGCACAGTCGAAACGTAACTTCATATCTGCAGAGTGATTGTGGGCCCTTGCTGTTTTATACTCATTTATGCACAATTCTTTCCCTTTCTCTTCTGTGCTGCTGAAGACCACATCCCAGAGATAGCACTGCAATATTACTATTTGCTTACAAAATAATCATGGGTCTAAGCTTTTCTCACACACCCAGGTGCAGCCCAGAATCCGATGAAGGTGGCATCATATTAACTAAAATCACAGTTGTCCTGTGTATATCTTAAAAGCAGTAATTAAAGTCTCTTCCTCTGAGGGAAGTATTTTCTCTGAAGGGTATTTAACAGTTATTGTCCAAATATAGCAACTTCCAACATTTCTCATCCCTATGATTGCACTGGTTTATCCACTGGCAAGAACAAAATAATAAGAACAAAATATTACTATAGCCTCATATGGTCTGTTTTTTAATTCTGCTAGCATCCCTCTGTTTTCTTATGCATAAATAACAAAGATGTGCTCTGCAGTTTTGTGGGGGGAACCCCACTGGCACCTTATGTTTCTCAAGCTGTAGTAAAAAACTGTGACCTTCTAGTCCTCAGCCATACCAGTGAAAAAACTTCAGCTGAGACCTTTATCAGTTTTAAAGTCTCCTTCACTCTCCAAAGCTAGGCTGGATTTGGATACCAATATTGGTCAAGATCAAATGACCCTTTCAATAAACAACTAATTGAAAAGTCAAAATAAAGTCACTTCAAGTTCTTGGTGAAATTCAGGACTTTCTACAAGCCTGGATAAAAGCCATTATTCTCTTACATACCCCAGTACTCACATTCATGTGCAGTCCAGACTGGAGACTGCTAGTCAAAGATGAGAAATAGAAACAGTTTTCAACTTGGCTGGAGACATCAGATGGTTACCAGGTTGTTGGTGAGTTAACTTCCAAGAAAACTGTCTGTGAAGAAGCAAAACTCAGCTAAACAGGATGTAACCTAATAGGCATCCTTGTGGTATGAAGTAAGCATCAACCAGAAGTTCTTCAGCCATATCAAGATTAGAGATAACCATTATCAATACTGAGATTATACACCATTTGTCTCGGGGGCACAAGAACAACAGGATAGTGCATGCTGCCTATTTGGAGGAGAAAAGCACGAACCCTGACTTTTTTATTTGAACTGCAGGAACTGGATAGAATTATGAAGACATCCAGAAAACTGCTACTAATGGTGATACACCCAGGGACCAATATGATATCAAACAAAACTAGACAGATGAGAGAAAGAAACTTGTCTCCATTTTTTCTGTCCCCACGAGTGAGATGGGAACAGGATAAAAATAATGGGCGCACATCTTTAGTCATATTACTAGAGTGAAATGGGTTTTCTTTTTGCAGAGCCTTAAACAGAAGAGTTTTTTGAAAGACTGGGTGACCAGTATCTCCCATGTTGCAGCAATAATTATTGGGAATGGAGGCAAGAAGAGCAATAAGGAAGGTAGTACTTTAAAAATATAAGGGACTATGCAAAGGAGTTAAATGTAACACAGACGTTAACTCAGCAAATCATGAACAAATTGACCTACAATGACAGAAAAAGTGAAAATAAGTATCATTCCAGTTGCTAGAACTTGCAGTAAGAAGCAAAAATAATTGGAAATTTCTCATTTACAAGAAGACATTTAATCTAATTGACATTACAGAAATCTAGTGGGAGGATTTGCATGTCTGGAATGTTAAAAACATTGCTTTTAACCTGCTTAAGAGGAACAAAGCAGGTATGATGTAGGTGGAAGAATTACACCATGTGTCACAGGCACCCCTGCTTACCTTAGGGACTTGAAGTTAGTGTCCAGAGCAGTAGTAATAATAATAATAATAATAATAATAATAGACGGCAACTTGAAAGCTGGTTATACCACCTGCAAGTTGGTTTGCTTCCTTTTTTTAGTTCCTTTTTTCCACATTTGACACATACAAGTGGGTTAAACACAGTAAACCAATTAGAACAGTATATATGTAGATGTTAGGACTGTTGTCTTAGGTTACTATTCCGAAATTTGCATCCTTGACTTGGATGCTACCTGGCATGCTGCTGGATCGTATCCTTATCTGTTCATCCCTTCTGGTGTTCACCACCTAACCGGTGTTTCTGTGGGGTCTTTTTAAGCTTTCTGTACATGTTCACAAATTTTAATTTGATGTCAAAAGATCATTGAACAAAGTTGTTTTTCTTCTCCCAAAAGTTTCATTATTTACATTCCCACTTAGAAGTCTTCCAAGGTCTAAAAGTTTTACCTGTTCCAGTTCTTTCTGAATCCTATAAGGTAAGATTCATGGATTAGCGTCAGTACCAATAAAAAGGAGACAGTTCTTTTCCTGTATATGAGGAAAGTTTTAGGCAACTTCATCTGAAAGAAAAGATCAGAAAAAAAGAAGGAATAAGAACAAATATTGTAGTTCTTTAAGAAAAGTTTTAGATGGTTAAAAAGTTACAATCAAGGCAGAGAATTTTTTGTGAGTAAAAGTTCCTATTGGATAAATGAGGACCGTGTAGAAGCTAGATCTATAATAAAGAAACAAGGAGGAATAGGTAAAATGAATATGATGTCTAGCTTGGAGTATAGGAAGGTATAATAAGAGAAGTTAACAATGTTATATAAAAATCCATGGCAGGCAGGGCAAAGAACAAAGCAACTTCCATTTAAGTGTTTTAAGAAAAAAAGCAACAATGAAAATAAGATGGGCACCCATTTGCTGAACAGCTCTTTCTACCACATTAGTAACAGCCTTTCTATAATCATTTATGGCTTTATATCTGGAAAACAGCAAGACGAGGTACTAGATGAAGTATTTTCATTACAATGATGAAATGATTCCAAGGCCAGCAGTAACCAAAGAAGCACACCAAGCTATATATATGGGATAAACACTTGAGTCAAAAGGGCCAGACAACTTTTTCAGAAGTCATGAAATATATTTCTAAGAAAGGTTTTAGACACTTGATTTTCTACATAAAATAAATTTTAGGAGAGGCCACAGAAAACACCTGATGACTGGAAGAGCTGCAACATTGTCCACACTTCAGCAGGAGCAAACAGAATGACAGATGGTGGCTTAATTTGATAGCAATCTCAGGCAAAATAGTGGGAAATCAAATAATCAATTGTAGGAGATTCAGCCCACAGAAAATGAGCCATCTTACATCTGCCATGGCAACACATTTGCCACTGTTGCTCTTTATTCTGCCCAAATGTTTAGTGACAGTTTTTGCTCTGCAGGCAAGAAGAAGGTACAGCTAATCTCACAGGTTAAGACCTTTTTGTCCTTCCTCCAGCTCTGGCTTTTCTGTGCTCCTTGCCCTCCTTATTCCTGTTTTTCCTGAGTCAATGCTCTTTAGTTGTAGCTGGAGAAACAGCTTATTCATTGAACCTTCATTGGCTGCTATTAGGTAGAGTCTCTCTAATCTATTGTAGGGATTTAATTGATAAAGAATTAGAGGAAGACAATAATTAACTTAAGTCAATGTGATTTTATGGAAAACAAGTCTTGCCAGACAGTTAATTTAATTTATTGAGTGGTGGAAAGTAACTGGCTTGAAGTCTTGAGTGGTGGTAACATGTACTTGACTTTGTTCTTTACAAAGTCACAACTGAAAAATCAGTGCACTAAAATATCTTCAAAGCACATGAACTGGCTAATGAGTTGGAATGTTTCTTATAAGATAATAGGGAAAAATGTTGCCTGAAATTTGAAAAACGATCATCAGCTATAGTTTCTAGAGCTCCAGTGCACAGCAGCTTGCTCATAACCTAAGCAATGAGCTAGAACATGAAATAAACTCAATTATACAGAAAGTATGCACAGTAGCTGCAGAAGACTGTAAATAAGGTACAACACATTTGAGAAATCAGCAGAGAGCAGATATGCACAGCAGAATCCTCACTGAGATAATCCCCAAGCTGAGCAAATTCAATCATAGAAGAAGAAACATTCACTTGACCTAACTACAAATGAAAATACAGACCGTACCAACCTTACATATACAGTATGAACTCAGTTGCACCCAGGGATCCAGTTGACTTTTAAAGACTGCTTACACTGATGCACCTAAAGAAGGTGCAACCGCCTGCTCAAAACAGCAGCAGCAAGAAGGTCAGACCGTGTGGCTTGGGGCTTTCTCCAGCCCCATCTTGAAAAGCTCCAAGAACGACTCCACTGCCTCTCTTGGCAACCTCCTCCACTCTGGACTGTCCCCATGGGGATAAAGGTTTTTCCTTTATATATAATGTGGGCTTCTTCTGTTCCGACTTAGACCCACAGTCTCTTATCCTGCTGCCTTGCACTGCTGTGGAGAGCCTGGGTCCATCTTCTCAGTGACCTGCCTGTAGGCAGGAGAAGGCTGCTCTGAGGTGCCCCCAAAACCTTCTCTTCTCCAGGCAGAAGCAGCCCTGTCCCTCAGGCTGCCCTTGCAGCGCAGGTACTCCAGCCCCTGAGCATCCTGGTGGCCCTCCACTGGGTTCGTTCCGTCTAATCAACCTCTTCAGGTTCTGTTAAACAATAAAAGGCTACAAAGGCGCTCCCATTAATTTCCCAGCAGAGATTTGTAATTAAAAGGGACTACTGCTGATCTGATGGTATTAGGAGAGACACATTTTTGTTCATTGCTTATACAAACCCATAACAGCTCCATTGGTCAAGCAATATCAGTAAGGTGGTCAGCACTCCCATTTCAGGATGCCGACAATGCTATCTGTATCTTGAAAAAGACTTTGAATAATGGAGAAGATTAGGCTGCTACTGATCAGGGATTGAGACAATTCTGGCTGGATTTGATTCTCACTACATCTTCTGGAGCAGGACCTAAACTCATCAGACTTCCACAGAGGAATGGGAAGGATCTGTTTTCTAACTTGAGAAGTTGATCAGTTAACCTGGACCAAGTACTGGCAGGGGAAAGAAAAAAAACCTATCTGTGAATATTTATTTAATATTTTACAAAAAATTCAGTTGACTACAATGAGGTCTCTTCGTATTTGTGTCTGTGAATATTCTGTTCAATGAATTTACTCTATGATCTGTCATGGAAAACACTAACATTAAGTTGTTCTGAGTTCCAAAACCTTCGGCCTGGCAACTTACACTTAAATGCCATGCAACATATGCATGAAATTAAAACAGATCAAGATAATTCTTCTTGAAGACTAGCTACTCTTTAAAGCAGTTATTTAAAAAATACATTTAATAGTAAATAGCAATTTAATAGTAGATAGTAAATCAAATATCATTCCAATTCTGGACAACAGAAAGTGAAAATATTTGTTGTTCAGATTATGTGTCATCTTCTCCAAGTCACACATGCAAATGTGTCTCTCTGAAAGTTTCCCTCCTTCACGTCTGCTTTTTATACCCAATCCAAAATACTGTTCCCAATGTAAGTTGCTTCTTAAAAATTTTCTTCAGATCAAAATAATTCATAATCATCACCATCTTTTATTTTTGCAGTGTTGGAAACAACAGAAACATTACAGTAGAGATGTTAAGTTCCCAGAATACATCCTCTTAAATGAGAATCAGATTCATCCAGAATGAATAAACCATGATAGATGCAATGCACATTGTGCTCAGAGAAAGCAGCTCTCTTCCACTTTGAAAGGGGCTTTATTAACTAATTACACAGTAATAATCAGAACATGCTGATCCCAGGGATTAATGACCAGAAGGGTGTGATTGTTTCTGTGCACACCTTGGCCCATTAGCTCCCAGCAAGCCCCTAGTTATTCATCCTCAGGAAATTGCATTGTTCTTATTGGTATATTAAACTGCATATGAGAGCAGAGCCTTCAGGTTTATGGATAGCTTAATTTTACTGGCTAATGTAGAAATAGCTAGTGTGTGCAGCAAAAGGAATGAACGTCATGTATATCAAATTAATTGGGAATAATCCCTGAACTTTCTATTCGCTTGATAACCACAACAGATTTTCCGGTAGTAACATGACTGATTTCATTTCACACCACTGTACTTACTACCAGCAACATTTTCACATTGCCACAAATTGGGGTTTTTTTTGTTGGTTTTTTTTTTTTTTTTAACAGTGGTATATACCTAATTTGACAACTTTGGAGCTTACTGATTTCAAAATAGTAATTGTAGTCATTCACAAAATTACAAAAATTTTGAAGAAGGGAAAGGAAGGAATGAGTTGAATTTTTCCTGCTGCCAGCAGGTCTTGCTTTCACACAGAGGAGTGACTCCCATTAATTAATAGCAGTGAGAACCATGACCCCAAAGCTCCCAGAGAGTGGTGGAATGGCAAGTCCTCACAGCCGACAGCCCTCTTTCCTGAGGGAGACAACCATTAGGAAAGGGCCTTTTTCTTCTGAATATGTTCTTCCTTCAACATAATTTTCCACAACATAAAATATAATAGAACTGCTTTATTAAATCCCAGGTAGACTAAGTAATTTCTTACAATGTGATTTTCTAAGACAAAGTAAAAGGAGCTGAACATCTCCCCAGACTTGAGACACACTGCTAGTGCTGCTATATGTAAGGCTAGATCTAATGGCTTTGGTTTGTGATAAGCAGTGTGAAGGGGAGGTTTCTTCAGCTCGGCAGCTTTTTCAGCATCGGCTATTATTTGATGTTTAACCAGGGCATGGACTGCTGCTGGCTGCAATGGCTTGGTCACTTTTGTAAGCATGGGGTGGCATCATCACGGTAACTTTTCAGACAAGCACAGATGGGACATGTGCTCTGGAGTTGTGCCATTTTGTAGAAACAATGGTCTTCTCATTTAAGCAAGCAACAGTATCAAAGCATTGAACATGCCTTCTAAAAAAAGCAAAGCTGAGTGAAAAAAAGGGGAAAGCTGCTACTCTTTAGTCCAGCATAGAAATATGATAATGAACAATTTTATGGTGACTTTCACCCAAGCTGCTCCAAGGGCTTTAATTACACATATCTTGAATTCTTTATTTCCCCACCATTTGTAATTTTAGAAAACAATCTTTGATATTTATGCATTAAGTTTCTTTTTATCCAAGTAGGACCATAGATTCAAAAGCAACTGGTATTTTTCCTGTCATCATATTATCCCAGTCCCTTACAATCATTCATTAATATAATCTCATTTTATCTGGATAAAAGACAAAAACAGTACTTCCAGCCATCATTTTACAGATGAGATAGCATGATCCAGAAAGATTTAAAAATTGGGCAAGAGGAGCCTAGAGGTAAAGCCTGGGGGCAACACCTTAATCACAGGTCACCCCATCTTTCTGCTTGCCCAGCCCGTTCCCTTGCCCTACTGCAGGGTGTGAATATATATATATACACACACACACATATATTTGAGGAGGTTAGGTGTCTTGTTCTCTTTTTTAGCATGCATTAGAATCACAGAATGATTTGGGTTGGAAGGGACCTTAAAGATCATCTAGTTCCAACCCCCCCCCCCGCCATAGTATTGGCTTTAGTACCAGTCCCTGGTCTTAAAGAAAAATGTGCTATACACTTCACAGTCAGGCTCATGCTCAGCCCACTCTCCCGTCTTTCTACAGGGATACTCAACTGAAGATGCCCTGTGCACCTCAAGCAACCAAGACTCTGTCCCAGAAGTATTGTCTTCCCTGGAGCATGGAGCTTTCTGGAGGATAGAGTAGTCCCTAAAGCAGAGTTTGTCATTATTCTAGCAATGACTTTGTAGATGAGGAGGAGGATTTTGAACTCTGTTCTGAAATTGAGGAGGATGAAACATAGTTAGCAAAGCACAGGTGTGAATGCTTGCATTGGCCATCATTATTTATGAGGCATATAGCTGAATGCTGCACAATCTCAGGCTTCCTGTAATGTTCATATTAAGACAGAGGAAAAAGGAGTTGTGAGAATCTGTACTAGACATGACAGGAATGTGGAACAGCAGAGTGTTTCCTTGCTGGGAAAGAAAGTGAGTTTCTGGACCCCCCGAAAACTTCCTGCCCACAACACAAAACATGAGCACAATGCTATACTCTACTTTGGTAGCCTGCTTTGAGGTGCTCAAAATACTGGTGAGACTAAAAGATGAAGTTAAACCTTGAAGTGTTTCCTAATACTGGTACAAAACTATTAATGCTCATGTATGTCTTGGCTGGGTAACATTTCCATCAACTGCTTTCTGCATGTCGATTCAGATTTTCCAAGCTCTGGGGTTTCTGCAAAAAGAAGGAAACAAAGGGAAACCATTGCTATCTCTAGAGAAGTATGGCATAAATGTCTTGTCTCACAAGCTCCCTGAGGATGAACAATGGGAGGGAGGGAACAAAGGGGAGAAATAGAGCCTGGGTGACTCACTAATACACAGACTTAC
Organism: Pelecanus crispus; assembly: GCF_030463565.1. Taxonomy (NCBI): domain Eukaryota; kingdom Metazoa; phylum Chordata; class Aves; order Pelecaniformes; family Pelecanidae; genus Pelecanus; species Pelecanus crispus. Next base: position 16,949,740 of record NC_134676.1, read on the forward strand.
ATAGCCAGAGGTATCTATCTGCCTGATCAGGATCCAAAAAAATTATACCTCTGTGCATGGAGGTCCACAAGACCTCATATAAGATCTTTAACAGTCCTTGATATCAAAGTCCTGCCTTTGGTCCTGGAGGCTCTTGGTGTCTCCAGCTTAAGGCCAGCAGCAAGCTGCCCTTGACACCAGCAAACCCTCATGCAAAGGCAAGGGCTGGGTCCCTGAAGATGAACACTCCTTCACACCGGGCTGTCACTGTGGCAGGGATGGCAGCCTGGCTCTGGGCAGTAGCAGGAGGTCACTGGCACCAGTATATAGTGACAATTACAGGTTTGCAGGTGGTGGGTCAGTCACAGCTTTCCACGGAGGCATTGGTGCTTTTGGTCACCCAGGCCACGTGGCCTCCATGCTATGGACAAACTGAGATTCAGTAGACCACACACAGCCTTCTGGGTTTCTGTTTGAGAGGGCAGGCAAGTCTAAATTTTAATAAGGTCATTTCTTGGGTTTTGTTACCTCTAAGCAACAATCACTCTAATTTTGCCTTAGAAACAAAAAGAGAATGCCTGAAAGCATAACTGACAGCCAGGACTAATTACCTGTGTATCACACAGAGCTGTAACAGTAGTTAGGATTTGTCTGATACAGTTGTGCCTGGGAGAGATATTATTTATGTACCTGTTGTAATGGCAACATAGAAAGACGTCAAGAGTTTTCAGCCATGCTTAGTTTGAGTCTGAATGAGTTTTCTGCAGGGATGTTAATCTCTGATTTTTTTTTTTTTTTCTACTCTTAATATACTCATCACAAAACAATGAAGAAATGTGGGGCCACTTAAAAAGTGCAGCTGGATTTGATCTGACATGATCAGAATTTGTAGTATCTCATCAGTGTATCAACATGCTAATCTCTCTAGTAGTGAATTTTCTTCTGTGTTTTTTGGACATGCTCAGATGGTGTTTTTACAGCAATGTACCATCTCAAGACTTTCAACAAAAAGGTCAGATAGCTGAACTGTCCTTTGCTAGGTGATAGTTCTCCTGTTTCTGAGGTTTAATCCTCAGCCAAAGATAAAGGGCAAGCTTCTGACTGTGGCTAGATAGTCTTAGCCCAATTTATTAACTATATAATTAAAAAATTACTGTATAGTTTTTGGTTGGATAAAAAAGCATAGAGCTTCCTAGAACTGTAGAGCTCAGAAGATGAATAAAGGCTCCTTTTGCCACCCACTGAAACACAACCATCAGTAAAGAGAAGCCATCTCTGTCACAGACTAAGAATAACAAGAATGGGTGGCAGACATCTTCACCTTAGAGATATGAGGACACAAAGTCTGTCAGGTGAGGATGTTGGAGCTAGAACAAAGCACCAAGAGATATTGATATTCAGCCATCACTTGGACTCTCCAAATCAAGACTGTGTATCTTTCTGGAAAATAAATCATAGATCAATGGGCCAGGGTGAATCTTTGTAGTACATGGCATATTTGTCAGACTAAATATCTAGAGCTATCTTCCAGCCTTAATATCCATTAGTCAGCCTATCAGAGCAGTGAATGAAAGATTGTGCATTCAGTAAGAACCACAGGCAAGAACTGAGGCAGACAGGGAATATAATCTCCTGACCTTCCAGTGGGCAAATTGCAGCTCCTTAAATAAAGCCACAACTTATTCTATAGGAAGATGCACAGGTTCTTAATTTCACCACTGCATGGTGGGGCTTTTTTCGCTAGGAAACTTTCTGTTTCTCTCCACACTTTCACTTTGTTGTTGTTTTATTATGAGACAAAGGATAGGAACAGTACACCACTTTCTTTTGTAGCTCATGATTTTATACACTACATCTGAAAATTAAATGTAGCATGAAATTTACTTTTTGTCCTAATGTCAAATTGGATCAAGTAAAAACAATTTCTGTACTCTTAGCAAGGAGAGGTCCTTAAAAATGGCTGAAAGGTCTCCATTCAGTTTAAAAAAAAGACATCAGATTTGTACCTCAGCTTACAATGATTTTATTACCATCTGATATAAGACTGATGATATTGAATTACAGATGGATCACCATATCAAGCAACAAAATTATGAGATTTTCCTTTTACACTAAGGTATTGTTCAAATGCTGGTGCTCTCTGACTCTATAAAAAGCACTAGGCTCTACACGGCTGCAGCTGAAAGAACGTCCACCGTAAAACATTGGCTGTTTATAGCAGCTATGACAATAAGTTTTTATTTTAATAACAGTGTTCAGTGACTCGTGTTAAAAAATGCTCAAGAAATACAGGTCCAGAATGGTTGGGGGGGGTGGGGAGGGTGGGTGTTGGGTGTTATTAATTATTCTTCCATCCGAATGTGGCAGTACAGTTCAGAAATCTCTGGGAAAAAATCATATTATTACTATTACTATTATTCACACTCAGGCTAGCAGGACAGATCAGCTGTCTGGGAGGTTGCAGCAAAGTAGGGAGGAAGCACAAGGGCTCATAACCTCTTCCCCAGTGGCTTCCCCATGTGCTTGGTCCTGCTGCGAAAGCTGGGTGACAAACACAGGAGCTGCCACAGCACTGCCTAGCTCACTCCACACACACACCCTGCAGCACCATGCAGCAGCATATGCTCTGCCACAGCCCCCAAGATACAAAACAGCCCCAGGGTAGCAGAGTGCAGCCCATTTGGTACAACAAGAGATGCTCTTGTAAAGGCTTCTGAGAAGATGCTCTTTAGAGACCCCATCAAACAAAATAAACCTCATCAAATAAAACAGCTCTGAGACCGAACTGGTCCTTAGAAGTCCTCCAAAATACCCTCCTCACAGTGAACATTAAATAGCATTAATACACATAAGTTGGCAGAATAAGCAAAATGTGTGTGCCTCCATGTATCTGTAATGCTGGCAGCCCTGTGCATGGGGAAAAGAAGCCCTCTAGGAGAGCAACTCTCTTCTCTGCATTTCACATTGCCTTGCAAAGTATCTAGAAATACTGCCAAACCACTGTAGTTTGAGTAAATAAACAGACAGTCCCAGTTTGTAGTTAGTGTAAAGGAGAATGATAAAATATAATGAAAATCGAGACCTTTCCCAGGCCATAAATAACTGTTTCTGACACAGCAGTGAAGAGTGATTTGTCTGTGTACAAGAGCCATGCAGGATGAACACCAAACTGCAAGAGCTTTTATACATCAATAAATTAAAATGATCTAGGTGGAAATTATACACAGACACACACACTCATATGCATACACAGAGATTTCACTGAGAAAATTACTCTCAAGCTGTTCCTCTGAAGCCATAATGGTCGAATGACCATACTCTCAAACAAGTACTCAGGTGCTTGGCGTCATCTGCTCGGGCAGCCCTAGTGCAGGAAAGGGGTTAGCTACAAGTAACAGCTTAAGCAGGTGCAAGATGAGCTCCCAGACAGCAAAGCTGCTATTATTTTGAGGAAGACAGTTGCCATGGTTTCTACAAAAATATTTCAGGTAACACTGAACCACTTGCTTATCCTATTTCAGCGATATTCCCCCCCTGCTGATGGCGATGGTGCAACAAAAATCCTTGCCCTGGCATGCATGCCTTTCAACCAGAGAGTTTCCAGCCCGTGGCAGGCAGCCACAGGTTGAGCTCCCCATGCTCTGCCATTTTGCAGAAGAAGTGAAGATACCCAGGTCACAATGGCTGGACTGGTGCCCACGAGCCAGCGGAATGGCCCAAGGTACAGTGCATCACTGGAGCCCCAAAACTACCAGCTTGTCACTCTAGGATGCAGAGTCACCAGCTTAAACCCTATGACTCCCTCCTCACCTGCCATGTTTGTTCAATTCCCTGTGTCCATGCTGTCCCCTGGAAAGATCCTATGGACCCCAAGGGCCTGCCAACATCCCATAGCAAGGGTTTCCATGAGGAAACCTCACTAAGAAGGCTCTGAGCCCACAGCACTTGCTCCAGTGCCCAAACCACCAGCTATGTGCTCTCCTGTAGTAAAAATCTGTGAGTACCACTTCGCAAGGGATAATGAAATATTCCTGAGGATGGAAAGGGGGTGAATGTGACCACACACAGAAACATTGTCAGAGCTCCCATCCACCAGGCTTACCTCATCCACTGACTAACATTAAATGAAATCATTACAAAATATAGAAAACGAACTGCTAACATAATCTGATTTTTAAATGCAATGGCATACAATGAAAGCCATTTGTCTGCAGTATGAATGAGTGCAGACTAGAGCAGGCACACATCGAGATGGGTAAGAGCGGCCGGCGAGTCCCTGCGAGTGCATGAAATATCCTGGAGCAGTTAGCCATGGAAATCATTGGCAAGGAGTGGTGGGGTTTTTCTCTTTAAATACAGTATGGATAAACTAAACACCAGAGAGAAGGATTATTAAGGCCAAGAGGTGTGTTTGGCACTACAGCAAAAGGTAAAAACTCCCACTAATAGTATCAGTCTGGAAGCAAGAAGAAAGTTCCCAGTCAGCAGAGGCTCTGGAGCACCCTCTCAGCCTGGACAACGGGCCAGACAACATGCTGAAGTGGGCCTTGGCAGACACGTGTATGGGAAAACATGAAGTGACAGACATAGTGGGAGACTAGACTTGATGGCTCAGGAAGGCTTGGCTCCTATTTGCGTATCTGCAGGCAGAAAAAGTTCAGTCTGAAATTAGAAGGTTTCTTATGGTGCTGATGCCAGGTAGTGTCAATGAACAGTGATTTCATCATTGCTGTCTAAGAGGTTCATTCCCATCCTCACACATGCCCCAGCCTTGGTTTCACAGCTTTTTATTATTGCCACCAGAACAGTAGCCGCAGGACCTGAAACTCAAAAAGGTTCAAATCTAAACAAAAAAAAATTCTGAAGTAAAATGCCCTTCTGCAACTACATTTTCCCTCTGAAGACATATTACAGGAAGGCCCATGCCTGACTGAAGTACCATGGAAACCCTTCAGATACTACAGTGATGGGGGTTCTGTAAAAACCTGTATAAAATCTGTACAATCCTGATTAGATATATGTACACAGAAAGAAGAAGTAAAGTTAACACCATGCATTAAAGCCCCTGCAGGGGCATGCTGTGAATTGCTTTATGTGGTGCCTTCTAAAGTTTATTCTCTGTTGTAAATCTAAATGTGATGAAGGAAATAACAATCTCTCTTCAGATCATCTGGGAAAAGATTGTTTAATGTCATTAATATTGTATAAGAATTACTTACAAGCCCACTGTTTCTTGCATAAACCAGTCAAACTCTGTAGGCTCAAGGGCTTTTTGAAATATTTTTGCAGCCATATCATTTGGAGAGCCCATAAGTGTCTCACAGCACCATCCTCACAGCCTGCTTTGGCCTGGCACTGGGCACTGTGTGTTTTTTGTTAAGTGGATGTTCACAAAGAATCGGGGTGTTCAATGGGACCAGCAAAACCTGGGTATTTATAGTGAGTGAGAAAGCTGCAGTTCAGCCACTGTTTCTAAGGCTTATAAGCATAAGCTGCAGAGAGCATGTGCCTTCGTGCATAACTTATGTATGTGTCATGGTTTAACCCCAGTTGGCAACTAAGCACCACAGAGCCACTCCCTTACCCTCCCCCCACCCCAGTGGGATGGGGGAGAGCATCGAGGAAAAAAAAAAAATGTAAAACCCCTGGGTTAAAATAAAGGTAGTTTAATAGGACAGCAGAGAAAGAGAAAGTAGTAATAATAGCAATAAAAGAATATACAAAACAAGTGATGCACAGTGCAGTTGCTCACCACCCACTGACCAATGCCCAGCCAGTCCCTGAGCAGCAATCGCTGCTCCCCGGCCAACCCCCCCAAGTTTCTATACTGAGCATGACATCATATGGTATGGAATAGCCCTTTGGCCAGTTTGAGTCAGCTGGCCTGGCTGTGCCCCCTCCCAGCTTCTTGTGCACCTGGCAGAGCATGGGAAGCTGAAAAGTCCTTGACTAGCGTAAGCAGTACTCAGCAACAACTAAAACATCAGTGTGTTATCAGCATTATTCTCAAACTAAATCCAAAACACAGCACTATGGCAGCTACTAGGAAGAAAATTAACTCTATCCCAGATGAAACCAGGACAGTATGAGATACTAAACAGCCATGAACAGTAGGTGATTTTGAAGAATAAACAAGTAACATTGGGCTGCATGCACTGCCTGGGTAGTCTAGAGAAACCTTCATTTTACACTAGTTGCTGCAAAGTCTTTGAGTGATGGCACTGATCTTGTTCTTCACAGTGAGACTGCTGCATGCTCTCAGTAGAAAGAGGGAATTACATTTTAAGGGTTACAAGCATATGCATCTTAGCTCCTATGTAATGAAAGGCTATCCTCAAAGGACATGAAAGTTATTCTTCTTACAGGCAGTGAATGTGCAGGATTCCTCTAAACTGGGAAGAGTGACAAAAATATTCCTAACAATTCAGACTGATTTGATTTTGTTTATGGACAATGACAAAGCTGTCCAGAAAAAATTCACCTGGCACAGCAAGTTCTGCTGTTTAAGACACAACACCCCCCACACACATGGAAGTGACTGTGTGCTGCTGCAGAGGAAGCTGACGTTACAGACCCACATGCTTCTCATTTAGACAGGTGGCAGATTATGAAATGGGTGGCTTTTAACAGTCCTTGGTCACAATTTCTATGCAGGCTCTACTTGTAAAGAGTCCCTAAATGATGTGCCAGGCTCCTGTGGCTAGCATTAGAGATGGTCCTATGCATATGTTTTAGGGCCAGTCTTGTTCAATATCTTTATCAATGATCTGGATGAGGGGATCGAGTGCACCCTCAGTAAGTTTGCAGACGACACCAAATTGGGTGTGAGTGTCGATCTGCTCGAGGGTAGGATGGCCCTGCAGAGGGACCTGGACAGACTGGATCGATGGGCCGTGGCCAACTGTATGAGGTTCAACAAGGCCAAGTGCCGGGTCCTGCACTTCGGTCACAACAACCCCATGCAACGCTACAGGCTTGGGGAGGAGTGGCTGGAAAGCTGCCTGGCCGAAAAGGACCTGGGGGTGTTAGTAGATAGCCGGCTGAACATGAGCCAGCAGTGTGCCCAGGTGGCCAAGAAGGCCAACAGCATCCTGGCTTGTATCAGGAATGCTGTGGCCAGCAGGAGCAGGGAGGTGATTGTCCCCCTGTACTCGGCGCTGGTGAGGCCGCACCTGGAATACTGTGTCCAGTTTTGGGCCCCTCACTACAAGAAAGACATTGAGGTGCTGGAGCGTGTTCAGAGGCGGGCAACGAAGCTGGTGAAGGGTCTGGAGCACAGGCCTTATGAGGAGCGGCTGAGGGAACTGGGGTTGTTTAGCCTGGAAAAGAGGAGGCTGAGGGGAGACCTTATCGCTCTCTACAACTACCTGAAAGGAGGTTGTAGTGAGGTGGGTGTTGGTCTCTTCTCCCAAGTAGCTAGCGATAGGACAAGAGGAAATGGGCTTAAGCTGCGCCAGGGGAGGTTTAGACTGGAAATTAGGAAAAATTTCTTTACGGAAAGGGTGGTCAGGCATTGGAACAGGCTGCCCAGAGAGGTGGTGGAGTCACCATCCCTGGAGGCGTTTAAAAAACGGGTAGATGTGGCACTTCGGGATATGGTTTAGTCTGGTCTACCCTTGATTAGTCTAGAGTGGGCTTGGTAGTGTAGGTTAATGGTTGGACTGGATGATCTTAAAGGTCTTTTCCAACCTAGATGATTCTATGATTCTATGATTCTATGATTCTATATCTATGATTTTAGATAATTATTAGCCATGGTTATGAACAATTTATTGACCTACTGGATTTCTTTATTAAAGTGTCCATGATTAATTCATTAGCTTGCCCATGGTAAAGTACTTAAAATTAGAAGTGTAGTGTAAAGTAAGGCTAATTATTTCCAAGCTGTGTTTTCCAAACAAAAAAATTCTTCCCTACTGAAAGATAAAAACATCCGTAGGAAATATTGTTCTGAAAAAAGGACAGCTACTGCCATTGACACACCATATCTACCTGCATGCATGTACACAGACAGGTCTATACAGCTCTGGCTTTGGAATAGTGGAATTGCCCAAAGACCGTCTTCCTCAGACCTGTCTCCTTGCTGGACCAGTCGCTCTCACTTTTTCTCTCACCTTGCTGGCATTTCCAAAAGAAATGTCTCTGACAGATGCGCTAGTTTGGTCTTTCATCTTCTATTAACCAAAACTGATCATTAGAATAGTCCTTCTGTACCCTGCTCCAACAGAGGAGGAAAAAGCTAGGCAGCAAGGAGCTGAAGGGCTATTAACTGACCGAGGGTGCAGATATTGAATCAGTGCTTTCACAGTATTTTTGCTCACTGGCAAGCTTTTTTCAACCTTTTACAATGCACAAAAAAAAAAAAAAAAAAAAAAAAAATTTGATTGTGAGTGTTAAGGGGCTAAGTGGAGTTACATGCTGGTGATGCCATGTGGGAAGCTTCACAGCTTTCCTGTATGCAGAGGAGGACTCTTCTGCACAGAGCAGGCAAAACATATGCAACAGCAGCACAAGTAGTAGGAAAATGGATGTACTGTCTGATTCACATTTCTTCATAGTCCTAGAAATTGTAGGTGCTGCACCTTTGGCCAGATTTGGCTCTCAGTCTATGGTAGTTTATATATGAAGTTTTCAGAAGAGAAATTCAAACAGTGAGTGCAGAAGAATACAGACAGAAAGAATATGCTTTTTTAGGACAGGCCACACTCTCAGATAATGTCACATCACATTCTCACAGAAAACCTCAATTCTCTGAAAACTCAATACTGTTTCAGTGTGCACACCATACTATCAAAATTACCAGATTTTTTTTTTTGTTAAAATTGCCAGATTTGCCTACACTTTAAGAATGTAACAGAAGATAGCCAAAACTTGGGTTTTTTTCTGTCCCTGAGAACCGAGCTTCAACAGTTAGTGCTACAAGTGCTGCACCCAGCACGTCCTGTGTCTTGCTGTGGGCTTAGGCTCAACTCCACATCATGTCTCAGGCAAAGAGAACACAGTACTAATGGTCAGAGAGACACTGCACAGTTAAACAACCAGCTTTTTTGTAAATAATTCCCACTCTCTGAGTGTTATATTTCAAGCTATCATAGGCCCAGTTGATATAAGTTAGCATTTTTAAAGAGAAAGTTTATTCTAAGCAAAAAATCTTCATTTAACTAGAACCTCATGATTTCATGTATGAACGCTGGAAAAAAGTGCACAGCAGATAGATACAGGAGGGTAATTTTAGTCATGATAATACACCTTTAGTAAAAACTCACCCTGGACTAAAAACCTTATAAAGCAGCATCTCTTGTTTTCTAGAGCTATTTGCAGGGCAATGGACGGTGGTACTTGGTACATAAAGGAATGCCAGCCTAGGGGGACTGTCATGATCACAAGGTGCCAGGCAGTGAGTGTCAAGTGTAGAGGGACCCCAGGACATCTACCCATCTGCCAGGACATGCTGTGGGGCACAGAGCATCCCCCTCTGCAACAAACTCAAAAACTCAAAGGCTATGATAAACTGAGATCCACCCACAGGAAGGACTGGATGATCTTAAAGGTCTTTTCCAACCTAAACAATTCTATGATTCTATGAAGAGAACAGGAAAGAAAAGATCAGGGACATCACTCACATCACTGGCTCTCCAATAACTGCAAATTGATATGCTATTGCAAAAAAACAAAAAAAAAACAAACAAAAAAATCCTAGATGGACCAACAAAGCAGACCAGGATCATGCTACCAGAACAGACATAAGAAACCCTCCATTGTCCCTTCTGTCTAGACCAAGTTCTGGTGATGGGTTTAAGCAGAGCAGAAAAGAGGACATGCACTGAGACTCCTTTGAAGTGAACACTCCAGCAGCAACAGTGCATGTTACCACCACCCTGGTTCACCAGTCAGCAGTGTCCTTCCCGGCATCCCAGAGAGCTGAAACACAAAGTAATGACAGTACAAGTACAGTGTTAGCAGAGGAATCCCGTGTCTCTTCAAAACCCCTTTGGATTTAATTTGTTGCAGCCAAGGTCTCACAGCATAAACCTCATCCCTTAACTCCAAGGGTTCCTTTCTTCACCTATTCTGCCCCTCGTGTGGGGCCATGATGCTCTGTCTTAAAACAAGCCCAAATCCCCCTTTTCCCTGATCAAATGAGCTCTTCAGAACTTGCCTCTTCAGATACTCAGAAATTGTCTTTTAATTTACAGTATAAATTTATTCATGACCAATATGTAGCTGTTTGATCCTTGGACTCAAAGAGCTCTTTCCTTTCCTCAGCATTTACCACCCAACATATTTGTTAAGAGATATTACATCTCTAACCTTTGTTCGACCTAGCTAAACAAGCTAAGCTCATCAGAGGAAATGTTATAATTATTTTAAAATACAATTACCAGTTCTGCTAACGAGAGAGAATAGAGAGACTACAAAGTCAGGGGGATGTCAGCAGTAACAATTAAAACATGAAGGTATCTGCCTTAGAGGTTTTAGCTGGAGGCAATCATTAATATCCCAAATACATATTTCCCCATGAGACACAGCAATGAACAAGTCTCATACTAAAGATAAGGATAATTCACTTTACGCTCCACAATACCAAACCCGCCCAGCATCCAGCCAGCCTCCAGCTGGAACAGCTCTTTGCACGGCTTCTGGTCTTTGCCAGGGTGGGTCTCAGGAGGTCCCACCAGCCGCAGCACAGGCGGCAAGTGCATTAGCTGTGGTGGAGGCAGAAGACTGGCTGTGCTGAGGAGCGATCATTTCACAGGTTATTACTGTATTTGTTTTCCAATGGCATAGACTGTCAGACCCATTTGGCTCCATTTCCAGTAAAGCCTTTTTTCAAACTTTAAGGAGAAAAAAAAAAAATTCCCTTCTTTTCTTTAAGTAGGTTGTGATTTTAAGATATTTATGTTTTTACTTTGACATGTCAAAGGTTGAATGGCAGATAAATGAATGGGGAAATTTGGCCCCATGTTGGGGAAGAGCCCTGTCATTAGACCAGGAGTGCTCAATTTCCCAAACACTCAATCTCTGAGAAGGAATAACACAAAAAAAAATGTCTCCGATTTTAATGACAGTCTTCTCCAAGAAGTCAGTGGCTGAACAGACATGAAGCTGTGATTGGGATGTGGCACTGCTTACCCGTGCCTGGGAAGAGAGGCCCTGGGAGGGCACCCTCAAGGCACTTGTCTCCTCTGAATTAGAGCCCTGCAGGGGTGACGGGCACTTCATTAATACAAACCTACTCCAGCAAGAACAATTAATCAGCTGTTGAGCCATCTACCCACTCCGGCTTACTGTGCATAAATCCTGATGACTCTTACAGCAGCTCTAAGTGTCCAGAAATTATATTATATGTAGATAGATATATGCATCTGTATAAAAGATGCTTCCGTAAATGCTAAAGGAAACTGCTTCCGTTTACATAGAGGAAGAAAAATGTTCTTGCCCTGCAGTCTGATAAAACTTATAAAAGCTGTAGAAGACAATTTCTCTTCCTCATCTGCGGTTCATTTTTCCCAAACTGTTACGTTTTCCTCCATGAGCAAAACCATGCTAATAGGATACTACAGCTGTTTGGTAGCAAACCACATGGTTTACATCCTGCATGTGGCCTTAATGGTATTTGGTCCGGCCCTGGTACACCTCAGAGAGGTTAGGAGAGAGGACATAAGTTGCAGCACGTGGCAGAAGCTGGAGGTGAGCAAATGGCACCAGATGACACCTGGGCTATCTGCAGGAGGTGATGAGACACTCCAATTGCACAAGAGCCTGGGGCATCTCCGCAGAGATGCCTCATTGTCATGGTTTAACCCCAGCCGACAACTAAGCCCCACACAACCACTTGCTCACTCCCCACCCCTGGTGGGATGGGGGAGAGAATCAGAAGGGTAAAAGTGAGAAAACTTGTGGTTTGAGGTACAGACAGTTTAATAAGTTTAACAGAGCAAAACAAGGAATTCATTCACTCCTTCCCACCGGCAGGCAGGTGTTCAGCCATCTCCAGGACAGCAGGGCTCCATCACATGTAACAGTTACTTGGGAAGACAAACGCCATCACTCCAAACAACCCCCCCTCTTCCCTCAGCTTTATATGCTGAGCATGACATCACATGGTGTGGGATATCCCTTTGGTCAGTTGGGATCAGCTGTCCTGGCTGTGTCCCCTCCCAGCTTCTTGTGCACCCCCAGCCTGCTGGCTGGTGGGGTGGGGTGAGGAGCAGAAAAGGCCTTGACTCTGTGTAAGCACTGCTCAGCAGTAACCAAAACATCCCTGTGTTATCAATGCTGTTTCCAGCACAAATCCAAAACACAGCCCCATATTAGCTACTATGAAGAAAATGAACTCTACCCCAGCCAAAACCAGCACATTCATTTATTACCTGCCTTACTGTCCACCAAGGCTACACACCAGGAAAGGGAGATGGAGGCAAGAGAAAAAGACTTATGCATCCATGAACACTGCCTGCACTCATCTGCATGGTGAGTGCTTTTCCCATTGCTCAGGCTGATTTAAGCCTGGTCTTTCCCAGCTTTCCAGAAAGCTGGCTTTGCAAAATATCATATATACACAATTCTTCTGTTTTATAGTAGCTGATCTACAAAAGAGATGCACAGATGCTCAGGAATAGTGCCCCTTCCAGTGCTGGGGCTGCCAGACACATCCTTGGTACCAGCCACAGCTGAGGACATAAGTTTGCTCTGAACAAGTGATGGAGAGCTTTGCTGCATGGCATGGCATTGAGCAGTGTTTGAGGCAGGCTGCGACGATGCAGCACCCATCCTCCTGGCATCAACTGCCTCCTTTGTTACAGCTTCAAAAGACTCGGAAATTAAAACAACCTCATTGTTACTTTGCTACACAGCTGAAGCAGGTAGGGACAGCCTTAATTAGGGTAGATAATGCCACAAGAATAAAATCCTGATATAACATAATGTCTCTTGGTGGTACATAAATGTCAAGACATTCATGGAAGACAAGTGTTGCAACAAAACAAATGCCTGTATTTTCATTATACCAAGTGATCAATGAAGATGCAAATGTCACCATATGGCTGAAGGGTGCCGTGCAAGATGAGTGGAGGTGGGTTGCTTGCAACACACTGCTGCACACCACCGCTCCTGGGGAGGGGCCGCCCCGCACAATTCGTGCTAGAGCTGCCTGGGAGGGCATGCCGGCACCAGGCTTCGGTCATGTACGTTGTGGAGTACATCCCTGCAGGTCTTTCCTCACTGGATTAATCCTGGCTCCACCTGATGCAGTATCTGCCTTGCCCACAAAGTGTGCATAAGCAAGAGAAAAACACAACTCCTTGGAGGAAAAGATGAGGAGAGAGAGGCAGAGAAGACCCTTTTCCATAAGCCCTTCACACAGTGAGGATTTGGGCTCCAAGACACATTGACGGTACAAGCAGTACTTAGTAACAAGATACAACCTGGACACAGGACTTCAATTTAAAGATAATATGACTTTAAATAAAATTAGCTTTTATGTTCCATTCAAATCATAGTCTAATTTCACAGACATTTTCAGAAGTCTCCAACACTACACACAGCAGAAGTAATACATTAAAAATGCAAATGGCAGGTGAACAATGAGCTAATAAACGAAGAACAGAAATTGTTTTCTAAAAGGGAATAACTCCTTTCTTTCCTTTCTGCCTCATTTTTACTGTTGGCTTTGAATGATATTTTGCATTTCAGGGTTTTTAAATGTGAACTCAGGTTTCATCAGGACATGTAACTCCAACCACTGAACACTGCGAGGGCCCCAGGTCCTCGGCATAGCCCCGTGCAGCCTCCCAGCACCCTGCCACAACTGGAGCAGCCCAGAGCCCCAGGCCTGAGTCTGCCAGACACAGCACACGGACACGAGCATGTGTTAAGAGGTTCACATGCACCATTTACTGTTTGGCTGAGGCTGATTTTCCTCCCCTTCTCCTCCTGCTAAACAAGAGCCCAACAGGAGCATGAACGGCGAACCAAGATCTTGCAATACCTTGGAATATCTTGTAATTTTATACAGCTGCTGAATCCCTGAGGAAATATTCTGGAATAGGAAAAAAGGTATCTGCCTTTTCTTCATCCACAAAGGGATTCACCTGAGAGGTGCTGCAACAGAAGAATATCCTCCTGATGATGCCAAGAAAAATGTTGAGATATAACTTAAAGAAAACAGACTACAACCCCACATTACTCAAAGCCAATTCCTGTGAAAAGCAGCGTTTTCATGAGCAGCCAGCTTAGGCACTAAATGAATGATTAAAAACATCAGCTGATGATTTTCTTCTAAGAAATGACAGATTAGACTGGAAAACACTGTAATTTAGACATGTTAAAACAGACTCTAGAACAAATCAAAACCTTTTTTACTACACATTAATGACATCCATTCCTTCAGCAAAGGATTTTTCCAGCAGTGCCCCACAATGTGGGGAAACTGCAATATATGAATTTATTTTCAAAGTAGGTGATTTAAAAGCAGTATTAAAGCAAGACAGAGCCAAATAGTTAAATTTATTTCCTCTAAAGGACTGGAAGTCAATTTTTCTTACTGTCAACATTTTAGTCTTTAATGCATTTATTGTCTTAGATTGTTTTTCTTTTAAAATCAGATAAACCTTTAGATAGGATAGTCTGATTTTTGCAGCTAATGCTGATCCAGAAGGCAAGTCTTTTCTACCCCTTTCCCCCATCCCACTAGGTCTCCTGTGGGGGCTGCAGCAAGTACCCTCCTGCAGCACCTGTACATAAACATGCCTGTGCCAGAGAGAAAAGTTATTAATGAAATTGTTTCAATGCAGTCTGTGTGCAAATGCACACACTCAGCCAGATGGGAATAGAGTTCCAATTTTGCCCATTTCCAAGAACCCAAGTTTATCTGCAGACAGCCCCATCCAGCAGAAACGCATTTGTCAAGCTAATCGTGTCCCATCAAAGAGAAGGGCAGCCCACAGGGGTATACTGCCATTGCTCACTCACGAGCACAGGACATTGTGGGAAACCAGAAAAGCCACTGCAGAGTGAACAAGACGGACCAGCCTGCAGGGTGCAGTAGGGAGCAAAGGGATTTTGGTGGGTTCTTTGGGGGAGTTTTTGCATTTGGGTTTGGTTGGGTTTTTGGTTTGGTTGGTTTTTTTTGGGTTTTTTTTTTTAAAGTCTCTCACTTGGAGGTTTTTCTTCAATTTTCAGAGTTTGTTGCTTGGGCTCTGGGCTTCAAAGCCTCTTGTTGTCCTTGGCACCCATGGCAATGGAGAGGTTCTGTGGCTGCCTTCAGAGCTGTCTCCAGCTGGAGGCCCACCACAGCCATTCATGAGGGGGAAAGGGGGACCAATCCATAGACCATTTTATTTTCACTCAAAGGCAATATGAAGGAGCTTAAGAAATAGAAAGAATGCCAAAGCTTCTAAAAGCTCATCATTTGTAGTATCACAGGCTGAGTGAGGTGGGAAGGCACCTCTGGAGGTCATCTTGTTCAACCCCCCTGCTCAAGCAGGTCACCCAGAGCAGGTAGCTCAGGGCAATATCCAATCAGGTTTTGAACCTCTCCAAGGTTGGAGACTGTACACTCTCTCTGAGCTGCCCAAAGTATCAGGCATGACCTGATAGGCATGATATCCCCATCACAACTATTTCAGCTTCAGCTTTTCTAACATGTGGCAACATAAGAAGTAGCTTCTCTCTCTGTGCTCATGCTTAACACCACTATAAAAGTCAGTTTCCACCAACTTTAGATATGTCAAATCAAACATTAAATATTATTAAATATTAAATCAAATATTAAATCCCACTAAATTAAGGTAAGAATCATAAAATCATTTTGGTTGGAAAAGACCTTTAAGATCGAGTCCAACTGTAAGAGACATGGATGAAAGAATACAAAGAACTAGAAAGTGTTAAGTGCTGTGTGTAATCCATAATTCCTCTTGCATGAAAATACTTCCGGCAGTAGTCGACACCTCTGCCCAGCAGAGGTGAGGGTGAGCAGGGCAGGCTGCCCTTTGCATGCACAGGCTCTGCAGTTCCCAAGCACATCCCTGTGACCCATTGAGATCCTACATGTAGGTTTCTTAGCACAAGCAGACTACACACACCATATCTTGTCTTTTGCTCAGGCTTGCCTTTTCCAAATATTAATCCATCCATTATTCATTGAATTATCTTACAGTGAGACTTGAATGCCAGCGAACACTCTACATGGTAGCAACCAGGGACAACCAGCTATCCCCTGTCTCACCTTTCCACCCCGGGGACAAGCAGGAACACCTGAACACTGTTCCATCCCATTGCCCTCACTGCCTTCCCCAGTAAATCTGTGCCTGCATGGACCAAAGCCATGGGCACTTCCCTGCAGCACCCAGCCATCCCTGGTACCACACAGAGCTGCCCCAGAGGGAACTGCCAGCTGAGGTTTCACAGTTTTTTGCAGCAGCACTCTTCCAAACATTGGGAAAGGCATTTAACACTGTTCCCAGCAGGTGCCTGCTGCTGTAGTGCATCCCCACCAGTTCAGCCCAGCCCTTGGGAGCAGCTGCTCAGACAGAGCGGTCTGGGAAGTTTGCAGCCTGGATGCCAGTGCAGAGCCTGGTCATGGCCCTTGCAGTGGGCTAGCACCCAGTAAAGGCCCTTGGTCTGTGAGTTTAAGACAGTCTTTGCTTAACTTTTCTTTGGCCTTTCCACCTGCAGGGGAAGGGATGCTTGGAGGAAGCACAGCAGTGGCCAACCCATCCATCTTTCTACTGCTCTCCCTGGGGCCATTCCAACCACACCAGCCCTGCTGCACTTGATCAGCATTGTCGCTACCCTTGTATTATCTAATGCAGCTAGTCTGCTTAGAATCCCCTTTGGCATTCATTTAATTCACTAATAACACTGTCTAAAAGCCTGGGGCTCACCTGTGAGCACCTCTAGGTGAATACCACGGGAGAGCACAACCTTCTTGGTGTTTTACTGCTACACCAACACATCCTTGTCACACCTGATGGATGTGCAGGAGCATGTGACTCCTGATTTAGAGAATTAAAGTAACTGAGGTTTAGATCTAAGTGAAAAGAAGGATCTTTCTTCTGCCTGACGTGGAGGACAGGTGCCATCTGCAAGGGACCCCTACAGGGCCTGTGCATTAATAAACATTAATTTCCCTGGGGCAGTTCCTGCTGGTTTGGCTTGCAGAACAGCCCCTTCCAGGGACAGGGGTGCAGAAGCTGGTGGGGAGCAGTAACATTTAGGACCATTTGCCCCCCACTTCACAGGCCACTGAGGCTGGAGCAGGCACAGCACCTCCACCAGATCCCAGTACACTTCAACTTCCAGCTGATATCTTAACCTTTGCTGTGGGTTTATTTGCCCCTCTGATCTTTCAGTGATCTTTAAATTTAGTATTTTTACAAGGGCAGGGGGGAAGCAAAGAAACAAAAGACACAGAAGGGAGTTATGCCCTTGCCTTCAAATTTGGACAAAGCAGTACCTGAGCCTCAAGTTATTTATGTACCTGTACTGACTCCTGCTTCCCTGAGATGCTCTGTGGCATCCCTTTGGAGAAGGCTATTTGGACTTACTAAAATAACAGGAACATCTTCCCAGTCCCTCCTGCTCTAACATACCCATCAATTATAGGCTGGCATCCTGAGCTGGGTTTAAGTTCCCCTAGGATCCAAAAATGACAGTTTCAGCTTCCACATTTGCAAACCCAGTGCCACAACATTCTCTCACTGTGCAGTAACTCACCTTGTGGATGAAGTAGCCCATATTTCTGTGAAGAAAGATTTTTTTTTTCCTTGCTGCATGCAGATGGGCAACACCACAGCCCTAGCTTGTTTCTCCGAGACACATTTCTGAGAACATGAAGGGAGTGAAAGAAGAGATAACCCTTCTGACTGCTAACTTTTATAAACCAAAAACTGAGTAGTGCAAGTCACCAATTACCTCCAAGGAAAATGCAGAGGCAGGATTTAAAGAAGAGGGACTGAAAATGTATCACCTGGTCTTGTTCTTAATTGCACAATGCACAGCTGGAGTAAATAAAGGGAAACTTGTCTTGGAGCAAATGGCAGTGAGGGGCAGCAGGTGGGTGCATCAGGGTCCTGTGGCAGGGGTGTTTCCATTAGCAAATATTCAGTGGGAAGCAGCCAGTTACCTTCACCAGGTATCTGAGAGGTTGTACCTATGGGAGCAGGATTAGTGCCCAGCTCATCACATGCCTCAGAGCATCCTTACAGCATCTCAGAGTCAAGCCTGATCTCCAGTGTGATTTTCAGACGCGCAGAGCTCCCACACCTATTGCTTCTCTGGAGGGTGCACTGTGTTTTAAGTTCAGGTGCTCACCTACACTCCTGAGCATAATACCCACTGCAGCTGCCCCCTTTCCCATTTTAAATATGATCACCATTTGAAAATGCATGGGCTTTTGTTGCTTAGTTGCATAGAGTGAACAAATCCAACTCTATGAAATGTGTGCGTAATATTTTGAACTTAATTCATTAAAAATCAAGGAATATTAAACAATAACATGTTTTATATTTTAAAACAGTTCTGTGCATTCATTACTGTTAACTTTTGTAGCCCAGCCAATAACAGATTTCTTAAAGTTCCACTTATAATTGAGTTTCAGTGATTTCTTTAAATCTTTTTTTTATCACACCAATTTTTTCTTATTATATTGTGACCACAGTAGCACTGTCCAGAGGAGATTTATATTCCACAAAGCCTGTTTTGAATTTCTCTTGCAGATTTGCATGGCTTCTAGGAAAAGTCTTGACAGTCATCTTTTTTTTTTTTTTTTTTTTTTTAAAAAAAAAGCAAAGAACGCAGACAGACAGACAAAATTACAGCAAATCTTAATAACTGGGAAAATTTTTTTGTCATGGTGTTTCTCACTCATATTTCCTATTTCCTCTTAATATATCTGAATTTGGATCATCACACCTTAGAAATTGAATGGGAAATGCAAATCCTACCAGCTTTGGATACATAGAAAATACATCTTAAAATCTAACAAAGAACAACTCTCCCAATTATTCAGACTAAATAGAGCTCCCTCAGAAAATGAGAAAGAGCTGTTGTGGAGCCAGAGGGAAGAGCAGGTGAAATTCAGCAGTGAAAACTAGGAGTGAAACCAACACAGCAAAATTAGCCCAGTATGCCAGGGGATCGCTTCGTGGTAGGAAGGGAGCAGTTAAGAAAGCTATGAATATTGCATAGAATTTTAATTTGCTTCCATTGGTCATTGCTATAGCAGATACCATCCCACATATCACCAGTGCCTATGACCTGATATGACCAGTCTTGTGCTCTGGCCATAGTGCACATCATTGCAGCCTGCCACCACAAGGTGCTGAAAATCTGTGCTGAAGCCCATCTACCTTCACATGAGAAACCAGGAGAGCAGGCACTCGCTGTGTTTTGCAGAGCTTTACCCCAAGCACCGCAGCCCCCTCCATGGTGCCTGTCAGCAGGCACATCCCTCCCAAATTTCAGGTTTCCCTGAGTCCTAAGCTGTGCTAATTTGATCTTCTGAAATTGCACCGAGCTTCCCCGGACAATCATGGGTCTGCTCAAGTTATTTCACTGGTACTGTGATAAAAAGATTTCCCTTTTCTCCAAACAAGGTATTCACTGGCACCAGTGTGGATGCTTGGCTGCAGACACATCCACTCTCCATGCTGGTGGTGGTTTCCAGCAAAACAAATCAGTCTGTTGCTGTAACCGCTGGTTAATAAGAGATGGACAAACAGGAGTTCGGTGAAGAAATGGCATATCTAGTGGATTGCAATGGTTTCCTCGTGCCAGGGAGCAAACGGGTTGGCAGTGTATTCCCAAATCCTTTTCCATCAGTGTCAGGTGATGACACTGCTCCCAGGAAGGAAAAACTTCAAGGGAAAATCAAGTGTGGAAGAGAAAGTCAAAAAACGGGCATGGGGTGTTTCCTGGTGACTAGAGAGATGGTGGTCAGTGTAGTTAGGAAAAACCCTGAAAATTGCAGTGACGCCATTTGGTCACAGCTGAGGAGGTCGTGGGGGTGGAGACCACCAAGGGTCTGGCCAAACTCTGCCTGCCACTGGGATGCCTGTGCCCAGGACCTGCAGCTGCACCCGTGGCAGCCATGCAGGAGTGAGATGTTCTGGACT
This sequence comes from Pelecanus crispus, assembly GCF_030463565.1. NCBI lineage: Eukaryota > Metazoa > Chordata > Aves > Pelecaniformes > Pelecanidae > Pelecanus > Pelecanus crispus. The sequence continues at coordinate 16,969,836 of NC_134676.1, forward strand.
GCCATGAGATGCTCAGCAAAAACCAGTGTGTGCAAGAGAGAATACATCTCCTTAAGTAATGTTTGTGTAGAAACTGTCCTGCTTTAGGGGATATATCAGGCAGTGATTGCAGGAGGTTTAGTGAGTCTCTGGGCAGGTTGTTGCATATAGCCATGAAAATTTTGTGTATGTGGGAAGTGGCACTATTTTAACAAAAATTAGTTTCAAAAAGCAACTTAATTTAGTGCAAAACCCCAACAGGGGTGCTCTGATAGCAAATTAATCTAGATATACCAACTTAGCTGAAATGGACTCCTTACCAAACTAAGCAAGTGGTGTTATAGGTTTGATGCAGAAGTTATGGAAGAAACTGGAGATCAGGCAATGAGATTGTGTCAACCCCTTTGGGTCTCCAAAAACTATCCATGAAACCAGATTTCAGAGTGCTCAGCTGGGACCTCAAACCTCTGAATGTATCACTTTTGAAAATGTTATACTGAGTGGGGAGCACATTTGCAGAGAGGCCAGGCAAAGCATCCATGTCTTGGGAGGACGAGAGGCCGGGGAACAGCGGGGAGCCCAAGCAGTTTGTCTGTCCCACTCCTTTGGCACACTGTCCAGCATAAGCTGTCTGTCTGGAAAGCCCCCTCTGTCCGAAATTGAGCTGTTCTTTTCAGCTTCAAAACCTCAGCTACTGAATCATTACTTTAAAAAAGCCAAAAGCCTGGAGTTTTGTCAATGTGGAAAGAAAATTTGAAAAAGCATTTGTTCCCCTGCCTTTTGGGAGTTAATCAAAATGTCTCCAGCATGGGGGAGGGAGAAATTCAGCATTTTTTGCTCAAGTGTCTGCAACTATTTGCTACCTGCCTTTGACCTTGTCGTGGTTTAGCCCCAGCCAGCAACTAAGCACCACACAGCCGCTCGCTCACTCCCCCTACCCTGATGGGATGGGGGAGAGAATTGGAGGAGTAAGAGTGAGAAACACTCCTGGGTTGAGAGAAGAACAGTTTAATAATTGAAATAAAGTAAAATAGTAATGATAATAATAACAATATAATAATGATAATAATAATAACAATATACAAAGCAAGTGATGCACAATGCAATTGCTCACCACCCACCAACCGATACCCAGACAGTTCCCGAGCAGCAATCGCGGCTCCCCGGCCAACCCCCCCCCCAGTTTCTATACTGAGCATGATGTCACATGGTATGGAATAGCCCTTTGGTCAGTTTGGATCAACTCTTCTGGCTGTGCCCCCTCCCAGTTTCTTGTGCACCTTGCAGAGCATGGGAAGCTGAAAAGTCCTTGACTAGCATAAGCAGTACTTAGCAACAACTAAAAACATCAGCATGTTATCAGCATTCTTCTCATCCTAAATCCAAAACACAGCACTATGCCAGCTACTAGGAAGAAAATTAACTCTATCCCAGCTGAAACCAGGACAGACCTCTGGTTTGCCCATAGAGGAAGCCTGCAAGAAGGTGCCAGGAATTTGGCTGCGGAGAAGGCAGCTCGAAAGCTGCTACCTGGTCAGCCTGTGAAAACAAAACTTTCCAGGGAATAGCTAGAAGCTTCTTATTTTAATTTGCAAATACATTGAAAATAAATGTTTCAGTTGCTCTGAGAAGGAACATTTTGATATTTTTTATTCTTAAGTGGCTTTTCATTCTGAAGTGTTTTATTTTGTATTGCACCTTATTGAAAACAGCAAATCTATTTAATTGAAAAAAAAATGTTCTAAACAGTTGATTTGAAATTAATTGCTTTTTATCTCATTTTGTAAAGGAAACTTTGATGCTTTGGGCTTTCTTTTCATTTTGCTGTGAAAACAAATAACAACATTTTGGAGCTTTCCCAACAAAAGGAATATTGAATTTCAAACAGATCTTGTTAAAAATCTCAATTGTTATATTCACAAGCATATGAATTGCAGAGTTTTGTCTGTGTCTTTACAAACAATGATTTTTTTATTCCATTTTTTCTGGAGTTAACAAAGATTTGTGAGCTAGGGGAAGAGGCTGGGGAAGAGTCTAATTTGTTGCTTCTTAATGGTACAGATGTAAAACATTATCTACATCCCTATTTACAGCTAATAGCAAGATAACATACCCAAGAGACAAATCATAGACTCTTTAAAGTGCATGTTAGCTCAGAAACACAGCACCCCACAGCATTCAGCAAAAAACAAAGGCTTGCAAAGGCATTGTTAAGTTTATTGTTAGAGAGCAAAGATGATGTGAACGGACACAGGACTATAAATAATATAATTTCATGAAAGGCCACTGAGAGAAAAAATTGAAACTGGCACCATTGCAGCACAACCACAGAAGTGAGCAGGGGTGAAGCAAGCCCTGTGGAGGGTGATGGAGGAGGCTCCTGGACTACTCTGAAAGCCAGTGGGAGCGTGCTCAACCGCTCCAGTGACCCTCACTAAAAGGAAAAAAAAAAAACGGTCTGAAATCCCATTTATTTGCCTTCAATACTTGTTCCCAGGCTTTTACCAGGGTTGCAGTTTCCCTGGAGTATTTCTTTGTTGCAGAAGCATGTGCTGGGGAGGCACAAGACTCCAAGGCAAGAGGGGCTCCAGGCATGGCTGCAGTGGGTCGGTGCCCCAAATCAGGTGCAGCTTTGTCAGGGCTGAAGGCTTTTGGCTTTGATAAGGGAAAAAATCGGGAATTTTTTACATTTCCTGCTGGGAGCCACCTCAGTTTGCCAGACTAGAGCACTTCCCTCTCATGTTATCTCGTGGCAGAGCAGGTCCCTTCTCTGCGAGAAACCCCCCTTGCTGGTAATTCAGGAACACGTGCCTCTCCCCATATTTCATGCAGCACCTCCCTCTGGCTCTGCAATACTCTATGCAGCATGATAGGTCCCAAGAAATAGTCATGTAATATCTTCATCTTTTTCCAGAGTTACTTGAGGACTTCCATCATAAGCAGCTGGGCAATTGTCTTGAACAACACTATCCTGTAGGTCCCTTTTGCCATAAACATCAGAGAAGTGAGCCTGTTGTAGGGACATGGGTGAAGGCTGCACTGTCCCTCATGGCTGCTCTCTTGGAGCAGGTTTACTCTCATCAAAAGAATGGCTGCATTGGAATAAACTGTTATTGTGCCAGAATTATCACCCCTGAGAGAGTTACTGTATAGCTTATTAGGAAAAGAGCATTTAATAGGGGGAATATACAGATGGTCAAACCTACTTTACACTCATTAAGAGCTGAAGTGGAGGTTAAGTAAGAGGATGAACTTTTAATGATGCTGTCAGATGGGAGATTAAAAAAATTCCTTTTCTGGTAACAAGAAAACTACCACCATTAGTCAAAAATTTCCTTTAAAACAAGTTTCACAAGACTTCTTCCAGCCATGGGCACGGGCAACAAGCAAACCATTCTCCTAGCCTTGGGAGCATGGGAACTGCTCCTCTCCAAAACTTCATCTGAATTTTAAAATGAGCTGATTCTCCTGGATATTCTCATATTTTCCTTTGTTTTTTATTGTACCAAGATCCCCTGGGGACTGTTACAGAGCCTGATTAAAAGCCAAAGCCCCAACCAAATGCTCACAAAGCATCCTCGCCCCAAGCCCCAGCCCCCCATCAGGTCCCTGCCTGCAGGCTCAGCTGCCCTAATGGCACCAGTGGCCTCGGGCTCACATCAGTACCCCCAGCCCTGGTATCACACATATTCCCCATTTTGTAATCAGAAATAATTACTTTCACCTGTCCAAAAATAATCCGTGGGAAGTAATGCACATCTCCACTACTGAAACCAGATCTTGCCCTGCCAGCATTTCACATGCTCCGCCAGCTCTAGCATTGTCCAAAATACTAACTGGCAAACTTTATGCTCTTTGGTTATCTAAAAAGCTCTGAGACTCTGAAAGTTGAACGTTTGCCTGCTGCCTCACTGTTCCCTCATTTTAAGAGGTTTCAACAGCAAACCATAGGATTTTCAGGCACTATGGCTCATAATGTTATATGCGGTCCCTTTTCCAGGACAGGTAACAAGACAGTGACGTGGCCAAAGAGATTTTAAATTATCCTTAAACCACAGCATTTCTAGCCCCATGCCACTTAGTATCACTGTAACGTTTGCCATCTTCCCCCACTTTATCTTACACTCATACAGATGCATGTATGCTGAGGACCCTGAGACTGTCCTGTTAGCATCTGTGGAACAAAAGGTACAAAAAAAAAAAAAAAAAGTATCTCTTGTTCCAAGAAAAGATGTGATTTTTTTTTTTTTTCTACCAGGGCAAAGGGTTAAAAACAAATATTGTGTTTGTTCATGACTGAGAGGGAAGGAAAACTGGGGGAACAGCGTGGGAGAGCCAACTCTGCCTGTGCTTTCTGGAGATGGTTCTCAGCTGCAGGGATTTTTTTGTTTACTGGGATTAGCAAATATCTTTGCAATCTACTTTGAACCACTCAAATAGAAGTAAGAGCCCTCTGCTTTGAATAACATCTTCACCACAGCTCCATTTCATGCTTAAAGACCTCCACTGTTTCGTGATGCCTTAAAAAATAGTAATGGCAACAAAACTGGTGGAAAGGTGCTGGTGGAAGTGGGCTGGCTCCCTGCCACCGAGGCCGTCACAGCCAGGGGCAGTGACAAAACCCCAGGGCCCACACCATCCCAGCAAACCATGCTTTGGAGAAGAATTAATGCTCATTTTAGACTGCCAATTTAATTCACCTAAGATGACATAGCAGCTTTCCTTCTCTGTGGTCCTGGGCTTTTGTGGCAGAAACCAGCTAAGAATTGACCTCTTCTTCTGTCATTTCAGCCCATTTGGATATTACTCCTCTGTGGGTGAGGATGTGCTGATTGCACCACTTCCAGCCCTCTTTGCAGCCCCCCATCGCTCACCCGGGTGATTGCACAGTGCCTGGGCACAGGGCACCAGCCTCCTCCTGCCGTAATACAGGTAATCCACACATTCCCCAGCAAAGATGATGGTGCTGATTTATTCAGCAAACCCCGTTATCTTTTTTTTTTATTTTCTACCTTAAAGGTTCAATATAACTAGCAAGACTCAAGCTGTATTCATTTTTATTGTCGAAGGCTTCACCTGCAAATAGAGGTGGTGGAATTAGAGCTTGTTTCCTCTTATCTGGCCCCCAATAATTATGCAGGTGAATGGCTGCTGCTGGGTTTGATTTGTCCAAGTCCTCTTAAACTGTGAAGCACTGTGTGAACATATGAAGCTTTGAGTGCTAAGTGGCAAGAAAGTCATGGGAAAGCCCATCTCCTCCTGCACTCTTTCTTTACTAGATTTTTACAGAACCTCTCAAATTAAATACAGTTGTTAGACTATATTATTATTATTAGAATACTTCTAGATTTCAGTGCAGCCCTTCTCAATACTTGAAAGCCACAGGCTTAAAACATTTACTGTGACTCAATGGTGAGAGCCCACACCTGGGAGCAGTAGTCCTGGGATCCTTAGGCCACAATCTCACTAAATTAATACATAGAATCATAGAATTGTTTAGGTTAGAAAAGACCTTTAAGATCATCCAGTCCAACCATTAACCTAACCACATCCACTACTAAACCAATTAAGGGTAAAGTAATAATTTCATGTTTAGTAGTTAATGCTTAGCTAGCTAAAACTGCACTGGGCAACCTCCACAGACACACCCCACATGTCTGCCCCAGCCAGAGCATCATGCTGTGCATAGGATTGTCTTGAACTAAAAACTGGTCTCCCTTTGGGGTAAAACTGTCAGCTACTGCCAAAATTTGTCATGTTAGAAGAAGTGTTCTCTATACAACAGCCTTCAGATGTGCCCCATCCAAACCAGGGTTCAGCATTCAGCATCTCAGGGAAAAGATGCAAAATCTCTTTTTTCATGCAGCTCTGCACAGCATTGGTCAGACTTTGAGATGGGATTAACAGCATGGGGCAACTGTTGCACCGGCAGCAGCATTGCACAGCACTTGTCAGCTCTCCCATCCCACCATCACTTGCTCTGTCCTGAGGATAGCAGCATGTCCTGCACACACTGCAAATAAACACCCCAGCCACTGGCAGGTCCTGCCTGGCCACACTGCTGGAGCCAAAAAGCCCTTTCAGGTCAGGATTGCTGTCATCTGCCTTCCTCTGGCCTTTGCCTCTAAGCCCATGCTCCCGGCGGTTCCCAAGCACACGCTGAAATCTGACTAAATTTGAAGATATGCTTAAATTAAACATGCACTTCTAGAGATCACCCAAAAGAGAATCCCATCCAAATCAATAGCCCCGAGCAGTGATCTCTGGGAGTGGGTTTGCTGCCCCAGGACCAGTATATCATGCCCCAGTGCCATGATGCGATGCGTGGGGCATTTGCCTGTGAGCTCCCCGTCTGCTGCACCTGGCTTATGTTTGCTGCTCCCTGGTCCCTCTACCCCTTTCAGCTCCACCATGAAAATAATCTGCCACACAATTAAAATCCCCAGAGAAACAAGCTCTCAGGCTGATACTTCTCAGATGGATTGTTTTGCAAAGGGTCAGAGAGCTTGTTAGGTAGCGGCATACAATAACAGTGATTTGGGTAATTAATTACCAGCCATGACCTCTCCCACTTTTGAAGTGAAGCTATTAGTGATTGTTACCCTTTCTTGGTTTCTCTCTGACAATATACATTACCTCTAGGTTTTTGTCCTCATCTACATATGGAGATTTTTTCAGATTGGACAAGTTTTGCAACTCCATACCCAGACTGGTCTGTGACGGGGTTTTTTTGTAACTATTGCTCCACTGATGTACAGTCAATGACTTTCCTGCATGACTGAGGGAAAGTACTTTGGAAATTATAAATGGGATTCTGCGAGGCTGTGGTTTATTTTACATTGATCTGCAGCCTCTTCTCACTGCAGCAGTTAACATACTAAAAATGCTGAATTGCTCTTAATGAGAACATGGATATGTTGTTGCAGACTAATTTCACCATCCTTCAGTTTTATAGCTAGCAGATTTATGCAGTTGGCTTCCCCCCCACCCCCCCAGGCTGTAGGTTGCCTGAAGAGAAGAATCTGAAAATGTCAGTATTAATCAATATAGAAGCAGAGAATCAGCAAATACCAGCCCGTAAGCCTGAAGAAGAAGGAATTATCAGCAATACCATGAGAAGCATCTCATGGAACTGAAAGCTTCAGTAGCAGCTCTGCTGTACAGGACAGAGAAATGTTTTTGTGCCATTTCAGTCCCAGATCTCAGCCCCGCCTTTTGCTCCGAAGAAGTCCTGACCGATTCTCAGCCCAGGCAGACAGATGTGGTGGTAAAGCCCTGTCCCCCACTGCTGTGTAAGCACGGCCCATATGACGAGCATCTAGGATCTCGGAACAGCCATGTCCAAGCCTGATGCCTTCCTCCTTGCTCAGGTGGGAACTGCAGCCAGAAGCATGCCCAGGGTTTGGGCTAGCCAGCCCCCGGCTCTTTGCTAAGATGCATCCACTTCACAGGAGTGCATTATTTTCATTGTCCACACAGAGGCATCCACGTGATCTCCAAGTTGGAATGAAATGAAAAACAGAGAGAAGACCATACCATGCACCTTTTTTTTTTCCTGGCAGGAGGTGCGTGAGTACCAGTGCGTTAGAAACAAGCCAGTGAGCCAGGCGTCCTGATGCTCAGCGGTAGCTCTGTAACACCATTCCCCAGCACCATTGCTGCCATCCGTTGCAGCCATGTTTCAGCTGAGAGCAGCCAGAGCGAGCAGAGCCCCCCTGCAGCCATCCAGCCGAGCACAGCACACACCAACTCTGCTCTTCTCCTCTCAGTTCCCCCGCTGGCACGGCTCAGCAGACACACGGACACACGCTTCTACCTTCTCTCCTTCACCCCAGCGTGAGCCCAGGCAAGCAGGAAGACTGATGAAATTTGAGCAGTCTTCCTTGGGCAAAGGGAGCTACTCCTTTAGGATCAGGAGGGTGCCAGAAAGAGGAAAGCACAGGTTTTATTGGAGCAAATGCAAGCTGGAACTAGACAGAAGTAACTGGCAAGCCAGAGTTCCTGATTATAGCTTTAAAATCTGTATTTTTAGGTATATTTATTGGACAAGACAGCTTTCCCTGCTATAGCCTCGCACAGCTTGCTTTATTCTTGGACAGATCTGAGAGAAAGTGCTAATTGCTCATACAGCCAGATTTTCCAAAGGGATGTGGGAAGCACTATTTGTAGGATATGGGCATCAGATCCAATTTATAGTCTTTATTCACTCACCACCTAAACAGATGAGATTGGATTTGTCCTAGAATTAATGTATACTTTCTGTAGGTGGTACCAATGTGCTGCTTCTGTGGATTGCCTTTATTTTTGGGGGGTAACATATAAGTTTGCTTTCGACGTTGCTTTTGCTCAGTTTATACAAATTAATTCTTGTCCTGGCTGCAGTTTTTGTGCTTCTTGCAACATGTTTTCCCTGCATTTACGAAAGTTTTCAATTTCCTTTTCTACCTATGTATTATGTACTTCCCAGCTGACAGAACCAAAGGCTCTATTTAGGAACTTACCCAAAAAATAGAAGTATTTCACACAGGCACCTACAAGAGAATTTGATTAATTTAGGCAGTCTAATCCTGAAGGAGAAAATCCCGCTCTGCACCCTGCCACGGTGCCAGAGCACCACGCTGCTTGACCCGCCAGTTCTGTAGGTGCCCTCACGTTTTTGTTCTGCGCTTGCCCTGAGACACTTGGCTTAATGCAGCTAGGTGCTCACACACAGGGGAGCCAAAAAGGAGGGGAAGTGAGTTGCTTACACAGCTTAAAGCCCGTGTTAATAAAACAAAAGCCATTCTTCAAAGGATAATTCAGGCCTTGCCACTGCTGGGTGAATAACTTAGACACTAGGTGACCGTCTCCTGCTCCTTCTTTCTTTCTCTATTCACAGCCTCGTAGCCCTTGCAACCCTTTCTGCAAAGTAAGCTGGTTTCCCCCTGAAGCAGCAGCCCTACCCAGCTCACCCCGCAGTGCGGCAGGTTAGGCACTGTCCTGGGAAAAGCGAGATGTGCTTTGAATCTTCCTGGACAGTTAGGAACTGAACCTTCGCAAACACTCTCCTTTCTGAATTAATACAGGGAAAGAAGCATCATTGCCATTTTTTAAAGGAGATGTGGCTGTGCCACTACTATGTTGAAAACTGCACAAGCACTGCATACTTGCTGAGACCCTTCAGCAGGCAGGTAGGTGGACACCAGCTTGTGAATCCCATACAGGCACAGGTTTGAGATAAACGTGATTATTTGCACTGCACCAAGGGCAGCACTTCTCACACGGTGCAACAGCAGCAGTGGCAATGTCTGAAAGCATTGAAGTAGTTGCAGTCTAAGCATCTATCACAGCTTTACACAAATTTAAGTTTTTCTCTGGATTGCATGCTCAGGGGACCGCTTTAAGAGCATGGAAATAGAAATTCTAGTTTTAGACTCTACTGCTTCCACAAGTAAGTAATGTTCTACTTGTTTTTCCAAGCCACTACAATAGTAAAAACACAAGAAATAAAATCTAAGTACCATGGGAAGCAGATGGAAAACCCATTGGCCTTGAAGGCAAGAATTCCTTCCATGCTCTCACTTCTAAAGATGTACATAAATATGTGAACCAGGCACAGCAAGTTTTCACAACACAAACACAATAGCTACTTTTACCTTTGCTGGAGCCTCAAAACTTGATGTTACATAAGTACATTCAGGAAAGGAATTTCCTCCCCCTGTCCTCCAAGGTGTCCCCTTAAGTTTTTCCATTAAAAACTGCTACCAAAACTGCGGCATAGGTATATTCAGAGCTAAGAACCCTGGTCTGTAGCGGCAGATGGATATGGGCAGAAGAGGGGCTCAAAATACTGCACTGCATCAAGGAAACAATGGGATATTGTAAAATAGGCAACAATAGAAGATACAGAAGATACCACAAAACTGCTCAGATATGCCTGTAACCTCTTGTCAGAGGAAAACTTTACCTTCTACATTTTATGAGTGGATTTTAGAGGTCCAAGACTGGTGTATTATCTCAGTGGTTTTGGCACTTACCTTGTACCCTCCTTCACAGGGGTGACAGACTGTTGGATTTTGGCCATGCATATAAATTACTGAAGAGTTTCATTTCAGAGCGAACCATCAAGGTCTTTTTCTGAGCCTAAACATTTTTCTTCACATTTATCAACCTGCTTTCTGATGATACTAAAGATAAAAGGATAGTATGACATATTTACTCATGACCTTATGACATGTATTGAAAGATGACCCCACTATCCACAGACAAGCATTTTCATCACTTTGCAATCATCTACTTTATCATTCCCCAGGTAGGTAATGGAATTCGTCTTCATGTGTCATCTACTACTATTTTCAGAGTGCAGACACACACTAACATCAATGATTAACATCCCAAATGCTATCATTTCTACAGCAGTTTTAATCAAAAGGTAAAAAAATCACTTCTCTAAGGACTACATATGTAGTCCATTATTTGACTTGATTGAAAAACAAGTAATTATGAAAATGAATGTGATAATTATGTTTGAGATTGACCCAGAGACATCAGTGAGAAGACACAACATGGAGAACCTAGCTGTTAGCAGAGTTTCGAGCTTCATTATTACTGTTTATCAAATCCCTCCACCTTCAGCCAAGACCTTGAGGGTTTTGCTTGTGCTGAGGTGTGACATGCTGGTGTGAACACGTACTGCTCCTAATGGCACAACAGAATACCATGAAAAATGGTAACAACAGATGAAACCTGAGATTTTCAATATTTGTTTTATTGATTGTTTTGCAAATACATAGGACTTGATGTTTAGTTTGCAGAGCTTACAGTACAACTACACTTCTATAATATTTCATTTTTTTTGCTTTTTCAGGGACAAAAGTCAATAAAATACAAAGTGAAATAAGTCCAATGTGATAATATAGTAGAATCCCCATATTGTTCAAGATAAAGAGTATCAACTGTCCATAGTAGAATCCCCATCTTCTCCAAGTATCAACTGTCCTTGTCTTGTCAAGTGCTATCAAGCAGAGGATGATCTCAGCGATGTCCCAATAAACCTTCATGCATACCATCAACCAGTGAAGAAGAACAAGAAGCTCTCATCCCTGTAATACCGATCATCACAACTACTGTTCAGAGTATACCTTAGCTATGAAACACCTGTGTCCACAGAGAGGGAAATATTTAGGAGTGCTTTAATTTCTAATCCAACTTTACAAATCGATTTAAAAAGTGGAGTCACAGCTTGTTGCAATTAGTTTGTGCGGACACATGACATTTGCATAACAATACCAATATTCTACCACAATATATTGTCCTCAAGATAAAAAAATTCAAGTGTGACATACAGATATTTGCACAACTGCAGAGCCTGTTCTCCTTTATTCCCCAGTTTTCAGCACCATATTGACTTTTGCTCTCTTGCATTAACACTGATACAAATAAGAGAAGACACAGAACTCATATCCAGCATTTATGACAGTCTTCAAGTACCCTTCCACGCTCTTGGTCAAGTGTGATCTCCAAGCTGAAGAGAAAAAATAACCTGTTGCACAGACCTTAGCTGGTTATTCCTCACAACATCCCTGTGAGGTAGGAAGAAAAATACGTTCTCTTTCAGCAACAGGCGACAAGGCAGAGAGCACAGATGACATTCCTCAAGGCAGTAAGTGGAGAACTAGAAAAGCTGAAATTCAGGAGTTCTTGGCTCCTAATTCTTTGCTTCAGAAACCAAGGTGCTGAACTCCTGGACATTATCAGGTCATTAGTCTTTTTATAGCCATATATTAATGACAATGGTGGCTTCTGTGCGTATGCCAGCAAAGCGTAGTTCTATGGCAGAAGCAGTGCATACCTGATGCTGCCCTCAGACACTTCTCCTGCCCTTTATATATGTCAATAAATGTTTGCTGTAATTAACTAATCAGTCCTACAACTAATGTAGCACAGGTAATTGCAATAGATCAAAATTTCTTTTATAGGTTTCTTTAAGACTTCCCCATCTATTTAAATATATATTTTTTCTCTGGATAAGTTACTATTAACTCCTTTCCCCTGTATAAGTTTTTATACTCCTCCCCTAAAACTAGCATCTATTCTGGGTACTCTTTATAAGAGCTTTTGAGTGATGATGAACAAGACACACTCATGGGTCACACCCATCCCCTCAGAGTAGCTCTTTACCCACCCCTGGCCCTGAAGGCAAAGATAGGCACCTTTTGCTGTACAGCACCACAAGGGTCAGAATTGTCACTGAAACATCTCTATGGATTGGGGAAGGGGCCTCTTGGCTGCTCTGTCCAAAAGCAAAACTGTTTCAAACTGAGCTAAAATAGAATCAACTTTTGTTATATAGAGATTTTTAATCTCCAAAACCTCTGTGAGCAGAACTTCAGTCCACCTCCACAGCAATAGAAAGGGACAAACTTTAAGAAAGTAACTCGTTTGGAATGAGTGCATAACATAGGGTATACACCTAAATAGAGAAAACAGGTGAAAACTACAGCTAGGTAAAAACTAACTTGTGCTAATCCTGGGTTAAGATATTCTGGAGCACTTTGATCAATGTAGTTTCAAGTCTTGCATGCAAATTACCTATCAACGAAATCACTTGTATACATCTAATCATGAAATCAGCACTAGTCTTTGTACAACACATTTCTTTCCCATGGGCTCAGCATCATGTCTTGTCTACACATTCAAGCCATACAATGGCTCACCACCCATTAGCACCCATGAGTTCAAGTCATACAACTTAGTATTATGGGAGTAGTTTTGTACTAGCATAAAGGTACTTACAAAGGCATTTTGTTTATTCCTCTGTGGGAAGAAGGATAACCTATCCTGGTATTGACAAGAGATTATCAAAGGATTGTTTAGAGTAAGTGCAACTGAACAAAACAATCTCCCTAATCAAAACAGTTTACTGCTATAAAATCCATGTGTAGATCAAGACGAATTTTGTAACTGTCCCATGAAAGAGAAGCATTTCTTATTTTATAATGGAAAAATGCAGTACAAAGTCTAGTACAGGAGCTAAATGTACGATTTTCCTATCTGGGTCCCTAGAAATGTGTTACATTCCTTCCACAACACACAGTGACTATAGTGAATACCTTATCCATCTAGTATTAGAATGCCCTTCCATACCACATCCCCACACTGCTTATCACATGTGTGACAGGCATATATATGTATTTATTTGTGCATCTGCATTTTGCATGTTTTTCAGTCACTTAATCTGCTGCAGTCCTGATGTCAAAGATTATGTCAGGAATTATTTTAACTGAAGTGTTTTACATGTTCCTATTTGTATGAATGACAGAAACCATTATACTTGGAGAGAACACTGTATTTTAGTAAATGCAGATTTCCAGTCAATTCATGCTCTAAATAATAAAGACATATTGTGCTGATTTGTGATGTGAGATCCAATGCTATTTGAAAAAACAATGGTAATTTTGTAATTAATAATAGGGAAAGGAAGATCTTTATTAAATAGCAGAAACAGTATGAGAGAAAGAGTTTTCATTTTGATTGTCTCGTGGCATTCATTCTAGTTTTCACAAGTTTGGGTTCCAAACTCTAGTTTTTGCCAATGCCTTGATCGGCAAGTCGTGCAAACTTATTGCTTTTACCTTTAAACAACTGTATTCCCTTCAAGGAAGGACAATCCTCACTCCAGAAACAATCTTCATTTGCCTTTGAATGGGGGCTGGGGAGAAGGATTATATCTGGAGACTAGAAGGATTATATCAGGAGACTAAGAGCAGTTCATGTGGGACAACTGTGCAGCTACCAGTCATCTGCATCAGGACAGAGACTTTTTAATCTTCCTCCTTCATACTAGCCCTATTCTAGTTTGTACGATTTAAATAGAAGGGGTCAGAGTTGGACTTTGGGAGGTGTAGGCTTCTTAATGCCAACACACACACACCATGGAAACAGCAGATACATTCAGGGCTAAGGACCTAGTTACTTCCACCGGTATAAACAGTTTTGTCACAGACTCATTAAAAGGTTCAGGAAAAGGAAGTCCATATTCCTAACGTCTCTCTCCAGCTGTGTACATTTGCTACAGACCACTCCAGAAAAAAACCCCACACCTTTACAGGAGAATGGACATAGTTAAGTGCTGTAGTTCCAGAGCAATGGAGTGACATGTAAGTTTAATGACATCAGGAAAAGCAGAGGCAATCATAAGTTTTGCATGGTCATTTTCTGAATCTGTGTAACATTGTAGTATTTGGCAGAGACACTAGAAGGCATTTTTTCGACAGTGTTCATTAACATTTTAGTATAACATTATTCAAAATTCAGGGAATAAATTCACCCTTCCATTACAACTGGTAATGTTATGAAAGTAAAATACAATTTAGGCTGGTAGTCACAGCCTGAGTTTAACTATCTGTAAACTACTTACAAAGCCCTTAAAAAAAAAAAAAAAAAAAAAAAAAGAAGTAAAATTGCAAAACAGACATCGATTTCTCTTCACTGAGCTCCCATTTGGAAACAAGCCTTCTGGCAAGTTAAGCCCAGTCTGTATTTCATGTTTAAATCTGCCTCATTGGTATTAGTTTTGGCGAAACCTAGTAAAAAGGAGGGAAAAAACACAACAGTCGGTATACAGATATAGCAGTACAACCCATCATTCACTTTCACCTCTATCAACTATGTGCCACTGAAGACTAGAGACACTGTATTTATTTGAACTCATATATCTGCAGTATTTCAGAGATAAACACTCCCACAACTACATTTTCTGATGCAGGAATACAAGATATGTGTGGTACTAGTATCCCACCTCTAAACTTCATTTATTTTGAGTTGGGTTATTGATTTAAGAATGCAAGCAGATTAAACTTGGACAGCTGAACCTGTACTTGCCCCTGCTAACTGCATGGTCTCCTCAGATGGCTTCCAATGCCCGCAGAAGGATCAGCTGAACTCAGGTGAAGCAGCAACTCAATTATACAGCATACAGGATGGCACATGAACATAACTCAAAAATAGGCCGTGGCTTAGTTAATGCCCTGGCCTATAAATGGTCATAGCTTGTGTAGAGTGGGGCTGCGCTTGCCATGAACAGCAACAGGAGAGATAACTGCAGATGGGCAACAGCTTCAGCTGTCACCTTCCAATCCACTTGCATTCACGCATCAATACACTGAATGATGTAGAGGCAACAAAGAAGATTATATTCAATATATGACTGAATCACCACTGCAGTATTAAAACAAGCATGCCAAGGAATCTTAAACTGATGATCTCCCTTCTTTGCTCAATAGCCAAGTTCATTCTGCTTTTCCTCCCCACCCACCAGGAGACAGGACGCTGTCTGTCAGTGCTGGGTCTGTGCAGAAGTAGTCAACTGAGTTTTGGAACATGCATATTAGCAGGGGATATACAATCAAATGTATGCATATCTTATACACATACTGTGCCTATAGCATATGTATACCTTTGATTTCATTATTTGTTTGATGATGAAATAATTCTAATTTTACCTATTTTTTTTTAAATTTGCTTTCTTCTATTCACATTAATTTGATTTGTCTGATGATTATATAGTTTAATACTTCCAATTTTACCTTTTTTTAAAAAAAAAACTTGCCTTTTTCCATTCACATTCCTTTTTGTGTGAGGACACACTTATGTATTCCATTGTTTTAATTCCATATACTCATAAAAATGAATTAGTGGTATTATAAGATATCCAGCAGACCAAAAATAAAACACAGTAAGCCTAAATAGGAAACTAGATGAGGAAAGATGGTGTAAATGGGAACAATACAGAGAATACTTTGAAGAGTAGCCATGGTGAACATTTGGTTGAACCCTGACTGCAGGTCTACACAAATACCTCTTCAAATATCTCCTGTTCCCAGCACCATTTAAATAGACGCCCCAGGATGAAGATCAAAAATAACTCATGTGATCTTACTTGTTCAGGATGAAAACCAGTTCAACAGATAATCTGGCTCCTAGTTGATTAATGTGTCCCACTGAAACATCATATACCATATTCCTTCTGCCTCCTTACCCCATGTTTTTCACTTAACAGTACTGAACAAGCTAACTCATGAAAGAATGATATATAAGGGCCTTCCCAAGCATTAAAGCCTCTTTCTCTTAGAGGTACAGGGCTGCATTTCCTGTACCAGTTAGATTTCTACACTATCCTTCCTCCAGCCACTATATATCATTTATAACCTTATGAGAATAGCTACCAAGGAAAGCTTAGTTCATGAAGAATGTGTTTACTGTATCAAATACTAATGAAATGTTTTCAGTGGATGGAAACTGGTCATTGATTTTTCAAAGTTGTGTGTGAACAAGGATAATAAATAGATGTAATAGGTACAAGTGTGGAAGAGGTGGAGAAATTCCCTGAGTGCACCAGCATTCCTGGACTAATTCCAGAAATCTTTCAGCATTTCTGACTCCAAGTGCCTATGTGCCTCACTTAATTTGTGCCTATTTCTGCCTCACCCGGGGATCGTTCCACTGAAGTAAAGGCAAAAACTGGAGGATGAAGACAGCACCATTAAAATCTGTATTCTGAAAATAACGACAAAAGGCAATTACTGGAGGAGATGATTGTTTTTCTGCTGTCGTCAATTTTGGCGCCATCAAAACCTCAAGCGTTTTACATTTGAATGAGCATATTACATTAAATGTAATGTCTGCACATCTGATGCTAACAGCTGTCATTTGTGTGTATCACTATCCGCTTCAGAAAGGGTCTGATCCCCATGAGTGCTGAAGAGTCAGAATGCCTGCTGAAGATAACAGAGGTGGTGACAGCCCAGCACAACTCAGAACTGGACCCAATGTTTGCTCTAAATAAAATGTGATTAAATAAGCAGAAAAATGCTAATGTAACAAAAGGGATGGTTTGTGCTTGGAAAAACAAGGAATAATCAAGTCTGAAATGCAGAAAGCCCCCTCAGTCCACTGCTTTAAATCCCAGTAGAGTCAATTTGGTAACACCCTGTGCTAACAGCACAGCATTTGGTAAGGGCTGAATGTGCTTAATGAAGACTATTTTATAGTACATAGCCACAGGATTGCTACTTTCTTACAGCACCTCCTAAGCAACACGTTCTTCATATTATTTCACTTATAGGAAGAACAGCTTATCTTGGAAGCTTCAAAATACTTTGCTAACATTGAACAGGTAGGTGTACTGGCAGGAGTTTGCCTGGGCAGTCCTGTACGCAGCTTCTGAACTGGTAAGAGGACACACAGCGTCAGGGACTCCCTGCAATTCAAGCTTGTTGACTTTCTGATTTCCAACCCAAACTACCCTTTTCAGATACACAAACAGCCCTATGCTTATTTCATAATGTTTCTTTATAGCAAGCAGTTCTTTCAAGGCCTGATTCTGAATGATGCTGAGTCCTAATAACTTCAAATGACCTTATCAGGTGTGCAAAAGAAAGTTACTGCTCAAAAATGTAAAAACAGCCCCTCAAAAAAAAAGACGACCAGTGTTAGCATATTTGTTAACAAAATAAAAGCTGCTTATCCCTTATTAACTCCTAATTATTTGGAATTGCAGATAGAAGCAAACCACAGTTCCAATCAGCTTTTGTACAGAAATCTGTTCCTGATATGACTTTTGCAGTGGGGGTGACTGATCAGGAATAAACACAACATCCATTTAAAAATTGACTCAATCCTGCAACAGCCTGTTTCCTCAAAGGAAAATGTACTTCCAGAAAATAAAACGATATCCTCTATTATTTTGTACTCACTGGCTTGAACTTGGACTGTAAATTTCTTTTTAAACATACACTAGTCAATTGCTATTCAACTACCTAATGTTTCCTTGGCAGATGCTTTTCCTAAACTCCATATTATCTTTTAAGATAATTTTGTAAAACTGAGCTTTTACATTAAGAAAAAACAAATGGGGGGCATGGGGAATTTTTACCCAGGCGGGCTTATCCTGATTATTTTTATAATGAAATACATCTGCAGAAGTATGGTTCTCAGTCTGTTCTCTCAGGGTCTCATCAATGGTATAAACCAGTACAAGCCCAAAGAGATTACCTGCCAAGGTGATCTATAGGCTAGGCTACAGCAAATCTGATTTAAGAATGCAGGATAAGCCAATGCTTTGTCTTCACAGCACAGTAAAATCGAGGGCAAATTGTTTATTTTTGATATGCCAGTCTCTAATGAAGATTGTTGACTCTAAATGTTGTTTTCTTTGATGTTTTGTTGTTGCAAATGTCCTTTAGGAGATGTTTTTCCAAATAAGTAAGCAGGCGGTGAAAATGGGACTGTATAGCCAAATGCGTCTCAAAGAAAGCCATATAGGCTGTAAAGTTCTCCCCTCCAAAAAGGAGTAGTCTGCATGGGGAGAGAGAGTTATATATAAAAGTACAGCCAAGCCTTAAAATCTCACTTGTAATGAACCTAGAGAGATGTTTATTTCAGTTCAGATCATTCACTGCATCCACTGAAAAAAGCTGCTAGAAAACGGTCAGCTCCTCATTTGCACCCATTAGTTCTGTTTCAAAGTAGCAAAACCTATGATCCAAAAAACCTGCTTTTACTGTAGCAATACAATATCACTGAAGTTCCTGTCACAGATATAAACAAGAACAAGATGTCTGTCTCAGTGAACATAAATAATCACAAGCACTACTGTTATTCTTGCAAGGAAGCCTGAGGCAGAATCTTGAAATGTGGAAAAAAGGACTGAGAATGCTGCTTTCTGAACAAATGCCTATTGCAATGCTCAAATCTTTATTTTCTGAACTCCAAAACTAAGTGAAGGAGCTGTAGGTGTTCGCTGTATATGAAAATCAGGCCATCAAGGGTGCAATACTGTGCAACAGTTACCCAGTCTTGCTGTCACGGATGTCAGCAGAAGTTTTGGTAAGGATTTCAATGAGGGGAGGACTGGGTCACTGTGGCCTGGAAACATCCTTTAGAGGGGGGCAAGAAAGAAAGGAAGAGCTAGTGCCATGCCACAGCTTTAATAAACAAATAATTGTGGCTCATCCTTTCCATCTGCAGCACTATAGAGATTTCAGGTACTTCTGGAACTACCAGTCAGTAGGTAATGCTGATCCTGTGCATACGCTGGCAGAGGTACATGCTTTGCAAGCATTTATGCAAGCTGCATGCTTTCAAGGTAAATAATGAAAGTGCATGAACCAAGCAGCATCTACATTTGTCATGGCCACAGCTCCTTCACTGCAGCTCGTGATTTCATGTATGACCATGGCAGCCATACAGAGCAGACTGCACTGGAGTTTGCCTTCAGAACTAGGAAATGGTGCCTGTGAAGTGTCCCTTCCTGATCCCAGAAAGACAG
The DNA here is from genome assembly GCF_030463565.1 of Pelecanus crispus. Lineage (NCBI taxonomy): Eukaryota > Metazoa > Chordata > Aves > Pelecaniformes > Pelecanidae > Pelecanus > Pelecanus crispus. The sequence continues at coordinate 16,989,124 of NC_134676.1, forward strand.
ATCCCTGGGACCTAGACAGTGGATTGTTGTAAAACCTCTCATCAATTGCTAAATTCAGGCTACGCTCAAGAGTTAAAATTCATACCCCTCCTTCATAACATTTACAGGAAAGCACTAAGGGACAGTGGGTGGTGCTAGTCATTTTTTTGGTCCTAATAGTTTTGCCCTATCATACCCACCATGCTGCTGCAAAGCTTAATCTCATAGCCTGTCGTTTTAAGCTTACCACTTCTCCTTAGGAAGCTGGCAGCTCATGGCCTAGGCAGGCGTACTCTTCGCTGGGTAAAAAACTGGCTGGGTGGCTGAGCCCAGAGAGTAGTGGTGAATGGAGTTAAGTCCAGTTGGTGGCCAGTCACGAGCAGTGTTCCCCAGGGCTCTGTTTTGGAGCCAGTCTTGTTTAGTATCTTTATCAATGATCTGGATGAGGGGATCGAGTGCACCCTCAGTAAGTTTGCAGATTGACACCAAACTGGGTGGGAGTGTCAATCTGCTGGAGGGTAGAAAAGCTCTACAGAGAGATCTGGACAGGCTGGATTGAATGGCTGAGGCCCATGAGGTTCAACAAGGCCAAGTGCTGGGTCCTGCACTTTGGTCACAACAACCCCATGCAACACTACAGGCTTGGGGAAGAGTGGCTGGAAAGGTGCCTGGCTGAAAAGGACCTGGGGGTGTTGGTCAACAGCCCACTGAAGATGAGCCAGCAGTGTGCCCAGGTGGCCAAGAAGGCCAACAGCATACTGGCTTGTATCAGGAATGGGGTGGCCAGCAGGAGCAAGGAGGTGATTGTCCCCCTGTACTTGGGACTGGTGAGGCTGCACCTGGAACACTGTGTCCAGTTTTGGGCCCCTTACTCCAAGAAGACATCGAGTTGCTGGAGCGTGTTCAGAGAAGGGCAATGAAGCTGGTGAAGGGTCTGGAGCACAAGTCTTAGGAGGAGCAGCTGAGGGAACTGGGGCTGTTTAGTCTGGAGAAGAGGAGGCTGAGGGGAGACCTTATCGCTCTCTACAACTACCTGAAAGGAGGTTGTAGTGAGGTGGGTGTTGGTCTCTTCTCCCAAGTAACCAGTGACAGGACAAGAGGAAATGGCTTCAAGCTGTGCCAGGGGAGGTTTAGATTGGATATTAGGAAAAATTTCTTCACGGAAAGGGTAGTCAAGCATTGGAACAGGCTGCCCAGAGAGGTGGTGGAGTCACCATCCCTGGAGGTATTTAAAAGACGTGTAGATGTGGCACTTTGGGACATGGTTTAGTAGGCATAGTGGTGTTGGGTTGATGACTGGACTGATCATCTTAGAGGTCCTTTCCAATCTTAATGATTCCTAGTCTTTACTTTCATTATAAATAATCCAGCCACCAAGCCAGGAAACATGAAATTGGTACTCTACCCTTAATGGGTTTAGTGGTGGACTTGGTAATGTTAGGTTAATGGTTGGACTGGATGATCTTAAAGGTCTTTTCCAACCTAAGCGATTCTATGATTCTGTGATTCTCTGAATACTTTGGTTGCTTCTGCTTTCATTGCCTTGAACACAGACTGCTGGACTTTACTTTGGGTAACACACACTCCATTAAATACATATATAGTCACCTAATCAAAAAGAAACCAACTCTTTCCAAACAAGCAGGTTTGGAACACATAAGGACTGGTGCCTTCTGACAACGGAAGTCCTTTCCTGTAGTTTCAGTCTATTTAAATGTTACTAAACATGGCACCTGCAAATTCATCATGAAGTTAGTCCCCAAATTAAATATGCAAGAACAAAACAAAGTGACTGACTGCAATAGATACAAACCTACAACGTCATTTTTTTGTTTGACAGGCTGATCAGCCAAAGAGAAGAATTCCTGACGTTATCGAAGTTTTAAAAATTTGATAATTTTTTCCTAAATCACAGTCAGAAGCTGAATGAGTAATTTCCTTTGCACACAGAATTGCTGAATATGGAAGGCTGCTTCCACTGTAAATTAAAAAACAATAATGACTTCCATAAAATGTTACATGGAAATTAATAATGGAGCAAAGTGATTTTGTGGCAGTTTCCTGCAGTCTGCAGTTGGACGTCACTTGTCTTTAACTGAACAATTTTTCTCAGACAAACGAATGTATGGTGTTCAGAAGTGAACAGCTCTTTATTTAAAATATTTAAAATGCCACAATAAAAAGATAACCTATCTTATTTAGTTATCAGAAATGCTCTCTTATGGACACAGGAAATGAATGAAATTCTACAGGCTCATTGCTCAGAAAGTTTTACTTACTGCCAATAGTATGCTCAAAGCCTTAATAGCAAACTCTTTCACATACTAAGTGCTCTGCAATCTCTCAATCATGTGCTCTAGCCCTGCCATGAAACTCTGCAAAGAGGAAGAATATTGCACTTCATCCCCAACTAGTATACTGTCATACCCGCTGTCCTTGCCAAAGGAGGGCTGACCTGCCCCAAAAGACTTCACAACACAGAAGAAGAAATTTCATAATGTGCATGTAGAAGGCCATAAAGAAACTGTATGTTATCAACCACACATATGGAATCAGTTACAATCTAGTGTGCTACAGCTTTCCATTAATAAGCCAGTTTTGCGTTAGCATTAAGTGACACTTAAGAAGGAATGTGAAGGTCAAAAGGCAGTGGCTTTCTGGATTAATGTAGAGCATAAGTTTCATTTGTACAAGGCAATGGGAGAGAAAAAGCAAAGATATCAACAGTAGAGCACTTAATTGATTGGCACTAGTAACACAGAGTGGACATGTGTAGTCACCCCTGTTGAGAAGACTCACACCACCACCTAAAGATAGCATGAAAACTTAGCAACAGAGAGTTAGATAAACTTACTTATACACTGGAAAAATAAATACTCATCCACCTCTCAGATATGAATCAGCTCCCCTCTTCAAAGGATCAGAAAAGTTCCCTTTCCATGTTGTCCTTTTACTCTTAGCTATTCCTCCATCTCTTCTGTTTTTCCTAGCTTCTAATGCTTCCAATATAATCATACTAGATTAGCCCTAAATTATCTTCTTGTTTTCACTGTAAATCCCACATATAATCTACCCAGCCCTCACCTATAAGGAGGAAACTTACTGCGTCTACAAGTCTTCATGCGATGAGTGTTTGTGGAGAATATTTGTTCTGACACCAGACTAACGATACCTGTTTGTAAAATGACTTACTGTGAAGTCACAGCCAGTGCTTTTCTTGATATCATCCACTGTCAGTCCTTCCCAGATTTCCACAAGGGTCAATCCTTTCTTCTTGTCCACATCAAACACAGCCTGTAAGGTTCAAATAGCACACAATTATTTTTTTTATTATCAAAGCAGAAAATGAGGATGTAAGTAGGGATATTGTACAAAATGATATGCTGAAGTAGGTAGTGTTCCCTCAGTAATAAAAGATGCCATTATCAATTGGTTTCACTTTCCACTTTTCTGACTGACCAATAAAGATTTCTGCTACATTTATTTGTACCTGAAAGAATCTAAAACATGACATGTGTTAGTCTTGTGGGAAAAACGTGCAACTGTTCTGCATTGCATGAAATGAGGACCATGCCTGCTGCTCCCATCTGGTGAGAATTGAGCAGTCCAAAGGAAAGGGCTGAGATCATGAAGGAAAACAGGAAAAGACAATGTCTCCCTCATGCTTCTGTTTCGTTTTAAGGCCAGTAGAGAGGTACAAAGTGGTTGACCACCTTCATCAGATTATAAGCTTCTCCAACAGCTATTGTACACCCAGTGCAAATTTTAGTATTTTCAGAAGCTAGCACTGAAAGACAAGATTTCTTGTTGTATTTTTAACAGAAAGCCTGGAAGGAAGTGGCTGAAGGAGCAAAGCTTGTTCTTTCTGATGTCTTCACACGACACGCTTTCCACTTCCAAGGCTCACAAGTGCATCAAATAAAAACACTTGTAAAAGGATGTGCACTTTAATGGTGCCTAGCAGAGGGAGATACACAGGTTGCAAGCCAGTTGCCAGGGAAACCAGAAGATCTATAGTAATTTTCCTTAAAAAAAGAAAAAAGGTCAGTAGCAAAAGACTGGTGAAGATTGAACTTGAAATGAAAGTGAAGTCTTAAGCTCATCACAGAAGTGTACTAAAGTTCAGCTGTCCTCTGGGCACACGAGACTGATTTATGGGACTGAAAAACGATAGTTCCTCTAAGTCTTAGAAGCTGAGCATAAGGAACATACGCACTAGAAAGCTACTGTGGAAACAGAATTTGCAACACTAAGTACTGTTGTACATTTGTGTCATCTCCTAATAAAGCAACCAGATCTCACAAGTGGTGACTCTTAGAGAAATTTCTGCTTGTTCTTTACTTTCTATCAGTCCTTGTTCGCTCTCATTTTTTTGTACCTTACATTTGTATGTGGCCAGTTAGTAGAAGACTGGAAAAAATTCCACGTTTTGATTTATTTTCCCTTACTTTATGGAGAAAAAAACCCTTTAACTTGCAGTAGCAATATACGAACAGGAGAAAGCAAATTCTACACCAGCACCTTTGATCCATTCTACTTAGCATGATAGATGGCTCACAGGGGGACTACCCTAAACCCTTAAAAATATAAACACCAATAATAAAAGGAGTATGATTACAGCAAAAACCTTAAGTCACTTATCCTTTGCTGAAAAGATCCACTAATGTACTTTGAGTAGCAGCAATATCAGATGCTCACATGTACTTGCACTGAAGAGTAAATTCCTTCACAAATGGAATCAGGTAAGGACAAAAGAATTAAAGCCCTGCTACAGCTACAGGTTGTGTTTCTCTGAAAGAGTCTGTAGTATACACCAAGGAAGATGCCAATTGTCTGACATATACATGCTACACAGTTGTTGCTCTGCTGGGAAAAAAAACAAGCAGTGGTTACAGCTGTATTTGAGGATTTGCATCTCACACAGCAAATTTTTGGGAACACTTTGGGAAAAAAAAGGAGATACACACTTTAAATACTTCTCATGCATGGCATCTTTGCTCTGAAGGTGTCTAAGAGTAGGGTCCGGTATGCTAGATGTCAACGGTGAAAGCTTTAAAAGGAAAAGTATGAGCCCCTGGACCTCTGGCATTGAACTCCAAGGGAATCTTTGCCCTTCACTGGCAACAGATACCAAAATACCAATTCTTCATTTTTACCAAGCTTTATTACTTTTACTGAGCATCCCTTCTTAGGTATAGAGGAGGAAAGTATCAACAAGGATTCAAGAAAAGTACTTTACCTTCTCTGTAATGATGCGGTTTACACATTGTTTCCCAGTAAGTGGTAAACTGCACTTTTCCAAGATTTTATGGGCATTACCCTGTGTTTAACAAAATAGAAACATTACTTTTCAAAACCAACACAATTTACTCAGAATTCAAATCTATACATGAAAATCATAGCTGTAGCCATTCAGTGTTATTGAAACATCCACTGTACTCAGAACACTCTTTGAATTCACTTCTATGGCAGATCACATCTCTGGCAATTTGGGACAGTTATTACTTAAATGCTACATTTAAGGAGATGACTAATAAGAATCTCACTGTACCACTGAGGGGTTGAGTTCCTGAGTTCAGAAGTTCTGCATACTTCTGCTTAATAATTTGTCTTTCCTGCTGCAATGTGAGGATAAGAGATACATGGGACCACACTGATGACACATAAAGGAGAAAAAATAGGGAAAGCCATTGCGGGCATGACGTTTCTGTGTCTTATACTTTATCACAAATGGTATGTGCAGGATCGGCCATACAGACAGGCATTTCAAATCCCCAGGGCTTAAGTGCATAGTCATGCTCTGAAAATAGTAAATCCAGTTTCTTTACCCACATTGAATTCCCATTCCCTCCATCTCTCCAGGAAAACCCAAAAGCAGACTAAGAGAGAAGCACAATATGCTCATCTTCAAGTGCTACACAGAATTTATATTATCTGTGTTTTAGACAGAACAAATTAGCATGCAAATACAGTAGAAAAGAATGTATATATAGAAAATAGGATTTACTTTAAGGCATTTCCTTTTCTGGGGCATCAAATGCCAGCTACTCTAAATGCTGGGAAAAATATTTTCTAATGAGAAGACATGAAACTGGGCAGGTAAGGTTTGGATGGTGAGCTTTGGGGGTTTTTTCCTTCCCTTTTCTTTTTCCCCCTTCTTTTTTTTCCATTCTTTTTTCCTTCAATGTTTTTAATAGGAGTTCACAAATGGCTTTAGATCCTGCTAAATGAGCGTAGGCTGCAAGAGCTCTGAATGGATATAAAAGAGATGGATCACTACATTTTTAGTCAGTATTTGTAGGCGTTTTACAGAGCTAGCATTTAAGTGCACATTTCTCCCACTATCACATGCTTTTATTTTTTCTCTAATTATCAATTTTCAATCATGTATTTCAAAACTCTCAGAGTACTATATGTCTTATTTAACCATCTGAATGCAATACTTTTAAAATTTACAGTCATCAGTTTGCCTTAAGGCTTAATATAAACTCAGGAACCATCTCAGCCAGTTTGACTCCTGGGTGATAACAAAATGAGCAATCCATGCGCTTCTGAATTTATCTTTTTTCTGTGAAGAACTGCTTCTTCATTCTAATTCTAATTATATTGGCAAGATCCACACCTGGTATCAAGGCAACTACTCTGATGAAAGTCACTCAGTCACTCACTCACTCACTCTTAAGGAAAATAATGACTTGTGACATTGTTACTTTCAATTGATCTACTTATAACTTGTCCACCTCAAGGACCTTCCTGTGCACTTTGCCTAAGAGCCAAGACTAATCTGTGCTATTTGTAATATTTTGTCATGGTTTAACCCCAGCTGGCAACTAAGCACCACACAGCCACTTCCTCACTCCCCCCTGCTGTGGGATGGGGGAGAGTATCGGAAGGGTAAAAGTTAAGAGAACTTGTGGGTTGAGATAAGAACAGTTTAATAATTGAAATTAAAAAAAAAAACCAACCAAAAACGTTGAAAAGGAAAACAACAAGAAGAGGAACAAAACTGAGGGGAAAAAAAACCAAGTGATGCAACCACCCGCAGACCAATACCCAGCCAGTTCCCGAGCAGCGATTGCTGCCCCCCGGTCAACTGCCCCCAGTTTATATACTGAGCATGACGTCATATGGTATGGAATAGCCCTTGGGTCAGTTTGGGTCAACTATCTCGGCTGTACCCCCTCCCATTCTCTTGTGCACCTGGCAGAGCATGGGAAGCTGAAAAAGTTCTTGACTAGTGTCAGTGCTACTTAGCAACAACTAAAACATCAGTGTGTTATCAACATTATTCTCATACAAAATCCAAAACACAGCACTACGTCAGCTACTAGGAAGAAAACTAACTCCATCCCAGCAGAAGCCAGGACATATCTTCAGTAACGTATCAGGTATACTTCTCAGCCATATGAAATGAAGTGTCTCTTCTTGGTGCCCAACTGAGATTGAAATGCATGGACTTGAAAAGGTGACAGCTTGAATGGCTCCTGTGACCCTGAGAACTGATACATTCCAGCTTCTTAACACTTGAGCTCAAGATTATTGTATCACCAGTTAGCATTAAAGGTGACTTTTGGAAGACATCCATCGGGGCACTATCAGAATAGGAATCCAAATGGAACTGCATTAATTTTTACTGTCTGCATTTATATGGGATTTGTTCAGATAAAGGAGAAGACTGTTGTGTAGATACGTAAAACCCTAAGGTGTTTCAGTATGCTTTAAGTAAAAAACTCTGTTGTTGAAGAACAAAAATGTCCTTAATCTTCCACAACACATTAAAATCAAAACTATTCACAATGATAGAAAGGAGTTCTCAATTGAGTGCTCCATGTTTCAGTCACGTCCAAATCAGGTGCTCTAGTTTCCATTCTATTTTTCTGAATGGTGTAGACAACTCATTTCACAACATGGAACAATTACTAGCCATTACCCTACTATGTTTTGCAAAACATGACAATGATGGTATGGGGGTAACAACTTGACTTTTATTTCCCTTAGGCAGTATTTAGCAGATTAGGCACAGATGCACAGTGACTGTTTAGAAATTAAGTAACAACTTACGTTCTATTATTTTTCTTCATGGTTACAAACAAAAACAGTAATTTAGCAAAAAACACATTAAGAAATACCGTAACGAATTAGACTTAAGGTCCATTTGCCAAGTGTCTCACAGTGGCCTAAGCATATGGAGCAAAAATTGAGCCACCTTTCCACAGATATGCCCTCCTGGTCCTGACATGCTGTGAGGTATAGATTTCCTGAGCTAAGGACTGCTTCTGGGCAATGCTATTTAATTATCACTGATTAACTTAACCTCATAAAACAGTTTAGTGCCTTTCATATAGACTTAGTTCTTTGAGCTCCTGCATCATCCTGCCAATCATCCACAACTTCATTAGCTGGCTGTGAAAAATGTTTCTTCTTGTTTTAAACATGCTCGTTGCTAATTTCAGTTGGCTACCCCTACTTCTTTTATAAAGCAGTGACCAGCCATTCTGCATCCATCTTCTCCATGCCCTTATTATTTTGTGTCTTTCTACATTATCCTTCCTCAACAGCATTTTCTTAAGCTGAAGAGACTTCTACAAAACTCATTTCATGTTCTGTCATCTTTCTTCTGTACCTTTTGGTTTTCATTACATGTAAAAATTTAAGTAATTAAAAATGTAAACAATGTGGGGCAGACCGTATTTAGTTTTATTTGTAACATACTACATATCAGAGTTTAAAAAGAGGAACATTCTTTGGGTATTTATTTGAGTGTTAAGACAGATGCTAGCTTCACCCTTATAATTAAGTGTAACTTACATTTTGCCTGCACTGCAAGGACCCAGCCTATTGCTATGTTTAAAAACTACAACATGCATACTGAAAGGAGAATGCACTTTTAAACTCTGAGAAAACTTATTTTAATGTTTAACAAGCCATTTCTATTATAGAAAAAAACTTTAGAAGGATTAAAAGATCCTTCACAAGATCACAAATCAGACAAAACTGACTGCAAGAACTACCTATTTCAGCAACTCTTGAACATGTCCATTGAAGGTACTGGCTATATCCCACAGCCTTCTACTGTATTTCCATCCATCAAATCTTGACTGCTGCTGATTTGCAGGAGACTTTGGTGTCTAATGATAGATTTTTGATTATTTATTTGGAGAGTAAGATGTCAAAGATGACCCTATACTAAAAAGCCAGCAGACATGACAGACTGTCACAGTACATGTAGACATTTCTTTCACGCAGCAGCATGCTGGGCTTTGAGCAGGACAAAAGATTGCTCCTCTGACACGTAGATAGAGATGCAGTAAGCTCCTGAGAAAATCTTTGGTGTAAAGAATTAAAAAGCCATGAATATAAAATTGGCTCTGTAAGAAGCAGTCACCCCAATAAAAGGCTTCTGACTTTCAGAACTGGTCTCACAGGTGCTATACTTGCCTGTGTATTAAAAAAAAAAAAAAAAAAGAGGAGCACCTGAAAACTGTAACAGCAGCTTTTTATTTCCAAACATTAGATTTCCGTATTACATCATCTTCACTTTTGAGCAAACAAGAAAAAGCAGTATGAAGACCCCAAAAAGAGACTAGGTAAGAGGAAAGAGTGCCAAGAATACCCTCCATTTTAAAATAAGAATAAAATGAAAAATCACGCACATAGTTTATTTTTGCAGTGCCTTCTCACAAAAGCAGAATAAATAATTTATGAAAGCCTGTAACTGGCTCTATAGAAGTGCACACTAGGCATCCCATGTACCTAAGAGCCAAGTTACATATGCCAAAATAAATCAGTCTACACCTGGACTTTTGGTAACAGTGAACCTATCTGTGTTTGCATTTTTTTCAGGTTTCAGTACTCCTACTGACAGAAAAACAACATGCAAATAACTTCCAAACACTGTACTGAAAAAAGATTTTGGTAATAGTACTTTTAAGAGAAAAACTGGCATGAATAATTACACTGTGTGTGGACTCTGAGCCTCAATCAAATTCCACTGTAACTAGATATTTAGCATAAATATTTATTCAGATCACATTAATACCTGAAGTATGTGTCTGAGCAAACGGATAATTACATATCCAGTTTTTGGGAGGCTGTGATAGGGATGCAAGTCATATAGATGAATTTGCTTTGTACTTCCATTTACTTATTTACACATATGCATGCAAAAACTATTGGGTCAGACTCAGCCCTGTTACTGAAAATGTGCCCCTTAAGATCACAGCTTAGTATAAACTGTGAAACTACTATATTTTTCAACAATTTTTTAAGTGAAATTCATTCTTGAAATCACATTTAAAAACCACACAATTGTTAATATATTTAGCTTTCATATTTACATATTTACTACAGTTTACCATGAAAATTCCCTATGCTTACCCTTATGCATTCTGACAGGGTTATTATCTTGAACAATACACAACTAATTCTTACTGCAGACATACGACAAATTTGGAATAACAGAAACACAGAAATTAAACAGAAAGTTCCTTTTCAAACTTTCAGCATAGTTCCCTGAAACACAGATTTTTGTCCTTCAGTACATTTTTCTCATAGTTTGGGCAGTCCCATTTTAGAAGTTTCAAATGACAAGTTTCCTGTGACCTTCTGTAGGAGACTGTTTATATCTATAAAACTCCCCCCACAAAGAAGTGTCTAGATTAACCTCTGTCACAAAATGATGTAAGGCAGCCTGCATCTCATCATGCCAAAAAGATCTATTCTATTAAGCTGTCAGTACCAATTTGACTGGCAACTTCAAAGGTAAATATCTTTCTATCATAACAAGTATTTAACTATGGGGAATCTCATTTTTCAAATTATTCTGAGACAAAGAGTAAAACCTCTGGGGTAGCATCTACTGTAGCTCTGGCAATTGCCACTCTCATTAAATTTGCATGAAGTAACTAAAAAAATGTGTGCAGCTTTTAAACATCAAGTTAATATTTCATTTTTTTCCACGGTGAATGATTCACTTACTTAGAAGAGGAAAGGAACCATGCTAACATAGCCCCCTGTTGCACCTCCATAATAACTAACAGCAGAACTGTCAAATCCTCACAGAGCAGCAGAATGAATGCAAGGAGTCTCTTCTTCTTCTCCTCTAAGGTTTTTCTTCTTTTTTTGGTAGAGCACAAAACACTTATTTAGAAAGAAGCGGCAGAGCCTTACCTTGGCCGAGTGCTCCATGGTGACAACCACTTTGGTCTGCGCACTGGATACCAGGTCCATGGCACCCCCCATTCCTTTCACCATCTTACCCTAAAATTAAATTTTTAATGGAAATGTAACATTTTTACTATTTAAAAAAGAAAAAAAAAAAAAAAAAAGATAGACTACATTGCTATATGGGCTGCAATGACAGCACAAGACATTCACCTCTTCCTGCACAGAAAGCCCACTTATTTCATCACCACTCTATTCAAACACTAACAGAGCTTCACCAGAGTGAAAACAGCTGTCTCATTCTAGGCTCTATATGATGTACATGGGAGAAGGAGAAGTAGAATAAGGATCCACTGCTGTGGCTGGTGCCCTGGGGTGTAACTTAAATCTTAGTAGTACCATTGGCTTAATGGAAGCCCTGACACTGAGGAGCGATGAATTTAGTTCCAATGGCTCTGACATTAGAAGAGCAAAGTGTTCACTCTCCTGTTGATAGAAATGTCATTACTTCCTCAAAAGAAATCTTTGCTTATGAAATGTAGCAACAAGAACATCTGAGCATTCTCCACCTGCCAGTTTAGAAAGCCCTGGCTCCTATCACTGTATCAGCACACACCAATCTTTTTGTTCTATTCCAGGTGTCTGTGGACGTCATTTCAGAACACGGGCAACTAAATCAGTGTGGATCAGTATTCACTTCTGTTTGTCGCTTAAACCAAGCAAAGCTTCCTGCCTGTGTGACTCATTTGTCTCTTAAAGAGTGTCAGAATTGCACCTGTCATCACAGCAGCTGTATTATGGCTTCGTGTTCAGCTACCTCTATTTTTACTTTCTGTAATGCTACAGCATTCAACCCATGCCTGCTTCCACCACCTTAAGCTGAACGCCTCTGATCTTGGAAGGTAAGAGGTCCAGACTTGGCACACTTCTGACGGGAAATGACCGTAAAGTTTTATCAGTGTAAGCAGAGCAGTCATTTTTGGACAACAAGCACTAGACCCCAAAAAATAAACAAGGCAACAACCTCATATCCCACTCCAGATTTGCTGAGGAGGGCAGAAAGGGGAGTGGGACGTCAAGGCACCTACCTGCATGACAGGGGAGCTTATTAGGAAACATGAGGCAAGGAATTTTACTAATTAAAATAAATAAATTTCTGTCTCAAGTATTTTGTATTTGCTCTTTTTTGACTGGTTATTATCTGTAATTAAAATAAATTATGGACAGTAATACAATGTACACTGTTTTATATGTAAAACCTAAAAGTATATGGTTAAACGACTGGAAAACTTCCTAAGATAAAGCTTTTCTCTTATGCTTCCTTTTATTAGTTATGCAATTCAGTACCTTACTAGTTTCAGTACCTATGGTCCATGATATAAAGCATATGGAGAAGACTTGTCTAAGCTGCCAGGCCAGCAACTTATTGGTCTCTTGATCATAATGAAGGAAATAGACACACATGCCCCCAAAAGAATAGTCATATTTTCTTACTGTTTGCACAGTGAAGAATAAATCACATCTTCCTGTATCTATAAACAACCCCTTTGGAATTTCTCAGGTCAGATTAATTAACATTACTACTAAATATTTCTTTGCAAATACAAACCTGAAAGGGATGAGAGGATTTATCTCTGTCCTTAACTTCCTGGCACTGCTCAGATCATTCTCCACCCTACCTGGAAATACAGAGCTCTTTCACAGACTGCAGTGACCTCTCACGTGCCTGCCACAGGCTCACTAACAAGATAATGCAGAGTAGCTGAAGACGATGAATTATCTCCCCACTAACTCAGAATACATTTGCATTGAGGATTATGCTATCAATACACCGGTCCTGACAATGCCGTTAGTTCATTTTCCAGGCCCTTTAGTTCTTTTGACTGGTAAAGACCTACAGCAACTACAAAGTATCTGAAGAGTAAGTGCCAATGAAGGACAATGACAAATATACTGCTGGAGAAGCTGTCATATAGGACTGAGAGAAGAGACTTCATCCCTTTGTGTATGCAGAAGCAGGAAAATGCAAGCTGAAGAGAAGGACTTAGGGACCTTTAAATTGCTACATCTGCTCCTCCTCTTTAGACAAACATACTCATCCCTGCAGGGTGCCTGGTAAAGCAAATCCATTACGCATTAACTCCAACTAGCCAAGTAATTATATGCTTTTATTTTGAGGAATATCAAAAGCATAAGAGCCTTACATTGCTCCCAGTGCATCGACCGAACTCCCACAATTTACACTTTCCCCCACACCATACTGGCATAGGAGACAGCTGTACCCTAAATTTGAATTAAAATGCTCAAGACTAAAAGGTGATTCCCAAAAGACATTTTGTTCCTTTTTCCCTAGGATAAGCATGCAAACCAAAACAGTTCTGATATTTATAAACACTGCACATTTAAAAGCAACAAGCAATTTCTGCTTCTTTTAAATTTTAATAGCATATTTAATTGCATCTGATGTAAGTCAGACTTTTATTTGAATACTTTGCATGTAATATGCAGTCTGTCATAAAAATAAAGATTTCTGCTCCTGAAGACCACTTGCAACAGCCACCTCTGCTGTGAAATCTCTGAAAAAACCTAAATTGGGTGTATAGTGCTGGATACTAGCTGAAGTGAGAACTATACACTTCACTTGAATAAAATGTTAATTTTTATTTATTTTTGATTGGGCAAATTGCAGACAGTAAAACTGTTTACTCTTGGTTACTTGATAAGGCATTTAAGAGTAATGTAATAACCTGTACAAAGCTCAAGTGTTTTAAACAATTCATAAAGAAGAGGCATTTCAAATAAGCAACTGCTAAAGTACATTTGCAGGTTTCCTGCTCCTTCTTACCATGTTGGTAAGGTCCAGGGTTTGCATGCCCCCGGCCCCCCATTTATTTATTTAAGACAGTTTTTGTTAGTTCCCAATTACACTGGTGCTGCCAGCTTAAGAAACCAGAAGGAAAGACTTAGTTCAGTGGTGGAGCACTGGTAATTTGAAGCACTATTACAAAGCCCACTTCATCAGCAAGAGCTTGAAGTGAGAAGAAAGGCTTTTTTGTGCTTCCTGGGATGTCCAATGTTGGCAATATTTATACAGAGGGTTAAGCAGAGGACAGAGACAGGCTGACAGTTACCTTTTAGCTTCTCAGTTATCATAAAAGGTCCATTTGCAAGGAGGAATTCTGCTTTTCCCATTGTCCTTCATCAGCAGTTCTTGCTAAGTCTCAGTCCAAATAATCTTGCAATGCAAGAGGTGGAAATTCATAGACGTGATAGATTTTGTAATTTTTTTTTTTTATATTAAGATATTCAGCTCTTCTAGTCCTTCACAGTCATAAAACCACATAAAATTAGTGGAAATTCTTATAATGACCACTTACTGCAAAATAAATTACTTGTAATGGTGATGATGGGGCATCTTTAAGAAAATATCAGAGAAGGGTACATATTTTTTCATCTGACATCTTCATATCTGAACGCTGACTGGTCAAAATAGCACATCAAAGAGCCTGAGAAAGTAATTTAGCCTAATAGTAACTCCTAAACAGAAACCTTCCTTTTGGTTTGGTCACTTGTGGCACCCAAGATGATATGTGGCACTCCAACAGAAGCTTGTGAGTACTCCAAGGTGGGAAGACAGTCAAGATGTCTTTCAAGAGAATGTGAAGTTTTTCTACAATGGTATCACAAGCTAGAAAGAAGCTATAGCAAGCAGGAAGCAATTTATAAGAAAATCCAAACAGACTAAAAAGAGGTGTCTGAGAGAAAAGAGGAAAACTCAGGAGACTTCAAACACTATTAAGGTCTTGAATCCATGCTGGTGTCTTACACATTTCCTCTGTATTCCCAGGGGGAAGGACTTTTCTTCCATAGCTGAATTTCATAGCTACTCCCAACATCATAGCATAAAATGCATCTGAACTGATCTGGTTATGTTAAAAGAACATAATCTTTTGAGACAAACACATATCACATCAACAGTACAGTAAAGCAGATGCTAATGACGTGTTCAAGAAGCAGTGAAAACTTATCAGTGGTAAATGCAGCTTGAAGGATTAGAACACAGATGGAAATAAAAGCTTGAATAATTCCATTTAAAATTCACTATCAAAGGACAACCAAGGTGAAAATGTATACTCATTTGAACAGGAACTGAGCTACTTCTGTTAAGAGTCCTTGCCCATGTTGCCAACTGCCCCAATACTGTATTAAAAAAAGAAAAAAGCATTTAGTCTGAAATTTCTCTTTCCTTCCATTAAATGAAAGAAAGAATACATAAGCCTCACACTATACTCAAAGTTAGTAAAACTGCTGTTTCAAAAAACTCTTACAGAAGATAATGAATGCTTCTTGTTTAAACTACAGTCCTCATGCAGGCTTCCCATTCAGTCTGAATTTTCAGGCATCCCCCTGGAAGACCTTGAACAAGCTATCTAGGATGAGAGAGTAGATTTCAAGAATGTCAGTATGGGCTGTGACAGCCACAGACGCAGGCTAGGTGGCAGATAAAGAATCCATCACCAATCTCAGCTTCATTATTAAAGGAAAGAATTACATCATGCCAGGGACAGCTACTAAAATTCAGAGCAACTGGAAGAGTATGAACTCCACAGAGAAAAGCAGAAATGAAGGTAATGCAGTGGATACAAGATATTTCATCACCACCGTCAATGGTGCTAATGCTGCAGTCAAATGGATGAACTTAGGACCCCTTCAAAGTTTTCTGCTCTGCCCCTCTCTGCAGTGGTATGTATGTACCGCTAACATACATAAGTCACATAGGTCTCCCTCTCCGTATAGGTACTGTCTGTCTTCACAGATGTCCCAGCTTCAAATGACATGCACGGCACAAGAAGGTCATCAGAGCCTTATGTAACTATTTAACAAAAATACTGTCAATTGTTGTGGGGTTAGATGTCGTTGGTTTGGGGTTTTTTTGTTTGTTTGGGCAGGTGTGTATTAGCACAGACCTTAGCTTTGTACAAAAAAGACACCAATCAGAACATAACATTAAAAAAATACATATACATAAATCTACTCTAACTACATAAAAATGTTGATGACGTCCTTTGCCCATTGCTAACAGTCCTGTCCAGTGTTTAAGAGAAAGGTACATTTATAGTTGATTCTAAAATTAAAGCCACAACTCCGCCAGATTTCACTTTCCATTTCTTCAGTGAAAAAGACTGGATGAAGACTGTATCAAAAAAGATGGATAAAGCTGAAGAGTAAGTGTTCTGAAATATACTTCCTTGTCCTGTTTTCCACTGATTTTATGTCCTTATATGGTACAATTACAGAATTATTTTAATTATACTGTGAACTATGACAGCTGGATTAGATTTTACTCTCAGAGTATGACTGAACAAACATTACCAATAAACACTGGGAAATCACTACTGGGATTTTTGAATCAGTACAGTTGATAATGCAACAACACAACAAAGAGTTAATACTGGCTGAATGCAACAAAGTGGACCACACTTCATGCACAACAGGGTGAAGATATTTTTTAAAGGATGTCCAAAATAAAGATTTCATTGTATGGCTTAGCCATATAGAAAATGACCCAATTTTCAAGAATGCTAACCACACACATAATGAAAAGCAAAATTAAAAAGTAAGTATAATTTTTTAAAGAATGGAACATAAGTTCTTGAGTGACTGATACTTCTTGGCAAAATTTATTAATAATGCTTCCCTAAAGTGTAGCATACACAAATATGTGAGGTAACTATATTTATACTTTTACTTTCCATAACCAGAAAATTAAGGCAGCATAAAATATCTGCAAAGAACGTTGGTCAAATTTTATTCCTTTATTCTCCCATTGGTAACAGATTCAAACGACTGAGTGAAATTCAAACAAATACCTGAGAAACTGCATCTCAGGAGCAACTCAAAACAGTCTCCATTGAAATGGATTTGCTTTACAGTGATGAATGTTACTTCAGTGCAAAGGTACAGTTAAATCTTCCATTTACCTTTGCATACTGTTTCCAAAACACACAGCATAGCATGCAGTAATTAAATATTACTGCCATAATACTAGTCTCACTTGAAAGTGATGGTTCCATACCGTAGTCACAATTGTTACCACTAACCCACAGGTCAGGAATCTTTTGACGTAAGCTTGTATTTTTGAGACAGGCAGAATTTCTTAGCTGCTCTTGTTATACAGATGCCTAATCAATAGCTGCCACTTCCCACACTGAAAATTTAAGAGAACATGAATAAAATACCAACAGTGAGCTCCTATATTGCTTCCATGCAGCCTGAAGAGAAATAAACACAAACAAAATTGATAGAAAAAGCCCTCAAAAAGGTGGAAGAAGTAGAGCTAACACAATACTCTCCCGTTCTCCTTTGAGGCTCCAGGACTCTTCCAATGGTGGTAATTATGTGCTGCAAGGGCTCTGCAGGGCTTCCAAGCATGTTTTTGGTGGGAGAGAAGCAGTAAACTGATATACTACTGCAGGCTTCATTCCAAGACACGTCTGCAAAAAATTAGTATCTCTTCATATCAAAGTAATATCCCATTGAAATGTAGATTTTCAAGGAGACTCTAGGTAACTGCTAGGTCCTGTCCTTCTCCTTTGTTCAACTACTGCTGTGTAAGCCCTACTCAGTCATGTCCTAGACACTAGACAACTTCACATTACTACTAAGAGAAACCCAGTCATTGAACGTAATTAACCTGCATATTTTCTATACATAAAGAGTTTAGCTAATTTGTAGTGCTTAATTCATTTTACAGTTAATAGTTAGAATCATAGAATCATTTAGGTTGGAAAAGACCTTTAAGATCATCCAGTCCAACCATTAAATATGTTAAAATATTAAATATGTTAAAAGAGTTAAAACATGTTTCTCAAAATTTCTTGCAATGCTGTACAACTTGAAACAAAACACTGACAGTTTGATGCACTCAGTGCAACAAAAATACTAGAAGAGAGTTACTAGACAGTGTGTTTGTATTCAAGCAATGTGGCAAATAGCCTGCAACAAGGCTCCTTGAAGAAGACCTCCAGCACTCTCAGGCATGCAGGTGTCCCTTCTCTCATCATTAAAAATTATAATCTCCCATCAGAAAAGCTCTTGCTGTGGAGCCCTCTGCTCTCAGGCTTGGAACTACAAATAATAATTAAAAACAAAACCAAAAAACGCTCCCACAGTCACATACTCAGCTGGCCTCTGCCAGTTTACTTTCACTTTAAAACATCTCTACCAATGAACATGCAGTTCACCTCATGGTCAAAGTGTCCAAAACTGTGCAAAAGATGTACTTTGAAGCTCTGCAGAAAAACTACCAATAATGTATGAAATTATATTCCTTACACCTTAGGTTATAGTGACCTCTACAGATGGTAAATCAAAAGATTTATTACTAAATGTCTTCTTTTCAGATAATCTTTGATAAAGCTTAGAATTTTTGTATCATTGTATTCCAATTTATTTCATTATTAACACTTTAATCCTTTAGGTTTGGCTACTCCAAGTCAGAGCATTAAAAAATTAAGGCTGCTGCTTCCAAATTTCAATGATTGTTTATTTTTTCCAGGAACAATCCAGATTTATGTATCCAAACTCCATCACCCTGCACAAATTACATCACCCCCTTCCTCAGCCCCCTAACTGCATTACTTTAGCTATCAAAACATGAATTTTGTACTCCAGCAGAAGAATATACAAAGCTAGAGTTAATTTTCTGGCTCAAAATTGTATTTGGCTTATATTGTTTGTAGAGAATAAAGATGTTAAACAGTATTAGTCCTGGTATCATCCCTTCGGCTGCTGCTTGTTAACTGAACTGCTGGCCACTAGATTTTGAGCCTGATGGTTTAGGAAATTGCCAGCTTCCTTGGCACATCTGGATGTATCCCCTCTGTCCTCATGGACTTACACATGTCCAGTTTACTTAATCAGTCCATAGACCTCTTCTACAATGGGTACTACTCACCCTCCCCCAAATTCTACCACTAACCATAGAGACCATACCACTAAAGTCTAAGGCAAAGATGTTGAGTACCTCAGCGTTCATCCAGAAACACAGAATCATAGAAACATTCAGGTTGGAAAAGACATTTAAGATCAAGTCCAACCATTAACCTAACACTGCCAAGCCCACCACTAAACCATGTCCCTAAGCACGACATCTACACATCTTTTAAATATCTACAGGGATGGGGACTCTACCACTTCCCTGGGAAGCCTGTTCCAATGCTTGACTACCCTTGCCGTGAAGAAATTTTTCCTAATATCCAATCTAAACCTCCCCTGGCGCAACTTGAGACCATTTCCTCTCATCCTATCGCTTGCTACTTGGGAGAAGAGACTGACATCCACCTCACTACTACCCCCTTTCAGGGAGTTGTAGAGAGCAACAAGGTCTCCCCTCAGCCTCCTTTCCTCCAGCATGAACAACCTCAGTTCCCTCAGCCGCTCTTCGTTGCCCTTCTCTGGACACGCTCCAGCAACTCAATGTCTTCTTGGAGTAAGGGGCCCAAAACTGGACACAGTATTCCAGGTGCAGCCTCACCAGTCCCAAGTACAGGGGGACAATCACCTCCCTGCTCCTGCTGGCCACCCCATTTCTGATACAAGCCAGTATGCTGTTGGCCTTCTTGGCCACCTGGGCACACTGCTGGCTCATGTTCAGCCGGCTGTTGACCAATACCCCCAGGTCCTTTTCAGCCAGGCACCTTTCCAGCCACTCTTCCCCAAGCCTGTAGTGTTGCATGGGGTTGTTGTGACCAAAGTGCAGGACCCGGCACTTGGCCTTGTTGAACCTCATGGGCCTCAGCCATTCAATCCAGCCTGTCCAGATCTCTCTGTAGAGCTTTTCTACCCTCAGGCAGATAGACACTCCCACCCAGTTTGGTGTCATCTGCAAACTTACTGAGGGTGCACTCAATCCCCTCGTCCAGATCATTGATAAAGATATTAAACAAGACTGGCCCCAATACTGAGCCCTGGGGAACACCACTTGTGACCAGCCGCCGACTGGATTTAACTCTGTTCACCACAACTCTTTGGGCCCGGCCATCCAGACAGTTTTTCACCCAGCAAAGAGTACACCCATCCAAGCCATGAGCAGCCAGTTTCTCTAGGAGAATGCTGTGGGAAACCGTGTCAAAGGCTTTACTAAAGTCCTGGTAGACAACATCCACAGCCTTTCCCTCGTCCACTCAGTGGGTCACCTTGTTGTAGAAGGAGACCAGGTTAGTCAAGCAGGACCTGCCTTTCATAAACCCAGCTAGCTGGGCTGTCCTGTACGTGCCGTGTGATGGCACTCGAGATGATCTGCTCCATAACCTTCCCCAGCACCGAGGTCAGACTGACAGGCCTGTAGTTCCCCAGATCCTCCTTCCAACCCTTCTTGTAGATGGGTGTCACATTTGCTAACCTCCAGTCAACTGGGACCTCCCTGGTTAGCCAGGACTGCTGATAAAGGATGGAAAGTGGCTTGGTGAGCACTTCACCAGCTCCCTCAGTACCCTTGGGTGGATCCCATGTGGCCCCATAGGCTTGTGTGTGTCTAAGTGGTGTACCAATTTGCTAACCATTCCCTCTTGGATTATGGGGGCTTCATTCTGCTCCCCATCTGTGTCTTCCAGCTCAGGGGGGCTGAGCACTCCAAGAACAACGGGTCTTACTATTAAAGACTGAGGCAAAGAAGGCATTAAGTACCTCAGCCCTTTCCTCAGCCTTTGTGTCTGCGTTTCCTCCTGCATCCAATAAAGGATGGAGAATCTCTTTAGCCATCCTTTTGTTACTAATACAGTTATAGAAACATTTTTTATTGTCTTTTACTGCAGTAACCAGATTAAGTTCTAGTCGGGCTTTGGCCCTTCTGATTTTCTCCCTGCCTAACCTCATGACATCCTTGTAGTCCTCCTCAGTATGTTACCCCTTCATTAATGATATGCTTCATAATTATACTCTTCACTTGTAATAAGCTTCTGCATAGTGAAATGTGATGTCACAGACATTTCATCCATTTTGCTCTTTCAAGATTCAACTTTCAGCTGCAGGGCTCCTCCAACACTAGTTCAATGGTTTTTCTGCTAGTACAGCATGTCAGCCATAACAGGAGTTATATTATTAGCATTGTTTAATGGCTAAGGGATGTTCAAAAATGCATAGTAAGAAGGCAGAGGCCCCGGTGTCACAGGGGAACATTTCAGAAGTTCTGGTGTTTTGTTAAGCCTCTGATACATGTCACAACAGCAACCAGAGTCATATACCTTCTGTTAGGAAGGCTGTAGAAAATAAAGCAGTGCTTTGTAGTAAGGTGTAGCCACTGAAAAAGCAGCAGAAACTGTTTCATAAAATGCTTCTATTCTTAGGGTCTCAAAAAGTCACCAGTAGAAAGGAACTACAAACAAAGCAAGTATGGGCAGGGAGATGTGAAGTCAATCCCACAACTTTTAAAATCCCAGGTGAGACAATTTAAACTGCCACAGGAGCCAGGACCGCTGCGACAGCGCACGCCTGTGCTGCTGCTCTGTAGATGCAGTGAAGCTGCCCTGCTAGCAGCACCTTCTGACAGATAGGTCAGATACTGTGTCCTTCACTCATGAAGTGAAATCTGGCTCCGTCTAGTAGGTCCCAGCAGTCATGGGCTCCCGTCTGCTCTAGCTTGTCTGCCCTACTCCATGGGTGTCACCTCTGTGTTTCTCTTCCACCTCTCTTGGCCACCTTCTCTTAGCTGCACTCTGTTCCGAGGGGCTCCTCAGAAATTTGCCACCTCCTTCTCCTTTCCCTCCCCAGAAACCCTCATTAGTTGGAGAAATACCAAAGGGAGAAAGACAAAAAGCCATTAAGTAGTAGTGCTTAATGGAATAAAACTATCAAGAAATGCCAGTGTTTAGGAAGTAACTTCTGCCTAAGCAAACAGCATTGTTTACTGCACATGCTTGAAATATTCTCACCCTCTTCTTCCTTTACTCACGGGATTTTCCTCTCCATTAGAAATTAGCAGATAAGAGCAAATAAAAGGCTGTAATTATTGCAATGAGCCTTCCTTAGCTCAGTTCCCAGTAATAAATGCAAGTAAATACACACATGCACACACTACGGCTAAGTGTTACCAAGCTCTCACAGGACAGAAAGGATAGCTTCATGATGGTATTTATCCAAAACACAAAATTTAGAAGTATTACTGGCATCTGAAATAATGGTGAATACCATCAATCCAGGAACACAAAAGCTACAGCGTATAAGAAATAAACCAAACCTGAACACAAAGCTAAGTGAAAAATGTTACAGTGAAACACAGCTTAAGTTTCCTTACACAATGAGCTTTCAGCAAAGTCAATCTTTGTATCACCCCACACAAATCTTGTGACTAAAAAAGGATGCATCTCACTCATTATTCAACTTAACTGACAATAACTTATCATCTTATTCACAGGAAAAGCAGGAAGATCTGAATGCCTATGTGCTGGTTAATCCCATTTTAAAAATCTGTACTGTAGAATGGTAGTAACACATCAGTGAAGCAGATTAAGACCAACGGATCTCAAAACAAAGTAACCAAAGGGAAATTATTGCTAATTGGAAAGGCTCCTGGCTGGATTTATGGAGTGTCATCAGACATATTTACTCACAAGTAATACCAACTCACTGCAAAAGGAATTTGCAGACAGCCAAAGGTTATTAAGAGTGGCAAATGAGGATACCAAAAAGTCACAGGGATCCATGCGGTATATGCTAGTAAAAAGGTATGCCTCAAAGGTAACAAAAAGACTAATAAAAGCTACACAAAGTTGTATTTTATACTTTTCCTATTTTGAAAACATACCTGTTATTCATAAATCTGGGCCTGAACGGAATGGAGAGGCATCTTCATAAGCAAAATAAGCAATTCCAGATATGGAAAATAACACCCTTCATATGGATGCAAAACTAAAAATCAGTATCTTCTAGAGAACATAAAGCACTGAATGAAGGAATATATAAGTCTGCACACTTTTGAGAAAAACTTAGAATACAATCTAAGCTTCAATGTTTCAAGAAATATGTTTGTAAATGAATCTGTTTTATTAATGCAAAATGCTGGCTTCATCTTTTTATAGTTGGGATCTTGAAAGACAAGTCACAAAAACTGTCAGTGAAAGAATTTCAACATCATGATCAGAAAAATGAGTTTAACTTCTATACGGCAAAAAAGTATTCTGACAGAAAGTAAAAACTGCACAAAGCTACTGGAAAAGTGAATATTATTTAGTCCCTGAAAGCATCACGTGGTATTGTAAGTATTATTTGTGCCTGCAGTGTCTGTGAATGCTGTGCTTTTGTTCAGTCTAAGTCTAGGAAAAAGCTAAAGTTGAGTATTTAGAAGTGGTTTAGACTGTTAAATGTTTTGCTTGAACACAGGTGTTACTAGCAAGTTGAAAATACCACAAAATAATTCTGATAGTCTCCAATTGTGACATATCTTTGGAAACTGATGCTAACAGGAATCAAACAAGCCCTGCACAGTCAACTAAATATACTAGGAAAATATCTGGTGAAATCTTGATTTTGAAGAGCGCAGTATTACCTTAATGCATGTCATACTTGGACTCCTACAGTATATCTGATCATCAGATTATGTTTAAAACATAGTTCTATCAAAAGACACGAAACAGCAATAGAAGAGCGCACACAGGATGCCACAGTGTTGCACTAACAGCAGCATTAATTTTCAGACCCCATTTTTCACAATATTAACTGGATGACACTGCAAGTAGAAAAGAGTCTTTAAAAAGCTAGCACTCATATCAGTGGGATCTGAAAAGATCTAGCCAGCACTAGTCTGTCTGTTCTCAGTGGTGTGACCATAAAACCAGGTTGTGCTGTAAGAACATCTAAGGAAGACTCTTTTCTTACGGATTTATCTCCCATGTGCCATATTCCAACCTAGCCATAACCCCTTCACATCCGCTACAATCACTCACACAGACACCTGGAAAAGCTCTTCAGACAACCCTCCCATGTCCGCCTGTGCAGACCTTGTCTTTGTCCCCTTATGCTCTAGCCATCACTCCACAACTTGTATGGACACAGGCCTGTTGGAGAACTCACACAGACTGCTGGGCTCAACTAACACTTCTCCAATAGACAGGACATTCATTTGGGTTTTTTTTTCCTCCTCTACTCAGCTTTCAATTTTCAAAGACTTTCCTGAGACCTTTAGCACTCAGACAGATAGAATTATGCCTCATTACCTTAAACCAGGCTAAAAAGAAAAGTTGTTTCTAGACATCTCCGATACAAACTATATCAGAAAGTACCATACTGAAAGCATTTGATATTTTCACATGTAAACAACATGAAAGACACCTATGTTGTTTAATGTTAAAACATAAACTGTGTTCAAAGAATGGCTTAATGTCATCAGCTGCTTAAATAATACTGGGATTAGCTTGTATTTCTATGGTTGAAACCTGTAGGACTACTCGGATAAATACAATAGTACTGCTTCCTTCTAGATGCATTCAAAATGGCAACGCTGTGATCCTTTGACAAGAATACTGAGAAAAATAATGCAGACTTTTTTGCTATTTTACACCTTCCTTCAAGTGCTTGCTCCAAGTACAACTATACAAGAGTTGTCACTCTCAAGAGAAAGCATCAGTACTCAGCAAAAAAATGTGACATCTGAAAGGCATAGATCCAAGAGGAAGGAAAAAGGCTTACATAAATCATGTGCAGCTTTTCACAATACTTAGCACAAGCATAATTTTAGAGGACTGACTCCTGATAATTGACTGCTTGGTGCAAGCAGTATGCAAGAAAACCTGTTAACCTTAAAGCTGCACATAACCTCTATTTTAATGCTTTGAGCTTCACAACCCCCATTCTGCTTCAGCCCTTTTCTCCATTGCCTGACCCTCAGCTACACTTATATTATCCTAAATATAGTGCACTGACAGTAGTACAAACACCTACTTACAGGAATCATCCAGTTGGCCAGGTCACCATACTTAGACACCTGCATAGCTCCAAGCATTGTCAAATCAACATGGCCTCTGGCAACAGAAAGTGTGCAATTAGCATATCACATTCAAGTAACAGCCCACAAATCTTACAAGCTTTTGTTCACATTCTCATTACATCAATATAAAAACAGTGGCATACCACAGAGGTAGCAACCATTTTGTCACACATGTAGTTGTGGGGAAGCTTCCCCTCTAGATGTATCGCTGAAGCAAATTTTTCTGTCTGCCTAGTGAGCCTCAAAAACGTTATTACTTTTGTCTGGTTTTGGTTAATTGCATGCACAGTCAATCACCTCTGAACTCATACTTTTAAGTGCACTCCTTCACATATTTACATGCACTCATTATCTTTTCAGAGCCATTAGGATTTAGTGTCTGTTTGCATCCAACCTCCTACCCAAAAAACAAACAAAAAACAGGTGCAGATGGTGGATTTCCATTAGGGAGGTGGAATGAGAACCAAAGTTGCAAGCTGAGCAAAGAGAATACACAGAGTGCAAGTACAGATTAGATACTTGGAAATGACCAAAAAGTAGCTGTTAAAACAGTTATAAATGTGTTTATATATGGCCAGGTGATGGAAGACATGAACATCACTATGGTATCTATTAGTTACAGTGTTTTTCTATTTCCAATAGCTAGACCTAATCCTCTGTAAACCACCACTGATTAAGTCCATGATCATTTTTACAGGTTGTTAAATGCTAACCACATTTCAAAGAATTACTAATGAGTTCAGTCACTGACTCAGTTTATTCATGTTTCAAAAGATCAGGGTTTGTGTTGTTACATACCCTCTTATCATCGCAAATGATTCATCACTAGAGAAATAGGAAGAACCTGGAAGAACCGTGACTGTCTCCTTACCTGTAAAAGAAATAAGCTACAGTATGTATGCATTTTGTCTCTTTGACAAATGAAGTCTATGCTATTAACCTAGAAATTAACCTAGCTATCAACCGAGGAATAAAGGGGGGGTTTTATCCAATTCTTTTGGATTATGCACAACTATGGACCTGATTACACTTACTATGTCACCGGTAAACCTAATCAATCACAACAAATTTTGAAGCAGTTTATGACATTTTTTAATGATAGGATTGCCCACTCTTTGACTACCACCAGTTCCAGGCAAGACATCACTGACACCAGGGGCTAAGAAATCTCTGTGGAATCAGCTTTCTGCTCTATCCACATAAAAAGTGAGAGGCAACTCTCTTTTGAAACAGAGAGACAGGGAGATTGCAAGGAAAAGCGAGCAGACCAGATTGAAGCCTGGAGTGATAATGATGTAGAATACAGAAAAATAAATGACAGATCTAGACTACTCTTGCTTTGTTAACGTTCACAGGAAAATGTCCTTCTGTGTGCTGTACTGTTCTCTGCACAGTGCTTGGGTCAAGCAATGGAGCACACACGGAAGTGTCTCATTTTGACTCTGTGCAGAGCCCTCTCTTTCCTCTCCTGCCAGCACTTTGAATCAGTCTAAGCAACAACCATGTGTACAGAGTGCCTCTGGAAAGGCTTAAGAAACATGGCCGAAGGTGAAATTATAAACCAAGCGTGGGAAACTTGAGAGGAAAAAAAAAACCAAAACAAAAATCTTTAGCACCAGATGACATTGTGAAGGAAAAGTTAGTGTAACAACAAAGGAGAAGAGGAATGAGACATCACTAAACAGTTTCCAGAAAACAGGGGAAAAGAGATTAACTAAGAGGCTGGGAAAGGGAAGGAAACACTGTATGAAAGTTAAAATAGAGACCTAGGCTACCTGCTTTAATTTATTGAGTTCACTTGATGTGTATTATATGCCAAGACATTGTATGGAAATGAAATTTCGACACACAAAATAGTATAGAATTAAGGTCAGACAAGCAATCTTGCAGTCAGATCACAAGAATTCACCATGCTAACATCCAGACCTGCTGAGACTGCCTGCATTGTCTTTCCCTACCAGGCACCCACCCAAGGCAGTGGGAGAGACAACACAGCCTGCAAGCAGCAACATGGAGTGAGAACCCTGGGATAAAGTGACAGGCTAAGGCAATGTTGAGAAGAAAGACACAGTCTGAGGACCACAGAGTAAAGTAGTAAGAGCACCGTATCACCCACTTCTTGAAAATGCTCTCAGGAAGTCAGTACTTCTAAATGTTTCTGCTGTAAGACAGAAGTCTACCTTTCAATTACAGTGAAGATAAACTTCGTGTGAGACATTCAGAAAATGGGACAAGCAAAAAACCCATACATATTCCAGGGAAACAGAATTACATTTGCAGACAAAAATTTGGCAAAAGCTCAGATCAGGAGTGCGTTTTGAAAATGTGGACTTTGGGGGCTGATACTGGACCATTCCAGCCGACAAATGCAAACAGAATTAAATCCTGTTCCGTTGTCATTTAGCTTCTGTTTTCTTCACATGGTTTTATAAATTTGGCTGGAAAGCACCTAGAATGGTCTTAATCCAACTAAGCGTCAGTGAGATTTAGCAGCTTCTGAATGTTTCAGCAACGATAACAATAATAATTTTGGTGGTAGAGCTGAGGTTCACCTATCCTGTGTCCCATCTGCTGCAGCTTCAGAGGAAGATGTGATGGTGCTCAACACCGAATTACCAATACTAGAATAATCCGATCTCCATGTTGCATTCTGACCTCTTACGCTAGCTTCATCCCTGCAAGATTATCTCTTCAAAAATATTTATCAACCATAAATAACAATTCAAGATCATCTTGACATCCATATAAAAGCACAATGATTTTTCAGAGTATTTATCAAGTTCTTGAATATTTTTTCCATTGTCACTCTGTTAACATGTTCATTTCTAATACACCCATATTAGAACTTAAGTTCTAATGTGCGTGCATAATTTCACCTTTTATAGTAAATGTTTTTTATTCTAAATAATTCTTTCCTTCCAGTGACACCATCAGCTTTTTTTTTAAAAAAAAAAAAACAAAACAAAAAAACCAAACCAAAAACTCAATTTCAGCTCAAGCATTGACACAGCTCTCATATGCCTCTGACATTTTCCTTCATGCAGTGTACCACAACAGTTACCTAGCTACTGGTGAAATGTTGGACTCAATTCCTAATTTCGTATCAGAAGATGGCCTTAAATCACTTCTTATTTAAAACATAATACTGAAACAGGGGCAATAACACAGCAGTATGATAATGGTATCAATTAGTTAAACCAGGCAGCAAATGTTTCATGTCAGTGCATAATTGCTGGACTGCACCCTGATATGAACTAAAAGCTTGTTTGATGTCAGTGCTTTATCTCCTTTGACTTTCAGAGTTTAACTGTACTTGCTAACAGCTGCTGAGAAAGGTACTGTCTATATAGATACATATGTACACATCCATACACATGTGTGTATGTATGCATAAATAAAAAACATAAAATCGTTTTCCATATGAAAAAACAATTCTAAACTATGGGTCTATAACCTACCATTAACGCCAATGACAATTTATAAGGTGCCAAGGCCTACTTCTGTTTGTCACAATGCAACATACAGGTGTAATTAATTTTACGTGGAAACAGAGAATGGACACAGGCACAACTTTCCATGAAGAAAACACAAATAAGACCAATGCACTAAACCATAAAAAGCTTAAGTTTTTACATTGCATGGCTGTTTCTGAGGTGAAATGCCCCAAAACAGCTGGGCAAAAACAGTACGTGAGGACTGGCATTCCTCTCCTGAAGTAGCAAAAGCAGCCGCCTGCAGCAGAGCCCTCCAGTGTGCCAGGTCCCATTTAGGGAGCTCTTTCCCCCTGCCCTGGCTACTGCTCTCTCTCCAAATGCAGATGAGTTGCATTCCTGGCAACTCACTAGCCAAGAACAAACCAGGCCATTAGACACAGGATGTTTTAAAACATGTCCCAAGCATAAATCATTGAAAACCATTTTCTAGAAGACACAAGGTGAAAAGTAGCAGGAAAACAAATCCAAATTTGCATGTAGGCTTCACAAAACAATCTCACTTCTGAAAAGGAAGGTTTGACCCTTTACTGCCTGGCCTGGAAGAGAGTTTCCTTCAGTAGCTACTAAATTGCATCAAAGCATAAGCTCTCTAACTAGAATATTAAACACCTCCATTGATCAAAACCAACCTTTACTTAAAAGACAAATACATTAATATTTATAGGTAAATAAAACAGGAGTTCAAATACTGAATCGAAAGAAAATTTTTAGATTAACAATGAATAATCATTTTCCATAAATTAGATTTATTTAAAAGATTTTTACCTGCATTAATCAGGTCTGGATCTACTTCATTTTCAAGTGGATAAGGACCCTGATGACAATGACACAGACATATGTCAGCTTAATATCAAAATACCTTTGAGATACAATTCATAACTGCTTTATTATTTCTAATGCTTATTACTGAAAACAGATCATCACATACATGAATATTTTTTATCTTTAGCAGAACAACATCCCTGATGATACAAGCCACCATTTACATCAACTAACATATCAGGACTGATGGACATATTGTTAGTGGCTGTTAGAATTACTAAATAACCACGAAGTGGGGGTTTGGTTTCGTTTGGTTTTTTGATTTTTTTTTTGTTTTTAACCAAAGTCACATTTTTTTAGAAAAAGGTATATAGGTGCAACTTCATAAAGCCATACAAAAGTGAAAATAGTATTTATTTTAAGCTTTATTTAAAATTATGTTTGATAAGGCTTGCAAGGCTTGGTCTTGCAAACTACTGAAGGTTCTGACTCCTTCCAGCTAAACATGGACTTAAGAACATACTTAGCAAAGTAGCACTATAATCCTGAAATGAGCATTTCCTTAAAAACTCCCATGCACAACAGTAAGAATTTTATGATCATGCAATATGACATATATTTGAATATGATTTTTAGTAAAATTATAATCAAGTTGGGGGCGGGTGGGGAATAAAACCCAGCCACTTCAAGGTAAGTACACTACAATAAGTGCCCAAGATATATTCTTACCAAACCCAGGACTCCATTTTCACTCTGTAAGTGAACAGTTATATCTGGACTGATGAAGTTACTGGCCAACAGCGGGATTCCAATACCCAGATTAGCTGAAGAGAATTGGTTAAGGCACAAACAGGGACACACTTACTGCAAACTAATAAATTAAAACAAGTTATCATTGTACTACGATTAGATTAGAACTGTTGTTTTCACACAAACACTTTCATTTTTACTTAAACGCCTCATATTTGTGATGAATTATTTTGCCATTTGGACTGTCTAATTGCATTCTGTCAAATGCTTTACATGATAAAAAGCCCACAGTGCAAGTAAGCTTCATTTCCAACATAGATAAGTTTTTCAAGAAATTCTTGCAAAACATTCAACTGTTAACAAACTCTCCAGATATGCCTAGATAAAAACTCCAGGTATCCTATGTCTTAACATCCCATCTATTTCAATAGAGTGTTAATAAAATGAGAGAACCTCAGGCTCTTGGAAAGACAACGAGCATGGTAATTAACCTGTCTTAAACAAACCAGCTGCGGTTGTTATTCTAGCGAGTCATCCCTTTAACCTATAGCACAGCTCAAGGATACCATACATGCCATCCTCAAACTCTAAAGCAGCCCGTCTAATGATCCTCTCCCTCACATTGTCTCCTGGTTTTTCTTTGGCTTTTGAGTCTTCAGGCTTTCGGATTGATAAGCGCTGCAAAAGAAGAAGTAATCATAAGTATAGATTAGAATCCAGATTCTTGCTTCTCAAGACACAAAAGCCTGATTTGTGATTGCATTGAGATACTTGGTCTAAGAATGTTATTTATCCATCTTCTACAAAAAAACCCAACCTTTTATTCTATCAGTGCAAGCTTATCTAAGTCAATGGAGTCATCAAACATCCCCAATGACAGCCTCAGAGCAAAACGTTACTACTTCTTTGTATCGCCAAGGCTGAGAGAGTATGTCATACATACACAACTGGTTAAGAACGCACCAAGCATTAGTGCAAATACAAGCAAGTCTGAGATTCATTACCCCAGAGATACCTAAATAGATTTGTCAGATGTCAGCCTACAATACAAATACTGCTCTCTTTCTGCATTCATTCAATTCAGTGGTCCTAGTCTAGATTTATATACATGAGACAGACAAATGCCAGTCATCTAAAGATACTAGGAGCTAAGCAACTGTTTTCAAACATAAATCTGTATAATCTTGCATAAATCTGCCTGAAGTTGTTTCCTGAGATTTCCTGACCTTAAATTGACACTTTCTAAATCACATGTAGATGAAAATACCATGACATTCAAGAAATTTGTAACACCTTTTTTATAAACTATTGTTTACATAGATTATGATCTTTGCACATCTCTCCCATGCATATAAAACTGCTCTGGGCAACATCATGTCCTGCACCCCCATATCTCTTCACATCCTCTCCTGCTTTAGGCCATAATGAACAGATCAGGCAAAATCATCCTCTGTTCCTTTTCATCACCACAAAAGATTTTTTGCAGTGTCTTTTTTCCCCCGCGTTGGGAGTCACTTTCCTCTTAGGCAGTCAAAAACAGTCGATATCAATCCTCTTGAATTTCCCAGCAACTTTCGTTTTATGCCTTGGCTGTCTTCCCTAGAACTGCTTCACTTGCGAGTCGTAGAAAAAGTAAGAACAATCACTTAGGGTTTCTCTGCAGCAAAGGGAAGGTTGGATAGAAAGCATGACTTGGATTAGAGGGACCACATCTAAGCCAAATTAGGCAGGAACAGCTATTTAAAGCCAGTAAGAATTATGACAGACTAGTGTCTGTTGTCTTTATTCCTCATCTCTCCTCTTACCACTCACCATACTCAATGCTTTTGTATGTACAGCCACTTCCTTCATATATAATCTTTTATGGAAGAGTAAATAAATCTGCCATTTCCTTCCTATACTTCTATTAATGAGGGGCGCCACTGCCAGAATTACAAAATTACACAACCAAAATTAATCTGTTACAACTTTGCTGTGCAGTTTATAGTAGCTTTTTTCCTCCCTCTCTCACTTCCTTTCTTTCTTAAGCATATAGGGAAGGGGGCAGTTGACTAGGTAGGTGTATTCATTTATGCAGCCAAGCCAAAGAAAATCAGGTGTTTGTATAAAGGTCTTCCCTGGACAGTCACCTCTTCATCCACTGCCAAACTGCAATAAGAACAGCAGTTTAGTAGATGCAAATGGATTTCTCTCATGAACGGTAAAAGCTTTTGTGTGAGATATTGCATCCATTCACAAGAAGGAAACAGACCATTATTTGCAGTCTAACACAACATGCCCAGAGAAAGGAAAAAGAAGGGGGGAGGAGGGGGGAAAGCTTTGACACATCTGTTTCCACTCAAATACTCAACAACATGCAATATGCTTTTGCAGAATGAACAGATGGAAGGAGGAAAAAAAAAGCTTTTTAACCTTAACATTCATAAAAGAGTTTATTCAGAGAAAAGGCCTTGTATGACTTTCTAGGACTTTGTGACTTGATTTTAATAATAAAAGTTTAATTATTATGATTTCTTTCTGCACTTTTTTTCCCCCAAAGATTTTTTTTCCCTTGTGTCATATATCTCCCCCTCCACCAGCTCTTCTGATGACATTTTGAATAATTTCCACCTCCGGACTATGGAGACACAGGAGAAACACAGAATTTTCAATTGCACTTTAAAAGCATTGTCACATCACCAAAATGAATACAGGGACATAGCTTGAGTGAGGCAAAGCCACAGAAACAAAGAAGAACAATTACATAATCATAATTTTCTTGGATGTTTTCAGCAACGGAATATTATTGCTGCAATTTTTAATAGCTACTGACATCTTTTATTCAGACCAGGAATGCCACTGGCTAAAAAAGTTCCTGATTAAAGAAGAGGGAAGAAAGGTTCCAGGACCTTTGCAATGTAACGTAATTCAATACATGGCACAAAAGGGGCTGAGACTGGCCCTAGATGCCCATGTCAAAAGCTCTCTAATAGAAAAGAAAGCATCTAATTGTCAAAGTCAGCTCTTAATCTAGGTGTTCCCCTTGTGGTGTCTACAGAAAGTGAACTGAGAGAAGGAAGGAGAATAAAGTAGCATTTTCCATCAAATTTTCAACTGCATTAAAGCCACCCAGGACGACAGGCAGTTGCTCTAAATTATTCAGGGACTGAACCAGAGAGGCTGAAGTGTAAGAAACAAGGCTCAATTCTCAGGGCCCCACCTAAGCACCGACTACCTAAGTACACACTTAAGCTCCAGTACTTAGCAAAACTTGACAGGTCTTTCTCACACTATCTTCTCAGTGCTAAGACTTAAAAACCCTGCAAATTCTGAAATATACCACAAACTGAAATATGTTGTGACCAAGAAGTTCAGCAACTTACTTCAATTCTCTTCTCAAACTTCTCTCCTTTTATCAGGCGATCAACATAGATTTTGGGAACATGAATGTCTTCTGGGGCAAATGCTCCTATATCAACAATTTCTTCTACCTACAGAGAGAAAAGGGAAAGCAAAAAAATTTAGAAAAAAGTATTTAGTGAGAGATTTTATTAGCAATGAAGTTTCAAATATTAAATACACAGTGGATCAAATCAAGAAAACTAAGGAATGGGACAAACAGAAATACCCTTTAAAAGAGGTTATTTTAGATGCTCATCTTTCTTCTTCTTTCAAACGATATTTCTACAGACAAATTGAAAGTAGCTTATGTTTGAACAGACCAATTTGTATGACCACCTTGAAGAAATATACCATGTAGAGTTACATCAGAATTGCTTGTACCTACAAGTATTTTCCATCTAAACAGAAGGAAACAATATACTGGCGACAAAATATCAGAGTACAAAGCAGAAGTATGAATTTTAAGGATACAAACACAGAAGCTGGCTTGAAGTTTCTCCATAGTGTACTCAAAAATAAAACTGAACACATTTGAACTGTAGTAATTGACTGCAAGAAAGATGTGAAGATCTAGAAGTCTCTACAGTTAGCGAAACAGACATTCAGCACAAAATGGCACTGATGCACATGTAGTATGTTTGAAATGTCACCTATCTGGAGCACCACAGACAACAGGGTTTTTTTTCCTTCTACATCTGAGTTCAGGGTGGCCTACCTAGAGACCATGCCATGGCCAGATGCCTGCAGCACAGACCCTCAGCAATGTCTGGTGCTTTCCCTGACAAGTCTCAGGTGCAGAGAGCACATTTCACTCTGCCACGAAACAGACACTACTGCTAGGGCTGTACTGCATTCTGACCACAGACAAAATGCATACTGTTAAAGCAACAGGTCAAAGATAACACCGAACCAAGCTACTCAAAAAGAAATTAAGTTAGTTTCCAAACTGCTTTATTACCAGCAACTAGTTAAACTTTCAGGAATGTCCAAAGTCTAAGAACCCCAAAACAAGACCCAGGGTGTTGACCTATCAGTAGGGGTACATCACTTAGCAGTCATCACCAGTGAAGCCACATTAAAGAGCTTAAAATTCAGTTTGACATCCTGCTGTTACTGCACAATGTGATCAATAGTAAAATCTATAGTACATCTGATAGACAATTACCTTCCTACTGTGCCTTACAGTGTGACAATAAACAAATCCACCCTAAAAGCAGCAGGGGGAGAGGAAAAATTAACAAACTAAAGACCACAGGATCAATTTCAGATGATCCCTAAAAAAAGCCCTAGGGTAAACAGACAGGAAGAGACAAATTGTGAAATCTGTAGGGCAAAGGTGGTAAGGAAGAGGCTGTAACAACCACAGTGACACCAGCCTCAGTGTTCATGGAAGGCAGAATCACACATCCAGAAAGTCCTTATCCACAAGATAGAGAGACAATCAAATCACTATTTTAAAAATTCAGACTACTGTATTCATGAAAAAACGGTGCAGTTGCATCCATGCCCCATCTCACTTGAAGTTTATTATCCTATACATGAATTTTAAAATTAATATGGAGAACAAGTCAAACACAGGGTAAAATGAAAAAATCCTGAAGCACACAGCTGAAGCACACTGCACTTTCAGTGTGCTGGCTACTATCAGAACACGCTCAAAAGGGAGGAGAAGCAGGAGACAAGACCTTTCAATGAAGCCATATACAAGCAGATGATCTGCTACCAGCAGAATTCCCAAATTCACCTTTTCTAATTAAATTTGTCTTCACTTATCAGGTGGAAAATAAGGCCTGGGGACTACTAATAGCTACTGATTTGAACTTTCTCATAAAAGAACTACATTTATTTGCTGCAGTAGCTGAGATTATAAAAGCAAAATCTTTGCTGGCACAATTCAACCAACATCAACAGAATTATGCTGCCAGAAAACTTGACAGACCGTATCTCTCCCCCCACAGAATACACAGAATAAATAATTTATCCAACACTAAATTGTTGAATGTTTGTTATTAGTCACCCTATTCCCTTAACTGGTTAGTACCTGGCCTCTTTGGAAACAGCAGTCAACATGATAGCTTTTCCTCACAAGAACCATCAATGTAATTTATTATTTCTGTATATTATCCTAAATCAACGTAACACAGACAAACTGTCTTTTATCCTAGGGATTTCAAATGAGCCTAAGGATCCCTGCAGACTGGAACACCTTTGTTTTCACAGGCAGCCCCCCATTATTCTTACTGGTGTTTCACAATTTCCACGTTCTACCATTACATGAAATAAGCATCAAATGTAATTAAAATTAAGTATGTTAAAATATCCATATAGCAATAAAATGGAATTTTGAAAAGGGATTAAAAATTTGCATGTAATGTCTGCAAGAATACGTATCATCCAGTTCTGCAAGTGAAATTAAACATCATGTTTGTATGAAGAAAAAATTTGTGCAGGGGAAGCACAAATGTAATCTGATTGCTCTAACTCTCTCTCCCAACTCTGCTCACAGGGAACTAGATGATACCCAGCTGAGACACTGTAGATGGGCTGCCAGCAGCCTCCATCAGTACTGCCAGCACTGCTACCACAGATGAAGCTCTGCCAACAAAAGCGAAACTGGGAAATCTGATGGCTATGGGAATTGGCAATTTAACTTTCTGTGACCACTGCAAGACATAACCCAAGCATCTTTCTACATAAGAATGATAATGCAAAAATAAGTAGGTCCATAGCTGGGCATATTCACTTCCCTTTCAGGTTTCATATTCCTTTATGAGTCTTTTCTGTAACACATCCACAGCCTAAGTCTCAATGAGGCATGCAGGAAAGCATTCATACTAATAATTAAAAGGATGTGTGTGAATTTTGTTCCTGTTCTGCTCTCCATCTTATCTATCCTTCTGTTCTTTCTTCTCTCTACTTACCTTGCCTCAGGCTTTATTTTGTCCTGTAGAGAAGAATCCCTGTAAATATCAAAAATCATTACATGGCATCCAGCCAAGAGACACAAAGCAAAGCATAAAGAGGGAACTAATCAGGACAGACCACTTCCTGCACCTTCTTCAATTAGCAAATCAAAATACTCTGGTACCATTTAGATTGCCTTGATCACATGTGTTCATTTTAAATCTTAACTTCATCAATGTGCTAGAAGATAGCAAATGTTTACATCTTTGCTACACAGGTAAAGCTAAAGAGTAACTTCAAGAGACTGTATGGGCTGGGTTCTCCCTTCTGGAAAGGCTCTGATGCATGATTCAAAAATCCTTTCATTGTTTCAAGAGTTTCACAGTATTGGTTTTCTTCCTGGGTATAAATGTTCTTGCAAATCTTGTCTAATTGCTGACAATGGGAGCAGAATGAATAAATTCATTTCTGAATACTGGTTTATCTGCAAGTACACCCAGAAAATAAAAGCTGTTCTTCACTATGATTCACAAGAGCCTTCTGCCATTCCTTTTGGTATCAGCACTCATAGAATCAATGGTCATTTGTTTCACAATATCACTTCCTTCTGTAATTTACATCTACTTTCCCGTTTTAAAGTAGATTGATTTATTTTTGCTTACAGAAATTCAGCTACTCTTCTACAGTTTTATCTCAGAATTTCTGAAGGCTTCCAGAGAGAGAAAGGGCACCTTGAAGGTTCTGGACTTCCAAGATAAAGAACTCTGGTTCTTGATCAAAAATTGGCAAGGAAATTACAGTGACACAACTATTCATGCCAAAACACTTGAAAATAAAAAGGCCTTTCCTTTTATGTACCTTTTAACCTGTGTCTGCAGCCTAATTAGGTCCTTTATGATACATGAAATGTTTTCAGCTGTTTTAGTTTTAAATATCAGTTTTCATAAAACTAAGCCGTAACCAGAAATGACAATATAATTCCTTATTAGGGGGGGAAAAATCAAAAAATGTGCGGGTGTGGGTGGGTGAGAGAAAAAGAGACTGGGGAGAGAGAGAGAGTTTAACAAAACCTATGCATTTTTAAGTAGCTTCTTTTAACACTGGCTTTATTAAATCTACCACTATCTTAATTATCCTAGTACACTTCAGTTCTTCAAATGGATATAATAAAAACACCCAGAACAATGTAAGTAGAATAAAACATTACCACTGGTCAAATGTCCAAAACAACAGAAGAATGAAATCAAATTTAACCCCTTAGATGATCAAAACAAACTCATTAGAGCACTTCAGTTCACTACTGGAAGAATCAGGATGTCACTGCAAAACTCATTGTAACATTTACAAAATCCTAAGAAGTTTAAAAAAATTTTTAAAAACACAATAAGGGCTATGAGGAAGAGTTGTATGTGTCTGGTTCACTCAAGATCACAGAAACTGTGATCAACCATTCCCCATGGCTAATGACAAGAAAAAAAAACAGTGTTAATTTTAATTGTTTAGACTGAATTTCACAAAAAGCTTTGCTATTTTAACACAGTGGAATACACTCTAAAGAGAGGTCACTGGAATTTAAGAACAAACTATAGAAACTTCTTGGGCTACAGGAAAGAGCAAAGCAGGTTAGTATTTACACAGTTCTGCCTGCATGCAGAGAGATGAAACAGAGGATCTTCTGAGTTCAGTTCCCTCCTTTTCTAAGATCAGCCAGACCATTAAATTTCTACTCCTGCAAAACCTATAGTAATGAAATGACAGTCAGTCAATAGCCATCCTGAAGAAGAGACTTTTACAACTTTAAAAAGCAAGCAGTTACCAAGTAGTCTGATAAAGGCACATCTTGGTCAATAATCACCAAGTTATGCTCACATTGGACTTGGAATAACTGTCTTCATAAGCATACTGAGGGGCACAGGAACAGTAAAAATCTGTAAAGTTCAGATTTATTAGGGAACCTTTAGCCTAATGAGACTGATCTGGGTCACATTGAAGGTCCATTTAGTCCAGTAACCCTTCTTCTTGGCAAAGAACAGGAGCTTAAAACAGCATGGTACTTCTGGTTACAT
This sequence comes from Pelecanus crispus, assembly GCF_030463565.1. NCBI lineage: Eukaryota > Metazoa > Chordata > Aves > Pelecaniformes > Pelecanidae > Pelecanus > Pelecanus crispus. The sequence continues at coordinate 17,027,604 of NC_134676.1, forward strand.
TCTCCCAGCTTCTAGCAATGTGCAGTTTAAGGATGTTCTCAGTCAGAAGCTGGACATAGACCACTTTACTTCATAGCTTCTGATAGACCATGAACTTGTCTAATAGTTTTCTGGGAACCCAGAAGATTCTACCATTGCATTTCTACAATTTAACTAGTATGAAAAACATTTCTCATTATCTGTTGTAATTTCACTGTGTGCTTCTTTCTCTTTGCGATACAGGAATACCATGCAGCTGTTCTTTACTTGCCCATTCCGTACGAATGAAGATCCTATGTACCTTTATATTTTTTTCCTAGTTTCTAGTAGACTCCTACCCTCTGTGAACAACACAGAGCAAATCAGTGAGGTGTGTTGCCAGTATGTCATATCTGATCATTAGGGAAGAAAAGCTGACATAAATCTCCTAGGTTTGTCTCCAGGTTTTTCTTCATGTGGCTACAGATCCTCTTAGGATCTCCAGTTAGGAGCCCCTGCTAGATTATACTCATTTCACCTTTGTCTTCTCTGTTCAAGATCTCCTCAATTACCTCCACTTCTAGTTGCCTCAGGCTTAATCTCTTCTCTCACACTTCTCTGCACCTGCTGCCTGTTTCCTCCAACCGCCTGTTTCCCTTCCACTCATTTAACCTCTTCCTCCATGCTGTACTGCTTACAGCAAAGAAAACAGACTGCACTAAATTACCTGCTCTAGGTACTCATGCATAGCAGTTCTGGGATAACAACCATAGAGAAAAGAGGAAGCATGCTTGATTATCTGCAAAAGCTATCTATATGTAAAGCTGTGTGCATGCATGAAAGAGTACGAAAAGAATATGAAAAATGTAACCACCAGTCTCTGAAGAAGTTCTACCTTATACATAGAACTACACTTCTTCAGAAATTTTTAAGCTAGTCACATTTTAGCACAGCCAGGATACACGATGTTCTGAAGTTTCAAGAACATGTTCAAAGTCAGAAGATACTGAAATTTCTGAAAAGAATAATCCTAAGAAAACAACATTCTCAAAACAATGCATCTTCACCTTTTTTTTTCCCCTTATAACTGGCAGTTTTACCCAAAATAAAAACTCACTTAGGTAGACTCACTTAAATCACAGTAGAAGTGATTTTATAAAAGAGTAGCTACTTCAGCAATAAATGCCTGCTACCAACTGTGACTATACATATGTACTGTAAAAATGTATTCTGTAAGTATAAACTGAAACTTGCAGTTTTTTCCTCAAGATGTTTGCAAAGTAGATAATGAAGAAAAAAGCAAAGTCTGCTAAGTATTATTTGTTACTGAAGTTACTCCATTACACTGATGGAATTGCTTGTTCGAGTAGGTCTATATAATGCTGTATGCATCAAAAAGCAAAAGTGATAAATGACAGTTGTTTTCTTGCTTCCTTAAATTCATTTACATTTTATGCTATTTTTCTACTGTAAAATTACCTGAATTAGAAGTATGAGAGATGACTTTAAGATTCAGCAATCTATCAGTACCTGTATTACCAACCAACCCAGTCTCCTGCAGCAGGCACACCTAAGGAGTGATTCCTTCCTAAAATCTTCTTAAAATCTGTTTGTTTCGATATAAGCCATCAATGAACTCATGCTGGTTGTGATCACGTTTTGTGACTTGTGCTTCTTGATGAAATGAGGTGATTTTATAGTGCTCCATGCTTATTTTTACTATACTCAACTGGATGATAGTAGGGACAACAAAAAGGGGAACATAGTTATGTTCTTACCTTTTAATTATGAAGTGCTCAATTTGTATTCAGTACCTAAGTTCTCAACGCAAAATGAAATGTAACCATTGACATGGAATACATATACAATTGCCTTCTCAGATCTGGAAAAGGCAATGTTGGAAAATATTTTTTTGATTACATTATGTAAATATTTTTCAGTCAAATAATTAAAATAATGGGAGCAGAGATAGAAGAAAACAAACAAAAACCCCACAATCAGTGAACACAGTCTTTGTTTGTTAAGGTCTAGCTAACTGCAAAAGAACCCACTTGACCTGTACTAGGTACCTCTGCCAAATAAGGTAATTGACCACACCCCAAATCCTTCCACTCCAGAACAGACGAGCTGCTAACAATATTAACTCTACTGGCATGATATCATTTAACTTTTTTGCAAACAAAGTGTACATTGCTTTAAATTATTCCTGTACTTCATTGCTTATTTTCAAAATACATTAAATTGAAAGCCTTTGAACTGATTAGAAGGTAAAAATAAGTAACTGACATTTTTTATTAAAATTATTCACATATTATGAAGAAGAATTGAAACCTAAAAAAAAAAATTATCTTTAATCTCAACAAAAGATTTTCTTTTCTTACTCATATCAGAGAAATGACAAATGAAAAGAGACTGAAAGAGATCTCATCTCCTACGCATTGAAAGAAATGTAACTTAAAGGTCAGGAGACAAATTTAAGCTTTACTTTCAAAAATGAACTAAGAGGAATTTAGGTACTGAAAGGAGAGGTAGAAAAGTAAAAAAAAAAAACAACAAACTTAAAAAAAATTAGAGATTCAATTGCACCAAGAAGGAATTTTTTTTTATTTTCCAGGCTATGCAAGTCCAACTAAACCACCCCAAAATTCAAAGAATATGTCTAACTAAGAATCAGACCAGAGCATGCTAAGCAGGAGACACTTAGGAAGGTAATCAAGATAAAACAATATATTATAGGCTATTTTGTAACAAATTATGTTGCTGGTTCTCTCTGGTAAGAAAAAGAAACCCCACAGGTGTTTCACTAAAGGCAGCAGACACATCATCTCAAAATGGCACTTTACGTGCACACATGTATTAGTTATCCTGCTTATTTCAGACGTTCATTACAGACAGTGGTAGTTTACAAAGATTTCTGAAAACTAGTTTACATGCTACTTTCTTTCTCAATGAGGGATCAACGGGATCCATTTCACCTTCAAAATCATAGCATGTATCCCAAAACACCAAAATATTCAAGATCAATAAAACTTTTTCACAGTGTTAAGGAGAAAGGTAGTCAGTGTCTTGTTCAAGGAAAGGACTGGAAGAAAGAAAACAACTGATGGTAGTATCTCATATGGCTTAGGCACCTTCAACAGATTAATCAGAAACCACAGGAATGTGGGTATTAAGAGATTGTAAGTAACAAATTTTAAGAAAAATAAAACTTTTCTTACACTTAATCATTATCCTTCCCAAAAGCTGCCTGGAAAGGAGAGCTCTAGACATACATGGAAACAAAAAACAAGGATAAAGTGCTTCACAGAACCAAAAATATTATTTGACACTGAAGCTGACAGAAACATATTAAATCAGTCCTTCATGCAATAAAAATGAAAAATTTTGCTTAGCACAGCCTAATGAGAAAATTCTGATTTCTTTCCCTCTAGCAACAGTGAAAAATTGTCTTTAGTACATTTGATATTCGAAGTCATAACACGTATGACCTCTAATCTCCTGATCATACCAAGTTTTCTATTCTGTCTCTGTATTTATTAATCAGGCAGAATAACCACTGAAGCACATCAAGCCAATACCAATTGGCTTAGAATTCCCAATGCAACTCTTACACAACTTATTTAAACTGTTTTTTATATAAACTGTTTGGGTTTTTTGACCCTTCCCTCCCTAGCCCACTCAAAATAGAAATACATTAATGATAGGTTTCTTTGCTGTCTCTGATTCCTCTGAATTGTTGAAAGAAAAATTCAGCACTCTCAGAAACCTTCATTTGGCAATTTTTGTTCTTCTCGTGTCTGAAAGTCTACATGACATCTTGAAGTGGGTGGTTGGGTGTGCAACTTCATATAACTCATCTGATTCTCCCCTTTCCCACAGGCCTCCTGGCAGACATCTACATCAGATGCATTTGGTTAGCGTTATGTTCAACCTTGATGGAATCTGATGGAATCCGTCACAAACAGCAATTCATTTCTACTTGTATGATGGCTCAATTTAGTCCCTTAAATCTGGAGCTTCTTAAAATCCCAAATTACTTCTAATTTTGAATGAATGAAGCACACCTACCATCACATTTCTGTAAATTTTAAGACCAAAACCATGTAAAAATAGCTTTTCTCCATGCATGAACACTGGGAGAAACTGAGTGCATACACAGCTCAGGAAAATCAAGGGATAGTCTACTTCTGTGTGCATGGGGGGACAAGAGTGTTTTCTGACTGCTGGTGGCCAAGGCAAACACAAAGCACATAACCCCTCCTAAACGCCTTGCAGGAGGTGACCAAATACCACAGCATCAAGAATGTGCTGCTGTTCAAGCTAGGAAGCCTGTTCCTTAGCTGGCCTCATCCTGAGATGTTACAAAAGCTACAAGACTTTTCAAAATACACAATTGGGGAAAAAAAAAAAAAGCCCAACAGCACAAAGCAACAGAAACAAAGGTCCATAAGAACTCACCTAATTCACTTAAAAGAACAAGAGAGAACTATGAGACATCAGTATAACTTCCATCAGCCTGGAATTCAAATAGGCAAAAATTCTGGCATAAAAATGCAAGTGTCTATTTTGAAGGTACTGTGGGAAAAAATTGGTACCTGAAACTATTTTTATTGAGAAATTTAGTTTACTTAAAAAACTCATTGCTAGATATGTTTGTACCTTCCTTTGCATTTCTTGATGCTCAGAGTGTTTGAGAAATTCAGCACTTTGAGAGCCTGGGGGGGCACAAGTGCTCCTTAGTGCATTGCTTACACAGCCTATTGGCTACATGCCTCCCCTGTTTTGATCAGGAATATATCCCAGCTCTCCTCTTTGCTATTCCTCGCTTTTTTTAACATGAAGGAAAAAACTGGTGTAATACTTTTGACTTTTTCCAAAGGTTAAGAAAAAAGAGAAATGTGCCTGGTTTTATATAACAAAAAACCCAAAACACCTGTGTAAACATGAAGCTGTTTTAAGATTTGTTTAGCTATCGCTTTCTCCAGTTTAATCACAAGTGGCAAACTAAGGAACTTAGTATCTAATTCACAGGAATATCAATGGGAGTGCATTTCCACACACTGGACTTCATGAGTGCAAGTTTTCTAGAAAGCAATTTAACACAGTTTTGGAAAAAAATGGAAGACTAGGCAACTTTCAAATAAACACCAGGAAACTGTTTGGGAGACAGAAATAGAAAACTACTCTGTGGTCCCCATCCATTCTTTTACCATCTTCTGCAGCCTGAAAAATCAGCATGATTTGAAGCCAAGACAGTCTTGGTATCTCAATCCTTTACTTCTCTTTAAATCCTCACGTTCTTCACTGAATAATTCTGTTCTATAGCATTTGCAGGGAAGGATGCTGCAAGAGAAGACTAAAATCTGAGCTACTGATTCAAACAATTACTCCAAAATTCTCACTGCAGCAATAGTTATAAGGCTGCAGCTTTTCAAATTACAGTATTTTGACCACCTGAAGAAATGCATTTGTTTCATGTCAGTAGGCAATTACTCACATTGGGAACTTTTTGTAAGATTTTCAGTTTGAATGTCAAATCTTTCTCATTTTGTACTAGAAATCTCCATCAGAGATGTTAGTAGCACAGAAAACAAATTACTGCTTTAAGACATGTAAATAAAAGTATATATGCATATAAATTCCTTGAACCATGGCTAAAACTCTCTCTGCACCATCTTTTCAGCGATATAATCATGTGTGATTTAAAATGCAAAGACTGCTAAATCATGGACTGATTAACACATCTTACACACAAAGTAGGGCATAAGAATTATCATTGATTTATTGTACATATTAGTACATACAATGGAAAGTTAAATTTAGAGTATTTTAAATCCTATTAATTTTCAAATTCTCATGATACAGGACATGAGTGCTTGCTGTAAATGAAATATACTTCAAATGCACAGTATGTAAGGTCTTCTACAAACTGTTATGAAAAAACCCTGAATTTAGCTTTAGGAGCAAACAGAGGCTTTCCATCAGTTTCCCCAGCACACTGACTTCCTGGCAATCTGTGATATCTACTGATCAACCATGGACTTGCTTTAGCTTGTACTTTCTGAATGTCATATTTGTTCTTAACATATGTGACAAGGATAAAAGGATTTCTTTTTCATTGATGATTATATTCACATCTGCAATGAACTTCTGAAGCTGAATGCTGAGAAAGCTCATGATATTCATTCAAGAAAGTATCAATTTAGAAAGGAATAAAATTTAAGAGACAGATAAAAGAAAAACAAATTCAAATCTTCCAGCACCATGTTGCGTGTAGGTAAAATTATCTGAACAGCAGTAAGCAACAACTTCATCTGCTATGAATTTTAACCACTTAACACTCGCTATTCTGGCAATGAAGTGCCAAATCTGAACCGACATAATTATGTTATACATAGTTTTTATAGAAACATAAATATATAAAAAAACAACTAAATATAAATGTAATATAAATACATATTTTTTTATAAAAGGGAAAAAAACCCTAAACCCACATTATAAACTATTAAGGAAGTTTATTCCTCTGAAAATCAGAAGCATGTTAACAAAAAAGAACTACCTAATGAACTCCCTTCTAGCCCAGTCTATTCCAGTGCTTCTTAAATCATCATAAGATGGTCTGCACAACGGCTGCAAAAATGCTTTGTTTTTCTGCTCTGTATTTTAATAAATGCACACACAGAAGCAAGGAATCAAATACAATGAAGGGAAATAAAAACAACAAAAGAGCATTCAAGTCTGCAGGTGGGCTTTTTTTGGCAAACTAAAATTACCGTGGCAATGGTGTGCAAATGTTTCTGGGAGCTGCTTTTCCAAATCAGTACTAATAGTCCCTGGATTTCAATTCCAGTCCTTCCCTGACTCATTCTTTAACCTTCTGTGACTGGCACCATAATAGTCACCAAACTGCTTTTTAACATTGCTGAATACTGAAGCAGAGAAGGCATTAAACACTTCAGCCTTCTTTGTACTCTTCACTGGTGATTTTACTCTCTTCATTGAGCAGTGAAGTATCAAAAGTATCAAAGTCCTTGGTCTGTCAGCCCACTATGTACCTACTCTTAGAAAGATTTCTTGCTACTTTCAAGTCTTCTTTATTTTGTACTGGGCTGGAGATTTCTGACTTTGCTCCTATGAGCTTAAACTTTTTTGTTTGTTTGGGTTTTGTAATGCTTAGCTTCAGACATCTGACTGTGGTCTCACTTTCTGCCATTTTTGTTTTCTGTGTTTGAGATAGCAATGACTGTGATCAAGGTCAAACTCCTGCTGCTCTTCCAATGCTTTCTCCACACAGGAAAAGTTTATTTTCAAGCTCTTAACAGAGTCTTTCCCTAACCTCACTTCCTCTTAGCTATACCTCCCAGTTGCCTTCACCTACCAAGTCCCTGAGCTCATGAAATCAGTCTCCCTAAAAGGCATTCCTGATACTTTGCTGTTTTCCCTTCTATGCTTTCTAAGGATCATGAGCTTGCACTTCACAGTTATTCTCTCACAAGTGTTCACTCAAATCTTTCATCTAAGGTTCCTCTGGGAAAGGATATTGTCATGTCTATACTCTGTAATTGGGTTACCTAAACTCAGATCCACAAGCATCTCTGACTCAGGATTTATCCAAAACCTAGGTATGTAAATCCAGTCATGCAGTCAAAAGCCCTGACTAACCACCTAGATGTTTAAGATGCAAAGACTTCCATACTTATACAAATAATATGTATTTTTATATATAACGTATATTTTGCATATATTATACTAATATATTACGGCAACTAGAATTCTGCTGTCACTTGTGCTAAAAGCTGCAAGGTGGCAAGACTAAGCAGCTCAGTGTCCATCCTGTGCCAAATGGGATTCTCAAACAAAACATCCCCCCACTGCAGACCGCTGGGACAACCCCTCAGCAACCATCCCCTGAGTACACACAGAGTCATCACTGAGCAATTAAACAGTATCGGAAAGGCTACAGCAACACAACAGCTCAGTGGTTACAGCATTTGCACAGAAGGACATCAATTCTGTATCCTTCTTGGCCTCTAAACCTGATCTCTGCTTTCCCAGAAACACATCCTAATGCAAAGTCTGTGCCCATCCCAAATCCAGAACTGCTCCCTCTACCAAGGTTCAGTTTCGAGTTCCATGGCTGGGGCATCCAGGTAAGGAAAAAGATTCTTTTAGAGTATTTCTCCACTTTAAAATAGTACTTACAGGCTTTTTACAGTAAACTGTCACTGTGCAAAAACCTGGAAGAATTCCTCAGAACAGAGCTATGCACCTGAGGAGAGTTTTGCCATTGCTAAAGGACTTGGAGGAACAGACATCAAAAAAAAGGTTCATTTTTCAGTTTCCTCAATAAAACACAATGCCATGATTTAGCACAGATAACAGGATACAAATAGCTTATTTCAGTCTGCTTCTGTCCCTTAGTGCAGTGCAGTTCATTGTACCTGAGATAATGGCGCTCACTGACGTGGCTCTGTTGTTACTAAGCAACCAGAGATAAAATGCAGGGTTTAATGATTTTTATTTAATGCATTTTTATGAGAAAGTACACTCTCTTTTTTACTCCCCTGATATTATTTGAGGTGGAAATGCTGTTTACACAGGGAGATGTATTTAGCCATCCTCTAAAATCTGAACAAGAAAATTATTCAAACTGGATATTCAAACAGCCAGTCAATAAATATTCCTAAACATATTGACTATTACCACTATGAAACATTTACATCATGGCAGTGGCTGAGATCTCAAACCACTTCACCAGGGACAAGTATTCAGTAGGTCTCACAGCAGAGAGTAACAATGGCAAGAAAACAGACAACAGCGTAGGGACATTTGGGGCTGTTATGCAGATTTATGAACTCCTCCATGGCAGAGAGCAAGAGCCCAAGCCTGTTATCACCCTTTACCTCTCCCATGCTATCATGATACCCACACCTGGCAAGGTCACACCATGTGTTTTCCTGTGGCTTTGCGTTGCCTCGATTCTCTCCAAAAAAGAGCCATCATCACCAAAAGCTGTCCCTCCTGGTGGTGCCCTGCTCACAGGAGGCCCTACAGGAGATGCACATCTTAGGAAGCATCCTAGTATCACAGCCCTTGCCCTAGCAGTCTAGGCACACATCCAGGAGGCCTCCCTGTAACTCCAAGCTGCTACACATTTCAAAATTCCATCACAAAATTCCACAGGTCTGTTGAGGGGCCTGAAAGCAGTGCCACCTGCTGAATTCAGCAGATGTGTTCTTCATTCAACAGAGTATTGGAAATGTTACCACCTATGTAAGACCGCACAAGCCCTCAAGGTTCTTCACATGCCAAGCCCTTCCTCTGCACCTTTACAAGGGCTGGTGGCTTGTATAAAACTTGTGACCACTGAGTTCCTTTTAAATCAGCTGATTTACCAACTCGGAAACTATGCCTCAGGCTGAGAGCATGCATGAGGGCTCCAGTCCAAACAAAGCTACAGCTCCGACTGCATATTTAACTCCTTCACGTTCTGCAAGATGAAGTGAGAAGCAGATGAACAGAGAACTTTTTTTGAATGCAACACTGTAGAAGAACTAACAAACAAATAAACCCCTGCATCATTTTGCTTTCACATATAGACAAAGCCAAACTAACTAATGCTGCCAATACTGGATTATTTAACCTTTTGCTCTGCAAAAGTTACCTTCCAAATAACAGGAATCCCGCAGTTCAGTTGAAAACTTCTTTTTGATGCTTAATACTGGTCATCTTTAAATTATAGTAGAAATTCCACCAGCCTTAGTGCAGTTGGATCTTTACTGACGGTGATCTGTGCCTCAGCATACATCCTTATTATAATGAATGTTAGCAGGTTCTACTTCCTGCCACTTAGGTAAATAAAATAAATGCATGTAACAGTCCAAAATTTTTCTGCAGGTCAGTAAACACCTCTTGCATTTCATTAGAAGTTTACAATCAATGTATTTCTGATCCCAAAAAGGGTACTGAACAGCTACTTCTGACCATTTGTCTAGTCAAAATAAACAAGGCTGAGGGTCAGATGCTTTAATCTGAAATTTGATCTAGGGGAATTGTAAAAATCAGCAACTCACCACTGTGTGCCACAGACATAACTGGTAATGGTACAGCCTGACTTCCTCCTCCTTCAGAAGCCTCTCTATGCACAGCCAGCCTCGCTCCTCACAACATGGGAGAGTTTTTGAGCAAGCAATAGCTATCAGTTTGTGGGTTTGTCAAGTGGGGTTTTTTGGTCTCTACTCTTATCCTCCACATCCGCAAATGCTGCCAAGTTCTCCCACCTCTGAATTGTTAGAAAAATTGTCTTGTGCGTATTTCAGCTAAGAGAGTGTAAAATGCCACACTGACTTAAACTAGAGAACAGCAGCTTTAATACATTACAGAAAAAAGCATCTCTTACTGTGTATGCATGTCAGGAGACTTCACAGCCCTCAGGTTAACTCAGAAAGACAGATTAACAAAGGTAATTGATTCCCAGTGTACTTCCCACTTTCACCAAGTTCACAGACACCTTGAGATTGGATTTCCAGTAGTTTATATTCCCCTTGGTATGGATCTTACTAAGCCAAGTAACATTCCGTATTTTTATCAATGATCAGAAACTAAAATAAATCTGGGGAAAGGCTAGTGAAATAATAAATCCTAAGGAGGACACGGCAGTACCAGACACAACAGATAACCTGAGGTTATTCAAACATAACATGTATCACAACAAAACACAAAATTAGACATCTGTGATCAAGAAATACCTGGCATACTTACAGAATGCATGTTGGAAAACACTGATTACACTGTTCCTGAAGTATGCCAGAAATGGATCAACAAGGTATAAGCAACTAACGCTGTAGGACCCCCTGTACAATGATCAGCAAAGAGTACAGGTATGCAAATGAGGAAGCAACAGGACCAAAGAGTACTCTGCTTTTCAGGTGACATCAGCGGCGGCAGTGTTACAATGCTGAAGACACTCCAGCTGGTCACATTTATAAACTTTCAGAAAAAAACAGAGTGAGAAGGCAATGGACATAAAAAGGATAGGAGAGCTGAAGAAAATGTTTTACAGTTAGAATCATTAAGACCTCAATCTGTTCATCGTATCAACAGCACTGAGAAGTCACTCAGTGGGAAGGAAATGGCAGCTTCAGAAAGGTTTTTAATCTAGCAGAAGAGAGTAAAAGCACTGGATGGAACCTAAAGCCAAATTAATCACCGTAAAAAGACATTTTTATACCAGTGACGGTGATTAACCGCTGGAACAAGCACAAACAGAAGGATAGGTTTTCCATCTCTTGTTTTGTTTGCATCAAGGCAGGATAACTTTCTGATTAAACCTCTCTTCCAAAATTCAAGTTATACTCTGACTGAATGTACTAACTGAGCTTAACAGTGACACAAGCGAGTGGCCTAGCACCCATACTTCTAACATAAAGTTTAACAAATTAAGTTCTGTTCCTGAAAAAGAGATTGCTTCTAAAGGGCAGGATAAAACTAGATGTACACAAACAATCAGAGAAAGGAAATAAATAACCCATCAGAGTAGCTACAAGGAACAACAACTCTCTTTTTCTGTGTATTTATAGCATTCACTTTAAAGGAAAAAATTCAACAACTCAAAAATCAGAAACACACAGGGATATACCTCTAATTTTTACCAGTTACCTGCCTCAGCTTGGTGCTTCGTGCTAGACAAGTAGATGTTGGCAGCGTAAGTTTGGCTGCATAACAGGTACCAAGTTCCACGTTCAAAACCAGGATGGGAGCACCAGACTGAGAAACTACAACCCTGCAAATCCCAATTAATCACTGCATGACTCCAAAGAAAGTCTGACCTGTAGCTAATTTGATGGAAAGAAGCAGGGATGGTTTCAAATCTCTACTTCTAGGGCTGTGTGCTTAAATTAAGATAAATGGTCAGTGGGTGAAAAACAGAAACAGAGCTGGGAACAGATAGCAGAATTCAGAAATCCCTGCTACCAAGAGACTATCCAAATTACTACCCTACACAAACTTTTTTCCGCTCCCTGTAAGTGGGATTGAGAATTTCACCCTTCAGCCTTGAGCAATGTTAACTAAGGAGTCAGGCAAAACTCTTTTCAGTTGCCTCAGTTCCCTAGTGATTAGCTCTAGACAGCTACACACTGACAATGCTCAGTACTGAGGATGTGCTAGATGCCATACTGAGATATCTCCTTCCAGTTCCCTGGGTTTGAACTCCTAAATCCAAATACAGCATTCTGAATTCCACTTTGGAATAAACACACTTAAAAGTTAAGCCAATGAGGCACTGCATTTGGCTCAAAATACCTATTTGTCCTAAATCTCTGGTCCCGCCTCTTCATCATTAATTTGTCCATAAACAACTAGAGTTGTAAAGTAATATTAATGTGCCATCTTGCAAAAGCTTGTAAGTTTTTAAATGGTATTGAAAATGCAAGACTCATGGTGGACACAGTTCATAGCAGATCTCCTAAAGACTGTTAAGTGGAATTATAGCGAGAAGGATGTCACATAATTGCTGCTCACTGACAAGAAAATTCTACCCTATCACACGTGGATAGAAGAGCAGGAGAGAATGAGATGGAATGTAGGTGGAAGGCTTTGATCTACTTAACTTCTCTAAACACAAGACTGAACAACATATGAAGGGCAAGTGACTACAAGGGAATGATGAAAGATTCTTTATTTCATTTTTAAACGAAAAAATATTTTAAATCTTTCTTGAAAACCAACAGTGAAAATTCGTGTACTGTTGCTGAATTGTCACTGTAAGTCATGTGACAAATTCTATGGTATTTTTTGCCATAGTTCTGTAAAACACAAACAAATAACTCAAGCTCCCAAATGTGTTATCTAGAGATGTTTATGTAACAAATACATTTTTCCAGATGAGATTTTACAAAACAAAAGAAAAAAAAAACACAAACAAAACAAAAACTCTGCAGAAACAAAAGCCTCTTCCACTTAGAATTTACTAGAAATAATCCAAAAGAGTTTGTCTTCATCTTACTGTCAAACCACATTTAGCTTTTATTAGGCATATAAAAAAACTTACCAGAGAGTGATGAAAAAGCTAATAGAGCTGTGTGTCTTTTAGATATTGCTATGCCTTGGCAACTCTCCAATCACCAATACATTTCCAGTGTAGGCTGCTCCATGTTTTTAAACATTATCATTTTAGACAACAAGGAAAAAGGACAAAAACACTGGAAGAAACTTCTAGATCATCTAGTCCATCCTCTTTCTCAAGGCATAACCACATGTCTGTATCTCATTCTGGACTAATATTTATGTAATTTATTAAATTTTAGAGACCACAACTGTGATAGCTCTATGATTTGCCCAATCTATGTTGTTATGTGCTTAATTGTTATTATCAGAAAGTTTTGCATAAGGTCTTATGTGAACCTTCTCAAGCACAGCCTAAGTCTACTGTTTCTTCTTTCATCCACATATTATTTTATTTAACATTATTTGAAGGCTGTTGCCACGTTTCCCTTTCAAAATCTGATCACAGCGAACATGAAGTCCTAGCCAGGATCAGGTGAACAGTAATAAACTGAGGAACCACAGGGAACTAATCACTAAAACAGAGCATAGTGTTAGGAGTAGGCAATCCAAGGCAACATGTTAGGCCACTGTCCCTGGCATAAAATCCACCAATGAGTCAAGAAAAGGAGAACTCTGTCCCCAGAATACCATGCAAAACAAAGGGGTTTCTTGACTACAGGGCTATAGGGCTTACTGTGTTTCATTCCCTACCTCTACTACAGTTGTCTTGGCAGCTTTGCACATAGGTTGGTTGAAGTTTCTTGCAGTTTTTCTGGAAAGAAAAGAAAATGAATAAACATTAAAAGCTGTAATAATACAAGGAAAGACTTTTCAGAGATAAGCTACTACAAGTATCTCTGTAATATAAACATCACAAATCTTTTCACCAGATAGCTAGAGGACTAATAAATAAATAGGAAGGAGGAAAAAGTATTACGGAATTGTGTAAGATATATATGAAATTAAATCATATTTTGCTACATTCAAAAATATTTATTACAGCTCTTTTGACTTTTAATCAGCACATTGTTTAATTGAAATTGGGTATGCTACCGACATCCTCATTTATTAGACCCAAGAGCAGCAGCAAGCTGGGCTTTGTACAATGTACCTTCCCATTATTTCACTGCACAAAGAATGAAATTAATCTCCACAGGGGGACCAGCACAGGGCCTAACAACCTCTCAAGTCCCACATACGCCTTCATAATTCGGACTAGGACTTGGGATAGCACTTTACACAGTAGTAAATTTAATCCAATTCTCTTGATTAAAAAATCTGTGCCAGTTTTGGCACTTACTGCAAGCCTCTGGCATTCATCCTAAGTACTCCCATGCAGTATTTCTGTAACAAGGAAAAAGAACTTCTAGGGAATAAAAGTAACACATAACATGTATAACTGTGCTGGGATCTGCACCGAGATCGTAGTAGGCACAAGGAAAAACAAGTGACCTGTGTTAGCCCCTCTCTGTATTTTTCAGATAACAAACAAAACTGTGTGGCATAATATTTAAGAAAAAGTTATGTATATTTTAGTGCGGTTCCACCGATTGCTTCTCAGCATTTTTCCCTTTTAAAAAGTAGGATTCTTGAAAATTTTTCATCCAAATGCATGAAACTAGGGTTCAAAACAAGTCAAAACATCCTTTCCCCCTCCATCCCCTTTCCACAGAAGCATTTTTTTTCCGACCATCCTTATCTGCCAGCACCTTCTCCTCCTTTCCCTACCCTTTTGTGCGATCACCATGCCTAGTGCTGCAGCCGTGCTGACCTTTGGGGTGCTGCTGCCACCTCGTGACTGTGGGGTAGGTAGGGAACTGAAATGGCCAAATCCGGAGACAACCATGCAGTTTTACCAGGATTTCTAGTGCAGAGACTTACAGAATCAAAGCCATACCCAAAGACACATATCTTGGGGAAACCCCTGTTTTATTGGTAATACACAGCAGCTGTGAAGCCTCTAACAGAGGCTACAGAAGGGACAATACCTTTTGTCCATGGGTCTCCGCTGTGGCAGTGTGAACACAAAAGGATGTAAGAAGAGGAAATGATTTTTAAAAAAAAAAAAAGTACTTGAATTTATATTCTTCTCTTAGTGCATGAACACAATACTAGCTAGTAGTGATTTAGGGAAAACTACCCTAAACTAGGTAGAGTAGAAAAATGAGAAAAAAAATAGAGTTACAAAAGCTGAATTAAAATAGCAGGGAATGGACACAGATGGGGGAAGGCAGATGTGGAAACAAAGAATTCAGTATTTCATCCCAAGTGACTACTTTTCTGAGCCAAAGACTTTCTCAAGATCATAGTGGCTGGTCTGCCAGTAAAAGAAACTTGAGAGAAATTTATTTTTACATAGGGGAAAAAGTTAACAAGAAAACATTCCAATGTCAAATTAAGAAGAGTTAATGGGCTTGATTCTGACCCTATTTATAAAAGCTTATGCAATTTAGAATGTTCTTGAGTTAATAAGTTGTTGCAGAAGCAGCAGTCTTTTACAAGATCAAAGGGCTTCTTTCTAAAGAACATATCATCCAGAAGAAAAAACAGAAACTTTATACCTGTTTTCCAACACAGAACTATGTTCAGGTTTTTGGAGTATGAAATCCAGTCGGCCTTTTTATTTTGAGATAGTTTTCTGGACATCTAGACTCAGCAACGTCTACAAAGTCCATTGTTCCAGCGATGGATTCCTAAGCTGACCCAAAGGCATGACAACAGTTTTTCTCCCAAAGGCAAAGATAGTAAACTAGTTCATAGTAGACTAAACCAACGAACTAAATCCACTACCTACTGGTGCAGAGATGAAGGGACACCTCAGATACAAGCTGAATTTACATATTGCAGAACCACTTGAAGCACAAAGAGATGACCTGACACGACTGTCTGTGACAGCAGGGGCTCTGACTCAGGTTACCCCTTCAGCATCCTTGTTCCTTTGTCAAGTGTACTTGCATCAGCACCAAACCACACCTCTGCTTGTAAGGTGGAACTATATTGGGCTAGAACAACTCCAAAGCAGAATGGTACCACATGAAAAGCAAGGGGAGCCAAAGGAAGCAGAACAGCCACAAAAGCAGTGGCACTCCCTGCTGTTGTCCCTAACAAGCAAAGCTCCAAGGGAGCTTAAGACCTGGAGACACTCTGTTCTGCTAAGTAGAACTATACCTGCATCAAACTAACAAAGCGAAATGCCATATACACATCCTTTCAGCTAGCACAGTAAGAAGGTGGGGATTATTTCATTATGTTTCAGGGAGTCTTGGATTATTTGTTTTGGTAATGGCGCACTATACCTAAGAACTATTAGCTGCTGGGCCAGATGCAGGTCTTGTTAGTCAAAAGTTGTGGTGCAGAATAGCCCACTCAACATAAAGATGCCGGAAAGGAAAGCAGCCCCAGTATGCTGTATGGAACAAAAGAGCTAGGGGACACAAAGTCTCATGTAGAAAAACCCTGTTTAAAAAAATTGCTTTCTAAAGGAGCTGGTGCCATTCCGGATCCGCAAGAAAACAGTACAGCTTCATGTATAAAAATAGACAAAAAAACTCATGCTGGTCTGTGGTCCAAATAAATCTACCTAAAGTACCTCCTTTAGGTTTAAAAAAGCTCTTAGCTTAAGGGTGATTAACAGTTTGGTAGACACTCCATTCCTCTTGGCGCCACACATAGCAGGTGGGAAACACACTATGAATAGTACCACACTGCCATGAAAACGGTGGCAGATGCGAGTAAACACAGCACCTATGTCTACCTAGGCACACCTCAGCAAACAAAAGCAGCAGTCATGTAATAGAACAAGTATGGAAGGATCCCACTGGCAGTGAATACATACTCAGTATGTAGCGCTAAGTCAAAAATACATTTTCCTTTTCATCCTCTAGATCATAGAAATATTGCTGTTATATTCTAATCTATTATAATTTCCTCCTCTGTTGTCTCCCGCAGGCTATGAGATGAGCCTATGTTTCTCTGTTGCAGGCCATGAGGTAATCTGCGTCTCATCCAAAAATAGAATGCATCGCTCCTTATTATGAGCAAATTCTTTTAAGCTAGCAGTACTCTACATGGAATAAAACACTGGATGATGACGGTTCCATCTTTGATTAGTTACACTTGGAAGAAGGAATCAAGATTTTCAGGTCTCCACTCCAGATGGAAGTAGTATCTAGTATCAACTGTATTGTGTGAATGTGGAAGACACATGAAGACTTCTGTAAGGAACAGCAGAGAGAGGGAAAGGCATAAAGAGAGACCACAGGACAGAAAGGAAGAGGGGGAAAAGGGGAGAATGCAACCAGTCTGTTTCTGTGGAGAATGAAAGAATTTTCCAGAGGTAAGCAAGCATCAGTAGATAGATATGGGATAAAAGCACAGACAGTAGAGACTCAAGATCAAAGACACACAAGCCCAAGGGGGAAGACTGTTTCCTGTATTCCACATCCCAGAGCCTAAGGAAAGCAGTTTAGCAGCCATCAAATTCATGTGCACACACACAAAAAAGTTCACTTTTCAATCAAAAACCATCTTGTCTTGCCAGCGGGCAAGCCAGGATGTCAAGAGTTGGGTAAAATACAAAATTCTTTCTTGATTTTCAAGTATTTTAATTTAATATTACTATTATAAGAGAAATGGATAAACATGTATGTGGATACATGTGTATATATACGTATATACACAAAAAAAGCATTATTTTATTGGTATTATTTTATATGCATATTTTTCAGTTGCTTTTTCAACTTCTTGTTTGGTTTAATACATACAAAGACAGACTGAATCATTCAGCATCTTGTAGTAAACTGCAACGGATTACCACAACACTTAACCTTTTCATCTGATAGCCATAAAACAAACAAATAAAAACCAGACATTAAACATAAGCAAACCTCTCCTGCTTCAGCTCAGGACAAACCAGAGGACAAATACAGCAACTCAAACAAACAATGTTATCACTAGCGCAATGCCCAATGTTATCACTACAAAAAAGTTTAAATTCTTATGATGCCTCTCCCTACACCACTGAGATCAAATCGACTTTAAACACACTTTTCTGGGGGCAGAATTGAGTTTTTCCATTACTGAATGGCCAGGAGACTGACTCAGCTCCCTTCTCTTCTGACATACATGAACCTGCACTTTTTGGGTCAGCCTTCAATTGCACAAGGAAAAGGACCCAAACTAACATGAAAATTGAAATTAACAGAATGTCACTACATTTCTCCACAGTCATCATAATGACTTTAGTCTGCTATGTCTCATTTTTAACTACCAATGTTTCATTTCACAGCTATGTCTGAATTCTCAAAAGTCATTAGAAAAAGCAATTATATTTTGTTTTTCAAAGCAGTATAATTTGACAGTAGGGAAAGGCAGTATGAAAGAAAGTGAAATCAGTAAAACATTACTTTGCCACCACACAGGAGACAGGATTCTCCTTCTCTTTCATTATCTAAACCATTAAAGAACCTTTTCCCACTGGTAAACAAGTCATACCTGAAAATAATGTTTCCTGCACGATCAGCCTTCCATGCCTTCACAAGAGCAAAGTCCCCTGTAATCGACTTCTCCAGAACAAAGTGACGTCCATCAAACTCTCGCACCTACAGAAAAAAGTACACTATTGAGATGTAGGTTTCTTCAAACAGATCTCCCATGTAATATTCATTTTATGTAGTTAATTTTACAGATTATGTTTAGACTTCTTTCTGGACTACATAAAGTTTTATCTGAAAAACTGTAGCTCAACTGTATAATAACAGAGAAGCACTGAAAGGCTGTAAACCCCAGTTTCATTATAGTGTCTCTGTTCAGTGAAACAGAATGAGAATCAGATCCATATCCCTGCTGCTCCATCTACTGGAATTAGACATGCTTTTTCCTGCACATCTACCAGCTAACCAAAAACTGAAGTGCTAAAGCAGAACTGTTGAAAAAGTTCATATCACTGCCTACCACCAGATACCCCAAATCTAAAATGAAGTGGATTCGAGACAGAGTACTCAAATCACATCATCTGGCAGGCTGGATTTCATTTGGTTTTCTTTGCATTTATGACCCATATTTGTAATGATACTGAAGCCAGAATACGTAACTGACAAACAGCTAGTATTTTAATCCCATACAGAAACATGAAACACCATTTCTCTTAACAACGTAGGAGTATACACAAATACTACTTGAGAGCTGTTTAAAATTTCTGAGAGGGGGAGGAAGTATGACAAAAGTGTATCAGAAGTCAGTTTTTCAGTCCTGTAAAAGGAGATCTGAGCTTTTATAAAATGACACTTGCATTCAAAATGGATTTGGAGAACAGGTTTGATCAAATCATGCTAGTCATGTTATTAGCCCCCCAAAATACTGAGGAGAGTAAAAGAGACTTTTCCACAAATGTTAAAATTAGAAGAAAAATGTTATGAAAACTATAAGCTATTTATTAAACAAAACATTCCTTCAAATGGTAAAACATCACAATGACATATTGGGTAAGAAAATTAAGGGAAAAAAGACTAAGTTAATGATTAGATACTGGAAACAGACTTGTATAAAAGACACAAAAAACATGGAGGGGGGGAATTACCTTTACCCCAGAGACATTCTTGAGGCAGAAATTAATACTGTTTGCAGCATAATCATAATAATGAAACATACAGCATTAGCCCCATCCGTTTCTTCAAGTACAGTTATGGCACTGAGAAATCTCTTCCCTTCTCCAAATTCTACATCCAATTTCAATATGAAGCCCTTGTTTCTCACTTGGAAGCCACACTCTTTTATTATTTCTTCGCAATTTCAAATACTCTGACTAAATTGCATTTCAACTGTTGGCAAATGCGTTTCCCAAAAGTTTGCGTTAACTGAGCTCCTCCCTGTTCAACAGGAAAACATCCCATCTCTTCTAATGCTAAACCTTCATGTACAGCTGCAGGGCTGCTTACTCCATGCTACAGTATTTAAGGAGCATCTGCCCCACTAACAGGAGGTTGTTCTCAACCCATACTGTACACTGCACTGGCCTGGTACAAGATTTTGTCTGAATACACAGTGAACCTGGTCAGAGAACTGTCAAGTGAAGAGTAACTCAGCAAGGTAGGTTTTCACTTGGACCAGCTCTTAATGCTAAGTCACCCTAAAGCTGTAAAAACTTTTAAACACATCACAGAGGACAGAAAGGAGCAGCAGGCGGAAACCTCATGTGTCTGGTACCACAGCCATCCTGTTAATCCAATATACCAAGGTGAAACTTGGCCAGGGGGTGCTTAAACTACTGTTTATCTTGGAAGTATGTAAGAAATTCAGTTTTCAAAGCAGAAGGCTGCCTAATAACAAATGGACATCTTACCTCTCTTGGCTGGCTGGCAATGGCAATGGTGCCATCTGTGTTGTACTTGATAGGCGCACCCCCTTCCTGCACCAGCGTCCCATAGCCAGTACTGGTGTAAAATGCTGGGATTCCTGCTCCTCCTGCTCTAATACGTTCAGCGAGTGTACCCTATGGGAAAACACATTTAAGAACTAGTCATTTGGAAATAATAAATCAAACTTTGATGAATGGCTTGCATGAACTTATTTTTATATCCTGTCATTTCTTCTGAACTCAGCAGACCATCACATCTACGTCGTCCTCCCATTTTAGCTCTCCTTTGTGGGATTGGTACTGGATACGGCAAGAAATGCTTCACACACAGCCATCTATTGCTCAAGAGCACACAGTCACTCAACTCACTGTCAATGCCCAAGCCCCAGCACTTTGCTGTGTTTCCTCTCCTTCAACTTGTTTCCCAACCCATTATTCTGAGAAGAGTACAGTCCTTTTTCTCTTTCCCACCTGACTACATATGCTAGAATGTTTTTCTTTCATATCAGTCCTACATATTTACATTTCATTCTACAATGTCTTAAGTAAAACTGCATACCTCACTCCAAGTTGCAACAGCCACACATAGCAGATCAAGAAAGGAACAGTGAGTCCAGTGATGTAGGTTGCCTGTGCTGAGAATACCAAGAAGCTGACAGAACAGCATTTCTACTCTATTTGACTACCCCATCTGCACTCTGCTCTATGTCCAGCTGTACCATGGATATTAACAGCCCAAATTCCTCATCAGCCTTAATTATGGACTTATGGCCAAAGACATGTCTGCCTGCTTTTCATTAGTGTCCTTTCCCAGTTTTTTTTTGATATTTTTCTGGATTCAAAGCAAGACAAGAACATCACGGTTAATAATCTAGCTTGACAGTCTCCAAAACTTTGGTTCATCGGTTGCATTTTCCCCAGTCATCCTGCAAGAAACACAATGACTTCTGGTAGGTTTACAAAATGGTGGCAAGAGGCAGATGTGAACCACACAGTGAGGCAAAGTCTTGTATTCCAAGCAGCCTTAGCATTTCAAGATCTCACCATGACCTCATTACCTCACTGTGTAACAAGGACACAACAGTTCCCCATTTTGCCTAAAGTCACACCAAACTTGAAGAGCATTTTCCAAAAGGCTATTTTAACTTCACACAAATCTTTCAAATCCCTGCATCTCCTAGCAAGTCATTAATTCACTTTACTGTTTACCACTGCACACTGTAGACCCAGTATTTTCATTCTGGATCTACATAGCTTGTCTGTGCAGTTGTGTACAGAAGGGTTAAAAGATGGAATTTTGGTCCCTGGATGGACACTGGATGAGAAGTAGATAGTCGAGGAATGCAGTTAGCACAGGAGACAGGTAATTTATTGTTTGAAATGCTGATCGTGGAGTCGAGGGGGCTGAGAAATGTTAGGGAGGATCATTTCTCAGCTTTCTTATCTCTGTGGTCAGCAAGGAGGTGCAACTGGGAAGATACAGGGCACAGCTCACGATTTTCCTTGCTTTGTAAGCATCTTGTTATTGGCTTGAGCAAGGTTGATACGTGACTGCTGGATTATGGTAATATGTCGTGTGAAGAAAGCCCATGAACCAATAGACAGGATGACTATGTCGCGTGCAGCGTGCCTGACCAGCGGGCACATGCGCCACAGGCTCCCTTTGTTGCAACCAAGGCGTGTTTTCAGCACCCACTGGTCACGTGTGTCAAAACTCATTTTCCTCTGCAATACAAATACCGGGATTTCCTGAAGAGGGGTGGGCCGGTGTACAGCGAGGTCACCGTTGCCTCCGTGGGGACGCCCACACAAAGCTGGCACCTACTGACCGGTGGGCTGAACTCACAGCGCAAGACGGCACATCTTCCTCACAGTCCCTGGGTTGGTAAGACTATTGCTTTGCTAAACTCTTTTAGTAGTTAATAAAGCCTTTTGTGCTGCTAGATAGTCTGTGTGTGCGTGCCATTCTTTCCCCGGGAATCCTCAAAACTACTCTAAAACAGCAGTCCACAAAGCCAATTACATGTCTAAGGAGTTCAAGGTCTTCTAGATGAAAGCACTGAACATTAAGTAGGAAGAAGAAAAAAATGAATTCTGAGATTTGCAACTTTTGAAACATGAGAAGTGACAAGTCCCTGGTTATTTCCATGTCAGCTGACTGGGTATAAAAGGAGCTTTTCTGCCTACCTCTGGGATTCTAAGAGACATTCCTAAGAGATGGAGCCCAAGACCCTCTTCTCCATAAAAACTTAAGACTGTTGGTTTTCCCAGGGACTTAAATCAATAGCTGTTTAAAGCACAAAGGTTATGTGTCACCTTTGGAAATGCCACACACTAATATGCTGTAGGCTTTAAAGTTAAGAGTACTAATTTCACAGAACTAGATCTCAATATAATGTGACTGACACTCATGATTTTAGGATCTCATTGCATTCAGGCTATTTGGGTAGCTTGGCAGTGCTAAAATAATTAAAACTACGGTGCTAAAAAGTAAAGTTGTAAATATTGGCTCATAATGCTATGCAGAAATTAATTTAGTTAAGATTTAATGACAAGCCCAGAAGAGTTGTCTCACAATGAACTGAAATCTCCTAACTTGACTCCTACCCACTAGGTGGCAGACACTGCACACACAACATCCCCAAAAGCACACAGGAGCTGCCACCAATGCGGGAATTCAGCAACTATATGTATATATCTATCTATATATACACATACACACAAAATTAATATAATGTAACAAGTCACAAAAGGAATTCACACACTACAACCACTCAGTTCTTAACAGACCAGTTGCAGCCTACAGCCCATGATCCTAAGACAGCAAGTGCCATCTGTCTTTACTGCACATCTGCACACAAGCAAAACATCTGGATTGCAAAATAATTTTATAACAGCACTTAATTATTATTCTACTCAGTATTTTAGACAAAAAGAAATCACCAGTCTCCTACAGACGCTCCTTACCTGTGGCGTAAGCTCAACTTCAAGCTCACCAGATAAATACTGGCGTTCAAATTCAGCGTTTTCTCCAACATATGATGACACCATGCGTTTTATCTGCTTAGTCTGAAGCAGAAGACCAAGTCCAAAATTGTCAACACTGTGCAGAAAAAGCCAGACAATACTCAGCATTTATAACAAAGTTTTGTTGTATTCAAAGCATTTGACAAACTTTAATGACTTAACAAGATAAGACAAAGTTATCT
Organism: Pelecanus crispus; assembly: GCF_030463565.1. Classification (NCBI taxonomy): domain Eukaryota; kingdom Metazoa; phylum Chordata; class Aves; order Pelecaniformes; family Pelecanidae; genus Pelecanus; species Pelecanus crispus. The sequence continues at coordinate 17,051,172 of NC_134676.1, forward strand.
CCCCACATTTAGACATAAGGAATTGGAGACAAAAATAAAATTCCAGCTTTCCAGAGGGAGAACATCAAAGCTGCAATTAAAATTCAGGAGTCCAGTGCTCCAACCTCATCTCTTCCAAGGCACTGAATATATTCAAAACTTCATTTTAAAGACATTTCACATGTAACAGCTACAAATACCATCGTAACAAGTGGTGTTATTTTACATATCTGCTCCTTTAAGAAGTCTGACTAGTTAGTAAAAAGTCATACATTGCACAACCTGGCTTTGAGTGAACAAAGACTTATTTTTTGTTTAAACTCTTGTTTAAACTCTTGCTCCCCAGGAAAAAGGCAAACGATTGCTTAGCAGCTCAAGGAGAAAGGTACATTCACATTTATAGTGCCGGTTTGTATATAAGGTAAGAGAATATCTGTATTTATATTTTCTTATTACAGTAAATAGTTCACTTTCTTATTAAGAAATTGCCTACTCCAGCAAAAGATAGTAAGACTACAGTCAAGATTTTCTTGTCTGTGTCATAATACCAGCTTAAACTGAATGCCAAAGATAACATACATTTTTCTTGTGCCAGGGCTTCTAAATTCTGGTATCACAAGAACATGTTTCAAGAGTTCCTGTAACAGAAGGGCTCTATAAAAAAAGGTATTTCAATTTGAAAAAAACATGAGGTTAAAATATAAAAATGGAAATAAACAGAGATTATATTACAAGGGCATTTCTTTCACATTTCCAACACATTATGCAGGATATTGGCAGACTGGTACATGTGTGCGAAGCTCCTCTACATTTATGTTGGTCTCTGCAACGTTATCAGTGGAGAACTCAGACCCTCCACTTCCACTAATGGGAAAGATGCCGTGATCCAGAAGCACCTCACAAAAAGTGATGTATATCTGCCACTACTTGTCTCAGTATGACTTAATTACCCACACAATGGCTTGACATTTCAGGGTAAGAAATACTGAAAAATATCAAAAGAATCCTTTAAGAAACCAAACTCATTATCCAGCATGCTGTAATTAACATGCACATGTGCTTACAATATATGCATCCTAGTGAAAACACCCCTCCTGAAGAAGAGCTCCAAAAGGGCTGTCTGTATTTTCTAATTCTATTAATTGCTTCAGTGAAATATATCCCTTTCCTACAGAAATCTCACCCTCTTGGTATTCTTACACCACCATGTCTACAATATTACTTCCTTCTCTAGCTACAGTCAGAAATGAACTCTCTTTCCACCAGATGGAGGAAGTAATGCATCAGACTGCTTTCCCTCTATTCTCCCTCCTTACACCTTACCCAAATTACCACTAAGTATATCCCCTAACCCTGGCTTTATAAACTATGGTGATGGGAAAAAAGAAAATGTAAAGGAGACATGTATAAGTACTGTAATACATAGCTATACTCCCCATACAAAAAACCACTATCTTACTCAAAAAAGGGGGAAAAAATCCCCCAATTTAAAAATCAAGATATGATGCTGAGTGAGCTGAGGACTATGTGTTTTGCACAATAAATCAGCGTAGGTCAGAGGAAAGAACCCACTGAGCCACAACTAAACCTCATTTAACGTACGTTAATACTCTACCACTTCAGGATCCACATCAGTGTCCTGGTTTCGGCTAGGATAGAGTTAATTTTCTTCCTAGTAGCTGGCATAGTGCTGTGTTTTGGATTTAGGATGAGAAGAATGTTGATAACACACTGATGTTTTAGTTGTTGCTAAGGACTGCCTATGCTAGTCAAGGACTTTTCAGGTTCCCATGCTCTGCAAGGTGCACAAGAAACTGGGAAGGGGCAGAGCCAGAATAGTTGATCCAAACTGACCAAAGGGCTATTCCATACCATATGACATCATGCTCAGTATAGAAACTGGGGGGAGTTGGCTCGGGGGAGCAATCACTGCTCGGGAACTGGGTGAGTATCAGTGGGCGAGCAATTGCATTGTGCATCACTTGCTTTGTATATTATTATTATAATATTGTTATTATTATCATTACTATTTTACTTTATTTCAATTATTAAACTGTTCTTATCTCAACCCAGGAGAGTTTCTCACTCTTACTCTTCTGATTTTCTCCCCCATCCCACTGGAGCAGGGGGAGTGAGCAAGCGGCTGCGTTGTGCTTAGTTGCTGGCTGGGGCTAAACCATGACAATCAGACAACCCAGCTGCGACCTCCTGGCATCCTTTCAAAAGGCCAGATTCAAAAAGTTTACTATTATGCAGTATTCATTTTCAAATACAGAAGCAGTAACAATGAACCCACTTTTACAACAGCACCACTATCCTCTTGCTTGCCAGCGCTGATGAACCATAGCACGTGTTGCAGTGCTGCATGTGAAGGGAGAGAGGCTGAGCAGAGCAGTGCCAGCACCAGCTCTTCGCCTCCTACAACAACACTCACAATAACTGCACGGACAGATGTGCAGTCAGAAAGACTTCTCAGCTCCATGCATAATGAGGACTATTTTAAGGTTAGTCCTGTTTTAAGAAGATAGCTCACTTCTATGCATACTCAGGCATTTTGGAAACGGCATGAGAGGAACTGAAACAAGCTTCTCTGACCTGGTTCTCTGAATTTATTCTATGTTCTCTAGATGTAAAGAACTTGACTTACTAGCTATAAAAGCCTTCTCCACTCCCCAACTCTGACCTATTAAAAAAAAATTTAAAATCTAACTCTGATGCAATGTTAAAAGTGTTGCAGTGCCCAAGCCTTGAGAATAAAATGCGTGCTGCCTGGAAACAACCTATATTTCTAACTCCCCACAGGAAAAAATTGCAGCAGTTTGAAACTAAAACAGCTGGGAATAGAGCAGAAAGAGGAGTCTTGTGGGCAAAGAAAGGGATTAAGAAAGAAGAATAAAAACACAAATGTCAGAATTTCCTGTATAGGATCGCTCAAAGCAGGACATTCCCTCTCACAAGAAAACCATCAAACCCTGCCCTCTTGTTATGAAAGGTAATAAGCAAATTTAACAGACCAGCCAATATCTGACAGCAGGTTAATGGGTTTGTATAACTAGAGTAGAGTGTAGCAAATGTACAGAAGTTAAACAAAACTGTGCAGTGCTTTGTAGTGCAAGAATAAGCAGGGGCAGCTTGAACTGCTTACAAACCACAGTTTGCTACTTCTATGTGTCACTCAGGTGGTTAAGACTGCTCTTACCATTGCAAAACTTGGAGTCTATCAAGTAGAAACAGGCAGACACAAGATTTCTGCATGCAGACAACAATTCTGAGTGCACATTCACATGAGAAAGGGATGGCAACAGAGGGTCAACAGCAGATTTGTAATAGTTAAAGAAATTTCTTCCTCGTTTCACTAAAATATATAATCCTTCCTCCTACAGTCTCAGAAGCTGGACTGGAGCACATTGCCCTTAGGATTTTGCATATCGTCCTGCAGCATCCCATGCAGGATCCCATACAGATACACCTGATTCCCTCATCTACTACAGGAAGGTAGTAGAAATCTCAAACAAAACTTTGTAGTTACAAAGTTCCCTATAGAAATTTAATAGAAAATTGCCCAAAATTATTCTCTGTCACACTTATCCCAAGTTGTTCCTCACTTCTTAAGTCACTCTTTCTCCTCACCTCAAAGGCAGTCTATTAAAAAATAAAACTGCAGTGAGGATCAGTCACTGAGCACATAGGTCATACAACCTTTTTTCCCTAGCACAATGAGAAGAGGAATTTTACCTTCAGAAAGTCATGCACCAAGAGGCTCTGCCTGCCTGGTAACACAAAATTCCCAGGCACATTTCTTCTTCAGAGCAGCATCACAAAATCCAGTTGCTGTTACTCATCTTGTACGTTTATTTTAGATGTAAATTTCTTAAAAGAAATATAGTGCTATCCATCTTTTTTAAGGATGCAATCTGCATTCAGGTTTCCGGCTCAAGTAACCCTTTTGCTTTCCATGCACATCAGTTTTCCTCTCACCTCCACCAAAACTCATTTTGAGCACTTCAGCCTATTTTATGTTTCCTACATTTTTTTCTTATATTTCAACATCCTAAGAAACCAGCATTTCACACAGCAGTGAAATGCTGTTCTCACTCCTGTTCTCACTACCCTTCGCTCTTTACTTGATATCTCTATCCCAGAATAAAAATAAACCCCAATTTCTGGTTTAGGAAAATTTCTTTCAATATAACATTTTTAATGTTACTTACTTGTTCTCTCTTTCCATATTTTGCTGCTTTCTTGGTTGTTTTCTTTTAGGCACAAAAGTTTCTTTGAACTTTTCAGCTTAAATTATGTCTATGCTGAAAATGTTACCCCTTACAGCATCTGTCTTGCAGGCAATGCCCTTCCTATCAAATAGTAACCATAAAAAGAAAAAAAAGATCCTTTACTGAGTACGTGGAAAGAATACATCCTGCATACCTATTTCAAAAGCTGGGTTCAGTCCTTTAAAAATGTAAACAAAGACAAGTGCAGTAAAAAAAGTGTTGCCCTAGATAGGAAGGAAAAAGGCATAATGGAATATATATGATATAGTTATGCATGCTGTTGGAAGAGGGAAAGTACACATTAATGCTAGACAGAGAATGCATTCCTTTGTTCTCAAAATTGTTAAGATTTCTAGAAGTTTTCCCATTCTGTATTAGGATGAAATCTGAATCAACAGAACACACAAAACACATATAAGAAAATAGATCTAACCTGGCACTCATCAAGAACGTAGGTGATGCAAGTTCCCCATTCTACTGATGCGGACAAGAAAAAGCAATCACAATTAAGGAGATCTGGTTGTTTAGCAACACATTCCTTCCTATTGTTTTGCCCCTCTCAGACCTACAAAACCTTCCTGTCAAAAACTAATGTCTGCCTTTTCTAATAAAAAAATTAGCCAAAGACTCCCAGCCAGATCTAGCCCACATATTTCAAGCATACTGTAAGTAGTCAAAGGCAACATGTCAATGTTGCACTCCAGATACACAGTTAATTTGCAGCTCTCAAGCCTTTCTCTTTGGTGGCTCAAGCAAAACACGTTCTACAGCATCACAGGAAAGAAGTGATTACCAAAATTTCCAAGCTGATAAAAGCTTCACACACCAACACACCCTACACAGCCTGATGAAGTAGCGAATAGAAATTACCTTCTTATGCAGAAAAAAGGAGACTTGGAATGTCACACTACTCTGGCAAGAGACATAAGATGGCTTTTGGGGTTTTTTTGAGTAGAAGGAGATACACTCTCCTCTCTCTCCTGTCTTTGTAAAGACACTTATAGGTGTCTAAGAAAAATGGGGGTGGTCAGGACAGCCTGGCTGCCCTTACTGGGAACACTGGAAACTGCTGGTAAGCAGCATCAGTTAGCATGCAGGCTTCATTCTACATCTCTTAAAGAGAAGTATTCCTCTATATTTGTTGTTCAAAGATTCTCCAGGACCTCTGGTGCATATTCCTGGGACATCCCACCAAGACCAGAAGTCACTGGCTATGAAAGATTAACATGAATATTTGAGTTTTGGAGAATTAAAACATGTTGGCCAAAGAGGACCTAACATGATGCCCTACCTGACCTTTCTCCTTTCATAATGTGGGGATTGGAAGGATGGGAGGGTAACTACATCACCCCTGAAGACTATGGATTTAGAAAGAAAAGCATGCAATAAGAGTCCTGGGACAAGGCTCCATCTCAGGCAGAAACTAGAGTTTCCTACAATTTGCTGTTGCTGCAAAAAAGCATACTTATGGTTGGTCCCACTCCTTGAGAATGCTTTATGTAAAGACATTAGTCAGCTTCTGGGGATACATGAGGAGTATCTAGGCATTCAGCAGGTCTGAGTGCTGCACAGCTATACATGAAACTTGGTAACAGATGGACCTGTTCCAGAGCTAGAAATTTCACTGGCAAGCAGGAGAAGGAAACAATTTCCGCTATCATTCTCCATTTAAATGAAGCTTCATCTCATCTGTTTTACTTTGTAACATCAGCTTTTCAGTGCTCAAAATGATCCGCTCCAAGTTACATGCAATCACGTCTCCCAATACGTCCACACTGCCTAGGGAAGTCCAGATATGCTCCCCAACTAAAAGGAATGCATCAATCACTACCTGTTTGGCACCTCTTAGTAACATAGCCTTCAGGCTCACAGGGGTGCCTGACTATAGCATGGAAGTTTACCAGCATGAGAGAAGGTATGTGGCTGAAGATAGCATTCAAGTTCTTAGTGATGCACATTCATAGGTCCACAAGAATAATCATGAAGTATAAACCTGGCAGCACCAGGTCATCCTTTATAGCCTTTGTGCAGAAAATGAGTAGACGCCTATTACATGGCATTTGCCAGAAGAGACCAAACAAAAGTGCAGGCACACCAAGGGTAAAATAAATGTGGACAATCGCTCACACAACAGCTCTTGATGACTTGTCTTCCCCAGTCATCTAGCTGGCTCTTAACAGTGAGATTATGTTCCACAATAATCCCCCATGCGTTACACTGGAAGATTACTAAGGAGCCAGCTCAGATGATACTGTGTTTTTCCTCCTTTTCTGTCTCCCACTTCCAGCAGGGTACATAGTATGAAGGCAGGATGAGGAATGGGAGTCAACTAACAAGGAGAGGAAAACAAATTCAGCTCATAGGAAGGTAAGTTAGACAGAGCCATAATGTTTATTCCCGCTATTGGTTCTGGAGACACTGTCTTCGGCCACCTGTTTTCTTCCCTTTTTCCTAGGATATTTTCCCACCTGTCCTAATGGGAACTGCCTAATGGAAAGCAGAAAAGAGAGGCAGAAGCTCTCTGAGGGAAGGTGACTGAGAAAAGGGAAGGAAGAGAGAAGTATGGGTGCTGCCATATGCTAAGGCAGTCCTGGACAGGAGAAGGAAGAGGTAGGACAGAAAACAGGGCAGTGGGTCACAGTTCCCAGCAACCACAGAACTGTCTCACCACCTTTTCAGCCCATGGCAAAGGACAAAAGAATCACTGCACTGAAATCTCTCTCAGCTCAGCAGCCTGGGACTTCGGCCACTTCAAGGGGAGAAAGAAGAAAGAAAATAAAGGAGCCCGCAGTTGCCAGGAATCACAAAGCCCTACGTGCAAGTTGGCATGACTGAGCCTTAAACTCCCTCTGCTCCTTCTCCACAGTGTTTGCACTGCACTCTTCTCCCTCCGCTACTAAAGTTTTCTGTGGGAACTCTGTCCTCTCTGCTCCAAAAACTTCACCTCAGCTCCAGCCTCACAGCAAAATGGCAGTTTTCTTCCTCCACCATCCTCCCCCAAAAACAATGCTCCACTCCTGTAAGAACGATGGGTGCTGGCATACAGGCCAACTCCATCAAAAGGTTGTGAAGGCAGGTAATTTTTGAAGAGGGCAAGTACTGTACACTGGATGGTTACATCAGCAGTAAGGTCTCCTCTTCCCACATTCCTTTCTGCTATGAAACGGTTTATTGTGGTTTTATTACAACAAATGAAACAACTCTATTCAGAATTTTTAAAATTTACCATATTTTTCCTTCACAGTGAAGTTATATGGATAGCCTTAATCCAATAAATATTTTAATTTCATCACAAACATCATACTTCAAGTGTCTCCTGGCTGAAAGCTAGGTTTAACTTCTATTGCTGCTTTTCTAAAACCAGGTTCACACAGCTTCTCGACCACACTGAATTCTATACCTATTTTGTCTTTCTTGTTTGTAATCACAACCAGAAAACACAGCTGATTTCACAATAGTTCCATGTAGTGCAAAGTTTAGTACAATTCACCCTGCCAAAATCCTAAATAAACTCCACACTAAAATTAGCAAGATGACCTGGTCAGATTTTCAGGGATTTACAGTTCACACAGTGTCACCAATTTAACTGCTGTAATAAAGCACCTGATTAGATTCTTTACAAATAATGGAGATGATTTAAAAAAAAACCTGCTTCAAATGAAAGTATTTTATATACCTTGCCTCATTATTTTAGTAACTTGCCATGTGCAGGATTTTACCTAACTCCATTCTCTCTCCACCGAGAGAGGTAAGAGTCATTGGTGACCTTGCATTTCACTTCTGAAAGTGTATTTACTTTGGGATGTTTAAAGAATTTCTTATGCATATATAAAAATGACACACACAATGTAAGATACTCTGAGCATCACCTTAATCATATCTTCGTGTACATACAGGCTTTCTTCCCAGTCCCTCATAGACTTTCTTCAGTTACCTTTTAGCTCTCTCAATCATGGGATTGTCAAATTCATGCCATCAAAACCACCTGACACCTTATACGATGTGAAAAAACTTCCCAACTTTCTTTGAATTTGGAATGCAACTTTCACCTGACGGTATTTTTTTATATATTTTTTATATATATGTATATATATAAAAAAATATATGGTGCAGTAAGTTTACCGTTGCATCTGATGCCATAGAGTAGTGCCTTATCTGGAGATTTGGGAACTGCAAACAATCCATTAGGAAAACAAGGGTATTATGTTCAACAGAACTAAGTAACAGTGCACTCAGGCATCATAACCAACAGTTCAAACATCTCAAAGATATCTTCTCCTTACTAATGTATAACATTGTAACATAAAAAGACCTTCCTTCAAAAACAGCAGAGACCAAAGGTTCAAAAAGCTGGTAATACCTTTTAAGCAGACAGTCCGATCTGTGATAATCTGACAGCATGCTGTCAATCTCCTTTTAGATGATCACACAGGTCATTAGTAATCATTAACTGTGACTTCTCTATTTTTACTGTAAGTGAAACCCTACTGTTCAACACTATTGCATTCAAAAATAATGCATATTTAAGTCTCAAAAGCAGACAAAGCCCGGTGGAAGTAGCTCATTTGATACAACAGTCAGACCACATGTGCAGCTACTACAAGTAACGGACTTCTTTACTACCAAGTACAAACTCAGCCTATTGAGGTGGCAGAGACAGAATGGAAGTGTTGATCTCAGAATGTGATTATACCCAGTTACCCATTTCATTAAGCAAAATTAATTAAAAATAATATTTGGTGCCAATTTCTTAAAACTTTAATTTTAAATATTTGGCTGTGTTGACAACAACATAGTTTTTGTTGCAACACTAATCCTGAAACAACAGGTCTGATAGCTGGCATTAGGGAAGTCTTAGCATAAGCTGACCTGAAACGCCCAAGTCCACTGTAACTTGAAATCAGTACGCAACAAGATACCAGAAAGTCACAAGGAGATGAAGAAACAGCCACATGCAAGAAGGTACTGCATAGTAACCACAACTATGTTGGGAATTTACTGAATCAAGGTTTAAAATAAGGACCTACCGACATATGTGGAGCAAACCAAATTCAAACAATAATGCAGCAAAAATTTAATAAAATGGGTTTTAGTAGCTTACTGACACAGCATCCTCTAAATTTGAAGGGCTTATAATAACATAGTGTAAAGAAATACTTAAAGAGTATGAACAAACTTGGCAAAAGAAGTTACAAAGGAAGGTGTGAGAGGTTGTATTTCAGAAGTACACCCACCCACCACGGTATCTTTCACTATCTCCCCTGTTCACAAGCTCCAGTTTCCCCTGCAGCAAGCTGTGTAAATACCAGAGATACTGGATATTTGTACCGTTTCCCTTTCAAACACTTTGCCTTGTTTGGCTAGGCAAGAGAGTAACTACTCTTACAGGTGTGGTTTCACTAGCTAGCATATGCACTAGCATAATGCACAGCAACAGACATTAAGTTTAGCAGTATGATGTTTCTAGCCAGGGTACCTAAGAACACCCCATGCACTACTGTACAACCTGTGCTTGGCAAGCCTTTCAAAGGCCAAAACAAGGATTCTACCTGCCAGCAACTCCGTGATTTGAACCAGGATTTGCAGGAGAAATCTCCTCCCTATTACACTGCAGCACAGAACAGTAGGGTGTGAACTTGTGAACATCCTGCTGCTTTAAAGTTGTTTCCAGACACTGCCAAGCATTTCTAGTCTTTGCTGAACCTTCTTTCCAGCTAAGAGAGAGTTGGTAAGAGCGCTTCAGGACTTCCTAATTACTGCTTTCCTCTAGATGCAAGTGAAGTGCTGTCTCCACTGCTGCTATTTTAGTTATAAACAGATGGCTCTCTAACACATTTTGTGGTTCACTCATATTGAAAGACATGTGACTTAATCCATGTAGCTGCACTGTTCTCCAGAATAGGTTGTCTGTCTATGTACTTGGCTCCTTCCCTGCCCCAACTGCAAGTTGCCTGCTAACCCCACTGCAGGATGAGAAAACCTAACCACAATCAACTACCTCCTGTTTGCTAGAAGAGCTGGAGAAGAGAAAGCAGCTGCAGCCAGGAAGACGAAACACAGCAGGGCAACAACTGCAGCACAACAGCACCAAAGCAAAACACACTGAATTCTGAGGCACCTTGGACAAGTGGAAAGTTACTCACCCCACAAAGTCCCTGACATCCCACGATTACAGCAACAATTCACCCTTTGAATACTATTGCTGCAGGGTATATGATTGCTGTGCTACTTCAGTTTTCAAATCCATTTATTAGTGCTGCAATACTTGACAATATTGCTATACTTTTTGACATGGCATTAGAAGATGCTTAAATGGCATCAATCACTGTGATGAGGATTCCGACTTTATTAATGATGACATCTGTGCTTTAACGTGGCTCCCAAACCCTACCAAACTAAAGTTCCACGTAATAGTAATACAATAAATAAAAACAATAGATGAGACTATATTTTATTATTAATTTCATTTCAAAATAAATGATACTGTTCAACATGAGAGCAAAACCAGGATTTTTACAAACTAGACTTTATGAAAAGCCTAGATGCCCTCCGGCATTTCTAAATCATTACACTGTTCTGTGAGGAGCTTACATTCCATGAACGTTCATGGAAAACTAGTTTCAAGAAAAGAAATTAACTTTTGCTTTCCCACCAGCAACCAAACATTTTACAGTAATCACTCCAGCCTCAAAGTCCAAAGAATTTTCAGGAAAGTTAGCATTATTTCAAGCCAAATTAATTCTAATCTATAACACCAACAACCATATGCAGAATACAATACAAAATGTCATCTTCTCCATTCTATTCTACAAAGCTTCTCTTTTCGCTTTTTATCACAAACCCTCACCTCCCTCCCAGAAGCATCTGTGCAATCTCTCTATCTGGATATATGTATGTCATTCAGAAATAGAGTATGAGGGAAGTGAAAGATCTCCAAGTGATTGATCTTTCCACTCAAAATTATTTCTGTCTCTTTCTCTCTCCTTTTTATCATCCAGCAGAAATTGTTTCCCACAAGAGTCTAAGGAGCTTGAGTGTGACTGTTTATGTGCCAAATACCAATACAAATCATATCTGTTCTCCAAAGAATGTGCAATGGCAAGCATGAAGCACTGAAAAAAAATGAAGGCATATTGTGAAATTCAGTCTCAGAAGCATGGAATATATACATATGTGTATATGTAAAAAAACCTAGATCTGTGGTTTTAACTTATGTTAAATACAGTCAGGTTAAAAACAAATCAGACTGAGATACAAATCTACGGACAAAGCATACAGGAGATGTAATGATGCAGCTGAAAATAGCACAAATCATTATTAGACAAATCCCACCTACTTCACTTCTTTTGCAAGCCTGGAGGAATTGCAGAATCAAGGGTTGACACCTATTCTCATTTTGTATGAAGAACAAAGAAGTTCTTTATACCCAAACAACTTTTCTGGCTTACATAAACTTGTTTCTAACATAGGTACAGAAGAAAACGGTTTCCCAGTGATTTTTGGTTTTTCCCCTACAGCTCTTGTTCTGCAACTGGATAAAGGCTGAGCTTCTACAGAACAGATGGGAGACTTCCAAGCCCAAGGAAAGGGCTCAAAATTGTGAGCATTAATGAAGTTCCATGAAAACAACACAAAATTCTTATTATTATTTCACCACAAATACAGCATTCAAAAGTAAAAAAGTTCACAGAAAATGTAATAACACAGATATTACCATTTGCTGAAAGTAAGCAACATTACAAAAAATAAAAAAAAAACCCAAACAGAAAGAACGCTCACAAATTATCTTCCTTACCAACTGGGGTGTGTAACCCCCGTACATCTAGCTGTGAGAAGACTCCCAGACAACAGACAAAACAATAGAGTTTCACAAGAGAATAGAGTTTTGGATGAGCTCCCTAATCAAAGAAAATTTGCAAAAGAAAGTACAATAGCACTAGGAGACATCACTCTTCCAGTATTCTTTAAATCTACAATGAACTCAATCACACTGGAATTATTATGTTGCTGAAGGTGACATTTAATAGGATAAGCCACTGAACCAAGGTTACGGACAGCTGCAGATGCTAGTCAACCAACAACACTGCAAGGAACAGAGTATCAGTCTTACTGACCAGGCTGATTTCAAATACAAGTCATGTATTCTGTGTATCAATATTTTTTCATTTCTATTTTATCAATGCATTTCAACAGAAGTGGCTGTAGTTATTTCTCTATATGAATATCGTTAGGTATTGCGGAATCTACTACAGAACAGCTTGTGTAAAAATTACCCCTAATGAGAATCTGAGAAATTTTATGTAAAAGAATTATTCTGTCAACCCCACATGAATTTCTTAATGGGCGAACATTTAAAAAAAAAATCAAAAATTTCAAGGCCCATTACAGAGGCTCTCTAGTCTTTCATCATAAATATTCTCCACTGTTCTGTTGTTCGCGGTTTTTTTAAAGTAACAGAATTACAATAAGAAAGTCAGAAAGCACTGAACTGCAGTTAAAAAAAAAGAAATCCCTATTTAGAACTTCACACACACACACAAAAAAATCACTGATACTACATTTAAAGCATCTTAAGTCAGAATTTTCAGTTACAGTCCACCAGTTAAATATATGTAAATATACATATTTGCAACCGTCTACAACCATGACAACTGCTCCCTGATACAGTACTGTATTTTCTGGGCTCACTCCCAAAATAGCAGTTTCAAACAAAGCTGTGTGGTTAATATGAAAATTCTTATGATGAAAAGTAAAACTTTTTCATACATATCAGCCTTTTCACATGAATGGAATATTTAGTCTGTACTTATTAAACCACAGACATATGAATACCTACCCTGCATTATTACTGACTGCTGTTATTCCCTTTACTCCAGTCTTCAGTAACCCCCCAATGAGGTTTTCAGGAATACCACACAATCCAAACCCTATGTAAAAGAAAAGAAAATTGAATATGTAATAGGAGTTTGAAAAAAACACAGATTAATCCGAAGTCTGAGAATGTGCACTGCTTAATTAAAAATCTTTCCTGAGTAGAACAAGCTCCTTAGTTGACTAACCAACACTTCTGGAAAGAGCTGCACCCTAGTACTGGAATCTCCCGGACACTAGATGCTTCCCAGTTTGGATGAAAGCCATTTAACTGTCAGAGGTCTGGTCACACACGAATGGCCTTTTGTAAAAGAGCTCCAGGTCCTTGGCTCTCCTGACGTGCGTCCTAACCACTGTACTCATTACTCCTCCTTCTCCTTCTACCCAACTAACCTTCAGTTCTTTGCTGCACATAACAATGTCAAACAGGAGGAGTGAGGAGTTCTCCCACACAGCTTAGCCTGTAATTAGGTGATAAAAATCTGGGAATTATAACGCGCTTGGGAAGATGTGTAACTGGAAGCACAGCAACCCTGATCTCCACCGATGCCTCACACTCCCACCTATTATGCAAGAACGCAGTATGCCTAAAATGAAATACCACGCCACATTTGAGGTGCCTAAGTCTTAGGCCAGACTCTAACGCTACAACTACTACCATTTCCTTCCCAACGACTTAGCTTCAGATTTCCCTTTGTTCCAACAACAAAAATACAACAATTCTTCCTAGGAGGCATGCTGCCTCATTACGCATCCCCAGTGGATTTCCCATGTTTTACAACATCACATTTATTACTTCTTCAATACTAAAAATTGCTTATAACCTACTAAATAGAGAGATCACTTTTCTTTCAGTAGATCAAATAGCATGAAATTGTGGAAATCATGTAGAATATTTAAAAGCTCAAGTCACAGTGAAAGTCAGTATGACACAACTTCCCGACTCCTCTGGAAATGCTACACCTAACCATTTAGTGTAACTTAGATAAGTATTAGCTACACTTCCTACAGCCAGAAACAGGTTAGGTGATTTTGTTCAAGGTCACAGAGACCCAGCGACTAGGCAGATAGAGACTACTACCATAAAAATAATTGAAACAAATTTTATTTCTTCACCATCCGAAACAACGATGCTAACTCGAAAAAGCCCAAGTTGATTTTCTGCATTCAAACTGGCAGAGTAAAGTCTAATACTTAACTAGTGGGGAAAAAACTTAATGATTTTTCTGAGGCTTTTTCCCTCCCCGAAGAAACAAACTGGGATTTTCTCACTGAAAGAGTCTGCCCCTCATTAGCAGAGTAGGAAATCACTTGTTTAAAATACCCATACAAGCATATGGATTCTTAAATCCGTTAATATTAGAAGAAACACGGTAAAACAGTAATAAGTATCACATTAATAGAACATGTGACTGTATCCATAAAGAATTTAAATATTTACCACCAACAAGTATAGTTGCCCCATCAGGAATATCTTTTACAGCTTCAACTGGATCAGTATAAAATTTGGTGTTGCGTTGACAGCTAGTAGAAAAATAGCATCCACAAATCTGGAACAACATTAAAGGAAACAAGTGAATGAATAAAAAGCATTATATAGCAGCTTTATAATGATGACCATCCCTCTGGCTAGATAAGGGGGAAAATATATAAAAAAAGATATTGCTACTGTAACCACTAAACATTGCAGGGGGGAGAGAAGGGTTCAGGTCTCCAAAACAAGGACTCTATTGTCTCTCTATCCCCCACATCACCCTTATTTTATGACATTCATATGTATTATGAAGGCTTTAGGCTTAACATGAGCTGCATTAATTTGACAATATTCAAACAGATCTTGAATTTCTGAATTCCACCCTAAACTGCTGACAGATTGTGACTTACTGCGATCAGATTCACAAATACAATTCCTCAGTGTGAGTTAGAACAACCCAAAGACTGCTCTAGCCTATATATTGCTACTTGTAGCTCCAAAGATATTCAGACACCAATCATAAGCAGAAATTGCTGAAGCAGAGAGCCAAAACCACCACAAAATTTGAGTGGAGGCCAAGGAACAATACAAAGTACCAGGCTGTGCTGGCAGTGTAGTAAGCAGTGACTTCCTTCAACGGAGTGAACCTTCCCCCAGCTTCTTAATGCAGTCGTAGAGCTCTTTGTGTTGTTGAAGAACAGCCCAGAATCAGAGCGACTCCAACTAATGACACAGGAAGGGCAAGAGGGAAATCAACACAAATCCCACCCCCAAAACTAGACTTCACAGTGCAAAGCCATTACACAGTAACCATCATAACTCATCTATTATATTCTTGGGTCACAGTTACCCTTTTTTTTTTTTCCTTCTTTAAGTATTTCCCACTAATACTACCATACATTAATACTAATCAACTACTGTCAAGGCACCAGAAGCAATTAACATTTAAGTCACTCCATTGATACAGTCTTCATAAATCCAGAGTATTTGGAAGTTCAAATATTACCTATTGGTGTTTCCACTTCAAATTTGATAGTAGAGTGATAAATTTTAAACTGGGAATGAAGGAGAATGACTTAATAAGTAATAAACAAGCTAACCTTCACGGTTTAAAGACAATAGCCTAATTCTTCCCTAAAGACTTGCCTTAAGATCCAGTTACAACCAGGGCAGTAATTTTTGGCTCAGTTTCAAGATTACACAAACTGCCTTCTTTAAAAAATTAAGGCTGCAAGAGTTTATACTGAGTATTAGGAAAACTTTTCTGAATGGAGGCTTATCTCCTCCCCAATGAAAACACTGATGTTCCTCTGCTTCGATGGGCTCAAAAAAAAGGAAAAAAAAAAAAATCAGTACGTGGGTCATAAGGAACAGTGCCAGGTGAGAAAGAGTAAAAAACCCTTCCCCATGCTCCATTACACCATGACTATTTCTTTCAGAAACATCTTTTCATGGCAGTAAAGACTGCAAAGAACGTCTCTTCTGGTCACATCTGGTAGGCAAGTGACAAAATGGGTATTAAGTGCTGGTAGCCTTGGGAGCCGCAGTACAACAGGGCTGGAAGTGGGCATGAGGGCCAGGGCTGGAAGGAGACCAGGCCACTGCCGAGTCCCTGTACCCACACAGAGGAAAATATTTTAAAGAGACCACATGGTACCTTTTCTTTAATCTTCCCAACTGCCTGTAACAGTGGGGAACAACAGAGCAGCATGTGTTACATAATGCGTGCATTCCCAGGTTGAATGTCTCTAACGAGGGTATCTGCCCTTCTATAGCAAATATGTTCTTTTCAGCCCCTTTCCCACCCACTCTGACATGAGACCAAGGGGCTTTCAGGGAGCCGAGGTGCCAGGGATCACCCACCCTCCCCTGCACACTGGGGCAGCAAGCTCAGGAGCTGGCTGCAATTCTGGCAGCCCAGGTTTAAAGAGAAGTAACAAGGGGACAGATGAGCTCCTAGAACGATCAACAAAATCGAAGTAAATTTTACAGAGGAGCAAAGTATAACTTAGCAAAACAAAGAAAGAGCTGTAATTATTTGCCCATAAAGACATCAGGAAGAGTAAACACGGGCATGAGGAGAGCAGATGAGCTGCTTCAACTGAAATAAAATAAGCCATAGAAACAATTCTGGCTGAAGAGACAAAAATTTAACTTGGCTACGGCTAAACGTGGGCTGGAAGATCGGTGAGGTCTGGCAGAAGCTTCCCGCAGGAAGAGCAGAGCAAGCCAGCCGGCCGGCCGCAGGGCTGAGCCCCACACGTCTGCGAAGGGCGATAGCGGGGCTGCGGGGGAGCTGCGCTGCTGGCCTGCACCCTCCCTGCCCGCACCTGCAGCCTGCCTCTAGGGAAGCCCGACGTGGCGAGAGCAGGATCGAAACAGTAGCATACTGCGACTGTGCTGCGATTTCAAATGCAGGGGAAATGGGGGAAAAAAAAAAAAAAATTAAACCTCAAAGCCAAACCTCCGGGCCGGTCCCCCAAGGTCACCGCATCCCAAGCCGACGCGGGGGCCAGGCCTGCCCCCGGGCCGCGCTCTGCCCTCCTCCCCGCCGCCCGCGCGGGCCTCCTCCGGGCCGAAAGCCTCACGGCGACAGAGAAAAGGGAACAAACGCCATCACTTCCCCGCGGGAGCGGGCAACGCCGCCCTCGGGGCCGCAGGGCTCCCCCGCCAAGGTCACCACCGCCCGGGCGGGCGCGGCGGCGAAGGCCCGGCGGGGCAGGGGGACGCGGGCCGCCGGCGGGGCCGGCCGCTGCGTGGGGAGTGCGTCCGAGCGGCGGTCCCGGGGCTCCGGCTGCCCCCGCCGCCTCGCCTTACCTCAGCCCCGGCACTCCGTGGCCGCCCGGCGGGAAGGAGGATGCGGCGGGCGAGCGGCGACAGGAGGAATTTGTACGCCGCCATCTTCGCGCTGCGCGGTTCTCGGGGAAGGGAGCGGAGGGGCGGCGGAGCTGGGCCGAGGCGGCGGCGGCGGCGGCAGCGGCTGCTGCTGCTGTCCAACGCCGGGCGAGGGGAGCGGGAGCGGGAGCGGGCGGGACGGCGGATGCCGCGGGCGGAGGGAGGCTGGGGGGCTCGGCCCTGACGGCCGCTGACGTTGGCTGCGCCTGAGGCGGAGCCGCCTGAGGAGGGGCCGTCGACGGAGGGGAGCCGGCAGCCCTGAGGAGGGGCCGTCGACGGAGGGGAGCCGGCAGCCGCCGGCTCCCCTCCGTCGACGGCCCCTCCTCAGGCGGCTGCGGCCCAGGCCAGGGCGTGGAAGAGCTGTCCAGCCGCCCCGCCGCTCCCCGAGCCCGGGGAGCCCGGCCCCGGTGCTGTCCCCAGGGCAGGGTCAGTCAGGGGGCTCAGCCCCAACTCCTGGAGCCTGAGGGAGCAGAAGCCCACTGGTACCCCCCGACCCAACAGTCACGGGTTCTTAAAAACCCCTCAGAGCCACGGAAAACACAGGCGGACAAACCCGTCCATGTTACAACCACTTCACTTATTAAGGCTGGGGGTTTTTCCTCTTTCTTTTTTTTTTGCTCCGTGACTTCCACAGGTGGACAACTCTGATGCGCCGTCGCAAGCGTCTCCCCGTGATGTCTGCGGCTTAAATTTCTGTCCTACCACTTCATGACCGAGGGCTAACATCACGAGAACTAAAGTAAGGACAGAGGCTTTGAATGGTTAAAGTTTCCACCGCGCAGCCCTCAGGGTGAGCCAGGCTCCAGTAAGCGCATGGTCTCCACAGGGCACTTGGATGCTATGTTTGGGTGGGAAAATGTTACTAGAATAGATGCATACTTGTTTAAGCAGCCACGTGATGTGAACTGCTGGCATTTCTGCTGCCACTAGAAGGAAAATTCAAAGCATGCCTCCACCATTATTTACACTTTCTAAAAATACCCCGCATGATCAGTGTATGCCCTAACAATGCCCGACGGAACAGAAGGATTCGCAGAAAAATGTAAGCAGCTGTTTAGATGCAGGAAAAGAGAAACTCCCCTCACACACATGAAAGGAGGTAACGCTTCCTGCAAGTCATGCTGATCCTCCTCTCGCTTCCAGGCTGTCTCCAACGCAGCTGCTGGCCTCACTGTACTTAGCCATCATGGTATGAACACGCAGCAGGATAATTTACAATAAGGAAGCCAAGGTTTTAAGAGCGTGCTGCCAGTCTCCAAAGCGTTTGTGCACACGCGGTCAATTTTATTAAGAGCGCTGGTCCAGCCTTGCAGGTGCTGGTCCGTGGCCCCTGCCATGCCACCCTCTTAGGCATTTTAAAAGGTGGTGGTACCCGTAGTTACAGTTCACATAACAGACAAACCTTGCAGATGCCACTGAAGCGTAGTGGAGACACCTTCACTGTCAGGAAGATTCTGGGTTTGTGGGGTTTTTTTCTAGATATTAGCTGTATTTAGCTAGTCAGTTAAGTCTGGGCAGTTCCAGGTGTAAAAAGCTACAAATTACAGGGGCTTAGTGAACTGAAAAACAAAGTAATAGCATAGCTTGTATTCTTCCAGGGCTATGCATCTGCAGAAAAGTTTTACAGGACTGGATTTCTGAACCTCGGTTCTACCTAAATTTCACATAAACCTGTAAATTCCTTAAGTCACGTTTCCTTTCATGAAAAAAATTCCCTAAGTATTGAAAAACTTGTCTAAAAGAAGTTTATTCTCTTCAGTTCAATAAATATCTTCGTTTAAACCAACACCATGCATTCTCGACTTGTCAAAGCATTCACTCTTGAGTACTTGTTATATAGCCAGCTAGCATTTATTTTACATGGGGTTCAGACTATTTGGGCCTCCAACAGTGTTCCTCCGTGCAGGCTGGAGGAAGGGGGCTAACTGCATGCAGTAGGTGTAGGGCATGAGTAGTAATACCTCCCTGGAACATCTATTATGCAAAGCCGGTAATTCTACTTACATAAATTACAGTTTCTGAACTAGGAAATTAAGGGGATGCAACTTTTTCCTTATCAGGTGCTATGGATTATCTAAACACAAAATTATTAAAGAAAATTGTGCAAAGTCCACATCTTTGGACTGCAAGCCTCTTATTTTGGCTTAGAAAAGCTCCAAACATAACTGAATGAGTAGATGAAAGAATTTGTTCTGGAGTAGTTTATAAAGGATAGTAGATCATCTACTTTGTCTTAATTTTTAAGATGTCTTAAAGCTTTTCACACAACATGGACTACAACTAAGCAGCCAACATGAAACCAGTCTCTAAAATGATCAAGAATATTTTTAATATAATCTTATTTTGTTCATTGAAGTAAATCACGTAATAGTGGTAGCATGCGAGTCAAACATTTTTCAAGTTCAACAGCATTTACAAATGAGTAGCGAGAGAGTTTTGAGCCCTTATGCCAAAAACAAGTCAGCAGGTGGGCATTCTGGAGCTACCACAGGTTAATCATTATATACATGGTATAACACCAGCTTACTTATGCTACTGCGAAGCATAATAAGACGTCAAAGTCAGCACTCCAATGCAGTGAAATAGTATTTCCCAGAGAAGCCACCAAGAGTTAGCACATAGGCAGGCTACTTTCATGTGTTTGATTTACCTGTACAGGGGGAAGAAACAGAACTCTGAGATTAACAACTTTGTTTCTAGACAAACTTCTTAAAATTTGTTTATACTTAACCCAGATTTTAGCTAATTAAAATTTAGCAATTTACCTTTCTTTCAGATCTGCTGGAATTTGGCAAGCAAATTCAGTTACTGAGGCATGAAAATCACGTATGGAGACACACAGAAGGGAAAGCTCATTAAACTATGCAGCAACTAGAACACACACAGAACACCAAAACTTACCTCCAACATATTAATAGGTCCCAGTTCTGAAACAAGAGGTTGGTGTTTAAGTACTTTTGAGTATCACTCAAAATACTAAAGTATTTTTTATGTTTATCATTTAAAAGCACTTGAAACTCATCTTTGGATAAAGTGGAATGAACCTGATTCCCTTGATACGGGATGGAAAGTCAAAGAAAATTGAAAGATTTTTTCACAGCATCTACATCTTCCTGCAAGAATGGAGGAAAACAAATAAAGGAAGGATATAAAACTTACCACACCAACCTAAAGGTATTAGATAATTATAAATATATTTCAGCTGAGAACATAAAAATATTTACAAGCTGCTGTGCAATACATTCAACAATTTTAAGATCAAGTCATAGCATTTACAGGAAATATATTTAACTAGGGGAAGACAAAAGGGCTGCCACCTGCATCGCCAAAGATTACACTAGTAAGCCATGTGAACTTAAATATTCAGCTTATTACCACGGTTCAGGTGAAAGGAAGGTCATTACAAAGAAAAATTTATATTTACGGGTCTAGTGAAAACTGAAAATCATCAGGGATTTGGCAAATTAAAGTTCATTAGTCAAAACTAAATTGGAAAACAAATAAACAAAAAAGGCAAAAAGCCATCTTCTAGACAGTTACGGAAAAGTAAAGCAAATGAGAGAACCACAGAGCCAAGATTTTTGAAGGAAACAACCTGTGGAGTTGTTGAAGAATTGCTTTCCCAACTACCTCCTGCAACATTTTCTCTTCACAGGCCTCAGCTTAAGATCAAACAGGATACCAAAGTATGAAAAGATCCTGAAGCTACGTAATAAGGAAGAATCAACAACCCTTTGGTAAGAGCAGTTCTTTATCTCTGAAGGAGCTCTTGAGGACCTCTTGAGCAGACAATAGAAAGTGAACAGATATTTTTGTTACAATGAATACCATAGTAGAATACAGGAGCTCACCTAATTAAGAAAATAATAATAATAAAAAAAGATTAATTGGATGAGGAGGTCCATATTGTAAAAAAAAATCTGGGGAGATTTTTTTGTTTTTTTCATACTAGTCCAGTTTCCATTATAGCAGTTTCATATTTTAGGCAGGAGGCGCTACTTTCATATAAACAATATAGAAGTTTCTATATTGTGTCAGACTATCATATTATTACAAGCTGAGATAAGCAACTATGCAGAACTTCTTAGAAGCCACTGAACACTTTATACTTGGTCACAATTGGAGAACTAAAGTTACTGCAGCAAGTTATTCACTTATTAACCTTGACAGCACTGAGAAATAGCCACTGAAATATCAGTAGTTATATCAACAGTTAAATAGTTACTTCAATTCAGTAGTCTTAAAAATACAAAACTTCAAACTTTCTGACCACTGCAAATGCTGCGCCACAATTCAAAACCACAGTACTTACAAGGTGTAATTATACAGTACTGACAAATAAGGTGTCATTTTTGTTTAAATAGAACCACAAAGTCTGTTACTCAGCATGATCTTTGGCACTTCTATTCATGTTCATATACTGCACATTGAGTAACTGTCATCAACACTGTCTAAATTAGTTAAGTGGTAATAACCTTCAACAGTGACAGTCAGTATGTCTACTAGTTCTGGATAAAGGATAAGTGGCTTATCATTCCTTTACAGCAGGAGTGAGGAATAAACCAAAATGTCTATTCAGCAGATATTTGCAGACATCAGCTGCACAAGTTCCATATGTTTGTGTATTGATATTTATGGAGGCTGGTTTAAAATCTTATTCAGAAAACCTACTAATCTCTTACTCCTCATTTTTGCCAGGAATTTTTTTCTGCAAGAATGCAACACAACAGGAAAGTCTTTCTTTTCCTCCCTCTGGCCAAGCTGAAAGAATGGAATCATTTTACACTCCATACCGGTAGTGTTGTAAAAGAGTAAAGGTAAACATAACAAAAGGGGCTACGGAAACAATAAACTGTAAACAGGAATCCTGAGAAGCTGTCACACTGCAAGTCAGTTCATGTTTGGTAGCACTACTGTAACAGGCTTTTCCAGATTCTGCAATGCAACATTACATTAATAACCTGCAGCAGTACTTTAAAACAAACCTCATCAGCAACAGAAATACTTTAAACTCAGAACCTAGGAGGACTTTGTAAAACTACTAGTGAAGAAATCTTTTTTCTTGTATTTTATACACAACTTAGAAAACCAAATATAGATCCTTGAGATGATAATGCAGAACTTTATTTGCAGACGTTGTACACAGTAAACGGATCACAGCTCCCCACCCCGTACCTCACTGCGGCTAGTGCTGTACAGTAAGACTACACGACAGCTGCCAGAGTTGGAAATAAAGAAAAGCAACGCCTGCCTGGACTGCAAGTTTTGCCTGTAGCTGTGGTTTCCTCTTTGACACCTGGACTTTGCCATCCATTTCCTGGGTGTGGAGCTTAATTCACAAGCACCATTTCTTGGCTAGAAGAGTCTAGCTTGCAAATTCATGTATGCCATCCAAGCCCTTGCAATTTTTTATCATCCACTGACTAGGGAGCCAGTTCCCTGCGTGCACGGACAAAACCAAGTGCCAATCCATTCTCATCTGAATTATTTTGCCTAATTCTTCTAGTCCGTCCAGCTGCTGGAGGAACAGCCGTCTGCAGTTCAGAACGGCTTCCCCCTACAGTGGGCAGCTCATCAATGGCTTGGTTAACATTCTCAATGGTCCAAAACTTACACATCTAATAGGGAAAGCAGACAGTCATTTCCTGTGACATTTCATTTCTCAGTCTCAATCAAACGAACAGAATAATTAGTAAGGAAGGTAACTTAACTTTCACACAGCATATATGGCAAAATCTGAAACTTTTGTTGTTACATTTTTTATAAAGTGATTTAAAATGTACCACTACCATTCACTCCTCCATCTTCTTAAAAGGCCTCTTAGAATCAGTTGGTCTTAGAATATCAGGTTTTCCCTCAGCTTTCCCCCAGTTTTGCTTTGATTTTAAAGCTGGTTCTACAAATGACCAGCTGGGTTAGCTCAGTTGGTTAGAACATGGTGCTAATAACGCCAAGTTCACAGGTTCAATCCCTGCTTATTGCAGGGGGGGGTTGGGCTCGATGATCTCTCAAGGTCCCTTCCAACCCAAAAGCATTCTATGATTCTATGTATAAATACACACTCAAAAGGAGCTTGGAAGCCTGCTAATTCTAAGCAGCAGGTTCCCTGCATTTACAAGCACAAAGCTGCGTGTTGCAAAGCTCTCAGGCCTCTTGCTCTCAATTTCACCAGGTCCAAACACCTCGTCAAGATCCGGATGGTTTGTTTCAGGGGCCAGTTTGAAGCCATACCCTAACAGTTCACTGTGGACTTCCGTACTCTGCTTTTGGGGTTTTGCAGAGCTTCAGGAAACACAATCATTTCAGAGTGACATCACTACCCCGGAACATCCCGGTTAAAAGGTGGGCTATATTGAGCACGCTGGTGACACCTTGTGGCATCCTGCTGAACGCTCAAACAGAAAGGGCTTCCAGGTGTTTGACGTTTGTCTTCCTCCAGCACCAATGCCTGTCCTCACGTACGACCAGCAGGCCCCAGTGAGGCGCCTACTTCTGTAGCAAGTTTCGCATAGAGATCTTTTAAGTACCAATAGTAACCACAAAGACTGGGTTGAAACTCATTACTATGGGAATGGCAAAAAAGGTCTCAGATTCCCACATAATTTTAAAGCACCTTTCAAATGTATAATTCACATGACTCTAGATTATTTATTGAAGTGATAAACATGATGCTTTTTGGTTGTAGTGCATTTAAATTGTTAATAAATTCAAGCAAACACTTTCAGAATTTCACACAGCTTGCAAGTTACCCGCAACAGGAATCAGAAAATGTCAACAATCTTGCATTTCCCATTTACCTCACAGGGTAAAACCTCGATTACCATTATCATGGTTTGCCACTCCAGCAGTTGTGCACCATAACAGAGGAATTACCTGTGACAAGAATAGGTCTTCAAAACCAGCATACTTATATTCATTTTCTTATGCCTTTGAAAGATAGGGTATTTGATTGAACATAGGTTCAGGAGGGTACTCTCAGCAGTCACACTCCCAGGTAGCAGATTTCCAGCGGCCAAGCAGAACACCGCAGACACTTCACATCCTACTCCACACTTAACATACTAGAAACATGGACTTCTTGCCCTAGCAAGGACAGTACATGCATTTGCATGGCTGAACATTCAACTTTAGTACAGGAAAAGGGGTGGGGAGGCTTTTAACACAGATGAGCTTCCCAGTCATGTTCACCTGAAAGATACAATTACATGAGCACAGCAGAAAAGGCAGTGTCATAATGAGTGGGAAGAACATGCAAGAGAGCAGAGCAGCTGTTTAAACTAGTACCCTTCCAAGAGAAACACCTGCCAAACTAAGGCATGACACCTCTGTCTTACATTCTCAAGTACGCATTGCTTCTTATCCATCCCATGATCCTTTCAGGAAATTTTTTTCCTCAAGAGAAACCCCAGAAGAACTGGAGAAGCTTTAATGCTAAGTACTACATAGATTAATACAATAGCCCAATTAGTAGATTTTAATTTTGCTATGATCCAAGGGAATTAACTGTATAAAACCTCTTACAGTGGCACAAAACTTTACTAAGAGCCAGAAGAATGTTCTCTGACGGTACATTACACATTACAGTTTCAGAAGGAAATTCCAGTCTCAGCTTATAGCCATCCAGATGAGCTTGGTGATCCACCTGCAGACGAGGTCTGTGGAAAAAATGGGCAGCATTCAGTCAGGTAAGCAAGGTGACTTCACACACCAAACCGTCACATGACTCTAGGATTAATACAGTTTGTTTGACCTAATGACATTACTTCTGTGTTAGCTAGAAGTCAGCTGTGAAGTAATACCCTAAATTACATACACAGTAATTTGTAACAGTTGGAGACTGGGGTGAAGATTGCTCTAAGCAAGTTCTCCCAGACCAATATGTACAGGAGCCCATAAATGAGATGTGGCAGGCACAAGCATTCTTCTGGATGAAGGTGTCCACAGTACACAGGGTTCTTTGATCATTAACCATATAATAGAAAAACACAGGTTTCCTTGCCTGTTGCAAATAAACTGTTTCATTCTGTTACAGAAGATGGTACATTTTATACTTTCTTTTTGAAACAAAACTACTTCAGCTCTCCCTCGAGCAGCAAGAAGCAGATCCTTTTCATCACTCTCTAATGCTCCCTTTTTTTAGGAAGGTCACTTTAGAAGAGAGCGGTTCCAACTCAAGGGTCAGTGCATGCCCCTTCTAATAACCAAAATCAAACTGATAAATCATCTTGTATGTTCAGAACCTATTCAAATGCAAATCAGGTACCATGTTGTCCCGGTTGCAGGTGACCACATTGTAAGAAAGCAGCTGGTTTATATTTTGTCAGGGGAACCTGAACTATACACAGAGTAGAAAGCAGGTAGAACAAAGAATGGTCATGCAACGTTAGGCAAACAAAAATATGACACACCTACCATGTCTACTAATAGTTGGCACTCACATGCCTCTCCAGAATAAATATATTTCACATCTATTGACACAAAGGTAAAATTCCATTATAGATCACCTTTATGCCCTGGTTTTACATTTGGCATCAGCAGTATGAATATCAAATGCTCTGACTTGCATATATTTCAGATTGAATACATAGCCTTATTTAAAAGGACTAACTGAATTTGATACTTCCTTATTCAATGCCATGACATTATCCACTATGACACTGAATTCTGGAAATCATTTCACAGTGCTTAATCCCAATCATTTCACAGTGCTTAATCCCATGAACATGGAGGAAGTCTTTGGTAACTATCTTCCACTTTCTTAGCATTGTTTTGAATAAATTCCAGCTTTACACCCCTTCCGTGGCAATTGCAAAGCCACACAGTGAAAGAGAGAGAGAATGTATGTCTCCTTTTGTGAATCCAAGGAACATTGGAAAGGTGATACCATAATATTGACCATCTTTCTTACAGATATTATTAGATACAACAGACTCATTAAGTTCACAAACAATAAATAAAGACCCTTGTTTAATAGTTTCTGTGCATAAATACAAATTTTTTTTTGCTTATTTTCAAGAGCAGAAATATTTGCTTCAGAGAATACAGTGATGAAAGCCATGCGAAGGACCAAATATTCTGTAACACATTATAATAAATTCAGTTTCTCTCAAGTATTTCTATAAACATTTCCTATAATCCTAACACAGTTTATGGTGCAAGTCCAACATCAAAGACTGAGTGCAACAATCCAGTTGTTACAGAGGCAGCTCTGACCAGGAAAGCCACAAAACAGACTGTGATGTTGGCGTATCCCTTCAGCTCACCTCTGCTCACTGAAGCTCATCAGCTGATGCAAAATGAAACAAGGAGGACCTGAAGCAAACTTCAAATGTATTTTGAGCAAACTTCTATTACTCAAATCCACAGGAGACAAGTATGACTAAATGTCATTAAGACATATAAATAAGTAAAAAGACCACGGACCTTGGATTAATTTTTATAGAGTGCTCCTTAGTTACTAGAGGTACACTGTAACAGCAAAGCCTCATTTCTAAGACAGCTAAATCAGCATAATGCCTACCACACGCACACAAATTCTGACCAAATCCTGAATTCACACTAATTCCATAAAATGGAATTTGTCCCTAATTTAGGTAGTTATGCTTTTGTACACTATCAAAGTTTCTAATTTTCTTAAACAAAAAAAAAACACCAAAGAAGATAAGTCGCTTCTCATTTCTTTGCCAACAAAAATATACCATTACTACTTAACACTATACAAATCTATCCCTAACATAAGTAATTTACCATTTACATAATTTACGTTTGTGAAATCTATTGCGCCGCTGAATAAGCCTATCTCATCTTTCCTAAGTCAACTCAGATCTGCCTTAGTTACAATTATGGTATTAAATTCAGAGACAGATGTCTAACACTTAAATTACCCATTAAAAATTATGAGGATCACATATTATTCATGCTTGCAAAATAAGGGCATAAATTCATTCTTGAAATCATAGTAATTCCATGTCATTTTAAGATGCTGTACCAAATACAGTATTATAATTTCTCTCAGGTTCTACAGGACTTGAAGCATGCTGCTATAAACTCAAATTACCCAAGTACATCTGTATTAACATCCATAATGGCTTCCCTGTTCATTTTGAAGACAAATTTTGACCACAGACTCTAAAACTGGTAGGAATCTGCCAGATAGGGGATAACGTCTGACATCTTTTGAGTCTTGTTTGATCAGGTCTAATCTAGTTTTTCCATCTCTGTCTTTCCATTCAATTTTTCCATTAGTAACTACTTCCACTCACACACATACCCTTTTTTCCTTTCTGTTTTTCCCTTTTTTTTTCTTTTCTTTTTTTAAACTTTTTTTTTCAAACATTAGGAGTCAGTTCATGACCAAAGCAAGCAGTAAATAATCCAGTAATCATCACCAGGCTTAGTAACCTCTGGTCAGAGGACTAATTTCCTTTCAGGAAAGCCTCTTTCTTCCAGCTTTCTCTCTAGAGATCAAAACAGCACATAATCAGAAGGCTGAGGGGTGACCTCATCGCAGCCTACACCTTCCTCACAGGGGCAGCGGAGGGGGATGCTGGTCTTCTCTCTCTGGTGACCAGCAACGGGACACAAGGGGATGGAACAAAGCTGGGTCAGGGGGAGTTCAGGTTGGACATTTGGAAAAGGTTCTTCAGTGAGAGGTGGTCGGTCCCTGGCACAGGCTCCCCAGGGAAGCGGTCACGGCACCAAGCCTGGCAGAGTTCAGGGAGTGTCTGCACCATGCTCTGAGCCATGCGGTTTACTGTCAGGTGGTCCTGCGAGGAGCTGGGTGTTGGACCTGATGGGTCCCTTCCAACTCAAGATATTCTGTGATTCTATGAACGTATACAGTTCACCTGAACCCAACAAAATTTCCCTCTTGGCTACTTTCTCCAAGAATTAGTATGAGTTCATTATCACCCCACTTAGGTGCCATAGTTCAAGAAAATTTGCACAACCTCCGCAACTTGGAAGTTCTTGAAGCTGCTAGTAATGATAGAAGTGTATCAATCGTTGCTGTGCAAAGCTGCTTTCTCTAGACAATTCTATACTTTTAATTAAAGCTAAAAACATTTTCCTAGTTTGGATAATAGTAAATATACAGAGGAATAACACACTTGTGTTTAAGTATTATTTCTTTAACTTTCAGAAATAAACGATGTCACAGAACTTCTAAAGCAAGGTAGATTATGTATATCCAAAACATTAGTTTTTCTAGTATGTTTAAAGTTTTCAGGTATTCAGACATGTCAGGCTAGCCCAGCTTCACAGTTAGATACATCAGGACAGTTAGTGTTGATGGAATACCACAGGACAAAAATAATTCCAAAGTGTATAGTTACAGCCAATCTGTTCTCTAGCAGCATACACACTGACGCACACAGATCTCAGAAGGACAGAAAAGAGTATGTGGTTTGGAAGGAAAGAAGCAGCAGATTCTACTGTAGCAATCTACAGAAACCACTTTACATTCACACCGTATATATACATACATGCACATACACAGAGAGATATATTTATATATAAACCCAAAGTAACAGGGAAACACCTCTGGCAATGCCATATTCTTGGCTCTGAAGGACAAAACCATAACAGCTTCCCCTCTTCCATCAACCGCAACTGTTTATACACTGCAACACTTTTCCTGTTGTGCTTCCACCACTTCAGGAAAAGAGCCTGTCTCTAAATAGCCAACACCTTACGCTTGCCCTTATTAGTAACAGTAGCCTTAAAAACAGGTAGTGCTAGGCACTGAAAGATCACAAATCCCACACGAATCCCTTCACCTGAGATGATTTTACCATACTGTAACTATTCCCTAAAGTAACCCTACAGAGTGAAACAATTTTTTGCTTCAACATAATAAGTGTCACCCAGAAGGAGTGTTTCTTCTTAAACATGGAAAATTTTCAGAAAAAACCTGGATGCAACTTCATCTTTGTGTGAGGTTCTCAGGCTTTGAATTTTAAGATTTCCCAGCCCTGAAAAGAACAGTGAGAGGTAGCAAACCCCAAACCAGGCAATCCTGTTTCAAATATCTAGCAGGGATTTTATCTAAACAGGTTCTAAGCAAAAACAAAATATAAGGCAAATTGAGGTCACTGTTTTCTCAAATAATCAGACAAGAAAAACCCCTGAAAGACACTAGACAGGTCTTCTGCTGCCTCACACATTTCATGGAAAAATCAGGTTGGGGGAAAATAAATAAATAAACCCAGTACAAATTGTCCAGGCTCTCTTTTCCTCAGAGAAGTGGACATCACCCCCCTTTTTTTAACATTTGTGGCAGCTTCTGTTTTACCGGCTTGGTATTAACAGAAACGCACCTCTTCCATCTCAGCTACTGACAAGAAAGGTCAAAACCAGATTTCACTGTATATTTCAAGAAACAACAATTTCTGGAAAAAAGCCATTGCATATACATCTAGCTTTCAAAACAGATAGAGCTAAAGTAAGCTGCAGCAGGGCCTGAAGCATAGGAATTAAAAAAGATACCACTTCCTTTATCGAATGAGTCAGCACACAACCATTTGGGGGTTTTGTTTTGGATTTGTTCAATTTTTTTTTCACAAGAGACACCTTGACAGCTGGATGACATCTCCTTCACTATTAAGAGCTGACTCACCTGCCCACTTGACTAGTTATGAAGAAAACCGCTAAGGAAGCAACACAAAAATCATAGCTGGGTATTGAAACAGAGAAGTAACGGCGTGTCCTGGTTTCAGCTGGGATAGAGTTAATTTTCTTCCTAGTAGCTGGCATAGTGCTGTGTTTTGGATTTAGTAGGAGAAGAATGTTGATAACATGCTGATGTTTTTAGTTGTTGCTAAGTACTGCTTATGCTGTCAAGGACTTTTCAGCTTCCCATGCTCTGCCAGGTGCACAAGAAGCTGGGAGGGGGCACAGCCAGAATAGTTGCTCCAAACTGGCCAAAGGGCTATTCCATACCATATGGCGTCATGCTCAGTATAGAAACTGGGGGGGGGGGGGGTGGCCGGGGAGCCGCGATTGCTGCTCGGGAACTGGCTGGGTATCAGTTGACGGGTGGTGAGCAATTGCATTGTGCATCACTTGCTTTGTATATTATCATTGTTATTATCGTTATTATATTATTATCATTACTATTTTACTTTATTTAAATTATTAAACTGTTCTTATCTCAACCCAGGAGTATTTCTCACTCTACTCCTCCAATTCTCTCCCCCATCCCACCGGGGCAGGGGGAGTGAGCGAGCAGCTGCGTGGTGCTTAGTCGCTGGCTGGGGCTAAACCACGACAGGGCAGGACCCAGAAAGCAAAGGATCTGAAAAAGGCAACTTATCAGTGCATAGCCATTCTTCCATCCCCAAACTACCCATGTGGAAAGTGTTGTGTTTCACTTAAAACATGAAGCACCGTTTCCTCTACTCTCAGGTACGATGTGGTTAACTGCCATAAAACTTTTGGTATTGTTAACACAGCTGTTCCTTAGATGAAAAAAATTGTATCTGGCTATGGACTATGCAGGAATAAATGACAATACATATCCAAACAAAACATTAAGAGATTTCTTCTAGAAATCAAACCGTTTCTGGAAGCAAACACAAATTCGCCTTTTAGGTTTTACTTCTTTGTTGATCTGCTTGGCAACTCTTTCATAAGACGTAACACAGACAGCAGCAAAACCATCTGTAAGTAGACAGCTTTTCACTACCTAAAGTACCCCAGTAAATGGCACTTTTTTTCTGTTTTTTTTTAAAAGTACTTCAGTGGAACACAGGCACTAACCGAATGAACATTATTACTTGAAAAGGGGACAATGTCTTTAGTCAATTATTCTTTTAATATAGTCAAGCTAACAAAACCCAGAATATTGTGCGAGCTCATGACACATTACTCCAATGGACACTGAGGTATGAGCTTTTTCCAGGCAGGTAAAGAGATGGAGAAAGCTAGAGAAGCAGCATAGTGAAATACAGCATTTTTGTAACAACACAACGTAAAGTATTTGGTGATTTTGTGGGGCAGTAGCAAGATTTTGTTAAAAATAAAACTGTTTTCCCCTCATAACATGGAAGCTATTTAGCACGTAAGTTCATGAAGCGTGCTATTTAAAGTTGGACAAAAAATTGGAGCAAGTGTCTCTCCTCTAACCAAAGATACAGAGTTTCAAGATGATTTAACTGCACTTTTACAGTTGTACCTCCACGTGTTAAGTAATCCAATACTAAAACAGAAAAAAACACCAATAAAATGGATTTATTGATAAAAAATATGGGTTTGGTCCTAAAAAGCTCGCTGCCTTTCAGCATTCATTTCCATTCGCGGATGGGCAAGGCCCATTTCCCAGTGAGGCATCGTTCCATGGGGGCACCACAGGGACACACCAAGGACTCTGGGGACCGCGACACAGACCTGCCGAAGCCACAGACGCCTGCTGCCACAGACCTTTAAAGCCCACATTAAAATAAAGCCGCGGCCCCGGCCTTCAGGGCGCACGGGGCTCGCCCCGCCGGCCCGGCTGCCGTCCCACTGAGGCAGAACCGGGGAGGCCTGAGGCGCCCTGGTGCCCCGCTGCCTCGGCCGGGGCTCAGACCAGGCCCGCCAGGCCGCACCACGGCTGCGCTGGCGGCAGAGCGCAGGGCAGCGCCGGCGGCGGCACGCAGCGCTCCCCGCCCGGCCGGAGCCGCCCCGCCAGCCCCACCGGCACCCCCCGCCCCCGCCAGCCCCACCGGCACCCCCCGCCTCCGCCAGCCCCACCGGCACCCCCCGCCCCCGCCAGCCCCACCGGCACCCCCCGCCCCCGCTCCCGCCCCGGCGGCGAGGCGAGGCGCGGCCCCCCCCGCGGCCCCGGCGCCGCTGCGCCTGCGCGCCCCCCCCCCCCCCCCCCCCGCCCTCACCGGCCCGCCCCGATGGCGGGCGCCGCCGGCTGCACCGCCCTCACGGCCGCCCCACGGTGACGGGCGGCGGCGATGGCGGAGGCGGCGGGCGCCGAGGCGGGGGGCGCGGTGTCCGCGCTGCGGCCGCGGCTGGCGGCGCTGGGCCGGCGGCTGGCGGCGCCAAGGGGGGCGGGCGGCGACGGTGAGAGGCCGGCGGAGGGAGGGGCCGGGGCTGGGGCTGGGGCCGGGGCCGGGGCCGGGGCCGGGGCTGGGCCCTGCCCGGCCCTGCCCGGCGTTCCCGCGGGCCTGCGCCGCCCTCTGCCGCCGCCGCGCCGTGCGGCATCCCGCAGCGCTGCGGGAGCGGGGCGGGGGGCGCCGGGCCCCGACCCCCGGGCCGCTGCTGAGGGCTCCGCTTCTCCTCCTCCGAAGAGAGAGCGGCCCCAGGAGCAGCGCGGCTGCGGCCGGCCCTGGCCTCTGCCCCGGGGGAGAGGCTTCTGTGCAGCGGGGCGGCTGAGGCCTAAAAGGTGTACCTGCGCCTTAGCAAATTGTGCTGTTGGTGTGCGCCGCCTTTGCAAGCCGAGTGTGTGGAACTGGTGTTGAAACATCAGACCGTAACCGTGACTGCCCTTAATTTAGGTGTGAAACGTGTACTCTAACAGGACAACGGGCTTGTTTAAATCCTATATTGTTCAGCAGCTCTTGTAGTTACTGCAGGGATGGATAAAACCGTATGAAGTGAACAGGGAGAGTAAGCAAGGCTCTTGCTGTGTGCCTTTCTGTGCTAAGGAAGCGTTGTATTCTTCCTTCAGATACCTTCTTAGCAAAGGGCTCTGCTACTCTGGACAAATTGAATAACCTCTGTAACGAAGGGGAAGAACATCCTTCCACGCTTTTGCAGCTTTACACACAGGTAGTATATTTCAAGCATTAAGAACTCCCTTTCGGGAAAATCTGCCGTCTAGGGTATGGGAGAGGGTTGGGTGTAGGAAAGAGGGAATAGCAGAAAGGGATCTCTTACTTGCTGTGTGCGGTGATCATCCGTGGAGCGCAGGGCTGCTTTTCTCTGGATTAGAAGATAACTTGGAGTCTACAGTAATTGTGCTAGTGCTGTAAGAACAGAAAGGGTTTTGAGTTTATGGTCGCTGTCAGCAATCTTACAGAACTTTTAACTTGCAGCTTTGTAAACTAAATGTTAAAAATGACCTTAAAATTGTAGTGTTTTATAAACTAACAAGTTTGTACGTTAGTGCATGCCACCGTCCAATTATTTTGCTGGTAGCATTTTTACATTGTGTGTCTTCTTGTTTTCATAGGCTGTCTTAGACATTACATATTTTGAGGAAAATGAGCTGGTGGATGAAGATTTTCCAGAAGAATCTTCCTTGCAAAAAGTTAAAGAACTTATTTGTATTCTTTCAGAAGCAGAAGACCTAGTGAGGGAATGCAGCATAAATGAAGAAGTGAGTACTAATGTAACTCAGCCAGAGAATTATTTTGTTATTTAAAAATAAAAAAAACTGAAACAGGATAGTAGTATTTGTATTTTTGATGGGCAGAATTTAAGACGTTTTGAGAAGTTTTCAAGTCTGTCTTGTACTTAAATAGTGATTCCTGAAAATATTTTTTCAAACAACTTGTTGCGTGCTCAGAATCTTTCTTGCTAACATTTCCTGATTCGATGTGCTTTTGGCAGTTTAAATCCAAAGTGTCAGGCTTGTGTCTGTGGCTGTTGCTGTTAAGTACAGGCTCTAAAGTTAGAAACTTAATTAACACTGTTTGCATGTGCAAGTGTGTATGTGAGTAGTTCAGATGGTTTACTTTTGTGTTAGCCCAGTTTGTTGGATTTTATTTCAGCCCATCAACGTCCTTGGTGCAGAGTTGTTAGAATGTCTTTACTGGAGAAAAGGAGCCCTGCTTTACATGTATTGTCATACAGCAAAAGAAAGGAGTGAATGGCTACAAGAAAACATTGCCATATTTAAAAAGGTAAAGGAGATTGAAAAGTTCAATGACCATGTGAATACAGTTTTAAAGTTTGACTATTCGCTTTTAAAATACAGCTTCTTTTTTGTTTCCTTTTAAATAGGGTTTTGGGAAATTCATAGCAAGAAGTATTTCTGGCTATCATTAAATTAATCAGAAGTTATCTAAAAGGGCTTTTTTTCTCACTTTTTATCTGTACTCAGTGTCTTAATGATGGAGTTCATTACTTGATGAAGATGCTTAGCTTTAGATGCCCTCTTCAGCTAAATGAAGATGTCTCAGTTCAAGATGAAGTCACGGCTAGATTACTGAGTGAAGGTAAAAAAAAAAAAACCAAACTACTCAAAAAACCACACAACACGCTCCTCTTAATAACTGCTCCACTTTATGAAATGCTTTATTGTGTATTTTGTTGTTTGACTTCATTTGTATTCAAAAACTGTCACTGTGTAGAAATTAAAAAAAAACAGATGAGATAAAACAGGCAGCAGTGCTTCCCCCCCCCCCTTCTTTTTGACTTATGGATTTTAGGAGGTGGCAGTGCTCAATTTCTCTATGTTTTTGAGTGCACTGGAGGAAAGTGAATGGAAGCAGTGGGCATTTCACGCATAGCATGTGTGTTTTACAACCATCCAATTGTCAATTGACAAACGTTGAAAGCACAAATATGACTGCAGAGGGTGCTGGCTGCTAGATGTTCCCATGTTGGTCTTCCTCTTTAGACCTAGGAGAACGCAGATACGAACACAGAACTACTGACTTCACACAGGTAGAAAGTACATGGCAGAATTGGTTAGATTTGGCAAACTTCTCTCTGCCTCCGCTTTATGTAGTTTTATGTAAGTTGCATTACTTTAGTACCTTTACGTGAGGATCTGAGGCTGCATCAATGTGATGCAGGTAGGGTGATGCAGCGGGAGGGGATTTGTAAGGTAAAACAGCTGGTGCTGAGGACACAGTGCCCACGTTGTACACACTCAGGACTAGCTCTACTCTGGCTGTGGGGATGGAGCACCTTCTTGCTTCGTTTCATCCCAAAGTGGCATTGCTCCAATTCAGCTCCACAATGCAAAGCCAAGGTTAGTAACTGATTTGTAGATTTATTTAGCAGGAATTTTTTTTTTTTTTTGTGACCACGGGCACGTATGTGGCTTTCTATTCGAACACTAAAGCTGCTGCTGGTTAACTTAAGATGATGCTCAAACAACATCTTTTAGGCTTAAATTGTGGGAGGCACAGAAGTATTTGAAAATAAATACGCATAATCATGCCTGCACTTAATGGATTGTAACGAAATACTGAAATTCTCTTAAGATAAATAGGCAAACACAGTTATCACAATAATACTTACATGGCAATTTTAAAAAGATTTTAGCATTATGGAGGGGCAAAATGGATAGAGTAATGAGCAAGGCCTTGATCCAGGTTCTCTTCTGGGCAGTGTCAGTCATCTCATGGTTAAAATTTGGTTTTTTTGGTGTACCTCTTTAATAGGCTTATACTGCCTTTTTGGAATTTTTTTCCACTGTTACTGAAAAAAAAAAAATGACGTTAACAAGCTGTGTGCTTGCTTGTAAGAGAACAATAGAAGTACTTGATGTAAATTATTTTTGCAGGTGTATTTAGTGACACTCACTTACTGGCGATGATGTACAGTGGAGAAATGTGCTACTGGGGGCTGCGACACTGTGGAGAAGAGAAGCAGGAAAGCCTGGAGACGATAGATTCCCTCTCTAACAGTGACGTGGGCTGCGGATCACAGAGCACATCGCTGGATTTCCGAGAAACGGGCAAAAACGTGTTAAGGAAGTATGTGGCTGTATGCGAGGGACCTTTAAAAGGCCACGGGTGGAACACAACAACTGCGAAAGAAATGTTGTGTTACTTCGTGCAATCCCGCAACTAAAATAGGTTGGTTTGGCCGTGCTGGAAGAAATCTTGGTGTCTGACATGCGCGCTTAGGGAGCTGGTCTCTGCTTCGGCGTCTGACCGTTCTTCTTCATCAAAATGTATATTTTCGTTGCATTAAAAACACGCACGCAAAGAACTCCTGGCGTAGAGCTCCGAGGTCTAATGGTGTTTTTTCGCGGGGGGGGGGGGGGGGTGGAGAAAAAAAAGAGGATGACTGCGTGTCTTCCAGGATGCCGTAGCAGTCTGTCTGTCCGCTCCGCCCCGCCGGCGCCGGCGCTCTGGCTCTGAGGGGCGGCGGGCGGGTGTGGGCGCCATGGCGGCCGGTGGCGCGGAGGAGCGGGGCGGTTTGGAGGCCGCTGTGCTGGGGCGGCTGCGCGTCCTCCGGGAACGCTGGAAGCGGGGGACCCGCGAACGCGGCGGTATCGCCGCGTTCGCGGGTCCCCCGCTTCCAGCATTCCCAGAGGATGCTGAGGAGGTGAGCACCTTGCAGGCGCTGCCGGTGAGTTCGGGCCCAGGGAGGAGGGCAACCGCCCCCCCCCCCCTTCATCCTGCCTCTTCCATCTTCAGTGCTGGTGTTCAGTCCTAAAACCGCTGCTCTCGGCTTTTTTCAGATCGACGTGCAGCTGAACATCATGTCCTTCCTCTCGCCCCAAGATTTGTGCCGCTTGGGAAGCACGAGTTGTTACTGGAGGGCGGCTGTGCAAGACCCGCTGTTGTGGAGGTATTTTCTCCTGAGGGATCTCCCCTTTTGGACGTCTGTTGATTGGAAATCGCTCCCAGATGTGGAGATTTTTAATAAAGCCTTTTCGGAAGTCAGCGATAATGCGCTGTACGATTACATGGCAGTGTAAGTATCTTCATATTGTCTTACACGACTTACAGTCTCTCCACAGCCGTAACACTCCACCCGCAGTCATGTTTCATATTTACCGCAGTAAAGCTGTGCTGTAAGCCGCTGCCTAAATCTCTCAAATCCATTGTTTATTTTGGAAATACAGTTTCCTGTTGTTTGACAGTTTGGTCAGCTCTTTCTGTTTGGGATTCAACAAGCATGTAAAAAAAGTGAAAGCCAACGTTATTATAGAATTAAAACATTTTTTGCAAACTGCACGTCTGCTATGCCACAGAAATACAGTTATCTCAGAAGCGGTGCGTGCTGTTGATCTTGATAAAAATGTGTTCTTCGCTCTCAGTATGATGACAAATGATTTATTACTTCAATAAAAGTACTGAGAAGTCTTCAAACTACAGCAAATGGAATGAATCTTTATTTTTTTCATCCTACCTGGAAGACCTAGGGAATAAAACAAAAGGTTTTTTTGAATATGCACAGAATAACAAGTAGTATTGCTTTAGCCCTGACAGTCAAAGGCTGTAAGACAAAGACTGTGGTTTCAGCTAGTATATAGTTGAAAAGCATGTCATCACTCATAATGTGTTTGGATGACTGAGAAGAACTCAAGGCAAGCAGATTGTTCTGTGGGGTTTTTTTTTAAACTTCATTCAATTCTCTTAATTAATTTGCAGTTTGTTTTTTTTTTTTTAATTTGCAGTTAAATTTTCCAGAGGTGATATTATGAAACTGTTGCTTCATGATCAGTGCATTAACCTCTGCAATCGCTGTGCCCTTCATCCCCGCTTTACAGATGGGAAAGATGCATCCCGAATTTGAAGTGCAAAATATCTACTGATTTTGAACATCAGATCTAAATCTCTTTAGGTCTGAATACTTCAGAGCTTCACCTATTTGAAACCACCTGTCCCTGATTTCCATTCTGTCTGTGAGCACTTAATGGTTTTGCTGGTCTCAAATGAAGCATCTCAGTTTGGGTGTAGGGGAACACATGTTTCATGTTTCCTTGAAGTGATTTGTCCAGCAGCAGCCAACCATGACCACAGAAGCAAAGATTGAAGCTGCAGCTGCTTCTCTAGGATGTCTGTTGCTTCTGTGGCTGTTACTTCTTTCCCTTGGTTACCAAAGTCTTTCCATGGCTTCCAGCTTCTGCATCAAAGGAGCACATAAGCTTGCAGGCAACACCTGTCTCCTTTCCTGATATCCATTCTCTGTGCCTGCAGGGGAAATGGTCCTTTTTTAAGGTGGAGTTACCTGTTTCATCATTAATAAACACAAAAGCGGTCTAATTAAGGTTTGAAAAGCACTCAGAAGTCTTGTATTCTTTTATGTTGTATGTGACTCATCAGCTTTGGTGTTACTTTTCCAATACTGTGTGTTCAGCGAGGGTGGAGGAATTTGTAATTTTATTTTATTTTTTAAAGTAAACTAAAAGATCCATAGATAGAAGTCTACTAAGGTCCAAAAAGTCAGTATTTGAACTTCGAAAGACTGATGCCTTTAACCTGTTGGTGCTTGAAACTATCAGTTTGGAACTTTATCATTTTTGACCTGTGCGTGAGTTGTACTGGTAACAAAGCATGAGAAGTGTGGGGCGTAAATCAATTTATGTTGTTTGATTAATACCTCTCTTGTATTTTGTGTTTAATTTCTAGTTGCATCTATTTTACACAGATACAAAAAAAGCTGTCCTCAGAGTAGAAGAAGTTTGAAATCAAGCCGTCCCCGGTATGGGGCTGTGACTTCCTTTTTGCAATCACTGGTCACTCAGGCAGAACCTCGCTTTGCTATGTTTGGGCCGGGTTTGGAAGAGCTGGATGACTCTTTAGTGCAAAAGATGATGACATGCCCAGAAATTCTGCTAGTAGCTGGCCTACCTCAAAGACAGATTCATGGTAATGCTGGTTTTGGCTTTTTTATTTCATAAATAAGTACAGCACAAAAAACAGTGGGGGAGAAATAGAGAAAAGGGATGCTTTTTTCTCCCCTTGGAACTCAATAGCATAATGGTAAAAAAAAAAAAAACCAAAGGACATTTTCTCTCTCTGTATGTATTCAGAAGGATAAATGCAGTGAACATGTGGGATACAATTATAGCTGCAGTGAATTTATGATTAAATTTGCGCAATGTCAGAGGGATCATTTTGCTCCTTGTATTTCTGGTTTGGTCTTAAATTCCATGTCACACCTGCTGTTGTAATGGATAAATGCAGATAGAACTTTCTTTAGATACTGATTGCAGTAAGTGCCTGAAAAACACACTTGTGTTTTTATACAGGAAGTCAAGATTGATCCTTTATATGATTCAGTCTTGTGGTGTCAAACGGTGTAAATTTCATTTAGAAGAGTTACAGGAGCAGGTGAAGGATTTTTTCCAATGTCTAAATATAGTTTTGCACATCTGTAATTTCACTTCAGTCCAAACCAGAGACAAAAATGTATTACTTTTTAACTAATGTTTATTTCAGCACAACAGAATTGGAATAATTAGATTGTATTTATAGAAAGTGTGAAAATATGCTTCCTTAGTGTTACCTTTTTTTCTCTCTTCTGTCCTTTTTAATGCAGCTTGTCGTAAACGGACTAGAGCCTTTGCTGTGCCAGTTTCGGCTAATAAATGCAAGTTTAGCTCCTCTCTGACTTAGGTTTCTAGGTTCAAGTCTAAGTATCAGAAACATGGAAATGTCTCTTTGTTTTCTTTTAATACTGATTTTAATTAAAGTAATAGTCTGATCAATTAAAGAATGTATAAAATTTCATTGTAAGATAGTAAGTATGCTACACCTAACAGCAACACCTAGGCTTGGATATAGCCATTTTGTAGCACCACTGGAATTTTCAGCCTACCACTTAGTTGTATTCAGTAACCAAATAGTTGTCATCTCATGTATTCATTTTTTCCCCTGTAGGAATTGGATCAGGAGTCAGTTTTCAGCTTAATAACAATCAAAAATTCAATATTCTGACATTGTATTCAACTACCAGGTAAGATTTTTTTCTCCACCAAAAAAAAAGTACAGTTTCTCCATTATTTCATACTTTTCCTCATGTTTTTGTCACGTGATTTTTATGCGTGCATTCATATGCATGGATATCCCTTACAAACTGCAGCTTCAGTGCCTATCTTCACTTTTTCTTTCTTTCTCCAGCTGCTAAATTTTCATGTGGAAGTAATAAACCTTTTCCAAACCTTATACATAGCAAGTGAGTGTGACAAATACATAGCAGGCGCTTCTATCCCTCTTGATACCTTGATTGATTCCCTTTTGAAACCCTATATAAACTCATCCTGGGGTGTGTTTTCATACGCACCTTGGGGATTGCTAACAATCTGTGGATGTACACTAGGAAAGAAGGGGGGCAGGAGGGGGTGGGGAGAAACGAAACTTTTGCTTGCTCAGGCCATTTTCCTGTCTCTTTCCTGTGCTGCTTAGACTCTCAAAATCAAGTTTTTGCATTCTCAATTAACCTGACTACTGAAATACTGCAATATCTTTCAGCGTGGAAAGGAGGAGAGCAAAGGCAGAGCAAGCTGTTGCTGTGAATAAGATGTTCTACCAAGAGAACAGCATAGTAGGGAATCAGCAAGCTGTGCACTACAGTGTCATAGCTCAAGTGAAAAAGGTGTGCGAAGTAGTTGATGGATTCATTTATGTTGCTAATGCAGAAGCTCATAAAAGTAAGGGTTTTCTCTTTATTTTATTTATTCGTATTTTGTGAATGATTCAAATATCCTAAAAGATTGCAGTGAATACACAATACATCAAAATCCATGTTTTGATTCTTTGAAAATCTGCTTCATTAGTGCTATATCTTCATGGCTCAGCCGGTCAAAGAGGTCCCCTGTCCTAGACACTCTCCCTCATCTCCCTGTGAGGGGTTCTGGCCCCTTCTTTCATTTATGGCAGCTACCGATATGGTTGCTATCTAAGCTAATGTGGGAAATTATCTGGATTTAAAAAAAAAACAAACCAACCCCTGGGCATGGGTAAGAGAAGCCTGAAATGGATCAGTGGAGGTGTAACAGCCTGGAAACAGAACCTTCACCACAAAACTGCAGTAAAAGATGCAATTAGTCCAGATTAGGATAGTCCTGTAAGAGGATAATCCATATACCTATTATGGTAAATGTCTTTACATTCACCAACTTTAAATGGAGGGAAAGGGCTAGCTCAGAAAAGAAGAGGGTAAAAAAATGGGAAGGGATGTACTAAGGAGAAAAGTATGGTCAGTAGGGAAGGGCTGCTGACTGTACAGTGTGTATTTCTTAATGGCTTGTTGCAATTTTGATGTCTGTGAGGTATGTGGAAAACACTCTGATGTTACAGACTGGAGTAGACTGCCTGTAGAATCTATGGAGATCTTTAAATAACAGCTTAGTGTGACATGAATGTCTGTGTGACATGAATATCTGTGTGACATGAATGTGGATGATCCAGCCTTCTGATAAGCAGAACTAGATAATTTGGCCATGTTCCTTCCAGCCCTCTGTTTTCTTACCTCTGAAATCCTAACTATTTGAAAAGTTTTTTTTAAAAAAAAAGTTCTCCTTGGGATTTGCGTGTATTTGATACTCATATATTAAAAATTGTTTCTCAGAGCATGATCGTCAAGAGGAACTGGCTCATATTTTGGCAATGATTGATCCAGCCCTTGGGCCTCCAAACAGACCTCTGCTAGTTTTGTCTTGTGTCTCTCACATCAGCGTGAAAAGAATTCCCTGTGTTTACATGGCACATCAGTTGCAACTAAACCTGCTACATCGGCCCTGGATGGTACTTGCTTTTAAACCTTCATTTTTCTGTTGCTCTGTGGCTTAAATTTAATTTAGGCTTATGATATTTCCTGAACTGTACCTACCTAAGCAAGCGTGCAGCTTTCAACACGAGTACGTGAGCTCTCCACTTACGTGAAGAATTTAGTTTCTCTGGTCCTCTAAGATGAATCATTAGCCTATCTGAACATAGGGGAGCTAAGTGGCTTGCCCAGGAACACACAAGAAACTTCAGATGGAGCCAGATTGGAAGGAAGGGCGAAATGCTGGTCTTGAAGGGAGTAAGGAGGCTTCAGTTAATTTACATCTAAATTTCCTGAGTCACAACCCAAGGCCTTGGGCACAAGGTAGATTTTTCTGCCATTTTCAAGAGACTGTTAATTGTAACTCACTTGACGTGAGGTATTGCAGCTTTGACAAATTAGTTTTTTACCTAGCATGTGAGGTCCTGAACCTGTTCTTTTATGCTTGTCAAACACAGTATATATCAGTATGGCTCAGCCACACATAACTGATTTTTGGTGACATTGTGTAGCTGAAGAATAGTACTTAATCAGAAAAAACAAAATCCTGATTTGAGATGATGCCTTTGTTTTCATAAGGAAAATGTTTACAGGCTTTTTTAAAACCATACCATTTATAATAGCCACTTTATAATACGTTACAGAATCTGAAAATTAATAATATGCATTGAGTTCTAAAGCTAGTAGCATTTTTTCTTTAAGAGTTACAAGAAGAATTTTCAAGTAGATTCTCACGTGTAACGTTCCAGAATAGCTGATGGAATGATTGAGATAAAATTCAACTTGATACCAAGAATGCAAGGCTTTCCTAATGGGTCTTACAATTAATTTTGTGAAGAGTAGTGGGGTTTTTTTGTACTTTACTCTTAAGAAACCTTTTTTGTCTAAGGGACCTCTAAAGCAGTGATAACAATTTAGATTTGGTATGAGTATTTCTGACTTTAAGGATAGACATGGAGTAATGCTAAAGTGCTGCTACATCCTGTTACCTGTTTTCTCTAATGCATTGGCTTTTTTTATTTTTACAGGTGCAGGACACTGTAGCTGCAACTTTAGCTGGATTGCTAAGTGGAATTGAGTGGCTCCTGGAAGAAGCAAATTGTAAAAATGCACAGTAAAGGAATTGTGCGTTGTTTT
The DNA here is from genome assembly GCF_030463565.1 of Pelecanus crispus. Lineage (NCBI taxonomy): Eukaryota > Metazoa > Chordata > Aves > Pelecaniformes > Pelecanidae > Pelecanus > Pelecanus crispus. The sequence goes on from NC_134676.1 coordinate 17,094,192, forward strand.
ACTGTATAGAGACTTCGGTGTTTTGCGGTTTGGATGAAGTGAGAGTCTTGTCCTGACAGAGCACTGTCAGAAGATTTAAAAGGCAAACCTGCATATATTTCTCTGCATGTACTTTAATAATTAACATTCTTCCAACTGTAGTCCTGAGTTAGAAATACAAGTAGGTTTGCCTGGATTCCGGATGGAACTCCATCCAGCAGCTGATGAAGAAGTGATTCTGGGGGCAGTCCGGGTGTTTGTTTTTTCTTCTTTCTTTCAAACTCGGGCCTTTAGGGTGCAATCTTTTCGCAGTATATCTGATAATCTAATCTCTCCTGTAAATATACCTAACACTAGGTTAGTTTATCAGCACAGCCCTATGGCACGCATCACGCATTCAGTAAGTATATTCAGTGGTGATCTCGACAGTGATGGTTCCCACCCAAAGAAAATATACCATACTTTGTGCATTTTTCCAGAAGCAATGCCTAGACAAGAAATAGCACCTGTGGGAGAATTGTCAGTCCAGACCAAAGTTCTTAGAAGCAAACAAACTACCTACCGTGTATGAATTGGTCGTTTATTGTTTGTGATCTTATTTGTTAGCCAACCACAAAAGACTTCAGCATCTTCTGCTTTCTGTTGCAGTGAAATTATTAGCTTGAACTGGACTTACCTCTGATGTCATGAATAAATGTTAAATACAATTGTTAGGACTTCAGGACATTTGTCGAATATATAGGACCTATCAGTTACTCCAATAGTTGTGGCCATCTGCAGATGTGAAGTGTACTTGGTTTGAAATTTTCTACACAGTTGCAAATATTTTTGTAAAAAGGGGAACAGCATTTTAGAGCTGGAATTGCATTTTCCGTATTGAGGTCATTTGGGATAGTCCTAGTCTTCCACCTTTTTAATGTTTTTTAATTATTAGATGAATGTTCAGAAACTTCCCTTGGATTTCTTGCCTATGCATTTATTTGTTTTGTTCTGGGTTTTTTTTGTTGTTGTTGTTGTTTTTTCCTCTCTCCATGGAAATGCAATAGTCTCACAATTTTTTCTTGGTACCTAGGTAAATGACTGCCTGGTGCACATTCAGCTGTAACTGCCCTCAGTCTGGTGTCTTTGTGTGATGCTCAACACAGCTAGGTCAGAAATGTTCCATTTGAGTTGGGGGTTTTTTGTTGGTTTTGTTTTTTATTTTTTGTTTTTATTTTTTAATGAACTATGACAGACAGAGGAACTGGTGGTTTTTTTCCTCATCTTCATGCACAGTTAACTCAGCTTTCTGCACATTTTTTTATGTCTTCTAATCAGGACATATGGGAGCTTCAAGGGAAAATCCATGGGAAGCTATAGTATGATAATTCTGTGCTTTAGCCTTTTTTTAATAGGGTATGTGTGCTTTGCCCTTTAAAATAGAGAAGACACAAAAGATCTATGAGTATTTGGGGGAAAATTCCATGCTTTGTGACTGGGTGCGACTTTTCTGCTAGCCATAATAATTCCGTAATGATCTATCTGTAGAGCATTGAATGCAGCAGCCTGTTGCTATGTTAGCCACTGCAAATGTTTTTTTATGCAAGATCCTTGTTCTGCTTTCTTCATAAGGAATAAATTATTTTTTAAAGAACGGTATTTACTGTCTGTTAAGCCCCCCTGCATGGGTGCACAGGTGCTGTGTGCACACACACACTGTCCGCAGTCATGCTGTCACAACAGATAACAAATTGTCATTGTCACACAATCACAGAATGGCTGGCGTTGGAAGGGACCTCTGGAGATCGTCCAGTCCAACCCCCCTGCTAAAGCAGGTTCACCTACAGCAGGTTGCGCAGGATCACATCCAGGCAGGTTTTGAATATCTCCAGAGACGGAGACTCTACAACCCCTCTGGGCTGCCTGTTCCAGTGCTCTGTCACCCTGAAAGTAAAGAAGTTTTCCCTCATACTCAGAACTTACCATGTTTCAGTTTGTGCCCATTGCCCATTATCCGTCGCTGGGCGCCACTGAAAAGCGTCTGGCCCCATCCTCCTGACACCTGCCCTTAAGATACTTGTAAGCGTTGATAAGATCCCCTCTCAGTCTCCTCCAGGCTAAACAGACCCAGCGCTCTCAGCCTTTCCTCATACAAGAGCTGCTCCAGTCCCCTAATCATCTTTGTAGCGCGCCGCTGGACTCTCTCCAGTAGTTCCTTGTCTGTCTTGAACTGGGGAGCCCAGAACTGGACACAGCGCTCCAGATGTGGCCTCACCAGGGCAGAGCAGAGGGGCAGGATAACCTCCCTCCACCTGCCGGCCACACTCTTCCTAATGCACCCCCGGGTACCGCTGGCCTCTGGGCCGCAAGGGCACGTTGTGGCTCATGGCTAACTTCTTGTCCAGCAGCACTCCCAGGTCCTTCTCTGCAGAGCTGCTTTCCAGCAGGTCAGCCCCTAACCTGTACTGCTGCATAGGAGGAACACTCCCTAGGTGCAGGACCCTACGCTTGCCTCTGTTGAACTTCATCAGGTTCCTCTGTGCCCAGCTCTCCAGCCTGCCCAGGTCTCGCTGAATGGCAGCACAGCCTTCTGGTGCATCAGCCGCTCCTCCCAGTGCTGTATCATCAGCAAACTTGCTGAGAGTACACGCTGTCCCTTCATCCAGGTCACTGACGGACAAGCTGAACAAGACTGGACCCAGTACTGACCCCTGGGGAACACCGCCAGCTACAGGCCTCCAACCAGACTCTGCGCTGCTGATCACAACCCTCTGAGCTCTGCCATTCAGCCAGTTCTCAATCCACCTCACTGTCCACTCATCTAACCCATGCTTCCTCAGCTTACCTGTGAGGATGTTATGGGAGACAGTGCAACAGCCTTGCTGAAGCCAAAGTAGACAACATCCACTGCTCTCCCCTCACCTACCCAGCCAGCCATGCCATCACAGAAGGCTGTCAGATAGGTGAAGCATGATCTCCCTTTGGTGAACCCATGCTGACTACCCCAATAACCTTCTTTTCCTCCACATGCTTAGAGATGACATCCAGAATGAGCTGTTCCATCACCTTGCCAGGGATGGAGGTGAGGCTTACTGGGTCCTCCTTCTTGCCCTTTTTGAAGCTTGGGGTGATACTGGCTTTCCTCCAGTCCTCAGGCACCTCTCCTGTTCTCCATGACCTTTCAAAGATGATGGAGAGTGGCTTAGCAATAACATCTGCCAGCTCCCCCAGCACTCGTGGGTGCATCCCATTGGAGCCCATAGATTTGTGGGTGTCCAGTTTGCCTAAATGATCTCTAACCTGATCCTCCTCAACAAAGGGAACGTCTTCCTTTCTCCAGACTTTCTCTCCTACCCCCAGGGTCTGGGATTCCTGAGGGTCGGCCGTAGCAGTAAAGACTGAAGCAAAGAAGGCATTCAGTAACTCCGCCTTTTCTGTGTCCTCCATCACTGGGGCACCCACCTCGTTCAGCAGTGGGCCCACACTTTCCCTAGTCTTCCTTTTGCTACCGATGTACCTGAAGAAGTCCTTCTTGTTGTCCTTGACATCCCTTGCCAGATTTCATTCCAAGTGGACCTTGTCATCATTAGTCATTAACAAGCACTGTTATTGTATGTTATCTGTTTAATTAACAGATATTAATTCACTGTAATTTTAAAAGTTCAGGATAATGTAGGGAATATAATTTTTCTTAACCTAAAGAACATCAGTTGTATTAACTTAAAGATAGGATAATTTAAAGGATTTAGAATTATGAGTTTTAAGGATGCAGCCTAGGAATCAAACAGTGGAAATGGGAAGTCTGTGCAGTCACAGAGCTCCAGCACGATAGGAATCGCAGCGCTGGTTTTGGGGTAACTTGCATGACTGAGTACTGTGTTGGATCAATGCAGGCAAGGAAGATGGGTGTGTGCACTGTGCAAAGGAACAGCTTAGATGCACAGAGGTATGCTCTGGAAGAGGCAACCAGCCTGTTAAGAATTCATATGCCAAATAGTTGCAGAGATGCACCACGGACTTTGTTTAGCACTACCTTTTAAATTTCACCTAAAACACTTCCTAGTATTTAAAAATTCCTAAGTCTGCTGAGTTTAGAAGTGTAGCAAGTCAATTAATCTTAGGACTTAAGTTGTTACAAATTCAAAATCAGTTGGATATGGAATATGAGAACATCACTGAAGTGTAGTTTAAAACTTTTTAATATAAACCCCCACTTTTAAAAATCTGTTTGGTTTGGTATTTGTAACAGTAAATGCAACTGTGATGGCTTTGTGAGGAATAAAACCATCAGGATCTGAATCCCAGAAATCTTGCTCTCCTTGGGATGAAGGATTCTAACAGTGCTAGAAAGAAAATTACTTTCCTGCCCACTGAGGCAGGATGTTTATCTAAACAGTGGTCACAGAATAAAAGTAAAAGGTTAAAATGACAATACATGCCATTTAAAAGAAAACTCAATTACTGAGGCTTCCCCTGAGCAGCTTTCCCAAAACCAAGTGGCTGTGGGGATGCTAATTTTCAGGTCTTTGAAACTTAGAATAACAAAAATGCCCGCTGCCAGCTCCAAAGCAGTAGGTGAGGGTACCTGCCAAGCTGGCAGGACACCTTCGTCCTGCAGCACACCGACAGCGTCCCTCGAACCTGAGCGGTGCCTCGCAGGTTGCTCTCACGCAGCGGCCCCGGGGGGTGGCGGGGGCTCCAAGCGGGAGCGGCAGCGGGGACCCTCCGCTCCCCTGCGGCTTCGGAGCGGGGCGGCGGCTCCCTGCCCGCCCCACTGGGTGGCACTGCCGGCCCACATCAGCCGCTGCCGCCCGCCAGGCAGCATCCCTACGCCCTTCGCCAAAATTGCCTCAAGTCATCAATTTTACTCGCTTCTCAGATACGGCAGCAAGCAGACGCAGTTATAGAAACGCCTATGAGAAAACCAGCACGTTCTTCAAAGGCTTACGGACAGTGGATATGCTGCCTCTTCTTTTAATCTGGTGGGTACTGCTATTGATTTGTGTGGTAGGATGAGTATTGCAGCTAAGGAGAATAGCTGGAGTCGCTGTCAGGAGGATGTATGGAAATAAATGCTGGTGTCATTGCAAGGTGATTGACGCTTTAGTCTGTCATTTAGTTTGTCTTTTGTGCCATTTTAGCACTAGTGGTTCTGGATAAATTATTTTCCTTATGTACAAGAGTAAAGAAATAATATTCTTTGCCCGGTTACAGAAGGTGATATAGCTAGAGCTTGTGCTTGAACCTCAGGCCAGAGGGTGTTTGCACACAGGCTGCTCTCAGTTCCCTTGAGAGGATGAAATTACATGTCAAGAATGTAGGTAGGCGTATAGCAGAGATGTTCAATGGGTGAGACAGAGCAAATGACAAAACACAGTGGATCTGGATAGAGGGGTATATTTAAGAACCAGTGAGATTAGATTATCTCCCACGCTAGCTCGCTCCCCCTCCAGCATTATGTTCGCTATCTCTAACCTTCCCTGCCCAGCCGGGAGGTCACAGCGGGTCCAGGGTGAGGCAGAAAGCCCTGTCCGCTTGTGCTGTGCAACTGCTCACAGGTACCAGCCTGGGCACTGCTGGCCAAGGTCCCTGGGCAGGTGCTCCACCTCTTAACCGACTCACCAGCCCTTTGCTGGGGCCACTTTGCTGCTCTCTCTCGTTTGTATCTCACATACTGCAGGCTTAAAACTGGACACCCTGCTCCAGATTCAGACCCACAAGTCCTGGGCAGAGGTGAATGAGCACTTGTCCTCAGCATAGCCCAGTACGTGGTTAGCCTTTGTCATGGCATGGGCATGCTGCTGAACCCCAGTTCACTGCTCCACCAGGAGCTCAGGTCCCTTTTGCAGAGCTGCTCCCAAGCCAGTCAGTCCCTGACCTGCACTGATGCACACTGTGTTCCCTCCCGGATGCAGTACTTTGCGTTTTTCTTTGCTCAATGTCTGGAGATTCCTGAAGCACCTGCTAGCCCATTGAATGCACACTTGCAATATTTCTGGCTGTCCTTGCAAAAGGAGCCTAGTATCTCTGGGAGCACTGGCCCTGCACAGGCAGCATGCAGAATCAGTCACCTGATGGGAGAGAAAAAAGGCATTCAGTCTTTTCCTGAAGGCTGAAATCAATCAAGCCATCTGCTCCATCAAAAAAGTTGAACAATACTAGTCTTAGAACCTCAAAATAAATTCATCCACAGTTTGGCAAACTGGTGGGACATGAGTATGAAATGCTGATATTGTCCCAGAAGTACATTTCACCAAGCTCTGAAAAGTGTTGCATTGTGAAATGATCGTGGTGACAACCCAGAAACACCTACTTTATTCATTAAATTATTTAATACCACTCTCTACAAAGTGATGACAATAAAATAAACTCTTCTGTTCATTCTCAGGAATGACAATCAAGGAAGTGAGCTGCGTAGAGAGTCACTGAGGGACTGAGGGCTGTATTTCTTAATCAATAGTGTTCTGTTGATAAAGGGATATAATTTTGGTGTGACACCTTTCATATCTTCTCCACAGACTTGAATTATGAAGGCAATTCCACAGCTTGATGTCAGGGGACACATGTTCCACAAATGTGAACATATAAGGGCTACTCTCCAAGAACAAAACCAAGCCTTTTTCTCTACTTTGAATCAAATCCAGCTTATCTTTTATGAAAGGTTTTTATACAAGTTTCCTAAACAAATGAATCTAGAAAGAGCAGTTGCTTAGAAATTTCTCCTGTAAGACTGATAGTATTCACAGCCAATTACCTTAGAAATTCAGCTGGCTTCATCTTAAATTTTGTGGAGTTTTAAAGAAATGTCCATACCTTTAATTCATATGAAAGCAATAGTTTAAATCTGACCTGTGTATGTGCTATACATTAAATTCTGTAGGATAAATTATTTTAAATTTTGTCACGAATCTGAATGATGAGAATTTAAGTAAACAAGTTACCCGGGAATCCTCTTTTTAGAATATAACCTTCATTCATCACATGTCCAAACCTTGTGCAGTATAGCATAAGCATGCACAGATACAGCAGATACAGCTGCACATTATTCTTCTTTTAAAAAGCACAAGCTGTTTGCAAGACAATAAATGCAAATTACAAGTTTAACAAAAATATTAAAAGAATCTTATGTTTTTTTCAAAATTAGAGACTCAAATTTTGTAAAAACATAAATTATTGAGAGCAAAGAACCCAATTACCTGATTACTGCTACATTCATATAAAATAAGAGGGGCAACTCTAATCCACATGTGGTTGAATTGTGCACTTGAATCTTTTTTCTTTTTGTGCATCTTTCAGTCTTTCGTTGAAAAGAATTGCTGCTGAGCCAATATCAATATCCTTTTCAGCTGATAGACTTGAACTGCTTTTGGACTTACTAAAACCAAAAAAATTCTACGAAGTATTTATGGTTTTTAACTTGCTTTTCACCACAGAAAGTGAGTTGATGTAAATCAGCTGGTGTACAGACACAACAAGACATTTTTCCTCTAGCAGTTCTCTGATCAGTTGCTCCAGTCACAAGTAGATAATAATTTAGAAATAAACTGAAAATCAAATAAGTTAAAGGAAGTATTGGTGTAAAGATTTTTAGGAATATCTTGCTATGCCTGAGCATGCTTGAAGGTGAAATAGTTTGAGGGACCCAACTTAAAAGAAGGCATTGGAAACTGCTGCCACAGTAACCAACAAGATTCATGGTAGGCACCCAAAATCACCAATCATGGAAAATTCTGGCTAACATCAAAAAACCCAAAACTGGCATTTCCACAGTGCCCATTGTCTATGGGTGTCCCTACTGCCACCTGAGTCACCCCCTCCAGTCTCACACATAGAGACTCACAGACAACTCCTGCCTTACTTTCCCCCAGGGGTATATTTCATGCATCTCTGGTCTCTAAGCAGTACAGCACAGCAGTTTCCTTCCTGCTCTGTTATTCTGTGCACCAAATTCATTTCATTGGCCTGACCCATGATTTGCCGAGCAGATGATTCTGAAGTCAGGGGTGGAAGAAAATGCAGAACTGTTCTCCATCTGCAGCCTGCAGCCCACATGAGATTCTGCTTTCAGAGGCGCAACCGTATGCCAGGAACCCTCTCCTAATCCTAATCACATCCCAGGTGTATAACTTTACCCCATATTTGAGCACACAGAAATGCATACACTGGAAGAAAGGAAGGTCTTGGAATATGTGGGCCTCATCCACAGAGTTTCAATAGTGATGGCATGATATGCAGTGAAATTCCTGAATTCCGATCCTGTATTCCTGGTGAAAATGCTGCTCGGATATTTCTGTGCACTTACATGTTGCTAGTTTGATTTCTTTTTGTCCACATCAAAGTGGAATGGAGATATTTGGATACTGGAATATTAGTGTCGTCACACCATTCCCTGCAATGGCAGAAAGGTCAGGTTGCTTCAGAGAGGTGCTTGCAATATACCCAGAGTTTTTCAGGCTGCATATTTATCTGAGCACAGGTAGAAGTTGGCATGACAGCTAGGGCACCACTCCTCAGAATGGGTATCTTCTTCCTAGCAACTCTGTGAAATATCTGAACAGACTGCCTACATTTGAAAATTGTCTCCAATTAGAGACTGAGTTCAGAAAAAAATTGCTATTCTTGAACAACTGCAAGTAGGGCCATTCCAAAATAAGAGCACTTTGTTCATTCAAGGTGGGCCAAACTACACCAGAAGGACATACTCCTGTCCTGGGAAAAGTGCATCAGCACACCGGGTTTACTGTTGTAAAACAGTTCCAGAGTAACTTCACAGAAGGTAAGCCTTAAATGATAATGTCCTGTAAGAGAAACAATTATTGTGTTTCCAAAATACAAATGCAGTGACTTAAATCCTTGAATTAAGTCTTTTTCTTTCTTCCTGGATCATTGTTTGACACACTGATCACAGGGGCTGTATGAAGCACGCATCCTGGCCTCAGTAAGCTGTGGGCCATGCTTGCACTGTACTTCAGTTGCAGCACATCCCAAAGACATGCACTGCAGCACGGTTTTCACCTTGACAGCCCTGTACGGCTGCTTATTGCCAAGAGAATGCATTGTGACTTGTATGTTTGTGGACCCAGGGCCAGAGGCCATAGCTCACACAGTCCATCCAGGGTGACAGCAAGTCATAACAAGGAGTAATGTGGGCTTATCTCCTCTGAGGTGCCAGTGCACTGGACCCCATCCAAAACCTAGAACTTAGTCCAGGTCATATTGATAGTGACCTGGAACCACTTCCTAAATAGAGCAGAGATGTAGCCTGAATCCACTAAAATCACGTTCCTGCTGGCTCAAGTTAAGAGAGGACTGGGATCCTCTAACTCGTTGCTCTAGATCAAGGAATCGCTAAATAGCCCCCCCCCCCTCGTATTCATCATCAACGTTTCTGAAGATAGGTTTTCATCACACGACTATTCAAGGGTATTTAAGTAGGGTGTTGTTGAGAGTACCTAAAGTTAGGGCCCCAAAGTCCCTATGCAGAGAGAAAGAGAGAGCGAGAGATACGTATCCCCGGAGAGCATTTTGGTGATCCTGTGTTAATTTAGCACATTGCACCATCACTGCTCCTAAAGAATTTGGTTTATGATATTTAATTCTATTTTGTTTTATCTCTTTGAGACAGTCTGAAAGTCTTGGATAAAAAAGTGCTGGAGTCTCTCCCAGCTAATAATCTGCTTTTGTCTGGACACTGGCAATATCATGTCTTGCTCCTTGCTATCAATCACACGCAGAGGTCACACTGCTGTTCCCTTCGGGAAATTACCCTATTGTTTGCAGAATAATAAGAGCTTCCTGTACAGACTGTTCATTTTAAAGTCTAGGACATCAGAGTACATTTCTACCATAAATGTAATAGGGTCAGTCCTATTACTCCTTTAATGTGCTTAATATGCTCTAGAATCTGACTACAGATTCAGATCCTTCAAGTACCACATATGTGGCAAGGGTCATGGAAGTCAACAGTACTCATATGCCTGAAATTTAGCATGTGAGTCTTTGCAAAATGAGTGTCTCACTTTTCCTTTAGAAATTATAAAGGATATATATATATATGTAGATATAATAATTCATTAGATTTCTTTCTTATTCACTTGAAGTACTCTAATCAGACTGATTTTGAAGCTCCAGGTTTATTTGATTTTACAGATGTTTTGGCTGATTTCATTGTCAGAAACTGAGGACTGCAATTTATCTAGTCCTGGGCTTGCCAGATCTCCTCTGTACAGAGCAAGAATCATCCTTTTCTTACTTTTGGGGTTGCTGCAGTGATTTTCCCTCATTTAGCAACATGCTACAGGGCTGTGGTTCAGTTGGTTACTGGCATAACTCAAACAGTCTACAGCATAATGAAGAATCTCTCTAACCAGGGGAGGGTAGAAGAACTTGGTTTCATAATTAAACAAAAGTGAATTAGCAGTATAATTTTCTGTCAAAGAAATAGACGCCAATCAATAGCAGTGAGGTAAAAAAAAATCCACTGAAGCCACCAGGGACTATTTACTTTGATTCAAGAGCCAAATGTATTTTTCTTGATCTGTGCATGGACCATGTAGTAGTAACTTTAGTTACTTTTCTAGTAACCATCATTCTCCTCTTCCTTCCTTCCTACCCTGCTTGCAAAGGGCTTGACCAGAATGGACTGGATGATCTTAAAGGTCTTTTCCAGCCTAAACGAGTCTATGATTCTATGATTCTGTGACAGAGGTGCATGTCCTCATAGTCTCCATACCCTCAGCATATGTACTGTTCCAGCACTCAACATCCATGCATTGCACCTGGCCTCACAACTCCTCTGACCTTCTCCTTTCTCCCACCAGACTTAATCCTAGCCTCACAATCCCAGGGAGAACTTTAGTTCTCCATTCTGATTCTCCCCTGTCTCCATACAGAGCCTACCTGACTTTTCAATACCAAGGTGGGTGAAATCCAGCAGGGCTTGACTTGCTAGTCCACAATCCCTCTCCTGCATTCCTCAGATATCCTGGCTGTTTTCCAGTTCCAGGCATTTTAGCCTGAGCTTTCACTTTCTGCCATTACCTGTACTTCTCAAAATTGCACCTTCCCTGGGCTTTCCAGAGTTTCCAGTCTTCTTTTCCTTGTCTGTCTGCTCACCACATCTCTGTCTGTTTCTTCAGTATCTCTTAGTCATTTGTATAAGGTCATCAGAATGGCCATGGTGGGTCAGCCCATCATCTCTAGCAGATAGATACATCATCTACAGTGACTGGATGTGAAATGTACCTTCCTGACCTCCAGCAACTTGTTTTTCAGACATTCTGAAGCAGTCGTGCTATTTTTGCATTTATTAACTCTAATAATTTCTCCTCCTTGCCCTTTTTTATGTGGCTGTCTCTTTTCTTTTTACATGTTTTTGAAGCCAAGCTCATCTATCACCTCATTATCTAGGTGAATGGTATCTCTTTATCAAAGTCTCTGGATCCAGATTTTTTTTTTATTTCTGCAACACCTACTGTTTTCAGAAGTTTGGGAGCAGTTTGTGCAAGGTACTGTTCAAACACAAAGCAGGAAGATAGATCTTACTCCAGTGCACTGACCACTTAATTATAAGATGAGAAACACAGGTGGGCAAAAGTAAGTAGGAGTGTTTGGATAGGATGAGAGTGGATGGCTCTGCACAGTGATACAGGCATCTCAGTAAAACAACGTTTTAAAGACATTTTTCTTTATTTGCCTACTTACTTTCAGATATTGCTTTAGGTAAACAGTCATGTTCCCTGTGTTTCAGGATTGTTCATCTGTGTGTTATCCTCACGGTGGCTTCTTTGTCATGTCTGCAAAAACAGATTGTGCAAACTTTCACTTTATTATGAAACTTTCATTTTATTATGAAGAATCAAAGATTCTTTTTCCTGTTCACATCACTAAATCAGGGGGAGTGAAAAGAAGCTGGAAAATCTCTCACATTAAAAAAATCTCACCTATATTTGATAACTGAAGAGTATTTTTAGAAATATTCTATCTGAATAGGCGTTTTACAAATTCGAAATCCCACTCTTTTGATGATCATTAGTTTTACACACTACATGAGGAGAACCTTTTCATGTAGTGCCCTTGAAAAGACCTTGTGGGTTTCTGGGCCACGCAACAGTCGCTGGCTAATAGGAAATAATAAAAACTGAAGCTGAAACCTAAAGTGAAAACATGAGCTGGAGCCTGCGAAAGAAACTGGATGGTCTAGACATGTTTTTCTGTGCTGCTGCTCTCAGACCCACTGAATTCTTGGAATTTAAAAGGCCATCCAGATCAGACATCCTTCAATTCATGTCTTAGCAGATTCTTCCCTTTTAGCTCAGACTGACAGTCTCTTACTCTCTGTTTGCTCCATAGGTAAAAAGGCAGGAAATAAATTCTCATTTCCAGAAAAATCTGTGAGCTATTTTTCACAATTGTTCCAAATGTGCTATTTCCATATGAAAATAAGCAACTTTAGTTCTTTCTCGAATGCAAGAAAAGTACTTTGTACTGTTAAAAATAGCTGTGATACTCCTCATGAAAGCTACTCAGTAAAGAAAGTTACAAGTTCCTTCTTATAAGCAAGCACATGTGAATTTGTCCTTTTGAAATTTTTTCCATTTATTTTGTTAAATTCAGGAAAAGACTGAATAAGTGTTTTGGGGTTAGGTCATTTCCCCAAAACTAACCAAACAGGAAAATGTTGCAGAAAATCTTGGAAAAAGAATTTTAGATATGTGGTAACAATTTCTCCATTGTCTGCAAGCATTGTGATGGAAAGAATGCATCTTCAAAACTATGTATGGAAAGTGGAGTATGGAAATGTTGGGGCAATCTGTAATAGCAGACAGCACATCTCAAAGCAAGGGTCAACAGCCAGACATCCACAGGCTTGAAGTTCTATGTTTCTAACAGAATTCCACACAAAATCCTCAATATTTCTCTCTTTGTGACAATGACAGAGAATATCACTGCTGCCTAATTAGTTCTCTGTCTGCTGCAGAAATGACAGTAGATGTGCTTGTCACTGAGAAAAGAGCAGAAAGCACTGAACCAAACAGCTGCTGCTGTGGTGACACAGAGCCATGTTGCAAAGGGAATACTAATAAGCCCAAATGGTACACACTGGAAAAGGGAAGACTTTGTTTGTATTTCACAATGTACTGTGAAAAACAGCTCCACTACTTGAAAGGGATCATTAACAGTATGATAAGAGGTAATTCAATACTGGCTCTGCAATGCTCGCACCAACTATTTTCTTTCATTTACCCAGAACTCAAAAAAAAAAAAAAAAAAAGTTTGAAATTGGTATGCTTACTACTAAACGTGTGAACAGCAGAGAGTGCTGCAATGCTGGGAACATTTTGCGTTTTTTTACCCAAGTACAGATGCTTTTATTTGGCTAGTGGCTGAATTTACCATAAAAATAGATTTAACTACTTTATGAATGCTTACTATTTCATGTTGATTACTGGTGGTTTAAGCCAAAGGTTGCACCCTGTTCCACCAGGCCAATGAGTATTATTGCAGCCTAGAATTAGCTTTAAGTAAAACTTATGACACAGTTCCAAACAAATAAAGAGAAAGAGGCTTTTTCCCTTTTTTTCTTCCCATACAGGCAGGTATGTTAGGCAGTGGCTTAATTCTGATTGTTATAACACTGTTTAGGCAATTTGCAAAGGATACAAGTAAGATGATCTGGAAGACAGAAGTGAGAAAATAAGTTAGTCAACTTTTCTCATGGAGGAGGAAAAACTAAAGGAATATCCTACCTCCAGCAGGATGTTTGTTTGTTTCTTTGTTTTGGATGTTGCTATTCTGTTATTTTCTTCTTAGCTTTTAGGTGTGGAGGTGCCTTGCAGCATTATTAACAGGAAAGAAAATGCATACAACATCAGGCAAGAGACCTGGAGGCATTCTGCTCTCTCAAGAGCACCCTCCTTGTTTTATGTCTTTGGGTCCATAAAGAAACTCATTACCTGAATGTTAAAAGTCAATGCACCAAGAATTGTTGTACGATTCCATGTGCATCACTAAATATTTCTCTACATGTTTCACATGTAGCTTTATACATTCTAACTGCTGCTGACGTGCCCATGTCCCTCAATAACTAAGGAGCTGTGATGGACAACTGTGAAATCTAGTCATTCAGGAAGAATACGCAGTGTTTCAGTCCTGAGTCTTAACTAAATCACACCTGCTGTAAATTCAGCACATTATATAGGAACACTGCAACAACAACCACCTGTAATTTAATACCAACATTGTAAATAGGCTACTTGACTGCAGATAATGCTGTAAAGTCCGTTCACACACACGTTTCCTGAAGCACAAATACACCAAATAAACTTAATAATCTGAACAATATCAATTCAACGAATAATCACCTAAATCTATTTCTGGAGCTCTTCATTGCCAGTAGGATGAAAAAGGAAGGGATTAAATGGAAAACATGGGGTTTAGCTTTAAGCTAGGTGAGATCATGAGTCTGCAACACCTTCTAGGTATGATATATTTTTAGATTTATTTGAAAAATAAATTTATACTTCTGTCTCCATTTATTTTTTTAAACCTTGAGCAAAGATATGTTTGAAACTGTTGGGTCATGAAATGTGATTGCTACAATATCAGGGTATGACACGACAGGATCATGCTGCCCTAACAGAAGGACAGACTGAGGACCACAAAAGAGCTACATCACTGCACCCGGTTGAATCCAGTGGTATTTTCTTCTTGCAGTGTCACATAGGCATCCGAGCTCACTCAGAAGTAGCTGAGAATTTGTTAGTACAAGAATTTATATGACTTGATTAAAGGGTTGAGCCAAACCTCTCTTTTAAATGAGAGCTTTGGGCTGTTCTCTCAGGAGGTGGAAATCTCAGCTCAAATCAGGCATTCAGTCAGGCAGAGAAGGAGCTAGAATTTCTGTTTCTTCTGAAGACTGAAAGAACTTCTTAACATAAGGTCTATACTGTGTAAAAGACAGCAGCACCATTGATGCAACTGCCTCTTCCTTACCTACATTTCTTTAGTTACAGCCTAAACATTTGAAATATTCTGTTATGGAAATTGTAAATTAATCGTTTTGCCACCCTGGACATTTCTTCCTTGTTTTTTTCCTTTTACAAAGAGTATTCACTGAATTCAGTCATCACTGAGACTGACTAAATGGTTGTCAAATAAACTATGCCTAAAAACCAGTTAAAAATAACAAGCAGTTTGTCTAGCCATGCTTGTCTGGCAGCATGAGACAGATTCCTCTAAAGAAACTGTTGTATTCACAGTGGGTCTCACAAACAATTGAAAAATCTGGACATGCATGAAATAAGGTATTTCAGGTGCATCACCAGTGTATGCGGCACAAACAGCATTATAAGGTCTTTAAAGCAGTGATACCCAGCAACACTGACAAGGCAGGGAAATACTTTCCAACAGAAAGGACTAAATGGGACTGAAGAACAAGAGTTTGGGACTCAGAATTTGAGACCTCTTTTGTATATACTGGAGAGGTGTCCTGGTTTCGGCTGGGATAGAGTTAATTTTCTTCCTAGCAGCAGGCATAGTGCTGTGTTTTGGATTTAGTAGGAGAAGAATGTTGATAACATGCTGATGTTTTTAGTTGTTGCTGAGTACTGCTTATGCTAGTCAAGGACTTTTTCAGCTTCCCATGCTCTGCCAGGCGCACAAGAAACTGGGAGGGGGCACAGCCAGAAGAGTTGATCCAAACTGACCAAAGGGCTATTCCATACCATATGACATCATGCTCAGTATATAAACTGGGGGGGTTGGCTGGGGAGCAGCGACCGCTGCTTGGGAACTGTCTGGGTATCGGTCGTCGGGTGGTGAGCAATTGCATTGTGCATCACTTGCTTTGTATATTATTATTACTATTATTATTATATTGTTATTATTATTATTTTACTTTATTTTATTTCAATTATTAAACTGTTCTTATCTCAACCCAGGAGTGTTTCTCACTCTTACTCCTGCGATTCTCTCCCCCATCCCATCAGGGTAGGGGGAGTGAGCGAGTGGCTGCGTGGTACTGAGTTGCTGGCTGGGACTAAACCACGACAGTCCTTTTTGGCGCCCAACGTGGGGCACGAAGGGTTTGAGATAAGAACAGATTAACTAGAGTGTATTAAGGAATCTGTTAACAGTTGCCGGTCATGATATTAGTTCATCTGATCTGTACCATGTTCTTTTCTTGGCTGTGCATGTTAAAGCTTGGTGTTGGTCTGTGCATTGCGCTATGCTCTGTAGTGATTAAGGATGTTTTGATTGGGAGGTTCCTTATCAAAATCCTGACCTTGAGCATGGTTTTGTATCTGGGTTTTATACACAAGTCATTACTGTACTTCGGGTACCACCTCATGGAGAGAGTTAGCAATTATACCTTTCCCTCGGAGATGTTTGTTGTGGAGGAACTACAGAATGGCACCTTCATTACCTTATTCTATAATGCTTCCTCCCTCATTACAGAAAGTTTTCAGTATTTTGAACATCCCTGGGCAGTTAAGATACTTCTATTGATACTTCTTGGGAATATTGTTTTGGTTTTGACAAAGGTTAGTAAGCAATTTAAGAATATCATCCAGAGATCTGCCCCAAGGCTGGAGAGTTATGAGTGGCAGGGTGTGTGGGATCGTATGCGCAAGTACCTAGGGCAGTGGGGACCTCCAGTGTTTTGGAACTTCACCCCTGAACAAGTGCAGAATCCTGAAGAACTAGTAAAGTATTTGGAAGAAGTATGTTCTCACCCTGGCAACTCCAAAGAGACACAACTCATTGCAACATGCTGGGGACTGGCCCATGCTTATAGAGCCCTGTTCAACACTATTCAGTACCCTCAAGGGAAAGAGAGGGTCTCTGGATCTGATGACAAAACAACAGGCACTGTGGCTACTCCAACCACAGCCATGAGCACTGTGGCTACTCCAACCACAGCCATGAGCACTGCAGCTACTCCAACACCCACCACAGGTACTGCAGCCACTCCAACCCCAGTGGCAGGCACTGCAGCTAAACCAGAGAACCAACCTGCGCCGGTATCAGTTGCCCCTATACAGAAGAAAAAATACACGAGGAAATCAGTTCATTTAGTAAGGGATGAAGATGAACCAGGGCCATCACGAGAACCAGAGGAGGAAGAACCCATGAGATGGTGACCACCTGATCACTATCCCTGAGTGAGCTGCGAGATATGCGAAAAGATTTCGGTCGTCATCCAGGCGAGCACATCATCACCTGGCTGCTCCGATGCTGGGATAACAGGGCCAGTAGCCTGGATTTAGAGGGTAGGGAAGCCAAGCAGCTGGGATCCCTTTCCAGGGAAGGGTGCATTGACAAAGCAATTGGAAAAGGGGCAAAACCGCTCAGCCTCTGGAGGCGACTTCCGTCAAGCGTGAAGGAAAGGTATCCCTTCAAGGAGGATGTTTTATACGGCCCAAGCAAATGGACCACCGTAGAGAAAGGTATCCAGTACCTGAGGGAATTAGGCGTGCTGGAGGTGATTTACAGTGACCTGAATGATGAGCAGTTAACCAAAGACCCAGATGAAGTCAGGTGCACACAATCCATGTGGCGGAAGGTGGTACGGAGCGCACCAGCATCATATTCCAACTCGTTGGCAATACTAGCCTGGAAAGACGACGAGGCACCCACGGTGGATGAAGTGGCTAGACAACTCCGGGACTACGAAGAAAAGCTCTCTTCCTCCCTACGGGCCTGTGTCTCAGCTGTGGAAAAACTGTCTGAAAAAATGTGCCAAGAGTTCCAACAACTCAGAGAGGATCTGTCCTACTCCCCACCTGCACGGACCAGTGTCTCAGCCATTAGGAGTCAACGTCCCTATGCTCAAGAGAGAGGATATAGAGGATACACACCACGGGGCACCCTGTGGTTTTACCTGCGTGATTATGGAGAGGACATGAGAAAGTGGGATGGAAAACCCACCTCAACCTTAGAGGCACGGGTGCGTGAGTTGCAAGGAAAAACTCTTAGAAAAGGCGGTTCTCCCAGGAAAATTGCAGCTCCAGTTTCCAGTGAGCAGTTCCCCAGACAGAGTAAGAGGGCTAATTTTACTTCCGACCTTGATCAGGGGACTTTTGATTCACATTTACAGGAAGTGAACAGCGAATACTGTGACCAGTGTTAGAGGGGCCCTGCCTCCAGCCAGGTGGAGGAAAGGGACAACTGGGTTTACTGGACTGTGTGGATTCGATGGCCTGGAACGTCAGACCCACAGGAGTATAAGGCTCTAGTGGACACTGGTGCACAGTGCACGCTAATGCCATCAAACTATAGAGGGGCAGAACCCATTTGTATTTCTGGAGTGACAGGGGGATCCCAACAGCTAACTGTACTGGAAGCTGAAGTGAGCCTAACTGGGAATGAGTGGCAAAAGCACTCCATTGTGACTGGCCCAGATGCTCCGTGCATCCTTGGCATAGACTACCTCAGGAGAGGGTATTTCAAGGACCCAAAAGGGTACCAGTGGGCTTTTGGTATAGCTGCTTTGGAGACAGAGGAAATTAAACAGTTGTCCACCTTGCCCGGTCTCTCAGAGGTCCCTTCGATTGTAGGGTTGCTGAAGGTTGAGGAACAACAGGTGCCGATTGCTACCACAACTGTGCACAGGCGGCAATATTGCACCAACCGAGACTCCCTGATTCCAATCCATAACCTGATTCGTCGACTGGAGAGCCAGGGAGTGATCAGCAAGACTCGCTCACCCTTTAACAGTCCCATATGGCCAGTGCGAAAGTCTAATGGGGAGTGGAGACTAACAGTGGACTATCGTGGCCTGAACGAAGTTACACCGCCGCTGAGTGCTGCCGTGCCAGACATGCTAGAACTTCAATATGAACTAGAGTCAAAGGCAGCCAAGTGGTATGCCACAATTGATATTGCTAATGCATTTTTCTCCATCCCTTTGGCAGCAGAGTGCAGACCCCAGTTTGCTTTTACCTGGAGGGGTGTTCAGTACACCTGGAACCGACTGCCCCAGGGGTGGAAGCACAGCCCCACCATTTGCCATGGACTGATCCAGACAGCACTGGAACAGGGTGAAGCTCCAGAACATCTGCAGTACATTGATGACATCATTGGGTGGGGCAACACAGCAGAAGAAGTTTTTGAGAAGGGAAAGAAAATAGTCCAAATCCTTCTGAAGGCTGGTTTTGCCATAAAACAGAATAAGGTCAAGGGGCCTGCACAGGAGATCCAGTTTTTAGGAATAAAATGGCAAGATGGACGTCGTCAAATCCCAATGGATGTGATCAACAAAATAACAGCTATGTCCCCACCAACTAGCAAAAAGGAAACACAAGCTTTCTTAGGCGTTGTGGGGTTTTGGAGAATGCATATTCCAAATTACAGCCAGATCGTAAGCCCTCTCTATCAAGTGACCCGGAAGAAGAACGAATTCAAATGGGGCCCTGAGCAACAACAAGCCTTTGAACAAATTAAACGTGAGATAGTTCATGCAGTAGCCCTTGGGCCAGTCCGGGCAGGGCAGGATATTAAAAATGTGCTCTACACTGCAGCCGGGGAGAATGGCCCTACCTGGAGCCTCTGGCAGAAAGCACCAGGGGAGACTCGAGGTCGACCCCTAGGGTTTTGGAGTCGGGGATACAGAGGATCCGAAGCCCGCTATACTCCAACTGAGAAAGAGATACTGGCAGCATATGAAGGGGTTCGAGCTGCTTCAGAAGTGGTTGGTACTGAAGCACAGCTCCTGCTGGCACCCCGACTGCCGGTGTTGGGCTGGATGTTCAAAGGGAGGGTCCCCTCTACACATCATGCAACTGATGCTACATGGAGTAAGTGGGTTGCATTGATCATACAATGGGCTCGAATAGGAAACCCCAGTCGTCCAGGAATCTTGGAAGTGATCATGGACTGGCCAGAAGGAAAAAACCTTAGAATATCACCAGAGGATGAGGTGACACGTGCTGAAGAGGCCCCACTGTATAATAAATTGCCAGAAAATGAAAAGCAATATGCCCTGTTCACTGATGGGTCCTGTCGTCTTGTGGGAAAGCATCGGAGGTGGAAAGCTGCTGTATGGAGTCCCATACGACAAGTCGCAGAAACTGCTGAAGGAGAAGGGGAGTCGAGTCAGTTTGCAGAGGTGAAAGCCATCCAGCTGGCTTTAGATATTGCTGAAAGAGAAAAGTGGCCAGTCCTTTATCTCTATACTGATTCATGGATGGTGGCAAATGCCCTGTGGGGGTGGCTGCAGCAATGGAAGCAGAGCAACTGGCAGCGCAGAGGCAAACCAATCTGGGCTGCCGCATGGTGGCAAGATATTGCTGCCCGGGTAGAGAACCTGGTTGTAAAAGTTTGTCATGTAGATGCTCATGTACCTAAGAGTCGGGCCACTGAAGAACATCAAAACAACCAGCAAGTAGATCAGGCTGCTAAGATTGAAGTGGCTCAGGTGGATCTGGACTGGCAACATAAGGGTGAATTATTTATAGCTCGGTGGGCCCATGACGCCTCAGGCCATCAAGGAAGGGATGCAACGTATAAATGGGCTCGTGATCGAGGGGTGGACTTAACTATGGACAGTATTGCACAGGTTATTCATGAGTGTGAAACATGCGCTGCAAGCAAGCAAGCCAAGCAGTTCAAGCCCCTTGGGTATAGTGAACGATGGCTGAAATATAAATATGGGGAGGCCTGGCAGATTGATTACATCACGCTCCCACAGACCCGCCAAGGCAAGCGCTATGTGCTCACCATGGTGGAAGCAACCACTGGATGGTTGGAAACATATCCCGTGCCCCATGCCACCGCCCGGAACACCATCCTGGGCCTTGAAAAGCAAGTCCTGTGGCGACATGGCACCCCAGAAAGAATTGAGTCAGACAACGGGACTCATTTCCGAAACAACCTCATAGACACCTGGGCCAAAGAGCACGGCATTGAGTGGGTGTATCACATCCCCTACCATGCACCAGCCTCTGGGAAAATTGAGCGATACAATGGATTGTTAAAGACTACCCTGAGAGCAATGGGTGCTGGGACATTTAAACATTGGGATACGCATTTAGCAAAAGCCACCTGGTTAGTCAACACCAGGGGATCTGCCAATCGAGCTGGCCCTGCCCAATCAAAACTTCTACGTACTGTAGAAGGAGATAAAGTTCCTGTAGTGCACATGAAAAATATGCTGGGGAAGACAGTCTGGGTTACTTCCCCCTCTGGCAAAGGCAAACCCATTCGTGGGATTGCTTTTGCTCAAGGACCTGGGTGCACTTGGTGGGTGATGCGAAAGGATGGGGAAGCCCAATGTGTACCTCAAGGGAATTTGATTTTGGGTGAAAATAGCTAATGAACTGAATTGTATGATATTAATTGTTTTATAATACTGTATGTTATCTCTTAACTGTATGTTATCTCTTAACTGCATGTTAATATAATAATATAGTAGGTTAATATTAAGTATATAATACTGTATATTATGATTGCTATATGCCACATCAATGGTATTGCAGTAAGAATTGCCCAGCTTAATGAAAATGAACTTTGATGAAACCATGTTGGAATGAGAACTGACTTCAGCATGCAACAGTCCAACACTGCACACCACCTCTCCTGCTCTGAAAGACTGTGATGACAGGTGGAACCCAAAGTCATGGGCTAAATGAACTCAATGGACATTTTAGAGGGATGGGCCATAGACGAAGGGAATGATATCTGTGTGTATATCAAGATAGGGAAAGCGGTGGTGATTAATTGGAACACATTGGAAAGGGGAGGGCCTGTGCATGACGTAGACGGTATAGAATAAGGGGTGGATACTGTCCTGGTTTCGGCTGGGATAGAGTTAATTTTCTTCCTAGCAGCAGGCACAGTGTGTTTTGGATTTAGTAGGAGAAGAATGTTGATAACATGCTGATGTTTTTAGTTGTTGCTGAGTACTGCTTATGCTAGTCAAGGACTTTTTCAGCTTCCCATGCTCTGCCAGGTGCACAAGAAACTGGGAGGGGGCACAGCCAGAATAGTTGATCCAAACTGACCAAAGGGCTATTCCATACCATATGGCGTCATGCTCAGTATATAAACTGGGGGGGTTGGCTGGGGAGCAGCGACCGCTGCTCGGGAACTGTCTGGGTATTGGTCGTCGGGTGGTGAGCAATTGCATTGTGCATCACTTGCTTTGTATATTATTATTACTATTATTATTATATTGTTATTATTATTATTTTACTTTATTTTATTTCAATTATTAAACTGTTCTTATCTCAACCCAGGAGTGTTTCTCACTCTTACTCCTGCGATTCTCTCCCCCATCCCATCAGGGTAGGGGGAGTGAGCGAGCGGCTGCGTGGTACTGAGTTGCTGGCTGGGACTAAACCACGACAAGAGGCTTGCAAGAAGGAGAACAATTTCTTTAGTTCAATAGTTTTGTGGTGTGTCCCAAAATGAGAAAGCACATTGTTGACCCTCAGTAGCCTGCAAGGACTTCACCCCACTGCTCCAGCTTTACAGCAACAAAGGAGCCTGAGGTATGGCAACTCTCTGCAAGGCTAAGCCAGTGCAAAAGGAATGCAAAACTCATGGCACCAAAGAGGGAATAATCAAGAGAAATTCTGATTTTGTCACTCAGTGGGAAGACTGTCTTGAGTTCCGTTTCTTGCTCCCAGAGCTCATTTATTCATCATCTCGTAAGTGCAAAACACACACATGGTTCTCCCAGAGATCAGAAACCATGTTCTTTCCTTATTCACCTTACCAGACAAAAGAGTAAGTCGCTCACAGGGTTCTTGCATTTCTGGCTGTGTATTGGTGCTTCTGCCTTCTGTCTGATGAGGAAACACACTCTGAGGCACTGTCATGCCAAGCTGAAGGGACCTTGATCCTTAATCTCCTGTTTCCTTTGCAAGACTTTTAAAGCGAAGCTACTTTGGAAAGGTCCTCTCAACCTCCTCTTTCATTTTTAAGAGCTTTCTATTTGAGCAGGGTATGATCTGATGGCATGTAAGAGGGGATGTAGGTAAAGCATTTCTGAATTGCAAGAGAACTTAGACACAATGGATTTCAGGCAGCTTTGATGGTGGTTAGTCTGTTTTGCACATCTTGGAAAGTCCTAGCTGTGACACCTGAACGTGGTCTAAGTTTGCTCATGGTAGCATAGGAAGTGTGTAGATGAGCAAGATGAGCAATGAATTGAATCCACACTGAAGAGTTCAGTGGCAGTTTTAAATTTTCAGTTGAAATTTGGGCAACTCATTGAACAGCTGGAGGCAGTATGTAAAGTAAAATATGAAGCACAAATTGGACTCCCTCCCTGTAAAGAAAGTAGGTATCAACCCATAATGAAACTTTTCTTAGCTGCAAAGGAGATATAAACAGACACAATAAGAATTGTATTGCAAGTGTTCATATTATGCAAAATCCTGACGCCAGCGGGTGTTCAAATTACTGAAAAAACATCTTTGTCAGTTCAGAGATAGGGAGATTAGTGTTATGTGAATAGTACATTATGAGTCCAATTCTCTGCTGTCAGCAAGGGTTTTTTCCCTTAGCAGCAGCATCCTTAATTGCCTTTCTATCTGATTTTCTAACCACATTAATTAAACTTCAGAACCTGATTTCATGTCCTCATCTGTGCCGCTACCTTAGCCAAAAGGGGAAATTATATACTATGTAAATGACAAGAGAAAGCACGTTTCACTGGAAAACGACCTCAAACCTTCTTCTGCACCGGAGGTCCCATGAGAGACCGCCCGGAGCAGGAGCTGGAGCTGGTGGGGAGAGGAGAGGAACATGGGTGAGCGGCTCAGTGATTCCTCTTCACCAGTTCCAAGGGAATAGCATTGCGGCTTTACCACCTGAATCAAAAATTAAACAAAACCCCAAAACAACAATTAAAAAACCCCAACAAAACCTGTAACAGCCCCACTCGCAAAAGGGAAAAAACCATAGCACACTTTCTGTGCTTTGCTGGATGTATGGCTTCTGTGCCAGAGGGACTGGGAAATTACCATATCATCTTCATTCAACTTGGATGTTAGGCTACAAAGCTTAATGAGTGAGAAAAATGCAAATACAGCGTGGGAAAAAAGTTAACAAATTCCTTTTGGCTTGTCTATAGTGACACGTGCACCTATGTTTACTCTGAAGACTGATGGCCCCTTTCCCATTTACACCACAGGTCTTTGACCATCCCTCTGGCACGGTAATAGCATTACACTGGGTAGAAATTATGTTATATGACTTTATGCCTGCTTACAACAGGCCCTTTTAATTCAGCCTACAGAAGAGAGCTGCCTCCTGGGTGCTCCTGCGGGGGCCCTGCACCCAGGCCAGCCCACAGGCAGCCGGTGGCCCCACCTGCCATGTTCCATTTGCCTCAGCAAGCTGCGGGCTGGCTTTGGTGTCTCGCTGAGGCCTCCCCTCGAGCTGCAGACCCTGCTGCTGAGGGAAGAGGCCACACTTAAAAGACAAAAGTGTTGCATTTCAGTGGCAAAGGTCCCAGCTGGCTGCCAGGAGGGTTCTGTCAGAAGTTGTCATATGAAGCCTGTGAGGGGGTGCCAGACCCGGCTGCCCCGTGAGGCAGCCCTCCGCAGTGACAACGGCCGACATGGCGCTCCCCTGGTGAGGCGGCACTTCTGCTGCTGAGCCCTCCCGGGCTTGCACAGAGCACAGGTGCCTTCAGAAAGGCAAAGTCTTAGCTGTCTTTGTTGAGTGTCAAAGCAATGCAGCTAGAGAGCGGAGGAGTCTGGTTTTCATCTGTTTTGCCTCCACCTGACCCACCTCTCTGCTTGCTTTCAGATGGCACCTCAGGAGGGAGAGGGGAATGGAAAGGGAGGGAGATGGATCTCAGCTCTTCGTACCAACAAGCAATAAGAACATTGAAAGAGTCAGCTGCACAATTTGATCTCCTTGGCAGTGAGGTTCGTGCAAGACTCACCTCTGGTGGTATTGCTCTTTACAGCACTAGAGGCTGTGGGGCTGTTTATTGCACACAAAACTAGAATAAGTTGATATAATTTGGAAAAAAGAAGACTGTATGGGCTCCTCTTTGTCAGCAGTGTGCCCTTGCAGTGAAGCAGGCTACCTGTATACTGAGCTGCAGTGCAAGACAGGAGCCCGCAGGTTGAGGGAAGTGGTGTGTCCCTCCTGTGCCACGTTTGGGAGGCCACTTCTGGAGCACCACATCTGGTTCGGGGACACTGGTCCCAGAGGTGATGATTAACTGGGGAGCAGCAAAATCCCACTCAGTGGATTAAGGGACAGTCAGAGCCTGAATTTACAGAGCCCTTGTAACTTGTTGTAGTAACACAGAAGAATATTGGCCCCTCAGTGGAGGTGGTTTAAAATGAGCACGTCATAGATCTTGTTACTAACTGCAATACTTAAAGCCATAATTTTGCTTGCAAGATAGTTCTCAAGGCTGCTCTGCGTTTACCTGGTATAAAGCATGAGGAGAAGGCTAATAAAAAATTCTCAGTATAAAGTTGTGAAATACATCTCAGCAACCTCTTAAATCATCCAGATCCAATGTTCCCTTCTCCTTCCTTGTTCCCCCAGTGAGAGATGTGTGTCAGGATACACATCCCCCATCTTAGCTGAGTTTCTGCCACACCACTCACATTGGCTTAAACCAATCATGAAGGTCTACAGGACAGAGAGCTTAAGGGGGAAGAGCAGTCCCACTTCTGCTCCTTCTCTGCTGGAGTACCTGTCAGACCATATGGGTATCAGAAAGCCAGAGGGCTCTCACGAAGCTCTAACTTACATCCAACACAAGTGTGTGAGATTAGGCAACAGAAATCAGCTGACGACCAGCGTGGGAGCAGTTTGGCCCCAGGCGTGCTGCTTTCATACAAGAGTAAATATATCAAAGTTTGGAGTAGGCTGGGTGGGTAGTTTTGCCTTGTCAGGATAGATGAGGTCTTGTCAGGTGTGTTAGCAAATAAAAGTTATTAATTCACTAGTTCCTTCAGATCATTTAGCTTTAGCATAGCACTGTCTCTGAAATATGTGATGGGGATCAAATATTGGGCTAAGATCTTTGCTGTGTGAGATAATGAGGATGCCTTGTGGGATTACATAAGCCTAAAGGTATCTCTGTACCTGTCAATAAGTTCATAGGAAAGTGATTCCTCAACCAAAGCAAGCTGTAGTGTCTGAGGGTGCAATCTGGTACAATCACTATAATAATAACTGAAAAATCAGTGGTAGTGTTTATTTCACAGAAACTGGGTACAACATTTCATTTGTGTCACTGCAGATGGAATTACTCTCCTACACACAGAAATTTTCTGAAGTGAAATAGAAGGTGATATAAACCATTCATTTAAATAAATTGTATGCATATACCAATATACTCTCTAAGGCACTTACTGTTTGTGCTTAACATTCCTATTTGGTCAGGTATGTACATATGTCAATGTGACTGCTTACTATTTTAGGTACTCGCATGATTTTCATGGGGTTTTTTTTTTTTCAGTTATCTAATATTTTTTCAAGGAAGACAAGATCTCCTTTAACACTGCAATACCTGCATTTACTGATAATATAACAGGATGTTGAAGGCATAGTTGGTGGGTTGCCTCAGAAACTTACGTAGCTAACTGGCATTACTAGGAAAATTTGACTTTTAAAATTCAGTATTATCTTCTAGGGAGAAAAAAAAACTTATGAAGTTTTGAAGGAATCAAAGTAATAACACCTTCATGGACAGACTTTTCACCTGTATTCCTGGCTCCAAGAGGTTCATTACTTCAGAACCTCAGCTGTGACAAACAACTTTTTATTAGTACTAAAGGATTTGTGACATTTTCCACCACGTAGGAAAGTTGGTTTGGTTTTTGTTCCTCCCCCTCTAATCCAAGGAATCTATTCTCTCTGGATATATTTATTTTACATTCTGGCACCAGATGGATGCTCATTCTGTATTATAACCCCACCCTGTTTGTACCCTCTCCTTCAGCATTGAAATCTAAAAGTTATCCATCCTGTGCTTCACCTCTCATTATCAGTGAGACCACAAGCTAGCTAGCTAATACCTTTGGAGAATTTCGCATTCATTTTAGCAAATTCATACAAAATGGGCTATCTCTATGAAATAACTTTTTTCTAGTGCTTTTTAAATTACAAATCGATCAAAAATACTGGGACTGCATTGCATCAATATAAGTAAATTTCTTCAAAGCCTGTTAGAGGTTGCTATAATTAGTTTTGGTGAGGGGGTTATGCTTATTACTTTTCAGTATTTTTTGAAAAAAATATTTACAGTATAGGAAGTAAATTGTTTGATGTCTTCACAATTTGTTGTCTTTCACAAACAGAAGCAGAGGGAGGTTTTGCTCACAGATCTGCCGTTGGACCTAACTTCTGATCCAATGGAAATCTTGCAGATGAAAGACAGTTTCATTTCCAGGGTCTACTTGGTAAACTAAGTATTAATGTCAGAATGATTTAAATTCTTTAATTATTATTAAGTGTGCATATGACTGTAGGCATATCTGGGACATATACACTAAATTCCTTATGTTATCATCCAGTATACATAGCACACCCTGAGAAATAACTCAAAATTATAACTCAAAAGAAAAAAAAAGACAGAGAAGACCTGGAGGGAAATATTGAATACAATGAAAAATGTTCAGTGAAATTCACTGAGTGAATATGTATTCTTTTGAAAGACTGGATAAACAATAAACGGATTAGCAAAAAAAACCCCAAACTGGCAGAAGTATATGTAAAAGAGAAAGAGAAAGTTATTACTAGAATGAATATTCTATGATAAATATGTTTCAAAGATAAATGCAAGACAGATTTTTTTTTAATTATGTATTTACAGATTATAAGAATACATCAATAGAAGACAATGCAGTAAGATCCTGAGTTTAATCACTGCTGGCCAAGAAGAAGATTCCAGTTTTATAAAGCCTGAGAATATCACACCTTTATATAAAAGTTTATTCCCTACTTTCAGTTTGCATGTGTAAAGAGAGAAGAATTTGCTTTTAATTGTTTTCATAGGAGGAAGTTAGTAGACATGTAAGCAGAAGCAAAGAGTTGGAAACAAAATAGAAATTTAATTCACTAACCTATGCAGTCCTTGGTCTCAGTTTTGGGAATGGGCATACATGTACTTAATCAACCAAGACATCATCACTTCAGTATTTCAGAACCCTCTCTGTGTCCATTTCACATTTAGAAGCAGTTTTACAAAGCTGTAATAATTTTTGTACAGAGATGCTCCTTTTGCCTCTTTCATGAGAGGTTTACTACTGATCACATTTAAGCCAGTACATTTATTTGTACTTCAGAAGTCTAGCTCACAATATTCAGCAACCTCTCTGTGGATGTACCGTACTTTACATAATGTAACATCTAATGAAAACGAGATCCTGTGTATTCTATGTAATAAGTATTTTGCCTAAATATTCTCCATCAGATATTTTGAATCTCTGCCAAACTTCCAGGAGGCGCTGGTGAGCCATTATCTTTTCTCTCTATGACGAATTTGCTATGTTACCTCTCTTTTTTACCACTTTGGAATGTTAACATCCATATGAACCATGGAGCTCGCTGCCACAAGAAATTAAAATAATGGTTAACATAATGCTGCCACAGAAATTAGTATTTATATATGAATATATTAACCAGTATATTCTTGCTTCCAATAATGGAATATTTATAGGAGAAATAATTTACCTAGGGTAATCATAACTGGAGACGAATGTCAGATCTATGAAGCTCCATATTTCTGACTTTAAACCAGTCTGAGAGATTAGAATTACATTCATGCAGGTAATATTGCTGTCTTAAGTTTGAGATTCTTGCAGTCTTTTGACATGTTAGCTATTTTCTGTTGATATAGGCAGGAAAACAAACTAGATGTTTGGATCGGTTCCTGAATGGTAAGTTCAAAATGCAAAAACCTAATTCTTCCTTTTAGATAATGAGAAATTATCTTGAAGTTTAGTGTAGACTTACCTGAGGCAGACAATTTTGTCTAAATCAGCCCTTCTAATTTCTATGTATTTATGGTAAGACCAGTATCCAAGACAGCTAACGTAAAGTTAGGTCAAGACTTTCTCCATTGTTCCATGGCCACTGCTTTAACTGCAGTATAGACATACTCAGGTACCTGGAGCCAGATTCATAACCAGGGTGATAAAGAAAAAGTAAATAGTTTTAAGGGAAGATTCCCTCAAACCATTTCTAATAAAACAGTTGAAGCAGCAATTTCTCTGATAAAGGCAATACTTGAAGGTGAGAACAAACTTGGATGGCTTATGCTTTGAATAAATGTCATTAAAGGAAAGCTTAATACCATGATTATTGTAATTAACTTTTCCTTACCCTTTCTCATTATTTTTATTTGCCTCCTTCTGGTTGGAGTCTGGAATTGCCCCATCTTTCTGTTCCTCTTGAAGATGAAACATTCTTTTGTTCTTTTTTGAAATTAAATGTTTCCGAACAGTGTAGAAAATACTTTAAACAGCTCCTTTTTTGTTTTATCTTACAAGAACCCCTGTAGTTTCATTGGTGTTGCTCTGAGGAAGATCAGGTAATTCTCCAGAAAAAGAAGCAAGGAAGGAAGCTTGTACTATGCAGTATCTGCCCTTAAACTCCCTTCTTCTCAGTGAACATTAGAAAGTACTGATTTGAGGATCAATCAGCATGCCTTTTGCTCTTCTCTGACTCATTCACTGTCTCTTCAGAATGCTTTGAAAAACAAAGTATAAATTGATGAAGAACCCTGTGCAGTCTTGGACTGCAATTAGATGCATTTAATGGAACAGAAAGGGTACCCTGCTGTCATGTTAAAAGGCTAGGTACTTACTTTCTGTTTTAAATCTCTTTGATTAATTAAAAGGATTTCAGTTGCAGATCAGATGCTATAACTCAAAAGAAATGACATGTTATCTATTTTTTCATTTCAATGGCATTGCAGTTTGCTCTTTGCATATTATGAATACAGCAGGTTTTGGGTGGCTTTTCAGTATCTGGTGTGATTTTGCTCCCTCACCTGGCTCTACTAAAACAGTCCAGGTTGGCTAATGCATTTCAGTAGTACCAGGCTTCCTAACCCTATGCGAAGGAATGCTACACAGTGACAGCAAAAATGGCAGATGGAATTGAGTGATAACTTCTGGTAGGATGGCTGCAGTCTCAGTACTAGACAGCAACCACCCATTCACCCAGCCTGACAACAAGCAGAACAGCATGTTTGACTTGAGTCTGAGACGCTTAGGTAACCTATTTTGGAAAATCAAATTAAATGCTCTCTTCCCCTAATCTCTCATCTGCTATGGCTTCAGGGCTTCACCTCTTCAAAAGACCTCAGTTCTGCAAGATGCTGAGCAATCCAGTGCTCTTGCCTAATCTTGCAGAATGCTTGAGGTTGGGTGCCTTGTCTTCAACAGCACTCTGTTGAAGACAGCCTCTCTGGAGGCAAAAACTTTAGTTGTGTTTTCAAATGGTAGGTTAGCTTGCAGTGCTCTGAATACAGCAGAAAGGAGCCCAAGCCTTCATTCATAGCTGGTATTGTGATGCTATCCAGCTCACTGCCTAATTAGGCAGTAGGATTTTTGTTTTATTTGTTGTTTTCAGGTTGGTACAGTAAGCTGCAATGACTTTCAGATTTTCTTCAGCTACAGAAAGTACCTAACCCAGCCACAGTAAGAAGCAGCCTGCTGCAGAGAGATGCTATTCAGCTTACATTTTCAGCTCAGAGGAGTCTTTTCATTCCTTTTACCTGAATGCAGCTTTGCAGGCCTTCACTGAAAATAGTCTATTCAGATGTGGCATATTTATTTCAAAAAATAGGAAGTCACAGTGGTTTTGTACACATTTGTCTGCACTTGGTCTTATGGAAGAGCACACCAGAGGTTTCATTTGGTTACATTTTCTTTTTAATGTGGATTATTTGCCAAGAAACAAACAGTGTGAAGGACTAGCAGGTGAGACTACTAAAATGAGCTTGCTCTCCAGGTACTCATATTTTCAAGCTAATAAAGAGATGTCATAGTTAGCAAACTTCTGAGTAGAGCCCTATGAGCTGCCCTGCAGTTACTTTTTCTATCCTTTTATACAGCACTATGACTCTTTAGGCCAAGACACTCACATTAATTCCACCTACAGTGGTGACTTCACAAAAAGTTTCTATGAATTTCCTTCACTGTCTACCTTAAAAATTCTCTAAGCTTCAAATTTAAAGGAAGAGTTTTGCCTAGGCAGGTGCTTCCAGGTCATATGCACAATTCTACAAGAAAAATCTAAATTTTCAAGAAACATAGAATCATTTAGGTTGGAAAAGACCTTTAAGATCACCTAGTCCAACCATAAACTTAACACTGCCAAGCCCACCACTAAACCATGTCCCTAAGCACCACATCTACACATCTCTCAAATACCTCCAGGAATGGAGACTCCACCACCTCTCTGGGCAGCCTGTTCCAATGCTTGACCACTCTTTCCGTGAAGATATTTTTCCTAATATCCAATCTAAATCTCCCCTGACGCACCTTGAGCCCATTTCCTCTCGTCCTATCCCTAACTACTTGGGAGAAGAGATCAACACCTACCTCACTACCCCCTCCTTTCAGGCAGCTGGAGAGAGCGATAAGGTCTCCCCTCAGCCTCCTCTTCTCCAGACTAAACAATCCCTGTTCCCTCAGCTGCTCCTCATAAGACCTGTGCTCCAGACCCTTCCCCAGCTTTGTTGACCTTCTCTGGACACGCTCCAGCACCTCAATATCCTTCTTGTACTGAGGCGCCCAAAACTGGACACAGTATTCCAGGTGCGGCCTCACCAGTCCCGAGTACAGGGGGACAATCACCTCCCTGCTCCTGCTGGCCACACTATTCCTGATACAAGCCAGGATGCTGTTGGCCTTCTTGGCCACCTGGGCATACTACCAACTCATATTCAGCTGGCTGAATACAAAGCAAGGCTACTGTTTATTTATTTGGCATTTTATTCAATATACTTTCCATTTACGGAATAATTCACCTTTGACTATTGAGAGAGATAACCTGCAATGCCTTTCAGGATAGCTCAAGTTTGTTTCTTCAAGTCTTGAATCCTCACATCCTAGGTCCTGGAGATCCTCATGTAGAAGGCTTTTTAATAAAATAACAATAATAATAATAATAAGTTATAGCAAGTAAGAAGGATTCACACAACGTGTCCTTTCTTTTCTGCCCTGTAGAGGAGTCCAGGTCTCTCAGTGTAAGTTTGTGGAGCAGCTCATGTGTTTATGAGACAGATTTTTTAAGGTCTTTTTCTAATGTTATGGAAACTACTGCAGACTGTCTCTCCCCTTCCTCAGTGCTATATTCTCAGAGTGCCTATCTGAGGTTAACCTTACCATACAATTTTCAGAATTTATATTCCTATTGAATTCCTAAATGAATTCATGCTGATTGGAGTGCTATTATTTTTGCATTGTTCTAAAACTGTATAAAACCTTTTAGACATGTTGCCATACACACAGCTTAAAAATATTAATCATTTCCACTTCATCATGAATTTTCCCTGGAGACTACACATTAACATCCTCAGGTTATCTCTAAGACCTATGAGTTAGAATACTTTTGTAGCTCTTTCCCTCCTTCCACCAGGCACAGAATCCTTTTAGCTGCAGGTCTGTTAAGACAGTTTGCAGTGTACATACTCAGCACTCCACCCAAGGGCATGAAGGACAGAGCAGCTGTAACCCCAAACTGCCTCTTTATAACACTGCAGTGTCAGTAGTTTTCCCCTTACTGTTCTCAATGATTACTTCTCTATTGCCAAGCTGGCAAAGCTGGAGGAACTCCTCTCACTCATTTTCACATATGCTTTCAGACCATTTCTCAGTCTTACACCCTCCCTCCAGCGATCAATCTGTCCTTAGAAAAAGAGTGTTTCAAAGGCTTCAAGTATCCTAAACTTCTGATACGGAGGCTACCAATGCTAGTTAAGCTTCCCAGCTGAGCACTGGAGAAACAGACCAAAACTGGCATTGGTGTCACTTTCAGCAACATCCACACCATCTATATCTAATCTAGCCAGAACAATAGAGCTCACTGGGGATAGCTGGTAAATACTGTAAATATGACTTATTCCTTACTGGAACAAAAATTATCTCGGTGCTCATGAGGTAATGCATAGTCCACTTTTGGTCAGAATACAGGTACATGATAACTATTCCCAGGCCCCCTCTCCCATGACACCTACTTTAAGGTGGAGAACTTGAGAACCCCCATTGCAAGAGTCCCTAGAGTGGGTGGGGAAGGGAACAGCAAACAGCCATAGTCTGGGTGTGAAAGGGAAGAGTTTGAATTCATTACTTCCATCTGCTGTTGTTACAGGAAAGTAGCCTGTTGGGCTCTTCATAGATTTTTGGCTGTGTTTTTTTAAGAGTGGAAACCTCTTTATGTATAAATAAAGACACAAAATTGTATTTGATCTGATTTGATAAAATTATATGTGTCTGTGCATCTCCAGATATACTGCATTCTTGGTAGTTAAACGTCACAGAGCTTTGTGATACAGCAATAAGTTATTTCTATTGAAAAGTATTGAGGTTATATTGTTGTTAATATTAGGCTGTTCAAAACAAAATGAAAGCAAAGACTTGTGACAAAGTCTTGTAACAATGACTAGGTACTAATACAGTAAATGAAATGTATTAACTGTAGAGATAAAGTGATACACATGGTGAAAAACAGTCCTCACTTCACATACGCAGTATACACTCTGTGATAGCTCGTTTCCCTTCCACAGTTGTTCATAGAGTGAGCATCCTTACTTGTGTAATCTGCTTTAACAGAGGTTAACAGCATTTAGCAATCTCTTGCTTTCTCTTTAAAAAAGGAAGTCTTCTGACTAGCACTCAGTAATTCAAGCACTTTGCAGCTCTGCAACAAATCTACTGATATACTTAAATTTTTTTGTGGCTAAAATAGGAACTTAATTGAGAAACCACCCGATGCTTACTTGTTTCTTAAATATTCATAGCACGACTCTCCAAATGCTTGTGCCATTTCTGAATATCGATGAATGCTACTAGTCATCTCTTCAGTGTGGGCAAAATTCTGACCTTAGTCATGTTAGAGGATTTTGCCATTGCATTTCATAGAGCCAATATTTCATGTTTTGCTTTCAGATGAGTTCACTAAGTCTTGGTTCTGCATCCAGACAGCCCCAGCCACTAACATGAAATCTCTTCACTTAGTGTTTCAGGACTGGTGTCGTGGTTTAACCCCATCTGGCAACCAAGCAGCAAACAGGCACTCGCTCACACCCCACCCCACCCCAGGTGGGATGGGGAAGAGAATTGGAAGGGTAAAAGTAAGAAAACTTGTGGGTTGAGATAAGAACAGTTTAATAATTTAAATAAAATAAAACATTAATAATAGTAATAATAATAATAAAATGGTGAAAAGGAAAACAACAAGAAGAACAAAACCCAGGAAAAACAAGTGATGCAACCACTCACCACCTGCTGCCCGATACCCAGACAGTTCCCGAGCAGCGATCACTGCCTCCCAGCCAGCTCCTCCCAGTTTATATACTGAGCATGATGTCATATGGTATGGAATAGCCCTTTGGCCAGTTTGGATCAGGTATTCTGGCTGTGCCCCCTCCCAGCTTCTTGTGCACCTGGCAGAGCATGGGAAGCTGAAAAAGCCCTTGACTAACATAAGCACTGCTTAGCCACAACTAAAACATCAGTGTGTTATCAGCATTATTCTCATCCTAAATCTGAAACACAGCACTATGCCAGCTACTAGGAAGAAAATTAACTCTATCGCAGCTGAAACCAGGAAACTGGGCATGGTTGTTTTCCTTATATTTTTTTAATCAGTGCAAAAACTTCTGAAAAATTTGCAAGAAGTTAAATTTTCAGAAGAGAATTTAAGTGTTAGGATGCTGCATGTCACAGCTGTTATTCTTACATGCTAATTAATTATAGGTCATCTTATGAAAAAAGCTAATCTTGTAATATAAAGTGGAACCTTTATTTCATATGAAGAATAATTGCATTTATATGTAGTTAGATATTCCAAGCTGTTTCTGTATGTTAAATTAAAAATAATAGTTTCACAACTATGAGTATAAAAAAAACCAATAGAGTGAATATCTGGGAGACCTTTGTTTTTACGTTTACTTGTACCAACTTTACTTAAGCAATGCAACAGCCCCAGATGAAGTCAGAGATCAGCTGAAGTGGTTGTGGATTTTCTATCTCAATTTACCACCAGAATAGCTTTCAAAGAGCAGGAAAATTCAAGTATTAACCCCAGTAATCTCCAAGTGCTCCTTAATAATAAAAATCTGTCAAGCTTCTTATAGTGTATTTTGCTGATTGCTGATTCATTAAATTGTGTTGCACATGAACAAAAACAAAACTTTGAAAAATTTCAATGAGCGGTTAAAATGATTTGCCAAAGTTCGTTAGTAACCTAACTAGGATACTGTGTAGCTGCTTTGTATGTGGATCAGTTTAATTTTTTTTCCTGACACATGGAACACTGACTATATATCCTACCTATTCTTCAAGCTTTTTTGTTTTTAGCAAATAGTAAGGTGCCGTATGAACTGTTGTACAAGTGTTTGTTTATGTGCGTATTCATGACCCTCCAATGTGAGTGCAACCTCAAGCTTGTGTTAATGTTTATTCAGAATAATGGGACACTCAGAGAAGGCAAGACTATAGCCAATGCCCCCAACATTTCCTTTCTGTATCAACTGTGTTAAAAGTAGCAAGGAAGTTGACATCAGAATCCTTCTCTAGAGGGACTCACCAGAGAATCTGTCTCAAAACGAAGTGCTGGAGAAAAGGCAATGGACATAAGGACAAAATGAGCAATAAGTAGAAGCCCACAAACAATTTCTCCCAGTTCTAAAACAATCCAGGATTTAAAATGTCTGAATTGCTAACAGAACTGTACTATATGACCTTATGGTTGTCCTGGGACCAAAAGCTGCAATTTGAAGTACATCACGGAGACTAGATAAAGCTGAGACTGTAAATAAGTGCTGCTCTGACTCCTGTTTTATCAGAGAATAAATACAGAAATTGTACCTTCACTAAAATTATTTAATAAAAAACATTTTGCTATTAAGGAGGAAAAAGAAAGCATACATAAGACTTTGAAAATCTGGTATGGTGCCAGCAGAATCAACTTGTATAACAAAATTACCTTAATTGGGGAAATAATGTACTGATACATTGTTACTCCTGTTTTGAATGCTGTGGCAATATTGCATTGTCAGGAAGAACAAAATGTTCCTCAATTTATATGTTTGGCTTTAACTTACATCTAGCCCTGTGCAAGCAAGTATTTAATTTAACCAGAAAAACAATATATGAAGTGGTTTGTTTATTCAAGGGAAAGAAATAATGTGACTTTTGATGAGGAGAAACTGCATGTCTAATCTGAAAAGGGTATTTGAAAGCTTTAGTTCTTTGCTGGTAAACACCTAGAGAAAACACTGGCTTTTAAGCAAATGTACTTTTTGCCAGCAGTGTGCCCAGGTGGCCAAGAAGGCCAACAGCATCCTGGCTTGTATCAGGAATAGTGTGGCCAGCAGGAGCAGGGAGGTGATTGTCCCCCTGTACTTGGCACTGGTGAGGCCACACCTGGAATACTGTGTCCAGTTTTGGGCCACTCAGTACAAGAAAGACATTGAGGTGCTGGAGCATGTTCAGAGAAGGGCAACAAAGCTGGGGAAGGGTCTGGAGCACAGGTCTTATGAGGAGCCGCTGAGGGAACTGGGGTTGTTTAGCCTGGAGAAGAGGAGGCTGAGGGGAGACCTTATCGCTCTCTACAACTACCTGAAAGGAGGCTGTAGTGAGGTGGGTGTTGATCTCTTCTCCCAAGTAGTTAGCGATAGGACGAGAGGAAATGGGCTCAAGCTGCACCAGGGGAGATTTAGATTGGATATTAGGAAAAATATCTTCACGGAAAGAGTGGTCAAGCATTGGAACAGGCTGCCCAGAGAGGTGGTGGAGTCTCCATTCCTGGAGGTATTTGAGAGATGTGTAGACGTGGTGGCACTTTGGGACATGGTTTAGTAGGGATGGTGGTGTTGGGTTGACAGTTGGACTGATGATCTTAGAGGACCTTTCCAACCTTAATGATTCTATTCTAGTTTTACTTTCATTAAAAAATAATCCAGCCACCAAGCCAGGAAACATGAAATTAATTATTACGCTACCCTCAATTGGTTTAGTGGTGGACAGACAGACAGACCTCAGTAAGCCAACTCTCCACCTATTTGAATTGTTGCTTGTGTCTCAGTTTTTAGTTGACCTACCTCTAGATGGCATACTAAAAAATTAACTTTTTCACTTACTCTTTTTTACTATTAGATCAGTATTAAAGCAGCAGGGAAGAACAGATCTTACAGGATTTGAAGCAGTTCACAGAATACCTATTTTGGCTTCAAGTAGCCAGCCTGTGCTCATCCCTTAAACTCACTGATCATATGTGTATCATTTCTTACACTGTTTTGTCCTCAGTCCTTTGGAATTCTTTTTGGGGTACCTCAGTGTCCTGGTTTTGGCTGCGATAGAGTTAAATATCTTCCTAGTAGCTGGCATAGTGCTGTGTTTTGGATTTAGGATGAGAAGAATGTTGATAACATGCTGATGTTTTAGTTGTTGCTAAGTACTGCTTATGCCAGTCAAGGGCTTTTTCAGCTTCCCATGCTCTGCCAGGTGCACAAGAAGCTGGGAGGGGGCACAGCCAGAATACCTGATCCAAACTGGCCAAAGGGCTATTCCATACCATATGACATCATGCTCAGTATATAAACTGGGAGGAGTTGGCCGGGAGGCAGTGATCGCTGCTCGGGAACTGTCTGGGTATCAGTCAGCGGGTGGTGAGCAATTGCATTGTGCATCGCTTTGTATATTATTATTATTGTTATTATTGTATTGTTATTATTACTACCACTATTTTACTTTATTTTGTTTCAATTACTAAACTGTTCTTATCTCAACCCAGGAGTGTTTCTCACTCTTACTCTTCCGATTCTCTCCCCCATCCCACTGGGGCAAGGGGAGTGAACAAGTGCTGCGTGGTGCTTAGTTGCTGGCTGGGGCTAAACCACGACACTGGGATTGTCCCTGCGGTTGTGACTTGCTGAATGAGATATACAAGATCTTCCTTACACTTCCTTTGGAAGAGAGCAAATTTTTACCCTGTCAGATACCTGGTTTTCATTAAAATAAAGTTACCACCAGGGTACAATATGAACCCCAAAACCTTTTAGTCAATGTAATTTTCCTGTCCTCCATATTTAAATAGCTCTGGCATTACAAAATTGAGTCCATTTTTCCCTGGAAATGTCAGCACTTTGTTTGCTATCTGATAATGCTGAGAAGTATGTTATAAGGAATCACAGAAAGAAAGATGGAGGGAAGATCCTATTTTCTATTAATTCTTACAGAATTGCAGAATGGTTGAGATTGGAAGGGACCTTTACAGGTCATTTTAGAGATGTGGAATCCAAACAATACATACAGAAGCAGTTGCATCTTCTATGGGGTTAAAATTTGTTGCAGAATATAATAGGTTGTCCAGACCAGCTTTGTCTGATACTGTTTTATACTTTTCTATGTCTTGTAAGGTGGTGAGATGGGAAATAACACTGTGTTCAGTGTACATAGTAACTTGCTTCACTTCCATCTGCAAATACACATTGAAGCAGACTAACTGTGTTTAAACATGTTGTTAACTCACACAGGCAAGCGCCTGGCTTGTTTAGGAGAGATTTTTGACTCTTGTGGTGTTTGGCTTCGTCTGCAGAACTTTTTTCATCCATGCAGCAGGCAGCAGTAGGCAACTGACTAATACTTGTTTCCTTCGCACCTTTATCACAAGCAACAGTTGAATGCCTCATTTCATTTCCCAGCCTGTCTCAGAACAAAGACTGGTCTTGCCAGTGTCTCACTTTCGCATATTAGGGACATTCTTCCTTGTTTCTACTGTAGCTTACACTCATAACCTGAAATAACATTGTGGTTCTGTTACTGCCTACAGAACTAGAACCAAAACAGATGTTATCTGTCTGAGAGTTCATTAAGCTTTTATGTTTCTGAAGTCTATGGCCTTTCATAGGGCCACAGCATTTCAGGACTAAAGAGAACATGCTGTTTTGAAAGGAAGACCCTGAAAACAGGGAATCAGCAGTCTCTCATAATTTCTTTCTTGTTCCCAGTTGACGCATTTATTACTGGAATTAGCTTACAAGAAAACCTCATTAAGCCTCTTCTTCTTACTAAGGAGAAAGCCTGTAGGGACAGGAAGCACAGTTTTCAATAGAAAACACTTAGTTTCAATAATGAATGTCAGCAACATCAGAACACACAATGACCTAAGTGATATTTTCAATGAAACAACAAAACCAGCTTGGGACAGAGGTCAAGCAGAGGACATCCTGAGTCCAGACAACACATTTTGAAAGGTGGAATTTTTCTGAATTTTAAGGGTGGTGTTTTTGGAGGAAAATCTGAACTGCATGATAGGTTTCTCTTTTTTATCATTTGATCTCTCCATTGATATTACCAAGTAGCTGAATTGCATAAGGTCTAAGTATCTCCGTGGTCATTCTTTGCAGATGTCATAGGAGACATGGTTCTTCTAGAAGAATTTAAATGCCCTCATGGCCAACACTAGATGCTGTGTATTACAGGAAACAACAAAAAATGGTTGTAGGAGAAGTAGAACAAATGGCACCATTCACAGTTGTAAATTTGACATGAAACATATCTGAGAAAAGTTCTTAAGCATCAGTTTGAATATGATGATTTCAGCATGGAACCCACACACCACACTCGATGTCAGTCAAAGTTGTTCTCTGTGTAGCTTTTAAATAAAGAACATAGAAAACCTGAGCACAGCTGAAGTGTGATCTCAGATGGATTTCTTCTGTAAAGAAATATAAGAAATATTGCTCAACGTTTTGGCTAAAACATTCTGCTCTTGCTTTCTCTTCAGTTTTTGTTTTGTCATTTAGGCACAAGAGAACTTTAGAAGAAAAATTATGTGTTTTTTTCCCATAGGATCCTCCTTGCAATGACTGATATATTTAGTCGCCTGTTTACCCTAAGGGTTCCACCTTTACAGCCAACTTCCTTTCTCCACCTCTTTGTTACTGTTGTTTGAACATAGTGTTATGATGGAAATATGAAAAGAGAGGACAGTAATATTTTTA
The DNA here is from genome assembly GCF_030463565.1 of Pelecanus crispus. Lineage (NCBI taxonomy): Eukaryota > Metazoa > Chordata > Aves > Pelecaniformes > Pelecanidae > Pelecanus > Pelecanus crispus. The sequence continues at coordinate 17,134,318 of NC_134676.1, forward strand.
AAATGGGGCAACACTGGAATTCAGAATTTTACTTTTTTATCTGGATTTCTCTGAGGTGGTTCCTGAAGAAATTCAGTAGAAGTGTATGAGAAATGGCTTTCTTAGACTGCAGTTATAACTGTGTTATACCTGAAGTATTGCCTCCACTGTGCCATTTCGTGGCCATGCTGGAAACCCAGCAACTGAAGCACATAACTTTCTTGAAGCGGCAGTTGAAAACTGGGATCTTTAGATCCCAAATATCTCACACAGGAACATCACGTTCAAATGGATTTAGAAAGGGAACTAAAACACCTTAATCATTGTTCTGCCACTGAATTATCAGGCAAGCCACTAAGACTTAGTGTTCCTGTTTCTCTTCTTGACCACATTGGGTAGCATTATCTCTAGCTTTTAGAATTGAGACTTAAAATAATCTGAAAGTTACTTGTGTTTTGGCTACAAATCAATAGGAATTCTGTTATTATTTGGTGGAAGCAGAGTTTCTTCCTAGGAAAACAGAAAACCTGTGGAAATAGAAAACTAGTCAGATCAAGTGTTATTTATCCCTTAGCAGGCTCTGTGAGGTGAATGGTTTAAAAGATACAGTACTAGCTACTGCCACTTCGTCAGCCTTGAGACTTAATTGGTAATGCTGTATCTTAGGATAAAGACCACAACAAACCAGCACCCTTTTAAACTGTTTTTTGCATCTCATTTCCTACCAGCTGACTGATGTAATTTGCTACTCTTCACTATATTCCTATAAAATGGCAGGAGCCTCCTGCATCCGCACTCAAGGGCTTAGGCATGGCACAGATATCAGTATTTGTGATAAGTTGCAACAAAAGCAAAGCTACTCTTTACTCCTGGAACCACACTAAGAGTTCAGCATGGAAATATGTCCCTTAAGCTGTTCTCTGGAGTCTGAAAGTCTGGTTCTTCCATGTCTTTGTCAGCAGGAAGGAACCTGCAGAATAACCACTGGGAGAGCCCCCCAGGAGAGATCCAAACAGTGAGGAGGAACTTTTGTTAGTATGCAAGTGCTAGGATATCTAAATGTCTCCTAATCTCAGGACAGGTTGTCGTTTTGGCCAACTAAAATCTTCAGTGGGTGTAACATACCCATTGCTAGAATCTAGAAATACTTCAGGCTCTAGTAGCAATTAGTCCACTAAATATGTTGCAGTTAACCTGTTCTGAAGCATTTAGGTTTGTAGAGATGTGGTATTACAGCAAGTGCTGCGAAGAGATGCACAATTTACTAGTCATATCGTGACAGACTAGACTCTGTGACATGTTTCTCTTCCTCAGATAATTCAGGAAGGGAATGGTAGTTTCATTTAGATGGGTAGAATGCTATTTTGAAAAAAATCGGTTTAGAATGGATTGTAACACCTTCTAGCTGTGCTTCGTTTTCTTCTCAGAAAGCAATAAAAATGTTCACTTCATTTTGTACTGCTAAGAAAAAAGGAACGAATCCTAAGATGCTAGCTGCAGCATGCTTCTATCCTCCCATGTCTGTATCTGCTTGTACCTAAAATTTTTGATGTATTGATGTGTAAGTACTTCTCAGTGGGATGCTTTCAATGTCAGTTGGGGAAGCAGGGGAAGAAAGTACGTGTATGCTTTCAGAATTGAAATTGTACAATTTTTTTGATGCAAGACTGAAGATCCAGAGTTATACAAAATCCATGCAAATCAAAGGAATTACAGAGTTATTTCCAGACATGGAAAGCAACTCCAAGCAGAGCATGCAAACTAAAAGAGCATGTGAACTTTAAATGAATTACATTCATTTGCATGGAAAAAACACCTCTTCACTAAAATATTCTTGACTCCACATGAAGACCCACTGGGCCTGTGCAGTGACATTATGGAACATTGTGTCTTTAAATCAAGGCAAAGAGACTAAGAACTAATGATGGTACAATATGCTGATATAAAGGAGTGAGATACAGCAACATGGGTATGTTAAAATATTACTGCACGGGTGTGCTAGCTTTGTGGAGTCACCACCCAGCACCCATCTCTGCACAGAAATGAAATAAAATCTGTATCTTGGCTCACTGTGTGAGCTGAATTATTGTACACCGGGTAACAAACGCCTTTTGTGAGACTACAGGAGGAGGTAGCCTTCTAGACGGTTTGGTGGGTCTCCATGTGATACCACCACGTGAAAAGAGCACTTAGAGAAGGTAAACATCTATTAGAAAAACTAAATGAGCTTTTTGTTCAATGCACATGAGCTTCAAGTGGTTTGTATGCTGGAATTCTTTTGGGGAGGAATTAATCAGTATTTTGCTCAAAGTGAAGTGTTAGTGGAAGAAATTGTGGAACAAACAGAAACTGAACTACAGCAGATTGCCAGGAGCAGAGAAAAGTTCAGCTCAAGGGTGAAATCTCGGAACTAGTTAACTGGAGTGGGTAGCCGCGTGTTTACAAATCCCTTGCACTTCAGGACTCAAAGATCTCAGATGTGACGGTAATTTTAGAAAGGGCTGTATGGGAGATGTAAGGGAACTAAAATCTGCTAATCCTGGTATCTTTAACAGGCAAATCAGTGGAAAACTGGAATAAAGAACGATTCCTGGATACTTGGCTAAATGTGTGGAGAGGAGTAACTGTGTAGAGGCATTGGGAATCTTGAGCCACAGGGAGCACTATCTGCTCACTCGTCCACCTGCACCTGGAAGAGGTGTTCTCTGAGCTCCCTGTGACAGGTACACTCCCCCGCCCCCCCCCCCCCGATGAAGACCGCGGCTTTTGGCAGGGCCACCGCCGGCGCTTCGCACCACGCCGCGCCCGGCCCCGCAGCCCGGGCCGGTGCCGCCCAGCCCGCGCCGCGCGGGGCCCCCGGCAGGGGCAGCGGGGAGGCGGGGCCCGCGGTCGACAGGCAGCGCCCGCAGCCAATGAGGCGCCGCGGCTCAGAGAAGCTTCTGGATCAGGCGCGGTGGTGACAGCGGCTCCGATCGGCCCCGGGCGCAAGCGGGGCGCCGCCGGAGACCCCCTGGGAGCGGCGGGTCTGTGCGCGGACCCTCGCCCTTGGGCTGGGGTGCCGCCTGGGGAGACCCCCGGGCCCGAGTGCCCTCCGCTCCTTGTGGTGCGTGATCTCCTCTGGGCAGAGCTGGGTGAGCCCTCGCCCCCGCCCCCGCCCCCGCCAGCGGCCGCGTCCCCTGGGCGCCCACGAGAGCGAGAGGGCCCCCTCGTGAGCGCGCGCTTTGGGTCATCCTCCTGTCTGCAGTGACGTGTGGTGACGACAGCCCGCTGACGCCTCGAGCTTCTTACGTGTCAAGTGTGACCGGAGTGATCACTGATTCCGGTTTAGCCCTGTTTCGCATCGGTTCCTGTTGTGTAGTTTTGGCTGTTCTGTGGAATCAAATTGTTTGAGCTTGTCCTTTGTTTGGGTCAGTTTTAGTGTACCTCTGCGACACTCCCTCACTACAGGGTCCGAAAGAAGCTACCGCTGAATAAAAACAAAGTCCTTTTCAGGGATAAGGAGACAAGAAAGAAACTGAATGAAAATACTCTGTAGCAGTTTTATAAGTGACTGTATCCCCCTCCCCATCTTAAAAAACCTATCTAGTAGAACTAACAAAAATACAACAAAGACTGTGACAAGGTTGATGAGAAATATGAGATGGCTTACATTCCAGGAATTACTCATTAAACCAAAGACCCTCCAGCCTGCAACAGAGAGTGCTGACAGGAGATACAGTAAAGGTGTGTTAGATGAAAGTAGCTTGGAGGTGATGCAAAATAATTGATTGCTGGGATCTTTTTGCATACAAGAATGTAAGTCTTCAAATTAAGTTAATAGAAGCCAGGTTCAAGAGAGATGATGAGGCTCCTCATGCACCATATTGGTGACCTGAGGAGCCTCTTCAGGGGATTGTTGTGAGTGCCAGAAGGCTTAGGGCAGACAAGACATCATCATGGGAGAGCAATCCTCTGAGAATTGTTAAATTGACCCTTGTGGTTCAGCTGCAAGTTGTTGGAGTCTGGGTGAAAGCTTTTCAAAAGCATCATGTCTGCTTACACTACTTTTATATCCATTTTTAGGCATCTGCTTGGGCTCCTGTTCAAAACTGAGTATTGGACTTGACAACCTGACTGAATATAGCTATGTTCAGTCTTTCTTCCTACAGTTTACAGCTGGCTGCTTCCAATTGCACCTCTTCCAGAAACCACTTATCCTGTCTTGCCTAGATGTAATACTTGACCTCAGATTCATCATTCAGACTGTTTTATCATGTAATGTGGCAAGGAACAAGTGGAAGTCTGGTGGTGCATCCTGTGCAGCCCTTTCTGTAGCAGCCCTAGTTCAGGGACTGCGGAGAAGGAATTGTAACTCAAAGTTTATTGTTTCCTAATCACTAAGGTTTGTTTATCAGCCTATCTCTTGCATCTGTGTAATACATTACCTAATTAGTTAATAACTCTGTTGACATGCTGAGCATGCATGGCTGTCAGTGTCACTCAACCAGTCTGTGGTAAATGTTGCATTAAGATCTCTTCTGGTCTCTGTCCTTGTTGAGCAATACCATTTCCATAGCTGATACAAGTCAGATCAGAGGTGTGCTGTTGTGATTAACCAAGGCTCTGCAGCCTGGTTGACTTATTACCTCAAAACCAGTCTATCAATGAGCTTTAAGCAGCTGTCCATAGAGGCACTTATCCTCTCTTCAGATAATATATATGCTTTCCAAGCTATCTGTTGGTTATCACCTAATTGTATCATGTCTGAGCTAGTCAAATTTGCTATTTTTTCACACATGAATAAGTGGTATGCTGCTTTGAATGCCAGCTTTCACCTTTTTAATGCCACTTGGCCTTGATCTTTATAGCATAGCTTTCTGTCCGAGCAGCGGTAAATGTACAGATAACACTGAGCAAGCCTAAAGTCCTTACTATGAATTACCCATCAGGTAAAAATGTGTGGCTGAGCAGAAGAACATGGGGTAAATTCTCACGCATTAGAGATGCTATTGGAGGGAGGAAGAAGGCTGTGCCATACAATTCTATGTCATACCAGGTTTATTTCAGGGCTGTGATATTTCACCATTATTTTCATCTATTTCTGGCAGCTCTTTAGTCATGTGTTCATAAGCTGGAGCTAGTAAGTGCTGTGGTTCTTACAGTAGTGTGAAAACAAAATTGAGCTGTAGTTTTTTTGCAGTTTCCATTGTGTGCTGTTGAATTTAAAATAATTTAAAGAAATCTCTTGTCCAAAAAGAAAATTGTGTTACTGCCTTTGAATTGTCATGGTACCGCACAGGTTGGCAGCTCCATGGGGGTGCAAAGGCTCCCCGAGATGGCACAGCAGGGCCTGGCAGCCAGGCCCCATCCCAGCAGCCAGCTGAGGCTGGGCCGGGACGTTGGCCCACGGGTAGTGGTCACATTCAGCAAGGTCCACAGCCAGGTAGGAGCATGGACTGGTGGGTCTGGGCTGGGTAAAATGGGCTCCTGGGCTACAGTCAGGGATGGGGGAGGCCCTGGGAGATGGTTGGCTGGGCTGTGTGGCCTGCTGGTGCCCTCAGGACCCTGCCATGCATAGGAAATCAGTCAGAAAAACAAATTCCCCCAAAGCTGGGATATAATTGCGTTTTGAAATATAGTGACTCTTCCCCCAGAAGAGGTGGCAGGATCAGTAGTAGCCCAACTGTCGTGCATCTACACCAGTGCACGCAGCATGGGCGACAAACAGGAGGAATTGGAAGCCACTGTTGGAAGCAGCTGGAAAACCAGGATATAACTGCAATCACGGACACCTGGTTGGATGGCTTGCACAACTGGAGTGCTGCAACGGATGGCTATAAACCCTTCAGAAGGGATAGCAAAGAAGGAGAAGCGGTGGGGTAGCCCTGTATGTTGAGGAGTGTTTTCATCATCTAGAACTTGGTGGTGGTGACAATATAGGGTCTCGTGTTTATGGGTAAGAATCAGGGGGAAGTCCAGCAAGGCAGGTGTCGTGGTGGGAGTCTGTTACAGACCACCCAACCAGGATGAAGAGGCAGATGAAATCCTCTATAAGCAGCTGGGAGAAGTCTCACGATCGCTAGCCCTTGTTCTCGTGGGGGACTTCAACTTACCAGATGTCTGCTGCAAATAGAGTACGGCAGAGAGGAAACATTCCAGGAGGTTCCTGTAGCGTGTGGAAGATGGCTTCCTGACACAGCTGGTGAGGGAGCCAACTAGGGAAGGTGCCCCGCTGGACCGGTTGTTTGCAAACAGAGAAGGACTTGTGGGTGGTGTGCTGGTTGGAGGCCGTCTTGGGCACAGCAGTCACAAAACGGTAAGAGTTTTTGATTCTTGGAGGAGTAAGGAGGGGTGTCTGCAGCACTGCTACCTTGGACTTCTGGAAGGCAGACTGGCCTGTTTTGGAGCCCGGTTGAGAGAGTCCCTTGGGAGACAGTCCTGAGGGGCAAAGGAGTCCAGGACGGCTGGACATTCTTCAGGAAGGTAATCTTAAAGGCACAGGAGCAGGCTGTCCCAACGTGCCAAAAGACGAGGCGGCAGGGAAGACGACCGGCCTGGCTGAACAGAGAGCTTTGGCTGGAAGTCAGGAAAAAAAGGAGAGTTTATGACCTTTGGAAGAAGGGGCAAGCCACTCAGGAGGACTACAAGAATGTCGTGAGGCTATGCAGGGAGAAAATTAGAAGGGCCAAAGCCCAGCTCGAACTTAATCTGGCTGCTGCTGTAGAAGACAATAAAAATGTTTCTATAACTACATTAGCAACAAAAGGAGGGCTAAGGAGAACCTCCATCCTCAAGTGATCAGCAAGCCACTTTCCATCCTTTATCAGCAGTCCTGGCTAACCGGGGAGGTCCCAGTTGACTGGAGGTTAGCAAATGTGACACCCATCTCAAGAAGGGCTGGAAGGAGGATCTGGGGAACTACAGGCCTGCCAGTCTGACCTTGGTGCCAGGGAAGGTTATGGAGCAGATCATCCTGAGTGCCATCACAGAGCATGTAGAGGACAACCAGGTGATCAGGCCCAGCCAGCATGGGTTTATGAATGGCAGGTCCTGCTTGACTAACCTGATCTCCTTCTATGACAAGATGACCCGCTGAGTGGATGAGGGAAGGGCTGTGGATGTTGTCTACTAGGACTTCAGTAAAGCCTTTTGACACGGTTTCCCAAAGCATTCTCCTGGAGAAACTGGCTGCTTGTGGCTTGGGTACTCTTTGCTGGGTGAAAAACTGGATGGATGGCTGGGTCCAAAGAGTCGGAAATAGCGTGGCCAGCAGCAACAGGGAAGTGATTGTCCCCCTGTACTCAGCACTGGTGAGGCTGCACTTCAACTGCTGTGTTCAGTTTTGGGCCCCTCACACCAAGACAGATGTTGATGTGCTGGAGCGTGTTCAGAGAAGGGCAACGAAGTTGGTGAAGGGTCTGGAGCACAGGTCTTATGAGGAGCATCTGAGGGAACTGGGATTGTTTAGCCTGGAGAAGAGGAGGCTGAGGGCAGGCCTTATCACTCTCTACAACTCCCTGAAAGGAGGTTGTAGTGAGGTGGGTGTTGGTCTCTCCTCCCAAATAGCAAGCGATAGGACAAGAGGAAATGGTCTCAACTTGCACCAGGGGAGGTTCAGATTGGATATTAGGAAAAATATCTTCACGGAAAGGGTAGTCAAGCATTGGAACAGGCTGCCCAGGGAAGTGTCCCCATCCCTGGAGGTATTTGAAAGACATGTAGATGTGATGCTTAGGGACATGGTTTAGTGGTGGGCTTGGCAGTGTTAAGTTTATGGTTGGACTAGGTGATCTTAACGGTCTTTTCCAGCCTAAACAATTCTATAATTCTATGACTTTGGGAGAATATTCATACTGATGTGTTCATCCCTCTCATGGCTCAAATGTATCATAGATTTGGACAAAATATTCTGTCAATATTATTTGCCAGAAGTTATTTGAAATGCTTCATGTTGGTTTGTTTTTTTTTTTTCCCCTGAACTGTTTCAGTTGGGAACATTTTTTCTGGCATTAATGCTAATGTTATTGATATTATAACACCTAAGGAATTGCATAAATATAATATAAAGTCATCCATGTAATAAGAGCTCCTGGCTATTTTCCTTTATCTTCTGGTTACGTGTTTCAGCCATCAGGTTATTAAATGTGGGTCTCTGTACACCCTGGTGAAGCTGATACACTTTTACTAAAATTCTTAAATATTTGTTCCTCCAAAATGTGGAAGAGAATTGAGCTGCTGGTTAGAAACTTCATCAAGGACATGGTGCATCTGGTACATGTATCATGTGCCAATAAGTGTTTATTTTTTTACACAACAGTATCAAGAGGAGAGATTATCTGATGAATCTGTGTCTTGGCAAAACAAACAAGTGCAAATGTTGAATGTCAACAGCATTTGACATCAAATCTGACTAGAGGGCACTGCTCTACAGGGTACAGTCACTTGGACTTGTCCATAGCCTCATTATATGCCCCCAGTCTGGAGAGACTGGCCATGGTCACCATGCAGCCAATTCAGTGACCTCACTGAATGGGCTGTAATGGTGCAACATAAAAAATAAAAATTAAAGAAAAAATAATTACAAAAGGAGGTGATAGGATCAATGATGAGGATTCAGTTTGGTATCACTGATAGAAGTTCATTTGTCTTAAGAATGTGACTATAGTTGTTGTGCATCAGGGAGGCTGTATCAATCATAATTCACTGTATATAGGTGCAGATGCCCATGTCGAATGGAAGATCACAGTTATCAAGGGTATTGTCTAACATTTTGAGACTAACCTCTTTGAGATGGATTCGAGGCCACAATGGTTATGTTAACAATCCTTGTAAAATGTAGCATTGCATGTCCACCGTCACAGTTCATGCTACTGCACATACACAACCTATGAAAATCATTGAAGGAGGTGCAGTATTTTACAGAGTATTTTAAGAATAAGAGGTTACCAAAGTGCCATTGGTATGTGGTGGTTCACTGTGGAGGCTATTACAAATTTTCATTTTGGCAGCCTTTTGACCTCTTGTGAACAGGTGAAGACAGGTTGAATCTAGTGTCACAAAGAGAAGCAACTCTTACTTTAGTCACTGCTGGTCAGTGGTGCGTGTACTTTGTGGGCAGTAGAAACACCATGGAAGCAGGCTGTGTATGAGACTGGTCTAGTTGCATTCACCTAATGATGTTGTCAGCTGCTGTATTCAGATAGTGTGGCTGTGTGACATAAAGTAACATGTAGGTCAGAGAATGACTGAACTCAGGTACTAAGGAATGTTTCACCTGCAGCTTTTGTAAGGGGAAGGCCAGTTCCTCATCAGCTGTTTTCTAGAAGTTTTTGCCAGTTTGTCTGGGTGCATCATAGATGTCTCTTAGATCTCAAAATCTACTGCCCAAGATAGGTTTTAGTTTTGTTGTTGTTGCTGCTCATGACAGCTGCTTTTATATAAATAGTTGATGTGAAAAATCAGTCATGGATATTGCATCCTTCATGGATCTTACTGTGCTCCTCTATGCTTCTCTGGTGGTATGCTCTGGAATACGAGACATTGCTGTATTGTGCAACACATGCAGCAGTGATATCTTTGCCTATTTGCTGCATATTACAGTTCTTCCCTGGTTTTGGAAAGGCACTCCCCAGGTTTTTGGAAATTTTTCCTATATGGTAATCCAAGTGAAGGTCTGTACTGGGAAAATACAAGAGTATAGGACAACTTACGTCAAGATCTTCAGGAGAGCTAATGACATAGACAGTGTAGGGCTGGATTTTACATCATTTAATGTTTTATGCACTTGTGATACTGAAGAGTTATAAGTAGTTCAAAAATGTCTGAGGACACCCTTTCCTTAAATACTTTGTCAGCTGCTTGGTAGGGCACTTGATAGGGCACCGCTAGGTGACACTTCATTTTCCCTGAGAGAAGAGAAACCACCTCCTTGCATACGTTTTGGATTGAACAAACCCAACCTGTTTTTTCCAGTTTTTATTTGGTTATGGTTTTTTTTCATTTAACTGACCCCACCCTAGGACTAGTTATACCTGAAGTGAAAATCTGGGAGGAGAGGGCAAGAGAGGAGACCTCCAAACCAGTTGAGGGCTAGAAACTGGCGGAGCTGGAGCTTCCATTGTCCTTCAGCAAACAAGCATACTGCAGTGCTCTCGGCTCTAGTTGCATGTATCCCTCACGATCTTAAATTGTTCTTGCTGTGTTATTAGTGAATATTTCTCCCAGGATATTGTCCTGGGAAGTGATCGTAGGTAACAACTGTCCTGTGTCCAGCATCTTTGCTGCAATGAAAAAAAACACACCAAAAAGCATCATTATTTGCTTCTGAATAATTCAGTATAGGAGTTGTTTATAAAGCATGAGGCTGGGATACTACTGTTACCCAGGGCATGTGAGGGATATTCTGAAAAATTGTCTGGAAAGAGTGTGATTCTGTTTCTAATTCTACTGCACTCCTGCTTGTTCTGCTGTGGTTCATCTGTCACTTGGGGAACTTTGCACAGAGCATAAATTATTGCAGTGTTGGGGCTTCCCTTAAATTAGATCAGTGCAATACTTTGGAGTGCTAAGCATAGAGAAATCAGATTTAAATTCACTTTGCAATTTCCCTCATTCACAGCTTGGGTTGTTTAGAAGGGAAAAGCAGGCCCAGGCAGCCAGGAGGAATACTCAGAACTGGCAGTCTTTGGCAGCTAGAGCCATTTGGAAAATTTCTGTGACTGCCACTTAGCAGTCTTTCTTCTAGAAGGGCAAATATGTGAGAGCTAATCCACAGAAGATAATAAAATGTTGAGCAACCAGTACTTTTCTGAGTGCTGAAGTCTTGAACAGGATCTGTAAACCAGTTGCTGTATAGTTTAGATAACTGCCGAGTTACTGGGTTCTTCCCTCAGTGGAATCTTATGGGCAATAGTAACCCCTGAGGAATGACACTTTGGGCTAGTTTAGTGACTGGTTATCATACATCAATGAAGCCTGATCAGTTAAAGGATTTGAGGTGGCCTTGAACTTCATGAGCTCCTCTGTTAGACTAAGTCATCCATAATCTGCCAGTTTATAAAAAGCTTTTGTGGGAGCACTTTCCAAAGTGATTTACCAGATTACAGATGTGTTTTTCTGCCCAACCATAATCTGATTCTCCTGTGACTGGTAGCTGCCATACTGTTGGTGCTGTGGGCACCAAATGTCCTCTTCTTAATTAACAGATGAGTTCACTGATTCCTTTTCCCATCTCCTTTTATTAATTCCCTCATATATACTCCCTGCCTGCCCTCCCCATGCCCCACCACACACACTTACCAGGTTAATGTGTCATCTTGTTCTTATTTCTAACAAGAGTTCTTTCTATACAGCAAAGTGAAAAACTCAGCCTCTGGACCCAATGTCTGGCACCTCATCTAGATTTACTTTGCAATTTTTCTGGGAAATGTAGTCTTCTGGATGACTGGGTAGAATTTTAAAGAATCTTCTGGATTCAGAAGCTGATACTGGACAGGCTCGTATTACATCCCTCACTATACCATGCACTCAGAAATGTAATTTCTTAATTTACTTTATTCTGGCTGTATTCAAATGTCGTTGTTAAGCTTCCGAGAATTTTATTGACAATTTCATTTTTGTGTCCTTTGTTGCCAGAAGCTTAATGCTGCCTCAACAGCTTTTAGAGAGATGGGAGACTCTCATTAGCTGAAATTTTGCACAAGTTAATGTCAGATCAATTGTCACTGTTCTCAAAACTGATCTTCCTTTTATCGTTAACTGAATGTTATTTTTATTAGTGATTCACCGCAAACAAAGATTGTCCGTATTTGCAATTGTAGTTAATTCTAGACTGTCAGCATTTTGCCAGACTGTTTGTTTTGTCTGCTTTAGTTTATTTAATGTATCACTTAGATGAAGCAAATAAACCTTTGCTCCATTTTTCCAACTCATCAGTGTTCAATTCATTGTAATATATATTAATGAATGATGAATGTACTTGCATTTTATCTTGTAATACAGGTAATTCTGATTATAAAACCATAAAATTTCATTCTATTGTCTGCATATAAACAGAAATAACTTTGTCTACTTTCTGTCATGCTGTTAGCAAGCAGGTTTAGATCTGATTGAATGCTCTAGTTGCCACTGTTTCATACAGTGCATAGAGAACATAGTATTCAGACACAGCCATGCTGGGCATCAGTTAATGACTTAATTGACAATTACAGCTAGAACTAAGGGAATGTTCTTCTTGACAAACAACATGAGGAGAGCATGGAGGAAATAAATTTTAGGAAGCAAGGAAAGATAGCAAGAAAAGAAAATATGATTAGGTAGAGAAGAAAGGACTGAACAATAAAAGATAGTCTTTAACCATTAGTGTTTATAAATAACATTGTAGTCTGGAGCCAACATTTGGTTCATCCAGGCTGTATTGACACATGGCCCTGGTACCTTTTGCCTACACTGTCTCTGCAGATGCGCTCTGAACAACCAGACCCCTGTCTCTGCTCTCAGACCCCATTTTCTAGGCTGCTAGAGAATGTTTGGCAGCACCTTGAGATCACAATGGTCCCTTATGTATCAAACTTTGGTGGCATCTTTCTATTCCCATGGAAATGCCAGTGTGATGGGTATGCTTTGCTATGATTTACATGTCTTTTGCATCAAAAGAAATTGTATCCTATTGATCACATTGGTGATGTACTAACAACTGGTAGTACAAATCAGTTACTTCCAGATAAAAGGAGTGATAGCTATTATATTTGTAGTCTAACAGAGCTTATTCCAGGATTATTTTACAAGCATTCATGGGAAAATTTCTATGAGTCATTGCTTGGTTCAATATTTAACTAGAATTCAAGGGTCTTCTACCATGCTTACTGGTTGTAACACTGGCATGCGGCTGTAGCTTTGTGCTAAAAGTCTTTACACACAGCAAGAAATCAAGAATTGGAATTTCTGGGTACAATAAAGGCTGACAAATGAGCAGGTACAACTAAGAAAGGCACAGCATGTATCAATGAGCAGACCTGTTACTTGCCTACCTTGTATGCCAAGGAACTTCCATGGTGCTTATATTTACAGAAAAATTCAAGCCTTTTAAATATGCTAATTTGTACTAGCACTTACTGGCTGCGGAGCATGCACTGGTGTGGGACTGTTGGGGACTGCTCACAACTGGAGCTTCTTTTCATACCTCAGTGGCTTCAGAGTGGGGGTCTGTCAGTGTAGGTTGATGTTTGCATGGGACACCATTGGGTCTTTTCTCCATGGAGCCAACGATGATTGCTGACAGACTGAAGGGTTTGTGGTAGCTTTGTGCTACATCATCAGTCTTGGGTCTGTCTCTGCTGTGGCTTACTGAAGAGTCCAGCACAGTCAAGGCTTCAGTTTCTGCTAAAAGCTACCTCTTAATATTGATCCTTCTCTTCTGACGTGTCTCATAAAAGGGCAGTGATCAGAGTTCTGCTTGTTCAGTCTCACTGACTTTTATGAGCCTGTGATTGGGTTGTGCACAAATATACAGCCTCAGTTCTCTGGAGTTTCAGTTTTCTGCCCATGGGTGAATGAACCTCGTATTGGTGGCTTTTATTCCCTGATATTGTACATGATTTCATAACCAGCACTTGTGTTCTTTCATTGCTTATTAGTGCCTTCCATTGAAAAACAGAATTCATAAATCTTCCATTCACTGAATTTTTGTGAAATCTACTTCTTACAATACTCATTCTTTGATTGCATGATCAACTATGTTGAAAAAAAAAAAAAAAAGAGTACCCAGTCAATCTGTGTTAATTGTTCATACTCCTATAACTGAGTTTTATTACCTAAGTCTTCATCCCCGATCAAGGCTTCAGCTAGGAATGAACTCTGAGTTGTCTTTGGCATTTCTGTCCTTGGTTAGAGAGTGCAGGGCTACTAGCAGGATAAGGAGGCAAGGGCTTGCTTAATTTTTTTTTTTTTTTTAAAGAAAAATCACCTGTTTCTGTACAAAAGGGCCTTATCTGGAAGCCTTTGCAATACTACCATTTTCCAATTACTTTCCCTTGTAGGCACCCTAGGCTTGTTTCAACTTCCCCAAATCACTGGAAATCTCCAATGCCCTTTGCATTTTGCAGCAGAATGAGGTTGCTGTTTTCACATATGCCTCGCTTTAACTTCCTAAAATAATAATCTATAACATGAAATAACTTACTTAAAAGGGCTAAATAACTTAAAATATTATTCTAACAGTTGCAATAATATATTTTGATAAGAGTGGTGAGATTGGAAAACGAAGTGCTGAAAAAATTTGAGCGTGCCAAAAATTCAAGTTATTCGGTCAATGTTATCTTAGCAACAGAGTATATCCTGTGGGCTTTCTGATAAAGATAGACTGAAATTTAACCTTTACGCTTGACAATGAAGAGGAGAATTAAAGCTTTGCTTTTGTCCTCTTCTTCCCAAATACTAGCAAGCTAACACTGGAGGAGCAAGATTTATGGCTAGAATATGTTTATTTCCAAAGGCAGATTTTTTAAAAATGTTTGTGGTTTTGTAGTAAATGGTTCTTGGGTAATCCTGTCCTGTGTTTCTCCTCCACACCACTCCCCTCCATCCCCCCATACCCCCCAGAAAAAAATTACAAACATAAGAAGAAATTTTCACAACTAATTAAAGTTTGGTAATTTTGGTACTACTGACAATTTTGTCAGCAAAACATGAATTCCATGAATTGGAGCTATCTATTAGGAGGTATGTAAACCATTTTACAGTTTCCAGAAATGCTTTGTCAGACCTTTCAGGAAACCTTGACTAAGTGTTCAGTTATAATTAAACCAGATACATTTATTTGATGGTATGTATATTGAAAAAAATACTGACATATTTCTGATATGCAGATTGGTGGAAAGGGAATATGTATGTCTTACACTGTGAGTAACCTACTTAGATCCTTTAAGCTATCAGCTTGTTCAGAAAATTTTAATCTTTTTTTTTTTATGAGTTATTTTGCAAGTGCACTTCATATTATGCATGATTTACTATTAACAATAGAACTCTTTGGGATGAATCAGCACTTTTCATGCATTATGTCATCTTTTACAGTCCTTCACCCAGCACAGAAGATACATTTTTGAAGTGTCTTTGAATAATACTAAGTTGAAAATGAACACAGAAATAACATATTTTTAAAAGTTAAATCAATCATAGAATGAAAATCAACTAGGATTGTCCATACAGAGAAGAGAATTCAAAAGGTACCTGCTTGCTTTTAGGTGAGTCATATAGCACGCTGTAGTTCACATAATATGAGCATACAATTAAAGAAATACATTCCAAAAGAGTAAAAGCTGACAGGTATGCAGGTGATCCAGCCCAGGTAACCTGAGGTGAGTAACTGAATTTCAATCCATTAGTGTCATAAATGATAAAACTGTCCTACAGACAAATCTGTTTAGGGTGCACGTGTGCAGTCTGGCATATTACTAACACTGCATAGTCTTCTGTTATATCTTTGATGTTTAGAGATTACAAGCAGTGATATTTGTCTTCTGATAAGTAGCGAGGGGTGTAACTTTGTGCAATTGCCAAAGTGTGAGTCAAAGGTTTAAAGAAGCTGAGATACTGAACTTTGCACATGGTTACGGCTGTTTCCCAGCCTTGGAGTTGCAGTTTGGCAAGAGAATAGCTGGGACATTGGCCTTTTTACAGAAGCAGCATGCCTCCATGGCAGTAAATAATAACTACAGAAATAATAATTTCCCTACCAGATAAAGAGAGTTTTCTGCTAGATTTGATGCTTTGGCATGGATATTGATGGTATTTGTATTGCTAAATAAAACTGTCAGGGAGCAAAGCTGAGCACTGGACCACTGATGATCCCCGTTGCTTAGTTGTTAGCAAACAACCCAGTACGGTTATGTCTGTGCCAACCAGTCTTTGACTATCTTGTCTGTCTGCTAACCTATGCCAAGTAGTCTGGGCACAGCTAAAGGGGCAGCATGCCCCAAGACCATGCTCAGTAGGCAGTATGGAAATAGATAGACTGCATTGCCCTCCAGTGCTGTCCCTGCGTCTTCAGATATTCATGTGCTTCATGCCTTACCCTTAGGCATTCAGCACATACCCTGGCCTTCCAGCTTCTTGTTATGAAAACAACACTCTGACAAGTTGCAAAACAACCCGAATTCCTTCAGGCACTTTGAACTGAAAACAGTAGTAATAATATCTCAGGATACCATATATGGCTTCAGAGAACCACATGGACTGGCATGTGCCTCCTATCACAGGGTCAGGATCTGGTCCCTTTTGGTCATGTCCTGACCATATACAGTCAGCTTTTTGTGAGTTTGGCAGTTGCTGACTTCTCTGACACATGCATTTGTGCAGCAGAGTACTGAGAGGTCACTCCTGCAAGAGGTGGTTGTACTGGTCTGCTGGAGTCACTACTATTGACTAAGTATGACTCTCCCTGCCCAGGCCCCAGCTGAGCAATAGTCCAGAGTGTTCAATACACAGAAGTAAATAAAAATACTGGAGTATTAAGAGTATTATTCACACTGGCTGCTTTAAGTATCTGACTTCAATGCAATTTGTGGCACCCTGACCTTAATAACCTTTGTTTCCTACATATCGCCAATGGAGAGATGCACTTCTGTAAAGCAATCTGGATAATGTATGTTAAAAACTTAAATTTAAGAGGATTTAGCTTCCAGCTAGGGTCTGTGGGTGGCAAACAGTGAAGAACATATTTGCAAGCATGTTTGCTAAGACTGAAATGAAACTCTTTGCCTAGAAGTCAAAAATGGTAACAGGCATTTATTGGAAAGAGCTTCTGTACTTCTCATTTTCTCAGTAGTTATTATCATAGATTTGTAAGGAGAATTCAGTTAGGGATGTGTCTGTGCCTGTCAGTTGTAGTCTGTCGCTTATCATTTAGAATTTAATCCTGTCAACCTAAGTGTCTCCCACTTTCTAAGGCCTGCCCTGAACTAATGGCAACGTTCTCTCGTTGCCATATGGGTCCCTAAAACTGAAGGCATATATGATGATGATGATGGTTCCAAGAATCCAGATTGTATGGAATGGAATACCTATGATTAATGGTTCCAGTCTTGTTTCATATCTTTATCAATGATCTGGACAAGGGGATTGAGTGCACCCTCAGTAAGTTTGCAGATGACACCAAGTTGGGTGGGAGTGTCGGTCTGCTGGAGGGTAGGATGGCCCTGCAGAGGGACCTGGACAGGCTGGACTGATGGCCCAAGGCCAACTGTATGAGGTTTAACAAGGCCAAGTGCCGGGTCCTGCACTTGGGTCACAACAAGCCCATGCAATGCTACAGGCTTGGGGAAGAGTGGCTGGAAAGGTGCCCGGCGGAAAAGGACCTGGGGGTGCTGGTTGACAGCTGGCTGAAGATGAGCCAGCAGTGTGCCCAGGTGGCCAAGAAGGCCAACAGCATCCTGGCTTGTATCAGAACTGGTGTGGCCAGCAGGAGCAGGGAGGTGATTATCCCCCTGTACTCAGCACTGGTGAGGCTGCACCTTGAATACTGTGTCCAGTTTTGGGCTCCTCAATACAAGAAAGACATTGAGGTGCTGGAGCATGTCCAGAGAAGGGCAATGAAGCTGGGGAAGGGTCTGGAGCCTCAGCCTTACGAGGAGCGGCTGAGGGAACAGGGATTGTTTAGTCTGGAGAAGAGGAGGCTGAGGGCAGGCCTTATCACTCTCTACAACTGCCTGAAAGGAGGTTGTAGTGAGGTGGGTGTTGGTCTCTTCTTCTAAGTAGCAAGCCATAGGACAAGAAGAAACAGCCTTGAGTTGCACCAGGAGAGGTTTAGATTAGATATTAGGAAAAAATTGTTCACTGAAAGGGTTGTCAAGCATTGGAGCAGGCTGCCCAGGGGAAGTGATGGAGTCACCATCCCTGGAGGTGTTCAAAAAACGGGTAGACATGGCACTTTGGGACATGGTTTAGTGGGCGTGGTAGTGTTGGATTGATGATTGGACTGATGACCTTAGAGGTCCTTTCCAATCTTAATGATTCCTGGTTTTTACTTTCATTATAAATAATCCAGCCACCAAGCCAGGAAACATGAAATTGCTACTCTACCCTTAATTGGTTTAGTGATGGACTTGGTAATGTTAGGTTAATGGTTGGACTGGATGATCTTAAAGGTCTTTTCCAACCTAAATGAGTCTATGATTCTGTTCTATGATTCTATGATTCTTATCTTATCTGCTGGACAATTCAAAGTTAGGATGGAAAACTCTGAAGGAGATGAATCTGAGAGGGAGGAAAAAAAATCAGCAAGTCTGCACTGTGAGAAATTTCAAGGCTAGCACAAGGCCCAGTACAGACTGATAAAAAATATTTGTTATTCTGTTTAGACATTTTCACTGCTTTGTGTAGGTTCAGTGTCTAAGATTTTAATTAAAGATTCTTCAAATATTTGCATAGTCTAGCAACTGGAGAACAACTGTGAAGGATGAAGTAAGATACCTGGAAAGAAACAAAAATTCTGCAACTGTTTTGTTACCATAGCATTTATAAAGTGCACAACATCAGATTACTTTAGCAAGAAGGATGAGCAATGTGGGTTCATAAAGCAGAACACTACCCATATGCCCAGTTGTAATACATTTACAAAATTAATAAATGTAGGGTCCTTTTTAAGTGATTCAGTGTGTTTGTTGAAATTTTAAGAAGTGCCAAAGGGCCAGATTTGTATGGATATTTAATTTCTAAAGCTATAAAGATTTTAGAAGTATTTATTTTACTGTCCTCAGTCAACTGTAGGGAGAAGCCTTACGCTAATGGCACTTACATATCTAACACACTGCCGAAAGTAAGACTCGGATGATACATGTCCTTTGCACGTATGTGAGTTACAGTATAACTGTTCCCATGAAATATGGCTGAAGATATTAAACAAAAGGTGGAGCTGAAGGGCAAGCTAGAAAATGAGTGAAGTATCTGCAGCGATGACACAAAGATCAGAAGGAAGGGCCTGTCTGAATATCCATTTTCATTTATCATTTGAGTGTGGGAGTGCACTGAGTCACTGAACTAGAGGGGAAGTGGTAATACATCACACAGGCATATAATTCCTTTACTGGATCTAGTTTTGTGTTCAGGCAATTAACACATCCCTGTTGAAACCTGAGGCACTTCCTAAGGTACGTACTTTCTTATTGATTGAAGGTATTTATTACAATTCATTTGACAGTGTTTTAAAAGTTTCCTGCCAGGTTATGTATCCACTGATGTTTTTGCTAGTGAAGTACTGAAGAATGCAGTGTTTTTCTTTTGCTCTGCAAAGGTTCCCAGCAGACTGTAAACTGCAAATGATCTTATATGGCAACAAGAATATTGTTCCCAAGGGAATATCATTGCAGGATTGCTACAGGTGCAATGCTATTGCATTTGAATAGTAATTTTACCAGTTACTTGATCTATTAAAACTCTTTGGATCTTAGTTCTGCAAACAGCAATGTTGTAAACAGTTTTGTTTCTTTGAAGATTGCCATGCCAGATATAGTAATCTCTTCGTGCTGAAGATCATTAATCTCTTACTAAGTGTTATATGAATTTGAGATAAGCAACAATTCCAAAATCTTCAGAAGACAGAGCAGCTCCTGTGAGCATCCTGTAGCCAACCAAAATGTTTAAGTCCAGCTGTAAATCCAGGTTAACATACTTCTTACTTGCAGGAGTTGCTGAAGTCGGATCAGGGCTGTTATGAAAGCATGGCTAATGAGCAGCTGGTCTGGGCAAAAATTGCTTAGAAGAACATATCCCTATCAGTTAGAACCATAGAATTAAGGGAGAATTTAGGTTTGAAGGAACCATCTAATTTAGCCGTCTGCCCATGTTGAAATTGGATCAAGTTGGTCAGGGCCTTGTCCCAGGGGTGTTCTGGAAATCTGGAATGACAGAGATTGCACAGTCTCTTGGGCACCTATTCAGTGCTTAACCACCCTTATTGCAAAAGGTTGCAGGTTTTTTTTCCTGATATCTAGTCAGAATTTCCTTTGCAGCAATCTCTGCCCATTGCCTCTTGCCTTACTGCTGTGTACTTTGAGAGGAGTCTGGTTTGGTCTTCACTAAAACCTATGACTGAAGCTCAAGAGAGTAGTTAGATCCTCTCAAGCCTTCTTTTCTCCAGTGTGAACAAGCTCAGGTCCTGCAGCCTGTCCTCATACGTCACAAGCTTAATCCTTTTAACCATCTTTGTGGTCTTTTTCTGCATTCACTCCAATTTGTCAATGTCTATCTTGCACTGGGGAACCAAAACCTGGCTCTGAGCCTGGTGTCACCAGCAGAATTTTGGGGTTTTGATCATCAGTCTGTCTACACAACACCTGGTGACAGATGGGGTACACCTGGCTTAAAGTGGGAAAAGTACCTTTCAGCAGGAGTTAGGAGGACTCACTGAAAGAGCTTTAAACTAGATTTGGAGGGGGAAAGGATAAAACCAGGCTTGCTAGAGATAAGGCTAGGGGCAGCATGCCAATGTTTGAGGGACGGTGTGCTAGAGAGGCCCTTTGGTCTGCCATCTCAGTGGAGGCAGGGCATAGTTTTCCATGGGGCAGCAAAGATGCAAGGGTTATTGATGTGTTAGAAACCATGGAAGTGCCTGAGAACAGTTACCTAGGAATTTGGGCTTCTCCCCCAGAGAGGTGGCAGGATCAGTAGTAGCCCAACTGTCGTGCATCTACACCAGTGCACGCAGCATGGGCGACAAACAGGAGGAATTGGAAGCCACTGTTGGAAGCAGCTGGAAAACCAGGATATAACTGCAATCACGGACACCTGGTTGGATGGCTTGCACAACTGGAGTGCTGCAACGGATGGCTATAAACCCTTCAGAAGGGATAGCAAAGAAGGAGAAGCGGTGGGGTAGCCCTGTATGTTGAGGAGTGTTTTCATCATCTAGAACTTGGTGGTGGTGACAATATAGGGTCTCGTGTTTATGGGTAAGAATCAGGGGGAAGTCCAGCAAGGCAGGTGTCGTGGTGGGAGTCTGTTACAGACCACCCAACCAGGATGAAGAGGCAGATGAAATCCTCTATAAGCAGCTGGGAGAAGTCTCACGATCGCTAGCCCTTGTTCTCGTGGGGGACTTCAACTTACCAGATGTCTGCTGCAAATAGAGTACGGCAGAGAGGAAACATTCCAGGAGGTTCCTGTAGCGTGTGGAAGATGGCTTCCTGACACAGCTGGTGAGGGAGCCAACTAGGGAAGGTGCCCCGCTGGACCGGTTGTTTGCAAACAGAGAAGGACTTGTGGGTGGTGTGGTGGTTGGAGGCCGTCTTGGGCGCAGCGGTCACAAAACGGTAAGAGTTTTTGATTCTTGGAGGAGTAAGGAGGGGTGTCTGCAGCACTGCTACCTTGGACTTCTGGAAGGCAGACTGGCCTGTTTTGGAGCCCGGTTGAGAGAGTCCCTTGGGAGACAGTCCTGAGGGGCAAAGGAGTCCAGGACGGCTGGACATTCTTCAGGAAGGTAATCTTAAAGGCACAGGAGCAGGCTGTCCCAACGTGCCAAAAGATGAGGCGGCAGGGAAGACAACCGGCCTGGCTGAACAGAGAAAGTAAAGCAGTAAAGCCTTTGACACCATTTCCCACAGCATTCTCCTGGAGAAACTGGCTGCTCATGGCTTGGATGGGCATACTCTGTGCTGGGTAAAAGAGAGCTTTGGCTGGAAGTCAGGAAAAAAAGGAGAGTTTATGACCTTTGGAAGAAGGGGCAGGCCACTCGGGAGGACTACAAGAATGTCGTGAGGCTATGCAGGGAGAAAATTAGAAGAGCCAAAGCCCAGCTCGAACTTAATCTGGCTGCTGCTGTAGAAGACAATAAAAATGTTTCTATAACTACATTAGCAACAAAAGGAGGGCTAAGGAGAAGCCCCATCCTTTACTGGATGCAGGGGGAAACGCAGTGGCAAATGCTGAGGAAAAGGCTGAGGAAATGCCTTCTTTGCCTAATTTTTAATAGTAAGACTAGTTACTGTCTGGGTACCCAGCCCCCTGAGGAGCAAGACAGGGACAGGGAGCAGAATGAAGCCCCCATAATCCAAGGGGGAATGGTTAGCAAATTGGTACACCACTTAGACACAGACACAAGTCTATGGGGCCGGATGGGATCCACCCAAGGGTACCAAGGGGCTGGTGAAGTGCTCAGCAAGCCACTTCCCATCCTTTTTCAGCAGTCCTGGCTAACCGGGGAGGTCCCAGTTGACTGGAGGTTAGCAAATGTGACACCCATCTACAAGAAGGGCTGGAAGGAGGATCTGGGGAACTACAAGCCTGCCAGTCTGACCTTGGTGCCAGGGAAGGTTATGGAGCAGATCATCCTGAGTGCCATCACAGAGCATGTAGAGGACAACCAGGTGATCAGGCCCAGCCAGCATGGGTTTATGAATGGCAGGTCCTGCTTGACTAACCTGATCTCCTTCTATGACAAGATGACCCGCTGAGTGGATGAGGGAAGGGCTGTGGATGTTGTCTACCAGGACTTTAGTAAAGCCTTTGACACGGTTTCCCACAGCATTCTCCTGGAGAAACTGGCTGCTCATGGCTTGGATGGGCATACTCTGTGCTGGGTAAAAAAATGGTCCAAAGAGCTGTGGTGAATGGAGATAAATCCAGTCGGCGTCTGGCCACAAGTGGTTCCCCAGGGCTCAGTACTGGGGCCAGTTCTGTTTCATATCTTTATCAATGATCTGGACAAGGGGATTGAGTGCACCCTCAGTAAGTTTGCAGATGACACCAAGTTGGGTGGGAGTGTCGGTCTGCTGGAGGGTAGGATGGCCCTGCAGAGGGACCTGGACAGGCTGGACTGATGGCCCAAGGCCAACTGTATGAGGTTTAACAAGGCCAAGTGCCGGGTCCTGCACTTGGGTCACAACAAGCCCATGCAATGCTACAGGCTTGGGGAAGAGTGGCTGGAAAGGTGCCCGGCGGAAAAGGACCTGGGGGTGTTGGTTGACAGCTGGCTGAAGATGAGCCAGCTGTGTGCCCAGGTGGCCAAGAAGGCCAACAGCATCCTGGCTTGTATCAGAACTGGTGTGGCCAGCAGGAGCAGGGAGGTGATTGTCCCCTTGTACTTGGCACTGGTGAGGCCATACTTCAACTACTGTGTTCAGTTTTGGGCCCTTCACTCCAAGACAGACATTGAGTTGCTGGAGCGTGTCCAAAGAAAGGCAACAAAGTTGGTGAAGGGTCTGGAGCACAGGTCTTATGAGGAGCGACTGAGGGAACTGGGGCTGTTTAGTCTGGAGAAAAGGAGACTTAGTGGAGACCTTATCACTCTCTACAACTGCCTGAAAGGAGGTTGTAGTGAGGTGGGTGTTGGTCTCTTCTTCTAAGTAGCAAGCCATAGGACAAGAAGAAACAGCCTTGAGTTGCACCAGGAGAGGTTTAGATTAGATATTAGGAAAAAATTGTTCACTGAAAGGGTTGTCAAGCATTGGAGCAGGCTGCCCAGGGGAAGTGATGGAGTCACCATTCCTGGAGGTATTTGAGAGATGTGTAGATGTGGTGCTTAGGGACATGGTTTAGTGGTGGACTTGGCAGTGTTAGGTTTGTGGTTGTACTTGATGATCTTAAAGGTCTTTTCCAACCTAAATGATTCTATGATTCTATGAAAACTGGATGCAACTCCACTGATTCTTATAAGAGAGGAGGACAATTTTTTCCCTCATTCTGCTGGATACACTTGCTAATGCAGCCCAGTACTTTATTAGCTCTCATTGTCTCAAGGGTGCCTTGAAGCCATGTACAGCTCGTGCACTGAGACTGCCTGGCCTTTTCCTGCAGAGCAGCTCCCCACCTGATCAGTCCCCAGCCTGCACAGCGTTATTCTGCACCAGGTCCAGAACTTTCCATTTGTCTTCATTGAACTTCATTGGGTTTCTTCTAGCCCATTCTTCCATCTTCCCAAGCTCCATCTGAGTGGCAGCCCTGCTGTTCAGTGTTGGCTTGCTAAAAGCTTAGGAATTTATATGATTTGGCCATGGTAAATCTGTTCCGGCTGTTACTAATCACCTTCTTGTTCTCCATGTACCTGTAAATGGCTTCCATGAGGATTTACTCCATAACTTTCTAAGGGCCTATGGTGAAGCTGACAACTGTAGTGCCCTTTCTGACTGGTGGTTTGACCGTGGCTGGATGCCAAGTGCCCACCAAAGCTGCTCTATTACTCCCCTTCTCAACTGCACAGGGGAGAGAAAATACCATGAAAAAGCTCATGGGTCAAGATAAGGACAGAGAGATCACTCAGCAATTACCATCATGGGCAAAACAGACTCAACTTGGGGAAAATTAGTTTAATTTATTGCCAGTCAAAACTGAGTAGGGTAATGAGAAACAAAACCAAATCTTAAAACACCTTCCCCCCATCCCTCCGTTCTTCCTGGGCTCAACTTCACTCCCAATTTTCTCTACCTCCTCCCCCCGAGCAGCACAGGGGGATGGGGAATGGGGGTTGGGGTCAGTTCATCACACGTTGTCTCTGCCGCTCCTTCCTCCTCAGGGGAGGACTCCTCACACTCTTCCCCTGCTCCAGCATGTGGTCCCTCCCATGGGAGACAGAACTCCACAAATTTCTCCAACATGGGTCCTTCCCACAGGCTGCAGTTCTTCACAAACTGCTCCAGTGTGGGTCCCTTCCATGGGGTGCAATCCTTCAGGAGCAGACTGCTCCAGCGTGGGTCCCCCATGGGGTCACAAGTCCTGCCAGCAAACCTGCTCCAGCCTGGGCTCCTCTCCCCGTGGGACCACAGGTCCTGCCAGGAGCTTCTCCAGCATGGGCTTCCCATGGGGTCACAGCTTCCTCTGGGTGCATCCACCTGCTCCGGCATGGGGTTCTCCCCAGGCTCAGGTGGATATCTGCTCCACCATGGACCTCCATGCGCTGCAGGGGCACAGCTGCCTCACCATGGGCTGCACCAGGGGCTGCAGGGGAATCTCTGCTCCGGTGCCTGGAGCACCTCCTCCCCCTCCTTCTGCACTGACCTGGGTGTCTGCAGAGTCGTTCCTCTCACACATTCTCACTCCTCACTCCACCTACAGTTTGTGCCGGGTTGGTTTTTTTCCCTCCTTCTTAAATATGCTATCACAGAGGCGCTACCACTGTTGCTGATGGGCTCGGCCTTGGCCAGCAGTGGGTCCATTTTGGAGCCAGCTGGCATTGGCTCTATTGGACATAGGGGAAGCTTCTAGCAGCTTCTCACAGAAGCCACCCCTGTAGGCCCCCTGCTACCGAAACCTTGCCACGCAAACCCAATACTTTTTTGAAGATGGGTGTAATTTTTGCCTTTTTCCAGTCATTGTGAATCCTTCACTCCAATCTACAGGGCTTCATGGAGTGGCTTCATAATGACATGAAGAGTTCTGCCAAATCAAAATTCTTGTTGTGCCATCACCTGTAGACAGAGTTTAAAGCTCTAAATTATGCATGAAAAAAATCACACACTTGCACCTAAAAGAAGCAAGGTATGGAGCAAGGTATGGAGATGAGAAGCAACACAGTGGAAATGGAAAAAGCTCAGGATGGTTAAGGCATAGATTTTCAGTTTGTGTCTCAAGAGCACCCGTGACTCTACCTGCCTTATCATACCTCTAGCAGCAACCTAATACAAGGTCTCCTCCACACACAACAGCTACTTCACTTTCTTCCTTGTGCAAACAACTGCCTCAGAGAGTCCTAGGGAGAAGCTGGCATCAAGAGTGTTGCTACTAGATCCAGAGTTGAGCTGCTGCTTTTCACACCAAGGGGCAGGGACAGGTAGGGATGGCCAAAGTGGAGCTGGGAGGAGGATGCAGCAGCAGCTGCTGGGAAGGGTCTTTCTCATCAGCGGTATCCCCTGCCTCTCACCCCTTGGTTCAAGAGCAGCATCAGCCCAACTTTCTGGAATGCGTTGCCACTGCCAGGGGCTGGAGAAAGAAGATGTGTTCAGGTGCTTGGGCAGTTTTTTCCCGTCAAACAGCAGTTTCCCATCTCTTACAGAGAAAACAGTAGGCAAGATTGAAATGGTTTGGGCCAGTCTGATACACAGAAATTTGGTCATAGGCTATCTTCATCAAATTGAAAGAGCTAAGGAAGGGTTTTCAAGATTTTTTGAAAAGGTTAGAACTGGTGTAGAAACTGCACAAAGACATTGCCAGATTCATGTGAACTCACATACCTTTAGAGGTATACAGTATATACTGGAGCTAGTGCTGGGTTACCTTTCTAATCATAAGAGAGGAATAGCTGCTTCTCAGGTAGAATTCTTCTCCTTCAAAAGTACATTCCTAAAGTACCACTTTCAGTAGGTGCATATTTCCAGTAATCTGCATTATGTGAACCAGGAACCATTTCCATAGTTACACTTCCAAAAGTAAAATGATGTCTTTTTTTATTGATTAAAAAAGCCAGAATTTTGAATATGATCTTGATTAAATGCTTGTAAAGGTACAGTTTCAGAATTAGATTAAGCTGAAGCTTTTTTAGCAGCTGACTGTGGGGCCACCTGAGCATTGCTGCCAGCCCAGGGGAATATAAAAACTTCCTTTTCTGGTGGAAGCATGTCCATCTAATTAAATAAGGTTTGCACCACATCATGAATATTCATTTCTGCTGCATTTATTGTAGCTTTTGTAATTGTGTTTACTGATGTACTGAGCAAACATATTTCATACTTTGTTAATAAAATTTCTGAATAGGCTTTTGCAATTCAGTGAGGAAAAGAGTAAAGTTCATAACTATGTTAGAGTTATGCATGGATTTCTGTGGGCTTCCTCACCTAGCCTTAGATGCTCTGTATCACCTTCTTAGACACTTTTAGTCATAATTTTTTCAGACATATCAGTTATGATTCTGCATATGAAATATGGGAAGTGTGTAGCCCAAACGTTTCAGCTGTCCCAAAGCTTTCTGTGATATTAAACAAACCTTGAATTAAATTATTAGGTTTTTTTGAAAATCATACCCCATATTGAAATGAGCAGTCTTAAACACGAGTAAGGCATGAAGAGGAATCAAAAAACAGGAGTTGCAATGTGAAAGCTATGTAATTTTTAAGAATCTGTTTGCAGTTTAGAACTTAAATGTCTGATTTTTCTCATCAGGTGTCCTAATGTTTCTCATTAGGGTGTCCTAAACAAGCTGGGGACAGATAGGGGACAAAGGCAAGATCATCACAGCAACTGCCCTTTTCTTTCATATTACCTGTGGTTTGGATTATCTGGTTGCTCTGGTTTTGTCTTCTGAATGACGAAGAAGCTGAGGGCAAGAGAGATGATGCTTTGTTTGCAGCATAATGTGCAGCTTGAAAATCAGCACAGTATTCAAAATTGTGAACAGAGAAACAGCTTACTTGGGAGCACCAAAAAAATCTTACCAATTGCTTGACATCTCTCTATTCTTTGCAGAGCTGTTAGTCCATTGTTTTTTTTGAAAGCATATAAAGCATTGCATTTTTCTGGCTTTTATCTTTGGCGAAAAACTTTCCAAATGTTTCTATAGTAAAATCACATACAATAAAAGCATCTCAATTCAAGACTATTTGTGTCACCTTCCCTTCCAGAAATAATTAAACAATACCTTTTGACATTGAATTTTATAGAGAACTTAACAGTAGAGACACTGTACTTTGTCCTACCACAGTTTTAGAGAGAGCCAGTCAGATGGTATCAACTCCTACTTGATCCTTACTACTGTAACCACCATGAACTCTGTGTGGTTAACAATGTGGAAGCCACTGCACAGTGAACTCACAGTTTCTCTTCCTGTAGTTAAACTGTAAAAATAAAAACTCCATCTTTGTATATTTGGGTTGGAATGTGCTTCTTCAATCAAGCTGTGGCCATTGCAATTATGCTGGACCTTGGCTCAGTGTCAAAAGGAGAGGCTCAAAGGATTTGTAAGATATTAACTCAAGCAATGCGAAGTGCAAAAAGGCAGCAGATTTTTTCCATTGACTCCCTTTCTAGTATTTAATGAACTTAAAGTATTTTCATTTTACAGTTCTAAATCCTCACCACTGAAAGCAAATATGCAGGTTTAGTTTGTAGAAAGACTTGTCCTTGTTTTATATTCTCAGTCCAAGTCTGTGAATTGGAAAATGGCAATAAATCTTGAAAGGAAAGCCTCAAGAAAGCTGTTCTGCTGAAGGAGAGGAGAGCTAGCAGTCAGACAGTTTGCTCTGTATTGAGTTTCTGGATTTTTTGTGCTGTACCATTTAAAGTTTTCATGCCTATATCATCTCCTTTTGATCCAGTTCAAGAACAGCTGTACTGAATTGGCCAAACTATCCTGGTCTCCACCAGTAATAAGTTCTTAGAGGGCATAAGAAAAGTGCAAACATAGACTGGTCTTTCCCCTACCATGTCTCCCAGCTTTCTGCAGTCAGTGGGTTAGGGACTTGCTGAGCTGGAGGCTGCATGAGTAGGGGTAAATGGTCTATATTCCTTGAATTGGTCCAATCCCTTTGGCCCGCTCAATAAGCTGGAATGGTGAGTTCCATGAACTGATTCAGTGTAATTAAAATGTATTTCTGTAGCCTATCTCAAACATCCTGATAACTTCAGAGAAAAGCCTTATTTATTTCTTCTGTTTTATGAAACATTGAATAATCATTCCACATTCCCACGCACTATTTTAACTGACATCTGTTGTATCTCCATAAAGTAAAGAATTTTCAAAGCTTGAGTGAGGAAAGCATGTGGCAGAGACAGGTCCCAATGATGTCGTTAACCACCAGGTGACTAATGTTTGAGTTAAGGTCTTAATGAATCTACTTGTTATGGAGCTTAGTTCTTATTTATGCTGTCTCGCCTAGCAGATAATAATTTAATATCCTTTGCCACTGGCTATACTGTTGACGAGGGATAATGCTTATCTACAGCTATTATCCAAGTGGCTGCAAATGTTTTATCTATTCATGCCCTTTCCATTTTTAGAACAGCTTGTAATTTTCAAAGCAATTCTGGATACTTTTCTTCCAGATTATCACTATCCACTGTGTTTCTGTGTCTCCGGTATTGTTTTGCATTTCCCAGGCCAACTGTCTTTTCAAGTCTGCTGTGCCCTGTGCTCCTGAGTTCTGCCACTCCTAGCCCTGGTGGTCCTGCTATCTTCAAGAGTCTACACAAATACCATTCCCTTTGCATGGCTACAGTGCAGACCATTCACCAGTTTCTCTAGTTCTTCCTTCCTTCAGCTATTCTCAGCAGGGTGGCTCTCAACAGATATGTTCACTTTGTCAATTTTCTTGCACTCATTGCTGTCAAATTCTCCATTTCACAAATATGTTGAAAAAAGTTCTTTGAGAACATTAAGTTCTTTCTCCTTTGTTGTCTTATATTGTCTTTTGTGGTATTGTGGTATTGGGAAAACTTGCCTCAAAACAATCTGGTTTGTGGCTAATGATGACCTCTCTTTTTTTATGTATTTTTGTGTGGGTGAATTTGTTTTCTTTTTTGGTTTTTTTGGCATGTGTCTTCAGACTGGTTTTGTATGTTGCATAGGCAGGGAAAGGAAGTAGGCCCATCCCCCAGAATATTTCTGAAAGTTCAATGCATGGTTCCTATTAACTTGCATGCATTCAGAAATATGGGATGAATAAAGAAAATGCTGAGCATGGTAAAGTGGTGCAGTTAAAGATGTCAATGTAGGCCAAATTGTACGATGCAGAAGAGGAAAAAAGGTAAAATACAGGGAATTGATAGAGTAATGGCAAAACAAAGAATGTTCAAACCTTATCTGTAAAATTTATGCACTTGGTAAGGTGGTACCTGCTGCTGTTTTTGTTAATAGCAAACAAACCTTGAGCATTCACACATCCAGAGCTCTTTCTGTGAAGGCAGTAAATGGGCTGTAGCTATGAACTGTACCATTTTGGCAGGCGCAACTACTATAAACTCCAGAATCAAATCAAAACCAGTTGCATCACATCTCGAAGATAATGTAGCAGACGATAGCCTGCAAATTTTGTTGTTCCTTGTGTTAAATTCCATTTCTTTCTATATAGCTGCCTGAGCCCCTTCAGCAGCCTCTTTCCAGGGCAGTGCCTACAACATACTTGGACATGAACAGGGATCCCCATTATCTTGTTAAACAGTGTCCGCATATTACGTAAAATAAGAGTATTTTCTGCAGAACTGGGGGACATGCACATGCTGAGCACCACTGAGCCTGTAATGAGGCTCTTCCAGGTCTCAGTCATGACAGCCCTGGGGTCTGGATGGATTGCAGTCTCGGACATGGGATAAATTCTTTGTCTAGGTTCCCATGGCTTTTAATAATCTGGAGTTGGGGCATTTGTGTCCCATCCTCAGCCTGTGTTAGGCTGTGCTTGTCTATCTAGTTTCTAATGTATATACTGTGCCAGTGCAGCAGGTCCTATTAAGGGAGAAGGTGGGTTCTGCCTGCAAAGCAGAATTGTGGGTTCTTTCCACCTTGGGGGGTAGGGTTCCATGTTGCTGGGAACAGACACTACGGCAAACACCAGGCTCTGCTCGCAACTGCATCACAGTTATGCAATATTTGCGTGTTCAAATGCAGAGTCTTTGTGCTTAATAAGGACAATGACAAATAAGTGCTTTAGCTGCTGGCCACTTCTGTCCCAAGAGGAATAGCCACCACATCTAAAATGTGTTGAAGAACTTTTTGTGGGGCGGTTTATTTTGCAAACACAGTGAAACAGATTAGCAATGATGATATGTATAAATCTGGGGCTAGATCCAAAAAAGAAGCTTAAGTGTTGCAATACTTGGCTTTTCTACAGTTAACTTGGATCCAGAAGTCCAGTATAATGGAGATACATGCAAATTTTCTGCATACATCTCTGTTCAGTCTTTTTCATATGCTATAGTTAGACAAGTATCTTTGCCATCTCCATTTAGGAGGTGGAATTCAAAATCTGCTCCTGAAAGCAGAAGTTTAAAACCCCTCTTCTTTCAGTGGGACAGGGATCGCTCTTTTCAAATGCTGAGAGTGTTGTTTTCCCTTCCTACTGAAGGATTAGAGACCCTCCAAAGGCTTCTGGAGAAATGCCCAGATTCAAATCCCTTTTCCCAAAGACCGAAACAAGCTACAGGAACTGAAAGGCTTTTCTGTTGTATCCCTACAGATGTCCAGGATCTGTTCCATAAATCAAACTTTGCTACTCATCTTTTAGAGGACTGCTAACCCTTCATCTGAATCATCTGGCCCCATCATCTGGATCTGAGAGGAGCACAGAGTGGGCTAGTTGAAGGCTACACAGCTACTGAAGTAGTAGACCAGCATTTTCCAGCCCGGGTGTTCATGTGTTTTTCTCCTGAAAGAATAAATTTAAAAGGCTGGTGGCAGTCTAATGTTCTGCATTTAGGTCCTGGTGTCGCTGTTCACTACCAGAGTTGTGGGGGAAAGCCCATCTCCTCCTGATGGTGCTGCATGTGCTGCGTGGATAAACAGGACTATTAATCTCTTTTGACAGGAAGAGGTATGAGTCATATGAGATTTAGCATTTTCAAACACTTATATGAATGTGCCACGAATGTGCCATATTTTAAAAATTTCTATTGGGAATAGAATCGGGTGTATGAATTGAATTTCCAGCTAGCACAGGCAGGCAGCAGATGTTACTGCTAATATCTGTTCTCTAGAAAACCCTATCTGAAGAATGACCTGTTGTTGCCAAAGTCAAGATTGCTGAAGAAATCTGCATTTACATGAGGCAGGAAGATGCTTCTCTCATCCTGTTTTTTTCAGAACTGTGGAAAAGGCACCACGGAAAAACAACTGGAATAGATTTGCTTTTTTCTTCTGATTTGAAGTTTAACTCTTCCCATGGGTGTTATGATGTTATGTCCTTTTTATCTTTACTTAGAAGAGTACAGTAACAAGGGGTGTTTATGGATGGAAGATACATTCTTTTCCACTGTGGAAGACGTGCTGAGCAGCTGTTGTCAGCATCTGAGCTAAATTAAAAAAAAAAAATTAAAAAAAAAAAGTATTGATGATGTTTCCTGCCCAGCAGTGTTCATAATGCTGTGTTATATGGTACATATTTCCCTTTCCCAGGCACAGAAATGGTCTTTGCAAAGCTCCTTCAATTACTGTTCAGTCTTGTTAACTGAGGTGGTTCTTGTGCTGCCAGCCTGTGGGCAAATGTTGATATACAATGTTGTTCTTCATTTTTGTTTGAAAGGTTGTCAGGAGAGTGAATGACCAGTAGTATCTAGATTACACTGTAATTAGGACACAACACCTGTTTTGATACTTTCTTAACCATGCTCTGAAATGAGCTTGAGATCATTTAGTGTCTTTTTATTTCCTTTTTCCAAGTTTTTATGTTGCTTTTTTCTTTAAATGTTTATCTACGTGCTTTACTTATCTGTCATTCTCTGTTGGGCCAGATATTTTTCTCATTTATGTTTGCATAAATCATAAGAAACCTTTTTAGCTATAGGAAATACCTTTGTATTTGTCAGTGTAACTGAAATTTGAATCTGAACCAGTGATGCCATTAGTGTATAAATAACAGTATACATGAAATCATATGTCAGTTTATTTGGTCACAATTCTGCACACTCATGGCAACAGCTTTTTGTTCCATTAGGAATGACTTGAGCTAATGGTAAGAAGGCAGGAACCTCTCATCTTTCAAGTGTAATACATTCAAGGTGATGTGAGGGTGAGTCCCTAAAGAAATGAACTGGATTAATCAAATGTCATTGAGAATTTTCCTTTTGAATCTCACAATCTATAAAAATCTTTACTGTTGTGTTAAACGATCATCTTCAGTGCTTCAATTTGTTTACTTTCAAATCACTTGCTTCACATAACTACCATTTCTTTGTCATGTGTGACTAGCATAAATAAAGCTGTTTCAATACATAAAGATGAGAGTACTGCATCTGGGCAGACAGAAAGCACAAAAATCCTGGAATTTGAGTTACTTAATTTTGAACAGCAAATTCCCCTGCATTTTTCCCTTCAGCCTGTAAACTGAAATGTTTCCATGCTGTTAACTGAAAATCATATATGAAAAAGGGAGATTGGTCTTGGTTTAGGTTTTGTGTCTAATTTTTCTTTCACAGGTAAGTGTGAATGCAACAGTTCCATTAAGAAGAGTGAAGTCTTTTGATGTTTTGTATTTGGCTAATACAGGTATTAAAGAAATTATGTGCTACCATGGGTCTTACCCTGCACCTCTGCTCATAGAGTGAGATCTTGTATTTAGTTTGCATTGAGTCAGTGCAGTTCTGGGTAGATGACAGCATCTTTCTGAATTGGAATCAGATGTTCTTTTTTAGGGAATTACTTTTTAGCCTTAACACAAAAATCAGTTAGCAAACAGTTTGAAAAGTAGGTTATTTGATAAATACTGGCTGTATTTTTCAGGACATTTATTAACCTTTTTTTGTTCCTTGTATCCAAGCAGGTATTAATGTCTCTCCACTGACAAGCTTTGACTAAATAAAAAGTCCAGAATATTTTTCCTGTTCTTCTTAGTGGAAAGATACTAACCAATAACTGAAAATACAACATGAGGGAATGCAATGAAGAGATAAAAGAATTTTACAAATATACAGTAAATTATTATCTGTTTTTTCAAAGTTAATTAGTAGAGCCTGATTAATACTGGGTAAAGAATGACTCTACACCTGCACACCTAGTAAAGTAAGCTCCTTTGTGCATTTCTTTGGACTGTGTGCCAGTTATTAGGCGTATGGAATATCTTTTCTGAAAAAGCTGGTATACACTCATTGGGAATTCAGCATCAGTAAATCATATCTAACATCTTTGAAGAATGTAAACACTTCTCTTGGTTTACAATAACTGTAAGAAGCTGTTAAGATCCTTTACATAACCAACGAATTGAAACAGGAAGTATCCATCACATAGAATCACATCACTGTTAAAAACAAAGACAGATTTTACTGTCCTTTACAGAAGGTTGATTTTTCTTCAGAGCAATAAGCAGACAGGTAAGAGAAGGCTTAAAGAGACACCAGACATAGAGGCATTGCTGGCTTTGCTCTGAAGAAAACAAAGAGAAAAAGAGGGGAAGGAGCGGTGCTTGAAATGCTAGTTAAGTGAAGAATGTCTGAGAGCTTTTCCCCATGCTGATGATGGTTGGTTTTCTCTTTTTAGGAAACAGAACTTTGACAGAGGTGATTGCCACCAGTGTCTCCTGCTAGCAGTAATAAACAATGGTGAATAATGTGATAGAGCTATGTTCAAATGCAAAGTTTTCTATTGGCATTAGGGGAAACCTGCAGTATCTAATATTTTGCAACATGCTGTGCACCAAGAAGCTGGTAATCCCATTCCCCATTTGCAGTGGCTCACTAAATTGCGTATAATGGGTGAGCTTTGTCTGTCCCTTGTGTTACATTATTGCCTGGGTATCTATTATTCATTCTAGCCTTAAAATAGACATGTTTTGGTCATAAAAAGTGGGAACTCATTTGAAGATAGAGTTTTGCAGTTCAGCTGTGCTCAATTACTGTTACTGTGATGAAGTTTTGGAGCAAAACTGGTAGTTTCCTTCTTGTTTGTCTAGCATGAATAGTATGAAGAGAAATTCTGATGTAAGGGCACTACTTCTATTTAATACCTGTTTTTATTTTCCTGTTTAATATTTATTTTCCAGTCTGTGTTAGTCCTGCGCTTATCACTTTATAGCTGGGCATTCATGAAGTTCACAATTATGCTTTTGAGTAAATGATCTATCAATTCCTTTGTCAGAGCAGGATCTTTGTCAATGGTCCAAACATATCTGTAATGTTTCTAAAGGAGGCACTGTGGTCCTCTGCCCAGGGTTGGGGACTGGAAGGACAGCTGGGCTCCCTTTTAAAGTTTTCCACAGAACTTGTGGCAAGTTATTTAAATGTTTGCTTCCATATCTCTCTAGCCTTCAAATGATGATGACAATCATTCATAAATCTTTGCAAAGTACTTTGAGGGAAAAGCACCATATAAATGGTAGGTAGGCTCTTCAAGGCACTGTCTCACTCTTTTTTTCTTCTCATTCATCTTATTTACTCAATTTCTGGCATTTCTGTCACTGGGAATCTGCTTATAGTGCCAAATTTGTTTATTAAGAATGACCAGGGGAAAAAAGTATATTCAAAATCACCTGGAATGCCCGAAGGCAGCATTTGTAGTAAGTGATGCTCTGCCATAAAAAAAAGCATAGCCATAGATTCTAAGAGCAGAGGCCAAATCTTATAATACATCAGCCTGACCTGCTGCAAAACAGATGTTTATAAGCCAGTAATTTCTGTGCCACAGTGATAAATATCTGATCAATGATTTAAACTAAATTGTTCAACTACAGAGAATCCACTGTGTACCACACTGATTGCTACAGCACTTGAAAATAATAATATCTTTTACTGTCAACTTCTAATTGTTGAATTCTATTATGCCTTTTGTGCTTGATGAAGGAACTTGGCATTAGAAATCTCCTCATGTATTAGTTATAGACCACTTGTCATCTTGTCCAGGTGTGATTAAGGAATGCATCTCAGGGTCATTCTTAGACTTCTTTTCTGAAAAATTTCCAGCTCAGCATCTCTTCTTCAGTTGTGGAACCAAACCTGCATACAGTCTTCCAGGAAAAGACCTATTACTGACGGTATTCGTACCTAGCTAACAGACCTGCACAGGTGTGACTATTGCACTATTGTTACGTGACTTCTGCATGCAGTGGGGTAACTGGCAAGTGTATATACTGGCAAGCATAAGCAGTGTCACCAAGCAATGTCCGTGGCCCACAGAGACTTCCATGCTGGGATATGGAGATAGAAGGAAGGGTGAGTCCTGAGATCTCACTACTCAAAATATACCCTTATTTCTCCTAACCAGTGCCATACCAACCACGCTACACTGCTCAGTGAGATGAATATGTTGAATATATTGGATACTGTTTTCAAATCATTATTATGCAGAAAGATTATAAGAATAATCAAATTTGTTTCCTAACCAAATTATACTGTATGAAGAAAAACACAATCATTTCTGTCTCAAGCACAAATGTATTAGTGCTAATGAAAACTCCAGGGCAGCTTTTAGCAATTTCATTACATGCTACCTTGGAACACGGTAGTTCAATTAATCTCTGCAGTGCCACATTGCATTCTTAACTTCTTTTCAAACAAGTTTCATTGAAAGAATTGTGTTTGATCTGCAGGCTTTAGGTAGTTTAAACAGGAATAGAACATGATAGGAGTTCAAATGGCTAAAAGCAAATGGGCTTTATTTAAAATACCAACTTTCAAGTCCTCTTATAATACATTTCTGTCAAGATTCCTGTTGTAAGTATGAATATAACTAAAAGATCATGAAAGTCTCCAAGTGTGGTAATTTTACACTTTTCATTACAGTGGTCCACTCAATATGAAGAAATATTTAGTCTCAGCTAGTCTTGCATGAGAAATAAAACCTGTATAGGCCACACACATGCAGCATTTGAGGATGGCACAAAAGTGACAATACCTTCAAAGTGACAATAGAATTTTTAAGTCATTTTTCTGACAAAGAAACGTAGGATTCATCATGTTCTATATGTCCATGGTCCATCAAATGCCATTCTTCAACAGTAATTCCCAGTCTACTAGTCCCTTTTCTTGCTCTTTAAGGCTTTGCTTTTGTTTTCTCTGCTAGCTAGGTTCTAATATATGTTACCATTCCGTCTGACTCTGCAACCATTGTGTTTCTCTTTTTGGAAGCCAAATACCATATTAACTAATTCCATAATCTACCATTTTGTGGGCATGCTTAAAAAATACAGTTGACCAGAGAGGGATGAATGTTCTCTGAGGGATCTTTGCTGTGTGCTTTCACATTATATTTATGCAGATATGAGTGTCATCACCACTACCAGTTTTGGAAGAGCCTTTGGGGAAACAACTTATGCCTGTCATCTGGGATACCTCTACTGGGAAGACTTTTCCCTCTGGTATAACTGTGGGTTTTCTCAAGCATCTTTTGCAGTTTAGTAGGGCTTACTCACTTGTATTTACCAGTAGCTTCTCTGTTGTGTTATTACAGCTGGAGAAAATAAATATTTTTAACTGGTCAAGCTATAGTCTTAAATTTTTTCAGGTTTTCTAGATACCACTGATTTGTCTAGCCATTTATTTTTCTAACATCACAGTTTCTCTAGCATCTTACCTGTTTTTGTTTGCAAGGTCTTTCACTACAGCTATTTTTCTGGCATCCTTTGTGATCAAGAATGCTGCAAACAAATTATTCTTAGGCTACTTATATAAGTCCCTTTACTGTGTGGTCTATTAACTCAAGAGTGCCTCTAAACTACTGGAGTGTGTTCTTGTGAGCACTAGATCACCTGTAGTGTTCTTGCACTGTGTAATATTCCTGATCACCGAAAGGGTTGCTGTGGCACTCTCACTGCCAAAAAAAGAGGCAACAAACAAGGCACAGAGGTTCCTTCCCTCTCTCCCTTCCTCCCTCCTTCCCCCTTGCATATCCTATTAACATTTGGTTCTCAGTCTGCAACCATGCATGTATGTAACTCATGAAAAAATTTCAAAAGGGTCCATTTCTTTATCATAAGTATGGTTTAAATAGTCTGAATTTTACCCTTTCTGAATCTTTTCTGCTTTTTTTTTTTTTTTTTTTTTTAGAATTTAGCAATAGCAGGTGCTCTGGCTTCTGTTGCTCTTGGAGGGATATCAGTCCAGACCAGTTGAATTTCCTTGGCTCCTGTGGTTCTCCAGCTCACTGCTCTGTGAGGCTGTGCTGGCCCTGAACTTTTGTCTTTCAGAAGGACCCAGGGAAAAATTTATCACTGGATCATTCACATCATTAACTGACAATTAAAGAATGAAAGTGGATAACTTGACAACGCTTTCCTTAAAGTGGCTGCTAGTGGAAGTTTGCTTCCACTAGCTGCGCTTCTCAGATGAGATTTGGGTATCACTGTGCAGAGAGGAGGAAGGTTTATCTCTGACTCTGTTGAAGGGAAGCTGTCAGCCTTCACGCTGTGTAGTTTGACAGTTACCCATCAGCAGAGATTTCTGTTTGCCATTTTTGATTGTCAATTAATGAGTGAGGTCTGTGAATACTGAACATGAAGAACAGTCTTTCCTGTGGTGGAAACCTCAACATTTAAAGTGGTTTCTCTTTTGTATTATATTATTTAGTGTTATTCAGATCAGTTACTTACAGGAAAGGATGACACTGAGGTATGAAATACAGAATTATTCCAGCCAGATGAATTACAAATAAAGTAGGGTGGAATTATTTTTCAGTGTCAGGCAATTTCAACCATTTAAAAATAACTGTGTCTGTGCATCCTAAATAAATGAAATGAAGCTATGTAATTATCATTCTCAAAAAGCTGCAGAGGCTGCTGTACTTTGCAGGCTGTCAGACATGATGCTGTAAAACTGTCGCAAGCTTCAACTAAACCTCACCATGCAAATGAGTTCACTGTCTCTCACCAGACAATGAAAACTATTTGCCTGTAGGAGTTATTTTAAAAGATTAACTTGAAACCTAAAACAGGCAGCTGACAACAGGTTATACCAGCCAATCCTGAAGGAGAGATAGAATTTCTTCACCATTTTATTGCAACACATTACACCAAGTATTTGAGACTAAATGGTTGTCCAAGCTAAAAACATAGCAATTACCTTCTCTTTATTTTCTCTTTCTACCTTTTCCCCTTCCCCGCCACCCACTGAATACTGTAAGGTGTCATTAATTTCTCTAGGAAAGTAGCCATTCACATCACATAATAGAATGTCTCCTAGTGTACACTGGCACAAAATGGATTAAGGAATAAGTGGGTATTTAATAGTTTTCAGTGCTCTCAAATCTGAGTGAAATAGTGGTTAGATAGGGCTAAATTCCACAGTCTTTGCACATGATAAGTATTATTGCTTTATGAATAGCTTTGTTGACATTATGGATGACTTGTGAGAATTATCTGTGTTTTTTCACAGCCTTATACTGTTGTCAGGCCTTATCCTGACAAACATTTTAGCACATGAATAATGTCATCACAGTCTGTGTGATTTTTGAGTACTTGATATTTTAAGTTTTGCTGGTCTGGGATCATATAGAAAAACTTTGTTTCTTGGGCATTCTGTAGCTGTTACTTGCCACATGGGTGCAAATCAGGGTGCAAATACTAATCCATTCCAGACAGACATGTTACTTCACCCAGTGCAGATTTCTAATTCCATCTTACAAACATATATATATATATATATATTAAAAAACAAACAAACAAACAAACAAACAAACAAAAAACAGTAAAAGAAAATGTGGAGCTCAAAGCAAAATTAAAGCCTAGTGAACATGTCTGAAAAATTGTGTCTGCATCCTGTAAATTCAAGGGCCAGTAGTCATCTGAAATAAATGGCAGCTCTGATTTTCTGGTGGTATTGTTTAGGTTTTCTGTTTGAAAAATCATTCTGGATCTGTTTGTTAGTTTATGATATCATGATTTCATTCATCATTGCATGGACATCTTTAAAGGTAGCACAGCATGTTTAGAAAAGGGCAGACTCAACTTTATGAATTCTAGAAGCAGGTAGGAAATAAATGCTCAGTTTCTTGTTTGATAAGTTATAAAGCTATTGTGGTGGGTTTTTTGTGGTTTGGCACTTGGTATTTCTGTTTCAGACAATATAGACAATGATTCTGAAAGATTAAAGAATAATACTGTATATATTAAATTCAAAAGTCAAAACTGGTTTTGTAGATTTAAGAACTAGAGTGCTCTAAACCTTCAGTGTATTAAATTTGATTATGTGGGTTATACTTTCATTTGTATCAGTCTGGGAAACATTGAAGTCAGTAACAGCAGCATAAATGGTTAAGCTGAGTATCTGTCGTGGTTTAGCCCCAGCCAGCAACCAAGCACCACACAGCCGCTTGCTCACTCCCCCTGCCCCAATGGGATGGGGGAGAGAATCGGAGGAGTAAGAGTGAGAAACACTCCTGGGTTGAGATAAGAACAGTTTAAGAATTGAAATAAAGTAAAATAGTAATAATAACAATACAATAATAATAGTAATAATAATATACAAAGCAAGTGATGCACAATGCAATTGCTCACCACCCGACGACCGATACCCAGACAGTTCCCGAGCAGCGATCACTGCTCCCCGGCCAACCCCCCTCAGTTATATACTGAGCATGACGTCGTCATATGGTATGGAATAGCCCTTTGGTCAGTTTGGATCAACTATTCTGGCTGTGCCCCCTCCCAGTTTCTTGGCAGAGCATGGGAAGCTGAAAAAGTCCTTGACTAGCATAAGCAGTACTTACCAACAACTAAGAACATCAGTGTGTTATCAACATTCTTCTCCTACTAAATCCAAAACACAGCACTATGCCTGCTACTAGGAAGAAAATTAACTCTATCCCAGCTGAAACCAGGACAGTATCTTAAATTGCTTACTTAGTATGGGAAGATAAAAACATTAATTTAACGTCTAACCAGAATTCATAAAGACAATGATAATTATTACAAATGGATTTACATCTAATCGATGGTGAAGAAGGGACAACCACATCTGGTGCTTTTAAGAGGATTGCTGTTATTTGCAGAGGAATATTTTACTCTCTGATTCCAGTCTAACTACATACCAATGGCCATTTAAGAGAGGAAATCAGGGGTGAGGAAGGAGAGTAATGATGAAGGTATAGGTCCCTTTAAAAAAATCATAGAATCATAGAATCCTTTAGGTTGGAAAAGACCTTTAAGATCATCCAGTCCAACCATTAACTTAACAGTACCAACTACACCACTAAACCAATTAAGGGTAGAGTAATAATTTCATGTTTCCTGGCTTGATGGCTGGATTATTGTTTAATGAAAGTAAGAACTAGGAATCATTAAGGTTGGAAAGCTTCTCTAAGATCATCAGTCCAATGATCAACCCAACACCACCATGGCTACTAAACCATGTCCCAGAGTGCTACATCTACCCGTTTTTTGAACACTTCCAGGGATGGTGACTCCACCACCTCTCTGGTCAGCCTGTTCCAATGCGTGACCACTCTTTCTGTGAAGAAATTTTTCCTAATATCCAATCTAAACCTCCCCTGATGCAGCTTGAGGCCATTTCCTCTTGTCCTAAGGCCATTTCTTCTCATCCTGAATGATCACACCAATTCAGTTTTGGCTGCATAGGAGGTGCAACAAATAAACCTGATTTGTCAGCCTTGAAATGCTTTTAAAAGAAGACTCAGGTCTGGATCCAGACTTACTTTGGTGCAAATCTTTCTTAAAGCATTGCTGAGGCTACTCATTTAACCCACAATGGACTGGACTTCGCAAGCTTTCAACCACATAACTAGGGCCTTCTTTCTTGCATTGTCCTACAGACAGCTATGCCTTAGCCAGACTACAAACCAGATGATATAACAGTTTCTGCAAGGACCAATTCCTCCTCATGAATAAGCAAATACAAATGAAAAGACATGTAGGGAGAGGGATAAGGAGGAGGATTATGCCCAGAAGAAAGGGTGAAATGAAACTGCAGTGGCCTGAAAGAAAAGAGAATCATGATTCAGAGTCACAATTCTTCCCATTCCTATATTTTCCATGCCACCTCTTTTGCAGAAGATTTTGCTTTTTTGTACGCTCAGTAGATTGTCTTTCACAGTCCTCCCATCTCCTCTTAGCTGCGAAGCAGTGCCTACAGAAAGAGAGGTTGTAACCCAGAAGCACAGATGGGTCTTGCCTTGAACCTGAAGCTCCCTGCATTTCTGGGGCAGGTCACCTATTCTGGAACCAGTTCTGCTTAGGGAGGAACAAACTTCAAAGAGATGCTGCCACTGGCAGTGCCTGTGAGAGCAAATGGCACAGGAGGAGAGGAGAGCAGAGGATCTCTATGGTAGAACTGCTGATGAGGAGGACACAGTGTCTGAAACAAAAGTTTCAGGAGTTTTACTTCAGACATCCTCTGGTCTTCCCAGTTGGTCAGAACACATATTAGCAGCTGGAATAGCTCTTCCAGATTAGCATTGTCTGAAAGGAAACAAGGTTGGATGCTCTTAGTTCTCCCCACGTTTTGAGCCAAGGCACTGTAAATGGTGACGACTAAAAGTGCACTCCTGAACCAAAGTAAAATATTTCTGATGGCCATGTGATGTTTGTGGTCAGCACCTTGCGTGATGTACTGTTTAGAAATCACTGAAGAGACTTGAATTTCTGTCACTCCAAACTGCGTCGCTAGGGCTCCCAGCAGCTAAACTTCCTCAGAGGTCACATCCTAGAAAAAAAATCTCTTCAGTGTTTAGAATCACAGTTGACTGCTCTACAGTGCTACTGTTTCACACAATTTGCCATGCAGGGAAAAAAGGTACCAACGCGCTGTCTTTGCTACC
The DNA here is from genome assembly GCF_030463565.1 of Pelecanus crispus. NCBI lineage: Eukaryota > Metazoa > Chordata > Aves > Pelecaniformes > Pelecanidae > Pelecanus > Pelecanus crispus. Next base: position 17,176,592 of record NC_134676.1, read on the forward strand.
AGAGAATCAGTATAAAATAAATACAGGAGGAAAGAGGCTAAAGTATTTGGAGGTGCTGACAGCACATACATAATATATTTAAATTTATTTTGCACATTTCTCTTACTGCTAAGGTTTAACCAAATGTGCTGAGACCTAAAATGTTGGGCCATCTACTGAACCTGTCATCCAAGCCCACCGCAGCATCTAAACTTAATTTTCTGTTCTTTAGATCTCCTCCTTATCTGTCCAACCTCAATTGCTAAATCAAAGGAATTTCTCAGAGACTATGATTCCTGAGACCCACTAAATACAGGTTGATGACTGAAATGTACCACTGTGCCAGAAAACAAGTTTTGATGTGCAAATGTTGACTGTGTAGCTAACATGTGCTGGAATTTTTTTTTTTTTTTTTACTGTTGCAGTGAGAGAAATTACATATGTAAATTACTTTGCTTCCTTTCCTGTTATCAACACAAGAATAGATTAAATGGCGTGCTAAAGCTATGGTTTATGTTTAAGTATCTGTGGCTTTTTAATGGCTTTACTTTGTATTATTAGTTATGTTACTGTTTAAGAAATATAACAAAGCAAGTGAGAGCAGTGTTAAATACTACACATGCTTTATAAATGTTATGATACTTTAATAATAGCCCTGTAAGCAGACTCTAACTTTACAAATTATTTCCCTCTCTCTTAAAAAATAGAGATCAGAAACAAACTGCACAAAAATCTTAGCATAAACACAGTAAAGAAAGCCTACAGTTTTTATAGAAGGTAATCTTATGTTTCATGGCTCATCACAAAACAGAATAAAAGATATATATATATTAATGTGACAAATAACAAGTAGAATTTCTTATTCTTGGCTAGAATATTTATAGAACTTGTAGAATTGCACTCTACAGGAAGGGTGCGTGACTTCTGGTAATACTTTGTTTCCTTGGGTAAGATCCAGATGGAATGTTACAAAAGGTAATCTGGTAAAATGCAGCATCTAAACAGACCTTTTGATCTTGAATATGAGGATAGTAATTTAAAACAAATCTCTAAATGACTTGGTTTCTGAACACTGAAGAGATTTTTTTTTCTAGGACATGACTGAGTGCTTTGGGCTCTAAGCACGTTGCCAAATGCTTTCCAGCTCTTTGGTCTTAGTGATGTGATATCCCAGCCTGGTGAAGGTTGGCAGAGCTACCTCAGAGAGATGAGGTATGAGGACTGTTCAAAGCTATTCCCTGTAGCAACATCTTGGCAAGTGTAAGAGTTTAACAAGCCAGAACTAGTAGGTTGTGATCTTCCAATTCTAATTCTTTCCACTACATATTCATCCAGTGCAACTTTTAAATCAACCTTTCCAAAGGTTTATTATCTCTTTATCTGGGATATTTTTGTGTATGCAATACAAATGCAGTCGATATCTGATATTCTTTATAAAAATAGAATTAATGAGTATCAGTGTTTAGACGCAGGTCTGACTAGATAGTTTTGGAAGGATTCCTATTCTTTCCTAAATTAGTCAATATAGTTTCTAAATACAAATTGTGTCTATCAAAAGGAATGCAAGCAATCTTTAATATAATTAAAATCTGATTCAGCAGCTAAACATTGTGGGGAGATGTAGAAGCAAAGGAAGGGATATAGCTACCTGTTCAGTGCTGCCTTTAAGTCTAGCTGTTACGAAGGAAACAACAGAACCAGCCTTTCTCATTGGCTGAACAGTCCTTCCAGACTGACAGAGTCAGCAGGAGAGGGGGATGGAAACATCCAAGGAAATTCAGGTGGTGGGATAATGTGTGCTGCAAAAGTTAGAATCCTTATGGGTACCTGATGTTTGCATTCACATACATTTTTTTAAATTTATTAATATATTTATATTTTAGAAATAAATTATTTCAGTTCAGCTTGATTTTTAAAGTGCTTTGCTGAAGAGCCAATTTAAATGTCTAGCTGTATTTTAGCAAAGCAATGGAATTCATATATATTAGGCAAAATGTTGAATCTATCTTCCAGTTTGAAAATAAGTAAAAAACCAGCCTTCCAAAAAAATTTGGTTTCTAATGGTGCAGTTCCTTAGCAAATATGAGATAGAAGAGACTAAGGGAATTTGCTTGGCTGCCTGACAAGTGAACACAAGTCTACCTCAAAAGAAGCAGAAGAGCTTGCAAAAATGACGGAGTTGAAGACTTGCTTTCAGGGACCAAATTCAAGAATCTGTACCTTACCATGTGCTTGTACTGTCAGTAGGAGAGGCACAAAGAGAAGCAGAGCTCCTCACAGAGGAATTGGAAGAATCAGCTGTTCTAGATATTGATGTATTTTTCCTCATTACATCTGGAAGATATAACCTTGCTTTTCCTGGTTTCTAATTTTGCCATTCCTTTATTTGCCTCCGGGTGATCTGAGCACTCACCGATAGCAAAGGTAAGAAGAGGTTCTCTCTCTCCCATATGGCACAGTTGACAGTCTTTGACAGGGGATGGGTGAGCAGATTTTCTGGCCCAATTAGCATCTTAATATAAATATAGTTCATCTGTAACAAAGTATTATCAAGCATGACCCCAGTGCACCACTGCGGAGATCAATTGCCATCTCTTTTGCAGTATTCATACTTGAAAACACCTGGGACCTCACAAAAGTTTGGCTGCAAAACTGCTAAATAAGCCTTCTTAGAAAAGAATTCTTTTGCTAAAGAGTATTCCCTTTCACCCTTCAACATAGTGTAATGAATCTCTTTCCTATAAATAGAAATAACGTAAACTGCTCTTTAAAGTCAGTAGAGATTACTTTGATTTCAAATTCCTTTGTAGTTGCTGCTTCAAAACTATTCTAATGTGATTTTATAATGACTGGACAGATAAATTTCCTGTAATTTCTAAGTATATTAAACTATAGTTGGGATAGAGAGGTGATAGAAACTCAGTGTCATTAAATAAAAAACATGGATAGGAAATTTTCTGTAGTACTGGGAATTTAATTTTTCAGTGTTAGGAAAACTTCTATTTCTTCATCTCTTTGCTCATCTAATTTAAATTAAGGCACACTTTTGTTCTTTTAAAAAGTAGTTATCAGTGATTTGGGGCTGAATTGTATATTAAGTATTATGTTTTTATATGTGTAGCTCTTTCTGTAAGTTTCATACTGTTGCTTTTTTCCACTTTTGCTCTTAAATACATTACTTATGTTTATTGTCAGTGTATTCTATCACATATTTGAATGATGACACCTAATGCAAAACAGTCATGATAAAAACTCTCACTGACTTCAGCAGGCTTTAGCCTGGGATTTATCAGTTGAAAGACAGGTTGTGGCCCGGGTGCCTGACTTCAAGGACACATCTGATCCACATTCCACTGCTCACAAACTGAGCAATATCTGGGTTTTGGACTGTGTTCTGCCATGACTGTCATAATCTCTCTTTGCTTCTTTTAGGGACTCCAAATGGTAACCACATTGCTGTCTATGCAAAGGTCATAATAGCAAGAGTTCTTCACTAAAAATTGACTCCAGAATGTTTTTGTAGACTCACATCTTACTGCCATTCTACTCTCTCAGACTTGCCTTAGTGTTTTTTAGGTATATATTAAGTCTGAGCCCACAACTTTTTTTCTACTGGCTTGATTCTTCGATGTTGCTCAGTTCAGGGCTAGCTGGCTGTGGGTGAAAAATGAAGATCAAATTAATCCCAGCATGTATGTCCACACTGCCCATCTGCCTTTCAAGGGCAAGGCATTTCTTAACAGTCAGTTACTAAGAGCTGTGACATTTTTGCAAGCTTTGATTTGGCATTTGTGAATATGGCTAGTTTTCAGTCCACCCAGCTGTCAAGCTCTACTGTTGCGATGCAGCAGAAGTATTGTTTTTTATATGAGCTGTATTAATTGAACAAGAGACCAAACCTGTGCTTGATCAGCTTACTGAGATAAAAGAACATTTTGGCTTAGTACAGAAAGGCAGAGGAAAATAACTAAAATTGATTACCCTGTTTATCGCTCACTCAATTTGTTGGTTCCCTTGGCAACTGACATTCAAGTAGATGAAGTTACTAGTAGCCTGAAGGAGATCAACACATAAGATTTCTATTTCTATCAGCCATATTAAGCATCTTTTGATTCTCAGAAGTATGGAGGGAAAGTGTAACCTTCATGGAAGGATTAGATTGCTATCACTCCAAATGTAGTTAGTCTGATCTAATTATCTTTTGAAGTATTTGAACCATATGCTGTCCAGAAAACGTGAGAATATTGCACTGTTACTGTATCGTTATCATTTATTGTTTTCTTCTCTGATCCAGAAAGTAAGCAAAGTGAAGCTTAGTCAGTGCTCTGTGTGAAAAACCTCTAAGAAAAAACCCTCTTTAGATTTTCAGTGAGATGTGACAGTCTTTATTTTTATATATCACTTCTACACTCTGTTAGGTATTTGATATAAAGTTGCTGCATTGGCATTTTGGTGTGATTTAATCTTTGTTATGGAAATTGCTTGGAAATCCTATGAAACTCAGAAATGGTGATTTACAAGAATAGGAATCTTTTCATGGACTATGGAGTTCACAAATCCATTGGACAGGAGGAAACACTGTGCCTATAGGTTTCCAGCAAAGATGTGGATATTCCACAGTCTTGGTGGCTTGTTTGGATGCAGCTCTCTCTCTTCAGTGAGTTTTTATTTTTGAATGCTCTCTCCTAAGCCTACAGAAGGAATGGCTGGGAGATTATATTGTTTGTTCTGCTTGTAGGATGTTCTTCAAGAGCTGTGCTACAACATTTCCTCAGAAACGTGTGTTCTCATGTGCTGTGCTTTACTGCTGGAGATTTTCTTTTCTGCCAGCACCTTATTTGGGTCCTTATTTTTGATTTCTGGTCAAACTGATCCATGAGGATCTGAGAGCTGGGATCTGAAGCTTTTCATATCAGTATTCACATTTCTCCTTTCTTCCTTGAAGACAGCTTTTATGAGAAAACAAATAATGGTGAAGCCTTTTAGACCTGTTTTCAGACCCTTTTGGACAATTGGAGCATGAAAACCAGAGAACTGGGGAGCCAGACCCTGGCTTCTGTGGCTATGTCTGTACTTTGGGATCTGGGAAACCTTCCCAGTTTCCAGACCGGGACACTTGCCCTGAGCATGTTGACTCCCTGTAGGAGAAAATCTGTCTGTGCAGTTTTCCATCCACACACGCACGCATACGTACACTCTGTTTCTAAGGGGAAAATATAGGCACGTAGGCCAGGAAGGAGACCTAGCATGTTCCCACAGTATACCTCATCTGGATTGTCTGAGCTTGCCAGAAAGTCCACTTAGGATGCAATTTAGACATATTTGGAATGACTTTTTTTTGGTTGTTTCCTCTGAATTTTCAGTGAAGGCATCTCTCTCCTCACTGGGACACTAAGAGCAATAGCCCATATATACATGTGTAAAAAAAATTCAGACATTTTACGGAGCAGGGAATAATTATATCTGGGAGGGTTCTGTATGGCTCTGTTTCAGACAATTTTAGAGCATTTCCAGTTAATATAGGTCAAGAGAACAGGATTCTTACACACTGAATGGAAAGCATTCAGCTGCCCATAAGAAACATATTCACTGCTGGCAGTAATATAGCAGCAACTGTAGTCATCTTTGGCAGACTCAGATTTTTCTTGCTGTGTAGAAATATTTTCTCTCCTATTCTGTTTCCCTCTGCTGTTGAGTATGGGTCTAAGAGTTTGCAGACTTCACAGTGGACTTTCCTGCCTACAGATTTTAAATATGCTGCCTAAGGAGCTGCCTCCAACTAATACAACTAGAATAAAAAAAGTCAAAATATTAAGTCCATTTTTCTCTTTTGGTGCTTATTTTTTGATGTTTAAATGAATAAATTGCCTTGGAGCTTTTCTCTACATTCAGTACCAAGTGCTTACATATTAACAGCTGCACACAGAGTAACCTTTTAAAATAGGGGTTTATTTAATTAAGCCGTATGCTGGCAACACATCCTAACCCACTCAATTGTAAATTGTCACAGTTGTGCAGTGTGCTTTCTCCTGCTGAAATCTTATTTGCTTGATTTTCTGCCATAGGGTATATATCTGGAACAAACCAAATTCTCAGGCTTAATGAGGAAGAAAATAAAAGACCCTGAAAGCCTATTTTGTTTGCTGCTTTGAGCTCACCAGAGAGATCAGCACCATCAAGAGTTCTGTTCTGGGGTGGAGCTCATACAGAAAACAGTCACAGAAACGCTTTCAAGTGTGCTGAGACACAGACACTGAAACCGTCCCATCTGGGAGCAATGTCCTAGCAGACTGTGCAAAAGATCAAAATGGGGAAGGCTGCCTCGGTACTGGGGTATTAGGTATGCCTACCTGTTTTTCTTCTAAGATTTCTTCTGTGGGTGTACAGAAATAAAGAAAACAGAACATAGGAAGTAATATAGTACTTTGTAAGGTCACTTTTTCTCTGTTTTAAGAATCCTTTTTCCTTTCCTCTGTTGCTCATTAAAACAGACCAAGTGCTAGTATGGATGAAGTTTATACAGCCACAACACTGCTAATTGAGATTTCTGCCAGTGTCATCAACAAAGGACCAGCAATATTGATTCATACCATAGAGACAATCATAGATTTCTGACAAGAAATTGAAATAAGGTGAGGACATGATGCTGCTGCCTTCTTGAACATCATGGAAAAAATTTCTGCCCACTTTCCTGGGCACAAGATTTCACTTTCATTTCTGGAACGCTAATTGTGCTGGTTTTGGCTGGGATAGAGTTAATTTTCTTCATACAGGTTAGTATGGGGCTATGGTTTGGGTTTGTGCTGGAAACAGTGCTGTAACACAGGGATGTTTTGGTTACTGCTGAGCAGTGCTCACACAGAGCCAAGGCCTTTTCTGCTCCTCACCCCACCCCACCAGCCAGCAGGCTGGGGGTGCACAAGAAGCTGGGAGGGGACACAGCCAGGACAGCTGACCCCAGCTGACCAAAGGGACATTCCATGCCATATGGTGTCATGATCAGCATATAAAGCTGGGGGAAGAAGGGGGGACATTCAGAGTGATGGTGTTTGTCTTCCCAAGTAACCGTTACACGTGATGGAGCCCTGCTGTCCTGGAGATGGCTGAACACCTGCCTGCCGGTGGGAAGCAGTGAATGAATTCCTTGTTTTGCTTTGCTTGTGCACGCGGCTTTTGCTTTACCTATTAAACTGTCTCTATCTCAACCCACGAGTTCTCTCACTTCTACTCTTCTGATTCTCTCCCCCACCCCCAACGGGGCGGGGGAGTGAGTGAGCGGCTGTGTGGGGCTTAGTTGCCAGCTGGGGTTAAATCACAACAACAATTTTAAAGTTATTTTTCCTTGCCCACATCTGACAGTGAAATCTTATCACCAGCACTTTCCCCCCGTGTCCCCTGCTGATAGAGGTTATCCAGCTTCCCAGCTACTGCTCTTTCTAGATGAGGAAAATAAAACAGATTTGCCTTCAGGGATTCATTGTTTTTATTTAGCCTGACCCAAAGCATGAAGAAGTCAATGAACCGTTCTTCCCCTATTAGAATAAGATACTTCCTTCTATCCAAGAATAAGTTACATATGAAAAGCCTCTGCTGAGCAAGAAATGGCCATTCTGTTTAGTCAAGCAAGATTCAGGGAATTAAAATGAATTAAGTTATTTGCCTCTAAGGATGTTTGTGTGATCCTCTAGTTTTAAGCTCTGAGAATACACCTAGTTAGCACTGCAAGAGACAATTTAGAAATTTAGCTTTATATGTGTATTAATATTCCAGTATATGTTGACCAGCATTCGAGGAGCTGACTGGCATTTGTTACATCACTAACACTTGAACTCCAGTATGATGACATTTCGCAGCCTCTGAATTTCAGTTCATCAGCACTTAAATAATGCATTTCTTCCTCTACCCTTTTTTCATTAGTTCAGTTGTAAAAATTATTTCATTTCTTATAGATGATTAAATAGTTCTACTGATTATTTGTTCTTTCTATGGTCTCTATCTGGATTGGTTAATTCATATCTGTTTTATATAAGAGAAGTTAATTTGATTTTTTTTTTTCAAATTTGTATAATTTGGCATTACTTGAAAGGAAGATCCTGATATTTTTCTAGCTAGTTTCCTAGGACAAAAAACGTTTAGTCAGATTTCTGTGAAGCTTGTTTCTATTATTTTTAGGATTTCACTGCATAAGACTTTAAAAGACAGGGAAATAATAATGTGATTGTTGATACCATGGTTTTAACTGTGACTAAGCAGAGATTTGCTTTTACTGCTCAGGAATAATAGTTTCCCCAAATTTAAAAGCTGGGTTACTGAACTATCAAGTTTTGAAGATAGAATAGTCCTCTTTCTTCTCCTGTTTATTCTCCTAACTTTTCACAGTGTGACTTCTGCTTCTGAACATATTTCCAAATGGAAAGTAGTACACTGAGAGAACTATGGTTTTGCTTCACAGCCAAGCTGCAAAAACTGGCAGTGACTGCTTTGCAGTGGACACAGATTTGGGATGTGGTTTTGTCTATTCAGCGATGAGATAAAAATCAGAGTTGTTTTTCTCTGTCATAAAACAGCTAGTCAACAGGTATCATTAGCACAGATAAACCACATGTTAATGATTGGAAAAACCTCAATTATAATTCACTGTGTGGATTTCAGCAACCATCACCTCACCTATAGCTTATCAGCAAACTATTAAAAAGGGCACTTTTTATAGTCTAGAGTTATGTTCCATAAGAAAAATATAATTTTATGCATTTCAACAGTAATTTTTCAGATGACAAACATACAAAGACTCACACAGTTGGGCAAGGCAAGCTGATGAAATTCAGTGTTCTGTGCTTTGCTCTCAGGGCTCGTGCAATACCATATCCATGCAGTCCAGTGCAGACAGATGGATGCCCACTCTGTTCACAGCCTGAACTAACAAGTGAGGCTTAACAGTTAAACAGGATAACTACATTATGCTCTTTTGTGCCAAATACCAAAAGAGGAAAGCTGACTTTTTGTCTGATAAGGCCATAGCAATGTGTTAAGATCAAGGTATGTGTACTCAGGGGACTGCTGGTGCACCAGTAGATCAAGGAGTTTGCATTAAATCATCTCAGCTAAAATGTATTGCAAACCTTAGCCAAAATCAGTTCTGGAAGGGTTATATTCAGTGCTAACAGGATGCTTAGTCAAAGATATCACTGGTAAAATGGGAGATGTAAACTGAGATTAGAGATACCATTGAAAAAATTTCTTTGTGTTTTAAGAGGATTTTTCGTTATTTTATCTGTTATTTTGGGCAATTTATCCAGGTGTGATAAAACTAAGACATCTTGAACTTTATAATGGATTTGCTGTATAGCAGCATAGGTGCTGCAAAAATCTTGGCAAGATGCTTGTTCTCATGAAATTTCTTACACACTTTTCAGATAAATATTTGCTGTCAAAGGGCAACAAGTTCCCTTTGTAAAGTGTGTTGTATAAAGGGGTTGTTTCATGATAAAGCTGAGTTTTGGTGACTGATAATTCATTTTTGCTATTAGCGCACACGCTTGAACAGCTTGATGTTTATAGTCCCAGTTTTAGAGCATGCGTATTTCAAAACAAAAGGCTGTATGTATACTAGTAGTACAAGTTTAAAGGAGAGTGAGAAGTAGCTACTAACAGTACCTAGCATTGTATTTCATGCAGGCTAGCAGGAGGAATGAGGAGATGGTAAGAATATTTCTTTGCAAAACAGGTAGGAAACCTTTTGGTTCAGGTAGGAAACTGTTAGGTTGCTTTTGCTGGGGAATCAGTGAGAAAACAGAGTCCCTGTTTAATTGCCCCTGTGCAAATTACTAGGATTTTGTTGTGTTCCCTGACTGAATTATAGAATCATAGAATGGTTTGGTTTGGAAGGTCATCTAGGTCATAATTTGGGTTAAAGTTCATCTAGTCCAAGCCCCCTGCAATAAGCAGGAACATCTTCAACTAGATCAGGTTGCTCAGAGCCCCGTCCAACCTGACCTTGAATGTTTCCAGGGATGGGGCATCTACCACCTCTCTGGGCAACCTGTTCCAGTGTTTCACCACCCTCAGCATAAAACATTTCTTCCTTATATCTAGTCTGAATTTACCCCTTTTAAAACCATTACCCCTTGTCCTATCACTACAGGCCCTGCTAAAAAGTTTGTCCCCATCTTTCTCATAAGCCCCCTCTAAGTACTGAAAGGCCGCAATAAGGTCTCTCCAGAGTCTTCTCTTCTCCAGGCTAAATAATCCGAACTCTCTCAGCCTGTCCTCATAAGAGAGGTGCTCCAGCCCTCCGGTCATTTTTGTGGCCCTCCTCTGGACCCGCTCCAGCAGGTCCATGTCCTTCTTGTGCTGAGGGCCCCAGAGCTGGACGCAGTGCTCCAGGTGGGGTCTCACCAGAGCAGAGTAGAGGGGCAGAATCACCTCCCTCGACCTGCTGGCCACGCTGCTTTTGATGCAGCCCAGGATACGGTTGGCTTTCTGGTCTGCAAGTGCACATTGCTGGCTCATGTCCAGCTTTTCATCCACCAGTACCCCCAAGTCCTTCTCTGCAGGGCTGCTCTGCTCTAAGTGCTTCTCATTCCTTTGCAAATAAAGAGGTAAGTCAAGCCATATGAAGGTTTTTGTAATGATCAGTTCATAGCATTTCTATAAATAAATTCCTGTTTTTCTTGGGTTGTCTGCTCCCTCAGACTGTTGGAAATCTTTGATTGTCCATTACAGAACAAAATAAATAGCAAGTATGAGAGAAAAATATTGGCATAAATTATACATGAACAACTCTAAAGCCTTCATAAGAAAGACAAGAGGAAAGAAAGGGCATTTAAATTAAAAGGATATACCAGTGAATATCAAAAGACTATGCAGGGAGAGGATAAATGTAGGCTGGAAATTACAACTTTTCTAGCTGGCAGGGAAAAAGTCTTTACAATATCCTTCAGGTTAATGGGAACAAAATACTTCAACTTTTCCAGCATATGAAAGCTTTGTAAATTTGTGTGTCAGTGTATGACATGATAATAGGCGTATTGGATTTAGAAATTAAAGTTTATAATCCAACGTGCTGCTGCTAATGGTATTTACATTTTCCTAAACCAATAAATTATTGGTGCAATTTGTCACTTGCATCAGCTCTTCAAAAGCCTTTCAGTGAAGACACTTAGGGCCTTAGCTGAAGTAAGCACTCTGCAGAGAACAAAACCGAACCTGCTATAGTGAATTATATTGTCCTTTTGATCCTGATGTATATCAGGAGGAAAAAGGAAAATGGCCAGTTTGTGCTGAACTTCTGTAATTCATAGTTCCAGCTCTCATTTCATCTTTCCCAATTATAATCCTTGTTCTTTCTTGCAGTTACGCTGCTCTGATGGAATATTTCAACATAGTAGCTGATGAAGTAGCCTGTTTTAGTAATTCTGAATAATATTTCATGTATTTTAGAAGTCAACTGCATCAACACTACAAAATACAGAGCACACTGTATCCACATTTGTTTAAATGTTGTGTTCCTATTATCTCCCTCTCTAGTCCCTCGACTTTTGTGAGGTATGATCTTTAAGTGTTTTGAAAAAAATAAAATTGGAGGTTAAAAGTTTCAGTAGCATATAATAGATCTGTTATGTGTAGTCTCTCACAGAACAGGTGGAGAGGAAACCCACACATTGAGTTTACAGCACAGCTTTAATGAGATTTTTAAAAAACATTTTGACTAGAAAAATCAACAGGTAGTCTTTGAAAAAATTTTTTTGTTCCAGCAACAGTGAACCTGCCATGTCAGGTTAGTCAATCTTAGATAACAGCTTAGCTATCTTAGCAAATCTTGCAGGGTGGGACTTCACACATGTTGGTGTTCTGCAGTCCTGCGAAAGCTTCCACACACTCTCTCTTCCATACCAGGAGTAAATTATTTCAGTGCATCAGGATTTTTTTGGTACTAATCATGTGTACACCAAATGAATAAATGTGATGAGTCTTGCTTTATCTAAAGTTGAAGAACTATTAATGTTTCACCAACTACTGTCACTCAGGAGAAGTTTATGAAGAATCTCCAAGACAGTTCATCTTTCCCAAAAGTCATTGAGAAGTCCACTTCTAAAAGGCAGAGAGAGTCCATATATAAACATAATATTTGAGGTTCTTGACCAAGGGACTGACAAAGATCCTGTCATGTATTTTCATCGCAGTAACTAGTGAACAGTGATTTGCACATCGGATCGTTTTTCTTTTCAGTTTCATGTCAATAGGAGATTTTTTTTCTACCACAGGCCTAGCACTCAAAGCAGCCATCTTACTGTGAAAATTCAACAGGACATCATAGGGTGCTCTTTTCAGAAGGATTCAAGATTCCCTTTTTGCTTCTTTAGCTCTCTGTTGAAGTATCATTTTTTTTATTACTTCAGCTGTACAGAACTCAATGCCATGGGGTTGATGAGACAAGATTCACACAATTGATTTTTGAGACCATTGTTCTTTGAATGGCAAACCTGAACCTTCCTGAGCATTTCTCAATGTGTGCTTTAGTGCTCTTTGAAGGTTAGTCATCTTCAGGGCCTGCCCGGCTCAACAGTCAGAAACTGAGCAGCATGTTAGGCTTAGAATCATAGGACCATAGAATGGGTTTGGGTTCGAAGGGACCTTAAAGATCATCTATTTCCAACCTCCCTGCCATGAGCAGGGACACCTTCCACTTAGATCAGGTTGCTCAAAGCCTCATCCAGCCTGGCCTTGAACACTGCCAGGGAGGGGGCATTCACAACTTCTCTGGGCAACCTCTTCCAGTGTCTCACCACACTCACAATAAAGAACTTCTTCCTAATATCTAATCTAAATCTAAACCTAAATCAGTTTAAAACTGTTACCCCTCATCCTATCACTACACTCCCTGTTAAAGAGTCCCTCCCCATCTCTCCCATAGGCCCCCTTTACATACTAGAAGGCTGCACTAAGGTCTCTCCAGAGCCTTCTCTTCCCTAGGCTAAACAACCTCAACTCTCAGCCTGACCTCACAGGGATGGTGTTCCATCCCTCTGATCATTTTTGTGGTCCTCCTCTGGACCCACTCCAACAGGTCCATGTCTGTCTTACACTGGGGGCCCCAGAGCTGGACACAGTACTTCAGGTGGGGTCTAAGCAGAATGGAGTAGAGGGGCAGAATCACTTCCCTTGACCTGACCTGCTGGCCACGCTTCTTTTGATGCAACCCAGGGTGCAATTCACTTTCTGGGCTGCGAGTGTTCATTGCTGGCTCATACTGAGTTTTTCATCCACCAGTACCCCTAGTCCTTCTCTGCAGGGCTGCTCTCAATCCACTCATCGCCCAGCCTGTATCCATGTTTGGGATTGTGCCAACCTATGTGCAGGATGTTGCACTTGGCCTTGTTGAACTTCATGAGGTTTGCATGGGCCCGCCTCTGTAGCTTGTCAAGGTCCCTCTGGATGGCATTCCTTCCCCCCAGCATGTTGACCACACCCCTCAGCTTGGTGTCATCTGCAAACTTGCTGAAGGTGCACTCGATCCCCCTGTCCATATCCCCTACAAAGATGTTAAATATTATTGGTCCCAGTAAGGACCCCTGAGGAATGCCACTCATCGCTGGTCTCCACCCAGACATCAAGCCGTTGACCGTGACTTTTTAGGTGCAGCCATCCAGCCAATTCCTTACCCACCAAGGGGTCCACCCATCACATCTATGTCTCTCCATTTTAGTGACAAGGATGTTGTGTGGGACAGTATCAAATGCTTTGCACAAGTCCAGGTAGATCATGTCAGTCACTCTTCTCTTACCCACCAATGGTGTAACTCCATCATAGAAGGCCACCAAATTTGTTAGGCATGATTTGCCCTTAGTGAAGCCATGTTAGCTGTCACCAGTCACCTCTCTGTTGTCTGTGTGCCTTAGCATAGTTTCCAGGAGGATCTGTGGCATGATCTTGCCGGGTACAGAGGTGAGACTGACTGGCCTGTAGTTCCCCAGGTCTTTCGTTTTTCCCTTTTTAAAAATGGGAGTTATGTTTCCCCTTTTCCAGTCACTGTGAACTTCACCAGTCTGCCACAACTTTTCAAATATGATGGAGAGTGGCTTAGCATCTGCTAGTTCCCTCAGGACCCTCAGATGCCTCTCATCAGGTCCCATGGACTTGTGCACATTCAGGTTCCTTAGATGGTCTTGAACCTGATCTTCTCCTACGGTCAGCAGTACTTCATTCTCCCAGTCCCTGCCTTTGGATTCTGTGAGTTGGGCAGTATGGCTAGAGCACTTGCTGGTGAAGACCAAGGCAAAAAAATTGTTGAGTACCTCAGCCTTCTCCATGTTGGTTGTAGCTGTTTCACTCATCAGGTGGGTACAGTTTCTTTCACCTTCCTTTGTTGTCCTGTGTACCTGAAGAAACCCTTCTTGTTACTTTTCATGTCCCTAACCAAGTTGAGCTCCAGCTGTGCCTTGGCTTTCCTGATCCCCTCCCTGCACTCTCAGGCCATATCCGTATAATCTCCCCAGGATGTATATCCCTGCATCCACTGCCTACGCATTTTGGTTCTGTGTTTTAGTTTGGCTAAGAGGTCTTGACTTAGCGAAGCAGGCCTCCTGCCTCCTCTGCCTGACTTCTTGCACATCATGATTGAGAGCTTAATCTTTTAAAATGCAGGTTTATACCTATGTAACTCCTTGGGGAAGGATTGTTTCTGTTTTTCCATTGGCTTTTTTGAGCTTTGCTGCCTTCAAGTTATTAAAGGATTTTTATTTTCAAGTATGTTTGTTTCCTACAAAAGACTTCAGGCTTGGCCTCGTAAACATCTGAAGTATTGCTTTGATGATAGCCATGCTTTCAAACAGGAAGAAAAAATCTGCTACATTCTGTAGCTGGCAATTTTAACTTGTTTTTTGGAGCATGTATGGACGTCCATATACAGCCTGCCTTAATAATGTCCTTCAATAATACTAACTACCCAGGCAATTTCATTTGAGAGATTCTGTGAAACCACTTTAAAAAGGGGTGTTTGACATTTTATATTGTCTTCTTTTCCAAGTTTTCCTACTGTTACCTTAATTTCCCTGATCATTTTGCATTTTGTTCTCCAGCCATGTGTTTGTATTGGTATATATTACATGCAAAATTAGGTAATCTTTTTTCAGGAACTCTTGTGGACCTTTCCAGCTTTCTGTCAGCTGTTCAAGTACTGTCTACAGGGACTTGTTAGGGGTCAGGCATTCTACAGACCACATTAATGACTTTTGGTCAGTTCAGGTCCTCTCCACATGAATGCTGGAATTGACTTTATTAGTCATGCAACAAAGCTTCATTGACTTTCCATAAGCAAGAATTACTTCTGCCTAACACCTCTTCTGGATGTACAAAAGTTTCTGTAGCTTTGTTTCCTTTAGTATTTAATGCCTCCAGGGGTAAGTCTTTGGCAGAATATTAGGATTTCCTCGTACAGTTAACTAAAGTGCCTGAGTCTAAAACTAACTCAAATGTTCAGGTACATCTTCATCTTACAGTGCAGTGCTATGTACAGCAAGCAATATGCTTAGGCAGAAAGCTCTGTTCGTATTCTCATGCTGGTTTCAGCTCATTCAGAACTAGCTCAAGTATCTCCATGTTGTGCAGCAACCTTGTTTTAAGCTTTATTTTCTAATAAGAGTGATGGAGAAGAGAAGAAAAAGAAAAAAAAAAGAAAAACACAAAATATATGGGAGCTTAGAAATAAAAAGCATTCCTGTTTATGAATAGAGCCTATTATTTCTGTGTTTTGCTCCCAAAATACGAGTAAAAGAGATTGGAAGCTGATTTGTACTTTTATTTGTGTTTATTTTTTAATCCCAGCTATCATATTCCAAAATGTTACTGTGTCTCTCGGTAACAGCAGGCATGGTGTCTCCTACATGACTCAAGATGAACTGATGAAGACATGAAATAAGCATGTGTAGGCCATGTCTTTGGGAGGATCAGATGTTGGTTGTACAAAGAGGTAGAGTGTATAAATACTTGCTGAGAAACTTCAGAAACAGTGTATATAGTCAGATGAACACATGCAGGATTATGTGAACTGCTGAAATATTATAAAATCTTCAGTTATTAAATAATAAATAACAATCATTAAGAAATAGTGCCTCCATAACTAAAGTGACAAGTCAGTATAAATATTTTAGATTAATTTTCAAAATTTAATGAGGCATAGAATTTACATCTAAAAACTGCATGTCTATACAGCAGTCCACTTGCAGCTCAATATTAAACACCAGTTTGGGTGCTGGGAAATACACACATTTCCGTAAACACCAATATATATTAACATGAGGTTTAGCCCACTACTCAGTAGGCTGAACAACCCCCTGATGTTTCTTTCTGTCATCGTTTTTAAACTGTATTTTAGATTGTAGTATAAATGGCTGACATCCAAGATTTTAGCTAGTATCTGGAAGTCAATAATTCCAGATATTTCTTCAGAGAATGAAGTATTTCATCCCCCTATTCCTAATTAATTCCATCAGAAACTCACAATGCTAGGGACATCATTGGGAATTTTTCTGTTATACCTCACATTTTCTGTTTTCCTTAGTTTTCTGTTATATAAGTATCTGCAACTCTGAACAATACGGGATTATGGAAACAGCAGTGTTAAAGGAAAAAGTCACTAGTATTTCACTATATCAATACCAAGTGTCTCTTGTGATAGAGAATTTAGTAAAATTAGTTGGACATCCTTCCCAAACCCTGTGCAGTTCTGGGTACAATATATAACAGTTTTTATTTCCAGTTTGACTTACTTTTTTTTTTGTTTAAATTAGAAAACAGTATTACCATGCAATTCTGACTGTTCAGCCCCCCTCCTGACCCCAAGGTTAAATCCGTCCTTGGAAACCCAAGTTCTTCATAGCACATGCTTTACATGCTGTGTGTAGGAACTTGGGACTCCTTCCCCATCAGTGGTCTTGAGGAAATGGAGAGGAACAAACTGAACCACTGCGTGTGAGTGTAAGACTATGATGTGATTTGTAAACAGTCATCTGATTACTGGAAGCCTCTGCCTGTGTTTGCCAAGGGTGCGAGCCCTGTACCTGCCTGCAACCTGTTATTGCGACAATTGTGTAATATTGCTGCAGCTGCAGGTTGGCCCAGGAGGCTGACCGATGGTTTGTTGCAAATGCAATGTATGTGATGGGATTGTACAGCTTGCTTTTGCCTGCTCAGGGTGTCTATGGATGTAGGCAAGCCTCACGTTCTCAAGCGCTTGATTTCTGCTCCTCTGTCTCAATTGCTCCTTTGATCACCCCCACTTCAGTCCTGACCCCACTGCTGCCTTAGTTCCCTCATTCTGTGTGTCTGTCCTCGTCCCCTCGCTGCTGTGGTACTTGGTTGGTTGTTCTGTTCCTGTTGTCTGCTTGCTAAAATCTACCTGCTTCATAATCCTGTTGGATACCTTCCCAGCCCTCATATCTGTCCAGACATTTGTCTTCCAATATGTCTTCCTCTTGATCTTGGTCTGGCTAGTCATGTTGTTGTCTAAAGCATCCTTCGGAGCTTTTCAGATCTCTCTTCAGCCTGATGAAAATACCTGTTTCCTGTCTCCACTGGTTAGACTGAGGAACCCTCCCAAGGATATTTTTATCACTGCTTTTTTGCTTATCTTCAGATGAATTAGTATTTGTCACAGCATTTCACACCAGAAAGGTATGTCAGTTCTTGACTGACTCCATCTGGAGCACACAACCTTGATTAAGTTGATATTTTACCAAGCAAATTGTTTTTGTCAGGCCTGTAGTCAAGTGGTATTGATTACCTGAGAGAGGAGACCCCAAGTCCTCTCATCATGTTTCAGGGTGAAGCTATCTCAGACCAGTAGTAATTCTGTACCAAGAGCAGGATTTGGCACTGATTAGGGTTAACTTGGATCGTGTCTGCAGCTCATAAAGGTGAGCTGCTATTAAATGGATGTCTTTGCAGCTGCAGATCTCCATGAATTTATTTTCATATTATTTTAACGGGGACAAGCTACTGCAGTAACTTTCATGTAAAGAAACAGTGGCCATGATAGAAGTGATTCTTCTAGTCCACTCTCCATTTTTTACTCCTTTGATTACCAAGGGATAAGTTGGTGAAGAAGCTTAAAATTAAACAGCGTTCTATTGTAACATTACAGGTTTTTCGTAATTTCAATTAGATGAAATTGCTAGTGAGATCCATCCTGTCAAAACAGGCTGGATTTGGAGCCTCATCACAAGAAGTTCTCACTTTGCATGAACAAGGTAACCTTAAATGAACTCGTATTTGCAAAGTATTATAAAGGTCAGAGTCTACTCTAACTGGCAACCTTTTTATCAACTATCTGATTATTCTTTTACTCTTTTGTTTGCTAAGGCACCAAGTCAATGCCCTATATCTCTGCCACAGTAGTTGAAGCAGAGGAACGTACTGTACTAATAAATAGTCATGTCTGAGTTGCAGACAGAGCCGTAATGTTTGAGGAGAAAACAAAATCTACAGACAGAAAAAAATCTGTCTAGTTTCAGGTAGCACTTAACAGATACTAATTTTTTTTCACTTGCAAAGTTCACCATATATGACTGTATATCAAGTTACTGGCCATAGAAAATAGAGTCAAGATTAAGCTTGTTTCTGTAGTACTGAAAGGAGCTAAGTTTCAGGGAGAATAAACATGAGAGTTTCCTAGGCGCAGATGAAAGTTATTTCAATAATGCACCAAACAATGACTTTGTTACAGCTAATTGCTGGTGGTAACAGGAAGTTACACTGCTGGATATCAGTCCTCAGCTTCATAAAGTCACCTCTGCTCTCTGAGGTAGTTTTGCTCTGTGCTTTTTCTTTTCATTTTCTTTGCATTAGAGAATTAAGAGAGGCAGCAGTATCAACAAAAGTGAATTATTTATAGGGAGCTGTTGTCGTTTAACCCAGCAGGCAGCTAAACACCACACAGCCGTTTGCTCACTCCCCCCACAGTGGGATGGGGGAGAGAATCGGGGCAAAAAAGGTAAAACTTGTGGGTTGAGATAAAGACAATTTAATATGACAGTAAAGGAAGGGAAAACAATAATAATGATAAAAGAATATACAAAACAAGTGATGCACAATGCAATTGCTCACCACCTGCTGACCAGAGCCCAGCCAGTTCCCGAGCAGCAGCCTCGCACCCCCTGGGCCAACCTGCCCGGGTTTTGTTCAGTGTGACATCATATGGAATAGAATAGAATGGTATGGAATATGCCTTTGGCAAGTTTGGGTCAGCTGTCCTGGCTGTGTGTAGCTGGCTTCTTGTGCACCTGCCGCCTCCTTGCTGGCAGGGCAGTATGAGAAACTGAAGTCCTTGGCTTAGTGTAAGCACTGCTCAGCAACAACTAAAACATCAGTGTGTTATCAACATTAGTCTCATCCTAAATCCAAACCACAGCACCATACCAGCTACTAGGAAGAAAATTAACCCTATCCCAGCCGAAACCAGGCCAGGAGCCTTGTTTAGTTTGAGCAGCATTCAGATCAAGGGGTGATGGTGTGACAACAGCTGTAGAAGGGTGTTGGAACACTCTCTTATGTCATCTCACCCAGCCTTGTTTCTTCTGACACAGTCCAAAAGATTAAAAAAACCATTATCCTCTCCCCAAGTGTCAGGGTTTGGACTCATGAACATGTAGCTGCATGATAAGTTTACATGTGACATCTATTGCAAAGCACGTAAGGTGTGTTCTCCAGCTTCTTGTCAACTTTTTTCATTGAGGGGTAAGCAGGCTTAAGGTACTTAATGTTTTTCATGAGATAAAACTAGGATTTGCAATAAAGCAATTTATCACAGGTAATTTGCCTGTATGTTGAAACCTTATGTGTAACAACTTAACATCATTTCATTCTGTATCACACTGAGAGGAGGAGTGATCCTTTATGAAAAAAGTCTCCTGTGAATTAATACAAATTTGCTCAGGGAATGAAGAGACAGATCTCAAGTGCATAGCAAATTCCAGATTAATTTAGGTGCAGTATATGGAAGACTCAAAAGAAGGATGGGCTCCCCCTTTTTAAGTTATTCTTAACTTCTGTTTCACAAACTTAAGCTGATATTTCCTTAAAACTATTTAATGTAACCATGGCATATCATGGCATATAGTTTCTCTATTTTATTTCCTCCTAGATAAGATGCAGTGCACTACTTATGCACTCTTCAAGACTGACATGAAAAGTTAACATTGAATCTCCTTTAGGTATTGTCAGTGTGAGGGTACAGTTGGAACTGTAGATTGTCATTTGATTTCTAAATTATATTAGAAATCTATTGCAGAAAAAAACCCCTTAAAACTAGATGCAAGAGATTCAGGGAAGCTGGTAAAAATTGTACTATAAAGTCATATCATAGAACTCAGAAATAGTCTTTAAACTACAAGAAACTAACTTGGGACCTTAGCATAAGTATATCCATTTTGCCTCTTGACATGATGAATTCATGTCAAGATTTTCTCACCTCCTGCAATGCAACGTGTAAATGTCATATGCAGTTTGCACACTGTTTCCCAGCCAGCAACTAAGCGCCACACAGCTGCTCACTCACTCCCTGCCACAGCGGGATGTGGGGAGCGAATCAGAAGGATAAAAGTGAGAAAACTCATAGGGTGAGATAAAAATAATTTAATAATTGAAATAAAATAAAATAACAATAACAATAAAATGTAATTAAAAGGAAAATAACAAAGGGTGAGAAATAAAACCCAAGAAAGACAAGCAATGCAAATGATAACAGTTGCCAACCAGCAACCGACCGATGCCCAGCCAGTCCCCGAGCAGCGGCCCCCTGCCAGCCTCCCCCCTTTCTTGCTGAGCATGACGTCATATGGCATGGAATGTCCCTTTCGTCAGCTGGGGTCAGCTGTCCTGGCTGTGTCCCCTCCCAGCTTCTTGTGCACCCCCAGCCTGCTGGCTGGTGGGGTGGGGTGAGGAGCAGAAAAGGCCTTGGCTCTGTGTGAGCACTGCTCAGCAGTAACCAAAACATCCCTGTGTTATCAACACTGTTTCCAGCACAAACCCAAACCATAGCCCCATACTAGCTACTGTGAAGACCATTAACTCTATCCCAGCCAAAACTAGCACACACACATAACAAATGTGGCAAACAAAATATTCATCTCATTTGTCCAGACATTTAACATAGATACCAGAACTTAAAGTTCCATTTGCTCTTCTCCAAAGCCATGAAACTCTACACCAAACCTATCATACTGTTATGTCTCTGTTCATTTTTTAATTAACCCCTTGGAAACCAGAATATATCAAATAAAGGACAACACACATGGAGTAAAATATGCATTATACAAATAGGAGTGCAACATTTAAGATGCTGGAAGACTTTGCCAGTACAATCTAGGTAATCACTCCTTCCACCCCAACTACTGTGGAGATGTGTTTTGTATTTATTATGCTTTCACTGTTAAGCATGGGCTGATTTTGCTGTTTAGAGATATATGTTGTAGTCTTTATTCCAGAAACTCTGGCCTTTTAAGGAGATGATCTTTACCATAAATTTGGGATACCATCTTTCCTTACATCTGTCAGCCCAACTTAACATGTAAACAACCTTCATATTTATCTAGACCCACAAATTCATTTTTACCTCCTTTATCAGCTAGTTTAGTAAAATATTCTCTTTCCTTACAAGCATTGTTTTACATGTTCTGAAAGTCCACCCTGGCTGTAACAACTGTTTTCAGACTAAGAATTGCTTATTACATACTTTTTGGCTTTGTTATAGGAAAGATGTTTTTCTGATTACTTCTCTTCAGCTGTTCTGATAAGTGGTACAAAAAGTTTTGAAGACAAAATTAGAAAGAAGAGCACCATTAATATGCTTTCTATGGAGCTGAAGTAAATCTAAGTTGCCACCCCTGATTTCATTTAAGCATCTTTGAAATTTTACTGATAAGTAGCTTTGATGGAGCAATCAGCTTTTGAGATGAAAGACTCTGATAGGAACGCAAGTTAACAAGATGTTCTAGTATATTAAAGCCAGCCTTTGAAATCTAGTATATCAGCCCAGGGCAAAACCATTAAAATAAAAAAGAGTAGAAAAAACATAAGGTCACAGTATTGCAAAAAAAAAAAAAAAAAAAAAAAAATTTACATCTGAAATGTATAGTTGGGCAACACCTAGTACAAGAAAAAGTCTGAAAATCTTATTTGCCTCCGAGTACCTGCACAGTATTATGACCGAAGACAGCAGAGGAATATAGACAAATCTGGACAGACACTGTTGTGCTGTTTGAAGATTAATGTTTGGATAGGAGGGAGCAGAAGAGGGTCAGCTAGTATCACCTGTGAGCCTTTAAGCTCAGAGCGTAAAAGCAAGGTCGTGTTACGAAAGCACTAGTTCAGTGCTTCCTATTCCTCACATGCTAACCCTTTCCATCTCAGATGTAGCCTTTAGAAAGAAATTTCAGGAAGCTAGTCAGAGGCCAAAGCTGGTCATGCAGCTTTAGAAGCAGCCAAAGCAGAGACAACTAAATCCTGATATTTTTTCCTCAGTTTTGACAGGACCTTTTAGTATTTTGTTTTTATTTGTTTACTTTTTGTTTAAGCATATTTGAACTACCTTTAAAATTCCCAGCTGAGGCACTGTCAGCAGTGCAGCTGAGGCAGCGCAGTTGGAAAGCTGCAGTAACTGAACATTTGCCAAAATACAAGCAAATGGTTGGATTTGGAGTGTGCTACACTTCACCTCACCATGGCTTCACTGCTAGAGTAGCAGACCCCTCATTCACAACTAGCCTGGGTATGTTTGGTCACAGCTATGAAGTTGTTCCTCTTTTCTCCTGTCCAAATCTCCTACTTGATATTTCCATAAAACTTACAAATGCTGAGATGAGCTGGCAGTGGAACATCACATCTCACTCTGTTCCTGTACATCCAATTAATGTAGCTCTTTGTCATTGTCCTCCTTCATCCCAGAAGTTCTTTGGGGCTCTGCTTCCAGTGTGCTTGTTCCTCTACTGGGAAATCCATCTCAAAAAATGCAACTTCTAACAGCTAGGTAACACCCCAATCTGGGTGGCAGAGAAATTACATTTTAGGTAATTTTCCTATTTCAATATGAACCTGTGTAAAAGCTTCCAGGAATGGGGGCTGGGGTTAAAACTGCAGTGGTCTGAAGAGTGCGCTGTGAAAAAACACCATGGCTGCTCATGGTTCAAATGTCATCTTTCTTCCTTTCACTACAATTTCTTTTTTACCCATGTGCTGCTGTGTATATCTGCAAGTAGAAAGAAAAACTTGCAGTGTGATTCCTAAAAGCTAAATTTGTACTGCCTCTCAGTTTCTTTCATGGTCTCTTTTTGTCTTTGGCTGGCTTGCCGGTTCCATTATTCTACCTAACAAAAAGGAAAGTTCAGAAATGGAAATTTGGTTCCACTGTTGCTGCTAACATTCAAGGGCCAGACTTTTGGAAAAGGTTGCTTGCCCTTCATTTCCACATATTCTGAGCTCTCACTCACTGCTACACTTACGAGAATGGCACAGTTAAGAGATTCCTGCTGTGGAAAACACCAGATGTTAAATAAGCAATATTTGCCAACATAAATCTCAGCTAATTTATCTATTTGAGTCTGGTTTGATTCCATATGTTGCAATAAATAGACATGTGCATTATAAAGAATGATGTGCTTCATTCTGATACTTTACTAGAACATGCAGATTTCTCTTCTTGAGGTCACCTGGAGGTTTAGCATCATCTGAGTAAGTCCTGGCATTAGGACTTATACCTAATCATGCTGTTTTCAAAAGGTCAAAGAAACAGCAGTGAAGAGGCAAGAAATAGAAATGTCAGCAGAGAACTAGAATTACAAAATCATAGAATCACAGAATCATAGAATCACAGAATCACAGAATGCTTTGGGCTGGAAGGGACCTTTAGAGGTCACCCAACCCAACCCCCCTGCAGTGAGCAGGGACATCTTCAACCAGATCAGGTTGCTCAGAGCCCCATCCAACCTGACCTGGAATATTTCCAGGGATGGGGCATCTACCACCTCTCTGGGCAACCTGTTCCAGTGTTTCACCACCCTCAGCGTAAAAAACTTTCTTCCTTGTATCTGGTCTAAATCTACCCTCTTTTAGTTTAAAACCATTACCCCTTGTCCTATCACTACAGGCCCTGCTAAAAAGTCTGTCCCCATCTTTCTTATATGGAACATAGCTGTTATGCCTTCTGTCAAAAAAGTTATTTCTAGAGTTTTAAAAATGCAGTCACACAATATAACCTCCATCCTATGTTCCTCACCCCACAAAAAAGGCTTTAATATCTCTGTAGTTTACATGTAAGCATATCCAATCTTTCTCATTTTGCTTTAGCTCTTCACCTCTTCAAATAACATCAAAGAAACCTGTGTTTAGAATATGAGGAAAATTTTAAACATAAAATTTCTCAGGTTGAAAGCAATCTACTAAACAGGAGATTCCAAATCACCTATACTATTCTGATTTTCTTCCAAATTTTTTATTTCCTCAGTCCAAACTGTGGGTCTCATTCATTACTAGTCTAGTTCATTACTGTACTCAAAATGGGACATTTCCCATCCCTGTGTCTGCAGAATTTCATAAAAAAAATAGCATAAGCTGCTAAATATTTGATTGAATAAGAAACTCAGTTACTGAAAAGATGTGCTCCAAATGTAAGTAACAGCAGGGCATGAAACTTTCTTCATCCACCTCACGAGCCTGCACCTGTTTATGTTTTACTTTTAGCTCCTTGTACTTCTTTAAGCATGTTTTATATTAAGGTCAGGCGGAAGAATCATAGGTTTTGACTTGACTATTAGAAAGTACTGGATATCCTTTTCTTCTGACTGTCATATTAGAAATTCAGGGGCCTGCTTGTTTTGTTTTTCTCCACACATCAACATTATATACACATTATAAAACCATCAGTAAACTGGTGGCTTTTTTTTTTTTTTTTCCTTCCCCCCCACAGTGAAGTGGTAATTCTTAAAGGAAGATCTGGAAAGTTGTCTAATGAAGTGCCATTGGAAAAAGTAGTTTTGGTAAGACACAGCTTGGTCAGTTAATCAGTCATGGTTTCCCCCATATTAACTGAATGCTTGTGAGTGTGAATATGCATCAACTTATTCTATGTACTAGTTTCAATTTCTAGCAAAGTGTTTTGGTTCAGAACATGAAATGTTTGAGTTTGAAAGTGTTAACACAAAATGTTTGAAAATGTTCAAGAAGCTTTTTGAAAGTGACCTTTTCCCACAAAATACTTTGGTTTAGATGAATCAACATTTCCAATGAAAACATGTTTCACCAAAAAAAAAAAATTCCAACCAGCCATATGCATCCAGTACTGCCAATACTAAGCACTTAAAAAGTCATCTGTCGAACCTCAGAAAACCTTTAGAAGTTTAGGACATCTGGGATTAATTTCATTTTCTTTCTAGTGCATGTGGGTCAGATTGTTAAGCTTCCCTCCAATAGCATAAGGATTATGAACTTAATAACAGAAAATCAAATCCTGAGATTCTCATCTTATGGAATATAATATTACATGTCTTGTGATAACATCTGCATGATGTCCTGGTAATGCTCATATGCAGCTTAGAAATCAAGAAAACTGCTCTCCACCCTTCTCTGGCATTGCTCTGTGCTCATCCCAGGGGTGGGGCAGGGAGGAGCAGGGCTCCAGGAGCTGCAGGTGAACCAGGAGAGACCTGGAGTCAGAACTAGTCCAGGAGTAAAATCAGTAGAAGGTTGCAGCAGGTTGACCCTGGCTGGATGCCAGGTGCCCACCAAAGCTGCTCTATCACTCCCCTTCTCCACTGGACAGGGGAGAGAAAATATAATGAAGAGCTCAGGGGTTGAGGTAAGGACAGGGAGAGATCACTCAGCAGTTACTGTCACAGGCAAACCAGGCTTGACTCAGGGAAAATCAGTTCAGTTTATTACCAGTCAAATGAGTGTAGGGTAATGAGAAATAAACCCTTAAGGTCTTAAAACACCTTCCCCTACCCCTCCCTTCTTCCCAGGATCAACTTCACTCCCAATTTCTCTACCTCCTCCCCCGAGCAGCACAGGGGGATGGGGAATGGGGGTTGTGGTCAGTTCATCACACGTTGTCTCTGCCGCTCCTTCCTCCTCAGGGGAGGACTCCTCACACTCTTCCCCTGCTCCGGCATGCGGTCCCTCCCACGGGAGACAGAACACAAATTTCTCCAACATGGGTCCTTCCCACGGGCTGCAGTTCTTCATGAACTGCTCCAGCGTGGGTCCTTTCCATGGGGTCACAAGTCCTGCCAGCAAACCTGCTCCAGCCTGGGCTCCTCTCTCCATGGGTCCACAGGCCCTGCCAGGAGCCTGCTCCAGTTTAGGGCTTCCCACGGGGTCACAGCCTCCTTTGGGCACATCCCCCTGCT
This sequence comes from Pelecanus crispus, assembly GCF_030463565.1. Lineage (NCBI taxonomy): Eukaryota > Metazoa > Chordata > Aves > Pelecaniformes > Pelecanidae > Pelecanus > Pelecanus crispus. The sequence continues at coordinate 17,202,964 of NC_134676.1, forward strand.
CTGGCGTGGGGTCCTCCCCAGGCTCAGGTGGATATCTGCTCCACCATGGACCTCCCTGGGCTGCAGGGGCACAGCTGCCTCACCATGGGCTGCACCAGGGGCTGCAGGGGAATCTCTGCTCCAGTGCCTGGAGCACCTCCTGCCCTCCTTCTGCACCGACCTTGGGGTCTGCAGAGTCGTTCCTCTCACACACTCTCACTCCTCACTCCACCTACAGTTTGTGCCGAGTTGTTTTCCCCCCCCCCTTCTTAAATATGCAAAGAAAAGGCTTGAAGGAAGAAAGGGAGCATCCTCCAAATGGCTAGAATCGCCTCTATGAATTTTGCTAATATTCATATCAGTGATATCTAAGAATAATACTGCAAATTTAGGTGGAGTTACTAATTTGTTTGAGACAGAGAAAAATGGAGAGGAAAAAAATATACTCCAGGGAAGTTTACACTTGAAAAACAAACCCAAATACTAAATGTAATCCCCAAACCTCATGTTTTCCAGATGTCTCACACTTCCAAAAAGGTTTGTGTGATTTGTTTTGTTACATTTTATTTGACCTGTGATTTTTAAATTAGGAAGTAGGCAGTACAGCAGCTTGTGCTTATGCTATGCATCAGATAAATATAGTAATAAATTATTTAACTCCCTAGTGTGACTAATGTTCTACAATTGCTTTTAAGATGTCTGTCCTGTGAGCAAATGATGATCGTGTAAGCATATCCAAATATTTTTGCCTTGGTAAAGCCCTGACTGTACCAATCATTTTAAAAGAAAAATAAAATGGAGCAGATTCAGTATGTCACCTGCCAGTTTCTCTCTTCTACCTATGATATGGAGATCATGTTGTTCTGTTCACTGACCATATTTGTCATGGAAGAATATTGCCATTACTGTGGAGGTTGTTTAGAGAATGACAGAAGTACAGAAATAAACTTATTTCTCTACATTTTAAAGAGATTTTTAGGTAGTTTGAGCTGTTTAGAGTTTTGATTCTGAAGGAATACATGTTTGCTGTAAGGCTTTAAACATCATAGAGTGGCAAAGGGTAACAGGATTCTCTCCCTGGATCCTGAATTAACGGCAAGCAGATTCTAGCAGAAGACAACAGTTTGGTAAATTAGTAAAAGATTCTGCCATCTAAGGGAGTTATTTAATTGGGAACACTTGAGTGTATTTGCAGACACAGTCTAACCCTAACCTTTAATTTTGCACAGCTAGGATTTTCTAAGCTGCCTCCATTCTGCATGACTTCCGTGAGTTTACAGCTGCTTTTTTCCTGCTGGCTCCTCCTGGCTTGTGTGGGTGACACTGAGCTTATAGAGGATAAAACTCAGTAATGGTTTACCTAAAAAAATTTTCTGGTTTAGGACATGACCAGATAATAGAATTCTGGCCCACAGAACACTTTGCTGAATAAGTGAATAGGATACCAGTTGGTTTAGTATGAGAAAATTAATGCTGCTTTTCTGATTGTTGGACATATCTAAGCATATCAGTTGAGCAGTGGGCTTCATGTTGGTGGCTGCTGTTCAAACATACATTGAGAGGGTTCCTGCTCCCAAGATCCTCAGTCAAATTAGAGAAGGAAAACATGATCAAAGAATTGTTGGTGTTTGAATCAGGAATAAAACCTGGCACTCCTTTGTGTATGGAAGAAGGCATGGGTTGCCAAATCCCACCATTTCTGTACTAGAGACTCTACCATAAGAAGTTTTCAGCTTTCTAATATCATTAATAATTGGCAGCATTTGATTTATTCTAAAAAGAAGTTGAAGTTTTTGTACGTGAGGCTTTTGAAGAACTGCATATTTTGCTTTTCAGTAAGGTATAGAATTGTAATTTTTCAAAGGAAAATATGAGCAGCCTGTTATGATGAGAATAATTAGACATTCTGTTCTGTATTATACCTGTAATGTGGGCAACAACGTAAATCTTGAATTCCTTCCTTCATTGAAATACATTTTAAAGTTTGATAGACTTAGAAAACAGGCATTTGGCATTTAGACTTTCATTAAAACCATGATGTTAGCTTTAACACAAGTCACTCAAACTAGGAATGTAGTCTTTTCAGTGGAATACTTTAAGCAAGATCCTGAATATGCCTGTACATATTTTTCTTTTTAACACATGCAATAATGAGATCATCCAGCTTTGTAATGAGAAAGATCAAAATGGAAAGGGAATTGACCAGTGGACAGTAGTTCATGGAAGAAAAACCTCAAAGTCTAAAAGGAGATAAATCAGGCCCTAAACAAAGACCTTGAGCTAATCTTTTCTTAACTTTGAAAGAATTAGCCTGAAGTAAAATAAGCTGTATGGCACACAAACTCCTTACCACAGGCAAAACTGAATCATAATACACTGAGTACAGTCAAACACTGCTCAGAGAAAATATGTCTATTCTCCACGATCATTTCAACCTGGTGAAACCCAAACCTACAGCTGTAGAAATTACTCTAGCTCCTCAGCAGGAGAGGGTTGCACATTCTTCCTGTTAAAGCTGTTTCTCTTTGCATGAAATGATCTAAAATGATTGATAGATGAACGAAAAAGGTAGATAGGATATCAACATGACTTGATCTCCCAATGGTACCTTTTTTCACCTGGCAGAAACGTGGATGGGTCTCCATTTCCCACTGAAAACATGCATACTTTATATGAAGAGTGGTTGAATAAAAGGAATAAGCAGAGCTTGAAGCAAGGATCTGGGCTGAATCCCTGCACAGAGGCTGGCCTAGGACCAACTTCCAGCAGGTCTCAATAGCTAATAGCTATTTGTGCATCTCCAGTTAAGAAAACATTTGGGGATGCCTGCATATATACCTTGGCATTTGAATGTCAAAGCTGTGCAGCTAAAGCTTTTAGGCACTTTTATGATTCAGTAGCAGGGAAGTGGGAGTCTGACAACATTTATGTGTCTCAGATGTGTGGATCCTAAATATTCATGACAAATTTTCACCCTCTGAAAAAGGGGGATGGGTCTCAGATTGCAGAATTTCATTCTGCCATGGCATTACTCTATTCCATCTGATGGAAACATAATAGAGAGTCAAAATCAACAATCTTTCTACTTCAGTTTTCATTATTTGCAATTCTGTACAACTGCTATGATGCTGTACCTTCCTCCGACCAGCACTGAGCACTGTTATGCTTTCATGTGGTGCTTTAATGTTCCAAAACATTCAAATCCACTTAACCTGTTTTAAAATGTTGGAAACATCGTATTAATCATGATACATTTTGCTGACTGCTCCAAATCTCTAAGGGTGGAACAAGACTGAACTCATTCTTCTATGTCTTTCTAACCACAATAATGAGCGTTTCCAGTGTATGCAGCCAAAAGGGCTGTGATGTTTTAAAAGATTATCATTAGGCTACTTCATTGTTGCTACTGTTTTACACTTCAAAAAATGCTGATTTTGGCTTTACGGCACTACTTTGCACAAGAGTTTAACACCCACAAACACTGGAAAATCTTATTTCCCTGGTGACATGCACAGTGCTGAGTTCTCTTGCAACTTTCAGTTTATGAAGTTGCCTGAATAGAAACTGAGCTCCTTTAGTAATCAGGCCTTTGTTTAAATAACAAATTCTTGAAAATGTGGGCTTCAGGATATTTTAATGCCTGGCTCCCATACCTGGTTCTTTCTCTGAACCATTCTCTAATTTGGTATCAACTAAGACACTGAAAAGCAATAGGCTGCTTGAGAGGAAAGCAGCAAATGTCCCTGCAACATATTGCCTATATGGAATTGCCTTTTTGGAATTCATTTTCCTATATTGGAATGAAACATCAGAAATATACAGACTGCCAGGACATGCCAACAGGTACCTTTGGGACTAAACCAGTTTAAAGGGAGAGTGGTTTATTTTACTCTTTTTCTTTTCCTTTTTTTTTTTTTTTTTTTTTTTTTAGGTCCTAATTAGAACTTCTTGCAGGTTTGTTGCACTGGATTTTTGTGGAAAGCCAAATGTCATATGCTTAACACTCCATTAAAAGCTAAATGCTCTACAGACATGTTCCCTGTTAATAACTGCTGCTGAAGTATAACCTGGGTTCCCAGGAAAACTCATCTGTCAATTTGCTAGTGGGTAGCCAGGGAGCTGGCAGCTCCTGAGGAGCCAGAGCTTCCAGAAACCATGGCTTCATATTGACCACCTCGAAGCCAAGGGCAACAGCATTTTCAGCTGCCTATGACACACAGGCTTCTGACAGCCCCAGCTCAATTAGGAACACACCAGCCTCTTGGACTGGTCTTCCATACTACTCTGCTTTGACACATTTCAGAAATTCTTCAATTTATCCAACTTAACAACACCAACAAAAAAACCCTTTTTATTTTGCTAGCTCTTCTTATGCCATTTTGACTACAAATTGCATATAAGCATGTTCTACTGGCTTACAAGCAATATAAACAATGACTCTCACCAGTGCTGAGTTCTCTTTGTCTTTTCCTGTGAAAAGGATTTACTATATTGTTGATACAATGTTTTATAAGGGCTTCTAATAAACTGTTGTGTGCTTATGCTGGAGAAGGCAGATTGAAGAAGATTGCTGTGTGCTTGAGTACATGGCACCAGAGCCCTAATAGCTTGGAGTTCATGGAGAAATTCCACCACCTGTCCTTGCTCCAGGGGGCTTGATAAGAAGTGCTTTTATGCCTGAGATGCAGCACAGTCAGTCACTGCCTTTTTCTGACATCTGGAAGAAAAAAAGAACACGTATTCTTGTTCTTTTCTTTACCATCTATTGTCACAGGATCCAGAAGAAAAGTGCTTGGAACCACAACATTTCCTGGGGCCTGGTGCACAATGCTGTTGATAAATGGTAGAGCCAGTCCAGAAATTTGGTCAAAGATTTGTTGGATGGCATGATGCAGTCTAGAGAGAGTTGAAGATTTAAAATCTGCTCCCTGTCATCCAAGAGAAAAAAACAAAGGTTCTGGTATTCCGCTCACCCTGTAACTGTGTTAAACTACACATGTGAGGACAGATCATCACTACTAGATATTTGCAAATCAGCTTCTGATTTGGAAAGAATAACTTGCTAGCTTTACTGAAAGACTGTGAAAAAAAACCCTTTAGATTAGGTGACTAGGACAAAGAAATTAAAATAATAAGAAGGCATTGAAACCATTCATACAAATAAATGGATGAGCTCAAGGTATTAACTGGGGATGATTAATTCATGTAGTTTCAAACTAGGCATACACAGAATGAGTGATGAGGTTAACACTTCCACAAAATCAACAAAATGTTCCACCTTATCCTAGCAACCCTAAGTGACTTTCCAGGTATATTGTAGTATCTCAGCAGGTCTGGCACCTGCTATGCCGGATGTTGTTTTCATATGCAAATCATATGCATATGCAGTATTCCAGCCTTTTTCTTTTGCAAAAACATCCACACACCATTTTGTGCAGGGTTCCTACCATGCTTTTCTTCTATAACCAAATACATCCTAGGCAAAACTTTGAATGTTTATACTTTATTTAGCCTGTTTTGTTTGCTGTGTGTAAATATTTGGGGTCTTTGATTTAAATTTCCACCTGGTGCAACAGACCATCTTTGATACTCTGCAGGCTGGAACTCAGGATGAAGAATGCTTTCTAAGGTATTCTCCTTCATGATTTATTTCTGCCTTCTTTAGCATAGAAGATGAAATAGCAAAAAAAGAGAAAAGTAAGAGTTACAGGGCTGATACTGATACCTGGGATTTTGTCAGGCTAGGGATGCTACTTCAACACAATACTAAATTAACACTGAAAGTAATAAGAGAATTTCGGTTTTGCTTTTTTAACTTTTCCTTCCTAACTCCAAATTTTTGAGAAACAGCATTTCCCCAAAGATGTCATCCCTTCTCATTCCACCTCCAAGATCTCTGGTTTTCATATCCTCTTCACAACCTTTTTATTCTCCTAAAATTATTTTTTCCCTTCCCAGCTGTAACCCACTATTGATGATTGAAACAAAATTTTTGAAATACTATGTTCAGACTTTCTTACCTTACTTCTCTCTTTTAAATTATCTGTGATTTATTTAAGGTCTATAGTCAAACAGTCATCACAGTGCAGAGCACAGCAGATACCTGGTCTCAGACATACACTCCACGTCTCTGTGTTTGGCTTTTAGTAAATAAGATTTTAAAAGATTAAGATGCTTACAAAAGGCATGCAAAAGAACAAGCACATAGGGTGAGTAGTCACCAGATGAAGTCTAAAAAAACCAGTGTTCATTAAGTTTTATACTTTCTGGGTCATAGGCACTTTACTCTGACTTCATGGAGGAGCTTCTGTCCACTAAGAATTCATGGCCTGAGCCCTCCTCTACTGTTCCTATGTCTACTCTTTTGCTAAGAGGAAGAAATAGTCCTTTCTTCCAAAAATGGGTATGATGATGCTTTCTTGATCCAGATTGCAAGCAAACCACATTGGAATTTCTGCTTCTGGGCTTTGAACTATACAGGAGTTGAATGGATTATGAGTAAGGGAGTTTCAGTTTCTTAAAGCTGGAGAGTAGTCTTCCCTGTCCATATGCCACGGAGCATTTAATAGAGATAATGAAATATTAATTAGAACAAGATTAGAACTCCAGCCTTCCCTTCTCTCAGGAAAGTGCTCTAGCCGTTAGATCATGAAGTCATGAAAAGCCTTACCATTCCCAGTGAATATTTAATAGCTCCACACAAAGTGAAATAGCTCTGGGAGGACAGAATAGACTTCCATTCCAACACCCACAGCCTGGGTTTTTCTTTCAGGAGATAGAACATGTGTGTTTGGATCCATCTGGGAAGACAAGGAAAGAAATCCAAATCTCCTGCCTTCTGGATGTTGGTTCAATCTTTGAGCCAAGTTGAAAGGGCAAACAAGGTTTTCTTTGGCCCCTTTTTGCCTGCAGTCTAGACTGACAGGCACACATTATTGAACCTTGGGAAAACCAAGATGCAGAAACCTCTCTCTCAAGAATCATAGCCAGGATTAATTCTGGGGAAAATTTTAAGCCAATGAACAGAAAATGAGGCACTTCCAGGTATGTTCTGAACAAAACTCTAGGAAGTTTAATGTTCAGCTGAGACATTAGCTAAGAGCAGCAGTGTCTTCTGATTGCGTTGCCTCCTGACTTGTGTTGTGCAGTGATTGCAAGGACTGTAATTTCAGTTGCCTCCAGATAGAAAAACTAAGTACTAGGATAGAAATCAGACAGTTCCTGCCCGCCTTGGATTTACTACTGTAGCGTCCTTGCAAACTGCAAGATGATACTCATTCATGACAATAATAGATATATCAGGACCAAAAGAATCAAAATACGATTGTTTTTATAAGTAAAATTTTCTGGAGCTAATGTAAACCATGTTGAAATCACTGCAGTGGTCTCATGACATCTGTTCCACTCTAAGACTACCAAGTACCTTGCTGATATTTCTTTCTACACTTTGCTTTTACTTGTTTAGGATATATATAATTTACTTCCAGATAACTTTTTTCATCATCTTAAAATGTTCATATCTTTATTAGGTTGACAAATACTTAGTGTTTAAGGCCAAGGATTCCTAATTTCTGATCTGGGGAGATGTTTCTTCATGTGTATATTCTGGTGTTTAGTCATTTGTGTAGATTTGAGAAATCTGAGACTAGTAGAATACAAATACTGGTTTCAGGCTGAGGGATTTGGGTGTGTGTGTTTCTTTTTTGTGTTTGGGTTTTGTGTTTGTTTATTTGGTTTTTTTGTTACAAACTCAGGAAGCACTAAGAATGTAATTCCATATATAAACATTCAGTAGTCCCAAACATAGAATCCCAAAACAATATTGAAGCCAATCTGTAGGTAGCCAAAGTTTCTAAAATACTGAGTATCTGCTGATTCTTCAAGGGAAATCCAGAACGTGCAGCAGAATCTAACTAATTCTGAGGCTTTTTTTCTCTCTCCTTATAATCAAGTAGGAACATCTGGCACCATAAGAGCTGCCTATACATGTTTCAAAGCTGTGAAGAACAAGGCTAAAACTTATTGAAGTTAATCACAGTTTTGCCATTGACCTAAAGGGTTTCTGGATTTCATCCCAAGGAAGGTTAACAATTAAATCCATATACATGTTTTGACAAGAACAAATTAGGAAAGTAAAAAACAATGTAGACTATCAAGAAAAACATTCAGAACCTCTAAGGTCTGTTGTGATAATGACTATTAAAACAAATCGTGATATTCTCATTGCTGAGAGAGAAACGACCAGTAAATCTTCTTTGCAGGCAAGGAAGAAACCGAAGGATACTATTTATGAGAAATGCAGTTAATGAGCTAATTCTTGCCAATGAAATGCTGTACTACAGCATTGTGCAGAGATTACAAGGACTGTAATTTCAGTTGCCTCCAAACAGAAAAACTAAATACTAGGAGATAAATTGGATAGTTCCTGCCCCCCTTGGATTTAGTATTGTAATGTCCTTACAACTGTAGTACAGCATCTTGTGACAGAATTTCATTACAGTTACATAAATAATAACAAGTCTTTCAAGCTACTAAGTATCTCTGGCAGATTATTCAGTGGTATTATTCAGTGGTAATCTATAGCTATACCTTCTTTCTATTTAATCAGAAAATACAAGTATTAACAGGCAGGCATATAGGAGGAATTGCAATTATATAGTACTTCATGATACAAATGATCAAGGTTGTATTTTTGACCAAAATCACAACTCCTCTGTTTCTTAGAAGGAAAGACACTTTCACAAGAAATACTGTTTACTGCATATTAAAAGCAAATCTACTGAAATGTTAAACAATTAAATTGGATCAACGGTAGCTCCAATTCAGGACTTCTCAGGATAGGTGTGAATGGAACAGGAATCTTCCTGTCCTGGCTCTGGAGCAATTGCAGATCTGTTTTATGGTTGCTAATATGCAGTATCTTACTTAGCTAGAAGAGTGTTAAAATCCTTCTGTAGCTCTGTTACTCACTTAGGTGCCTGTGAAGAAGGGTCTGAAAAGGTGTTTTTGTTTGGTTTTCATTTTGCTGTTTGTTTTTTTTTTTTTTTAAATAAACCTAGCTTCTCTGGAAAAAAAAAGACAGCTTGCTTGCTTGCTACTGAAAACACTATACTATCTAGAACAATGCAGAGCACACACTGACATAACTGCAAGCAAAGTAAATGTAAGTGCAAAAGACAAACTAAAAACACTTTGGAAGGATAGAGCAGGTGACTGACTTTTTCATAAAACTCATCCAGACTTTAAAAATGGTATCTCTGGTCTTGTTATTTGTGTTTTCACAGGGTTTTGTTATAATGTGATTGGACAGATAGCAATGGCCTAGGTGTGATTTACAACATTGCAGGTTTAATGTAGAACAAAGGAATATAAGATGGGTTCCTTAAAAAACCCCACATATATTAATGAGAATAAGCATGGAAATAAAACATGAGACTTCAAGCAACAGTTGCAGAGATGCCTTTACAAATAGGTTATGGGTTTTCTTCTGTACACATCTGAAACTTAATGCTGCATTTTTACATGGAAACATCTTTAGAATGGAAAATACAGGTGATTATGAACGATGTTTAGATACTACTCCAGTTTCAACAGCAAACGCTACAGGAAGATACAGTGTTCATTAATCACTGGAGAATTAGTTATTCAGCACGACCTTCTTCTAGCAACACCAAATTTATGCATGAAAGAATGCAGCTTCCCCAGTGCCTCTCACAGACCTGTTTGGAAAATCAAAAAACCTGAAAGTATATTTTTTCCTAGCAAAAAAGCAGCAATAAAAGCTGTTCTGTACATTTTCTTGTTAACACGCATATTTCAAATCTTAGACTCAACCTACTACTAGAACTTATTTTCATGTCAAGTGAAATCCCAAGCCCCAGTAGTAAGGGATCTTAACAAACACAACAAAATCAAGGTATTATTGATTGTTTGAAAAATGTAATGCTTATGTCTAAGGGAGAAGAAAAACAATACATACTTGTAAGACTGATATTATATTATGCTTTAGAAGAAATTTTTAAGAAGGAATATCAAAGTCAGGGAAGTAATTATAAAACAGGACAAAAAGCAACTGGAGTATATCATTCCAGATTGTCTTAATATCTTTCTTCTGCAACTTTCTAGGCAAAACAAGTACAATAAACCTCAGAAGGCTCTTACATACCCACTGGGTAGCTGCCAATCACAATACAAGCAATTCCGTGCCAAAAGGCACACACAGATTCACTGATGATGTTGCAAACCAGAAGGCGTGTATATTCTCATTAGCAAGTCAGACAACTGAGGTGAATACAGGGTATATTTCAGCCCATGACAAAGGCTAAACAGTTTGTCCTGCCTTTCAGCACTCAGGCCAAAGAAATGGGAGACAAGAAACGTGGTGGTATGCAGGGTTGCTTGCAATAGGAAGCAAGAAGAACAAAGGGAAACAAGATTTCAAAAAGGGAGGAGATAGGGGACATCATGGCAGATTTGGGAGTGGAAATAGAGTGACATAATATGTTGTTGTCTAAAAAGTGGGTGGATGTACCACATGGTGTGGTATGTGATCTGATAATGCTGGTATTTGGGATTTATAATGGCCCACCCTTTTGTTTCGTTAGAGTATTTTGGTTTTATTTGTTCTATGATTGCAAACACAATGAGTTTACCTGCTCCTACTGTCAAATTCTGGGGAACTTCCCAGAAGTCATGGTGGAGGAGTTAAATTCCTTTAGTTTTATTCTTTACTCTGCTGCGCATTCCCTAGTCCCCAGAAGATAGCCTGGAACTCTTCTGTTAGGTTTTGATCCTATTCATGAGGCTGAAGAAGTGTATTTTTTTAGCCTTCACTGTTACTCATCTTTTTCTATTTGTTGTTTAGCTATGTTTTTAACAAAGGTTGTCACCACGAACTGAGTTTTACTTGTTTCTGTTCTGGTTTCCATGACCTTTCTTCAGGCATGCTTATAGCAAGATACTGTTTTGTATTACTCTACTGTTTTCAACCTGATCACCCATTTGCCTTTCACTGCAAGGTCGTCCATTTTCCTCCCACAGATTCAGTGAGTGGGTGGAGCTGCATCCTTCTCTTGGTCTTTGTAGTTCATGCCAAGTGCTGACAGATTCTTGCAATGTGAGATAGTTGTCTCCATTTCTTGCATCTTTTCTTAGATGCCAAACATCCTTCTGGGTTTTTTCTTTTTTTTGGCCATCTAACATATAGTTACATTTACTGCATTCATCTCTTATTTTGTTCTTTACGTGTGTACATGTCTCAGGTTTTTTTCCTGTCCTGCAAAGTAATTCTTTTTTTTTTTTCAGTACAGCAATGTGATAACTTTGTTCACCCTCCATGTATTTCAGTATTAATGTATGATGTAGGTTGCTTTGCAAATTCTAAAAGCCTTACAGATATTGGATCTTGATATCCCAATAGGCTCTCTGTGAGGGTTTGGTGTTGGGGTTTTTTTTGTTTGGTTGGTTGGGAGGGAAGCTTTTTTTTAGTTATTCTGGTTGTCAGTTATGTGGTATTTTACCAGAATTTCTATCCCAAACTTTTATCTCCATTTCTGCAAATGGGCTGGTACAGAAATGATGGACAAGTGGCTTAAAGATCATACATGCAGAGATGTTCTAGATCATACATCCTTTTGTAGTAAATATATTTGCATAAATGAATGACACACTTTCCCTAGCAGAAGGTGTGTGCATTTGACATATATCAACTATTGGTTGAGTGCTTATTTTAGAAGAAAAATATTCTTAGGCCATACAAAACAACAGGGGACCTAAAAATACATATTAAAGAACATCCTTTCATTTTCAGATTTCCACTGGTCAATTGCATAGACCAAAACAAGTGAAATATGAAGTGCCTTGAAAATATTAGCTATGGGTTTGAGAGCTTCTTATTTTATTACCTGCAGGTCAAAATGGGCTGTCACATTAAGATGGAAAATAGAGAAACCCTAAGACCAATCTTCCGGCAATTTGGCATATGCTGGGTGAAAATCAAAGAGAACGTTTGGTTTATTGTCAAGATGGTAGTGTAGGAGATGCAGGTGCAGACTATCAATAATCTCAGTATTATACCTTTTAACTGAAATACTGTAGAACTGTTACAAGCGTGTAGTAAAAAGATATAGACTTCAGTCTGTAACTAAAATACAAAAGGTACTGAATAGAGGCTGCTAGCTTTCCTTCCTTTCATAGCATAATTACAGCTGTTTTCAAGCAAGCTATAACATGATAAGGAGTAAAAATTCGATGTCAGTAATATAATTGGGTATCGTATATCAGTGTTTCTTAGCAACAACCCAGTAATGTTCAGTGAAGGCCATGCTCAAATGAAGTAATAAATTTCCATGGAGAATATTTTCAATGAATGGTTACACTTCACGTTTTTCTCACTTTGAAAAAATGTAGATGTTAAAAAAACTTGCTGCTCTAGGTTGAAAACATGAATCACTGTGTTGTTTTGTTTTTAACAATCTGCATATAATTCAGCTGTGACAGCGTTCATTAAACCAAAACCTGCTTCAAAATACTTCTGTTACCTTTGTTATAAAAGTAGATTGTCTGTCCTGTCAGGAAGGCTGTCCTTCAGCCCCTGAGATCTCTCCAAAGTAATGGTCTTGTTATGGACCCACAGTGTTGAATGTGTGTATGTATAAACTATCACTTGAAGGAAGAAAAATTTTTTTTTCCCATGTTCAAGATACATTGTCTAAGATATGTTCACAACAGTTGTCTCTCAAAGTTCAACCCCTTTCTGAAACTAGGTAAACTTTCAACATTTCAGCATCCAGAGGGGAATGAATGCAGTCAAAATAAAACCAGTAAAAGCCAAGGAACAGGGAATATCAGAGATTACTACTAATACCCTGATATTCTGTGTTAAGGTTATAAAAATATTAAGGTTCTTTATTCAATTACCCAAAAGACAAAGACTGTGTGTGAATTAACACTATTCTAACAGCAGGTTGGATCAGGATCACATTATCCCCTGCCATTCACAGGCAGGGCTTTATGGAGGTTTGTATTACCTGAACCTGTCACTCCTGCATGGTCAGAACTTTTGAGAAAACCCATCTCCCAGGAATTTTCATGCCTGATGTACTTCGCTTTTAAGGGAGATCACATCAGCTTTTTCTTTCTGATCCAAGCATGAGGGAGATGCATACTCTCACTGCTTTCAAAATATTAAACTTTTGTGATAGAGAGCATCCGTAAGTTTAAAATGATTGTGCTTTGATCAAAGAATGAGCCTTCTATTTTAAGAATAAATGGTTAATATATGCATGTACCATTTACCTCAAAAGGATTTTTCCAGTGCGCTAACAAGCATTTAAGGTCTGGCAAAAGAGCTTAACCTCTGAAAGAGACACATTTTGTGTTAAAGTGACAAAGCAGATTACGGTTGAAAGGAGAACACAGTGTAGTGGACAACTGACATACATTAGCTGTAAAGCCCTTTCCCTGGAACTGGAGATCTGTGTCCATGTCGGTTCAAACAAGCCATACTTCACTATCCGACTCTCAGCATCTCTGATTTCTCAAGGGCGTGGAAATGTTAAACTTGGCAGAGTGACATTTCTATCTCAACAGACCACTGAAGGCTTTATCTTGAGTGGAAAGCTAACTAAAACAAACAGTTTCTCTCTATTGAGAGCCCTTCCCAAATAGCATATTTTTCAACTGGGCCTCTGGGCCAGTCCTTTTACATTAACAACACCTCCGCTCGCAAGAGATAAAATCCTGATGTCATTCAGAGAGCATTCAAACACCGACTGCAAAGCTGACGGGATTCATAAACCCTGGGAGAGAAATCGCGTCTTTTTTCTAACGCCTCAAAACAAAGTAGAAGCAACCAAAGAAACTGCCCCTTTAGATGACATAGTCGCCTGATGTCACAGCGTGCGGCTGGTCCCCCCCAAGGCCACGTGGAGGGCATGTTGACATAGGTGGCTGCAGATAGGGCATATCTCTCTCACCCCCACTCCAGCCAGGCGGACACGGACCAGCTCTGGTCAGGAGCCCTTAACTCCTGTAAACATGCCACTGAGCCCGAGGTGATAGACTTTATCCCTTTCAAGACTCTTAGTCTCGGTCCAGCAGCACTCTTAGTGTTGCCGTACAGCTTTCTGAATGGGAGCCAGCTTCCATCTGTCCAGCCCGGAGCGGGCCCAGGATGGACACACGGCTCCACAGCTGCTGCTGGAGATAACGCCGTCGGTCTTGCCCGGTGCTGCATAGTTAAAGTGGGAGGACCGAGATTTCTGTGTAGGCTCAGGCTACAAAGCCCGAACCTAACAGTAGTCAGCACTGGAAGCTGCGGAGGAAACCATGAGAAATCTGAAACTGGCATTTCCAGAGCAGTCGACCCATCAGAAAACTTTCTTCCCCATCTTACAGGCTTGGCCAGTGAGACAGGAGGGACCGTGTTACCTGCAGTTCAGCCAACTAACCCATGCGTCCAATCTGACTTGCTGCTTGGGCTGAGGCTGACGCACACATGGCAACTGACCACCTTCCTCTCCCTTTTCCCATTCTTACGTGCTTTTTTCCCTTCTTTTCTGCACTGCAGATAGTAAGAGGAGAGAGAGGGTAGGGGGAGGAAGTTTTAACAAATCTACAAAACACGAAGTATCTCCACAGATCAAAATGTACTGTTTTCAAAAGCCACTGAAAAGGATAGAGGAAGCTGGAAAAGAAGGCCTTTGAGTTCTTTTAAGTTCTGTGATATGCCTAGAAAGCCAACATTTAATTTTTAGAAACTCGTTTTTTCCCCTTTCTTCACTGGAAGTTTCCTTTTGGGAAAATAATTTTAGATTTATGTTTGTGCATAGCAGTTTACCCTAGGACCAGCAGCAAAAAATGCGAATGTAAATGTGATGTGGTATGTGTGGTATTACTTGGAAAAGAAAACTAAATGAAATGTATACCATTTAAAATAGTATTAGCCTGCCAGGTAAACAGCACAGGCAACCTCTTAGTTATCTCATAACTGCATTCGCTTTACACAGAGCGAACTGTGGTTAAATAGATGGTGTGACGATGTTGCATTTGAGGGAATAAATTTAGCATTTTACCTGCTAATCACATCACGTTAAAATGATTTTTCTCTAAAGCAGTTTATGGAGATCCTATCAGTGTTAGTTCCAAGACTCAACTAATCTTGAACTAGCCCAGTAGTTGGCTGTCAAACCTACTAAAAACCTACTAAACCCCCTGCCTGCACTACTGTATATCCAGACATTTTTAAACTATCACTGATTGCGTATTCACAGTTCATCTGAAGTACAGAGCAGCTGTAGTCGCCCTACACAACGAAAACAGGAGTACCTGGGTTACATGATAGCCGTATGGTACGTCTGTTCAATCTAATATTTCAAGTATATTTTTTTAGGGCTCTTTAGACATGAATTTCCCATTTTGAAAACTGGTTTCTTTGACATTAAGAATGTGACCTATTTAATCTGTTGGGATTTCTTTCCATGTCAGAAAGAAAATTTGCAGAGGTACAAAGGAAGAAGGGAGATTTTATTTGGGTGAATCTGAAAAAGAAGACTTTATGATTTCTTACAAAATAAAAGAAAATACAGAATTTTCATTCTGAATCAACACCAAATGCTTCAAAATCTGTATCCACAACCTTAATGATTTGTTTACTGTCCTGTCTACTTAGCCCCTTTTATAAAATATTATGTGGGGGCTTTTTTCCTTTTTAAAAAAATGTGGATCAGTTTGCAGACATACAGTGCCATTTCAAATTTTAAAAAAATTGAAAAGGATGTGTTAGACATGTTGAAATCAGGTATTCATTCAGGTGCCATTTGCAGCAATTTCAAAATTTCCTCTATATTCCTTTTTCTAATCAAAACTGTTTATTGAATTAATCTCATTTTCATGAATATTTCAAATCTATTTTTGATGAATTCACTGTCAGAAAAAATATTAAAATTACTTTATCAACAAATACTGCTCTCTGTATGAGTTGGAACTATTTTTGGTGGGATATCGTTTAAGTCACATTTACCTCAGAGCTTGCTATTTTTTAGAGAGTTGAAAAGTCTGAAATATTTGGGATTACTCATTTCTGAAGAGCTACACTCTATCAGAGCTCTTATTTTAGCTCTATTTATGGTTTCTTTGGTTATACAATCAAATATCTTTGAAAGACATCTGTCATAAAAACAAAAGTAAATGCTTTGGGAGCTTTTACACATTACACAAGTATACTAAAAGCTACGCAGGATCCTTTTCATGCCTTTGTAATCATCAAATCCTTTGAAAATTTCATAAACTCTACCCTAATTAATTCTGACTTCAGTGATATATATTGTCCTTATTTATACTCTTGTCTACAGTGAGGTTAAACTGGTGAAAACAAATTTGTATAGCATGTGTAGTCCCAACACTGTAGTTTGTACAACTTCTAATGGAATTCCTGAAAACCTCTAGCCTGCATTTTACCAGTCTTTAGGAATCTGGGCTTAAAATTTTGTTATGAATGTTAGCAGTTGGAATATGCTTTCACTATACCAGAATCTGAGAGACACTCAGCTATGAATTCTCATATTACCACGTATTTTTCTTTAGCTGAGGTTTGGAAAGGATATTGAGAATTCACCCAGAGCTTGAACAACAAGGTGGTTGTATCAGATTATGATATTCAGGTTATTTTGTGAAGCAATAATCAGATTATTGAGTGACTCGAATTAGAGCTCAAACACCTATGTTTGATTTGGTTATTGCCTCATAAACAGAAATAATAAGTAGGGTAATTTTTCCAGAGCAAAATAGTTTGCATTAAAATCATAAGCCCCAGTTTATATGAACTACAAGCCTAAATAATGCTATGCTATTAGACCACTTGTGGTGTTCAGCAAGCTGATATCACATTTGTCATTAAGTGGTGACATTATTACATTTCTAATTAAAATTGCTAAATCATCAGATGTCCTTGTTTGTGCTTCTTCAGTTGCTATTAGCAAGTTAGAAAAACCACTGTCTAGTAAATCATCAGTTCTGACTGCTCTGTAGTGCTTGGTTTCAGAATGCTCAGACATCCCAAACTGTAAGGTCCATCGTTAGTGCCCACCAGCATCCAACATGACAGAGAAGCATTGCAATTGTAAGAACTCAGAGAAGAAAGCAGTCCCTGCCCTAAAGAGCCCATATTATAAGCAGAGGAAGGGAAGCACAGTGAGTCAGTGATTAATCCAAAGTCATGTGAGCAACTACTGGAAAAGTCTCTAGTTTCCTATTTGTGCTATTAAATATTTTTTAACTGAATAATCTTTGTTATTATTGCCAACAGTTACTTCTGAAACAAGAGTACCAGACAAATGGAAAGGTCATAGTTCTTAGCCTGCTCCTAAGTGCTTTATTAAGCTCTTTAGACATATTTGACATGCTAAATAGTAAAATTGAGATATCATCAAAAAATGAATGTATGCAATGGAATGTGATCAGAACAGGTATCAGTGACTTTAGAAATGTATGGACTCTTGATTCTAAAACAAAATTGAACATTTGCTTGCATTTCGGGGTAGGAAGATAGTACAGATACATGATATATCACCTTTCAATGAGAAAGAAATGGTATTTTCATGTCACTGATTACTAAACCATTTTTCTGCCTAAATCTGGGACTTGGTATTTCAGTATCTGATGCCATTCTCTTCTCTCTGTAAACATATGCAATGCCAGAACAAATGCATGCTCTCAGTTTTTTCTGCACCATGTAGCTGTTGGTGTCCGTGTAGTTATCTCTTCTCTTCTGCTAATATAAACTAGTCATTTATTATATTGCTAAGAAAAAAGAATTGAGAATAAAACCTGATAACGTGGACCCCAAGGACATGTAAGTCTGTGACTCCAATTGCAATGAATCAAGAGATAAGAAGGAATCCAGGAACAATATAATGGGAGAATTAGAGAAAAGAGCGGAATAGATTGAATAGAGAAATAGATGTTCATGTCATTTCTGGACAAGAACGTTTCTAACTGCTTGCAGTGTTCAAGAAAATACTGTAACTGTGACAGGATATTTCAAAGATTTAATACTAGTCATGCATAAATGAAAGGTTTTTATGACAAGTTTCATCTGTTAGGTTACAATAAACTGCAGCTGATGAGTGTCAGACAAAGGCACCTGCAGTATTATTGGCTGGCTTTTCATAGAAATAACAATTTTTTTAAGATTCACATGTATTAGTCAACCTAATCTAAATATATCACCATTTCCTAATTGTAGAGGAAATAGTGACCTTTTAAATTTGCCTGAATATTCAGGAAATAGTGTTATACTGCCTGTGCTTAATCTTCACAATAAGAGAATTGGTAGGAGTGTATTTATTTATCTACATAATTCATTGATTTACAGTGTTTATGACTTTCAAAAACTGTATGCTAGTCTGGACAGCATGTGTGCTCCATCAGCAAATCAGTCACTCTGACCTGAAGATATGTTTTCAGCTACCTACTAATGGAGGGATTCAGGGGAAATAGTGGGCAGAATCTTGATGACACTTTCCAATGTGATTCATTCAAATATTGGTGTATATAAATTTGATAATGCCCTGAGTTTGCAGGTATTTGAGTCTTCTGAGGGTCAGACTCTGATTTCATTCCTTAAGAAAAAATAGTTTTAACTTACTGTGAAAAGTTCTCTGAAAGATCATATTCACAATTGCCAGATTTGTCCTCTTCATTAATACTAATGGAGTAAGTCTGATAAGACCTGAAACTTTGCTTAATTTTCGCATGTACCGTTTCAGTGTAGGGAAAACTACTGCTTTAAAATATATTTGAGAATGTTTATTCTCTTTTGCAGAAACCTACATGGAAATGTATCTTTTTCCCCTGAAATTTTAAATTTCTGACTGTGGCTTAGTGTGCATTCATGGACCAATGTGTTATTAATAAATTGCTACAGCCAGAATGGCAGACTGTGCAATGCTGGGTATCTCCCAAAACTTTTTTCCTGAAGGTGCTGCAAAGAGCGTAGTTCAGAAGAAGGCGTGTGAAGGCTGTATGGCCCCCAGGGTGACAGCCGAGCCATCGGGACATGCGGGGGTCACCCTGGGAGCATGCTCCCTCTCAGCACACCCGCCAAGCCAAGTCTTGCATGGGGTTGGCCATGCTATGGCCAGGGCAAGCGTCACCTCCCGGCTCCTTTGCAGCACCAGTTTCTCAGCAGGTTTCCAGCCCATGGGACAAGAGAGTGCCAACTCACTGACCCTGGCCCGCAGGGCTGAGGAGCCAAACTATGGCTGCACAGGGAGCAGTCCCTGTCCCCTGCCCTCCACCTGGTGGTGGCTTGACCTCTTCCTACGCAGTAACACCAACTTGGGTTCAAGACTTCGAGGCACCTGGCATCTTATGAGCTTCATGGAGTTTCTTTGTGGGAGCCTTCCTAAATCTTCCAGAAAAAACAGCAGAACAGACGTGTTAGGTCAAAAAGAGGATCTGCCTGCCTAACCCAGTTCTGGTGTCTCATGTACATATACGCCAAGCATAGTGCCTCCCCGCCTTGCACCCCTGCCTGTACATGGCTACCAACAGCTGAGGCGCTTGCTATTGTTATTTACAAAACTGCAATGTGAGATACATTTTTAGGGGTCAAAAAGCTCACTAGAAGTGACTCGCACATGACTTGAAACTTGCAGTCTCTGTTTTTTTTTTTTAATGACTAATTGCCCTTTGCTTATAATTATCTATATAATGTCCTTTATTATTACATGTGAGTGTAGTTGATAGGCTACAAGGAGTACACTTAAAAATCCCTGCATTACTGCCATGAGAGCACCTCTCATCTGAGTGTCATTGATCCCTCCTGAACACATAAAAATGAAATAAGTAAATAAGTGAACGTCTGATATCCCTCTGTGTGTCTCAACAGGGAGCATTCCCATTTCCACTTTATGCTGACCTGTATGAGTTGCAAGGCAAGTACATCCAAGGTCCTGGGCTCTACTGATTAATTTAAATGCTAGCCTAGCATTTTTTATTGTCCTAAGGTATTTTTCTACTGTTCTGTTAGTCCTCAAGCCAGGCACTTTCTGGTTTTGAGCTTTTACAGTAATAAATTGATTACAGTTTATATGGCCATCTCTGTTGCTTGGAGACAAATGCCTATAAAACAGACCTGGAGGTGTTTTCTTCCATTATGCCTGCCTCACACGGCTCCTCTCTTATTCCTGTTCAAGGATAGCCAGAAGCAGTTTGTATGACCAAAGAATTTAGGGTGCTGTTCGGTTGTGGCTCCTCCTCTCCAGCACCCTTGGGGCTTGCTCCAGCTTTCTTCTGATCCCATGGGGAGACACAGTAAGATGCCTGAAGTTTCCCCATGATGCTTTCCTAAGCTTACACAGTCATGCAGGAACAACTGTGGCAGTCACAGTGTTTCAGGACCACCTTGCTAGGTAATTTTGCTACCTTTGAAAAACATTCCCCCAGTCCCAAATAGGTTAGGGTGTTTAATATTTGGGGGCTTCAGTTTGTTTAGGTACATGCTTGGGCACATGATCAGAATGAGATGAAGCAGTAATGTGAATTATTATGCTGAGAAGGGTTTAGGATTATTTCAGATTTCAGAGAAGGAAATTCAGACTCTCGCCTGGCTACGTTTCACAACAGGAGTTGCTGGCTTGCTCCAGTGGTCACATTGCTGGAACATGTTGTGTTCTAGGGTGTATAGTCTCTTGGATTTTATGTGTGAAATGTAATTTGTTCCATGGTAATTCTTTAAATGTAAATTTTAAAAAACCCAAAGAACATGGTCTATCTCATATCTACATACCTTCTACAATTTTAAATATGACACATGTATGTCAGTAATAAAAAATAATGCTTTCTTGCTTATTTTTTCTAAATAAGAAAAAAATAAGTCTCTCCAGCTGCAATTGAAGCTTTCACTCAGAACAGTGGCTTAGTTCATTTGTATTTGTGCACAATGTTGTCATCAGTTTAAATGTCCCATGTTCTCATAACAAGCCACACGTGTCATCCTTCTGACCTCCTTTCTCCCAAGACTATGAATATGCAAAATTTAATCTTGTTATCTCAGATAACTGGAGTGATTGGCTCCAGTGTCGCTGTGCAGCTGGTAGCTGAGAAGGGATATACAAGGATCCAGCATGCCTATTCTTCTTACGTAAGCTATAGCGCAAAATAATGTGAATGATTCAAGCAGTATCCACAGTGAAAGAAAATTATGCCCCTTGGAATAACTTTGAAAAATGCTTTGAACTTTTGTTTCTAACATATACAAACACATAACATATATGAACATATATATATGAACATATATATAACATATTATAGAAACACAAACAGATACTAATGTTTCCAACTTTTGGAAAGATAAAATCTACAAGACAGCTTCAAAATATGTCCAGACAATACATTATCTTAAGTACTTAAAAACCCCCACCTTTTTCTGTGTAGTGTGGATTTTTAGCACCTGTGAAGGACCTTGAGATGAATTTTTGAAATAGCACAATAATAGAGAATTGCATTTCATTCTGCAGTTTCATCGGCATTTATTGTTCTTAAAAGAGTTGTTAAGAAAATATGCCGGTGTTCATTTTATAGTGCTGACTACATGATTGATAAGGCACTTCTTCTGGAGTCTTTGAAAGAGTTTGTACTCCCCATAGCTAAGAAGTTGAATCAGCCCAGTTCCACCTACACGGCCACAAGACAGCTACCCTCTGCCTTTGTGAGGGAGGTCCATACACCATAGCAAAGGGCAGCTGTCAAAATAGCACAAACGTATTTGGTCAGTCCATTAGCTGTGTTAGTGTTTCACAGCAGTGATGGACTATTCTGATAAACTCTTTAGGAAGCCTCCACCTCTCTGGGGAGTTGAACTCTTTCAGCCTTTGCTAACAGCCAAAAGGCTTGCTGTAATATGGGGGAGTCCACAGGCACGAATTGATATGCAGGGCTAAGCCCTAGGTTTTATTCCGCCTTATTTCTTGAATCGTTTCTACTGCATACTATTACAATGCTAACCACAGCTTGACTTTTACATTTTCTCTACTGAGCTTTTAGAGGATATAAATTTTCCAGCCAGGAGGAAAAAAAGCTCTTGTGCTTAATCTCACTTGCAGTAGTAATTGTCCTATGGGCAGCTCTCCTGTTGATCCTGCAATGAGTCAGACCCTTGTAAGCGCTGCACAGCAGCGACCGTATCACACATGACAGTGAGTCAAACACATGTATATCCAAAAGAATCACCAAGTCACCGCAACACACATTACAACAAATTCTGTCTTCTAATAGTATATGCAACTCCCACCCATGTTAGCACAGAAAAGAGAGATTTTGGAGTAGCATGTGCTTATAAAATAATTCTGTGTGCAAAAAATTACTTTGCTGATCTCTGTAGAATTTCTTATGTCTGAAACATGTCAACTGTTTACCGCACAAAGCTATGCTGTGCACTGTGTAGGTTATGCAGAGAAGATAGTGATGGTGATTATCCTTTTCTCCAGGGCTTGTGTTATTGTTTGTGGTCGTTTAAGCTGCTAGACGAGAAGACTATTCTGCAATACTGTTGTCATCAAGACGATAGAAAGGAAAGATGCCAAGCTCTGCGTTGTAATGTATTCACTACATCCTAGTGATGCCATTTCTTAGCAGTACACCAAGTCTTTTGTCTTGCTATCAGCTTGAAAATTTCCTTCTTCCAATAACATGTCAAAATATTTCTTTGTCAGAATTCAAATATTTTGCCATGTAGCAGGCGTAAAGGCCAAGGATTGACAAGTGTGAGTTTAAATAACAGACTGTGGCAATCATTTCCATTGATTTCAAGAACCATCCAGGATTGCTCTTTTAATTAGCACTGCAGTTGTTCCACTGCTTTGAGAACTGTTATGGCAATATTTATGCCTGCAATTGAATAGAAAGCATTTGTAGTGGAGAAATACACACATGCCACAGCTGATCTTGGACTACTTTTATTACATGAATATAAGTACCACTCAAGCATCTGCAAACTCTTACGAGAAAAATGTGCTCCTGTGTCAAAAATCCCAGTCATCTGGAGGGTGCATTTTGGTGCCACTGATATGCCAGCATGTCATCTTTGAAGTTGTCTCAAAATGGTTTTTTTTTTAAAAAACGCACAAGTCCTTTCTGTTATGCGTGCTACAAAAAACACCAAACCAACAAAATGATAAATCAAAAATTTTCATCGTGGACCATAATCAGTAATGTTGCTTTGATAGTTGTAACATTCATATAACTGGCATACATAGGCTGAATTTCCATCTAAATTTTCGATAACTGGATGAAAGTTTTAAATTTAGTCTTTGAAGCTGAAGTACTTTTTTTTTTATTCACCTCTTTCTTGAAATTCCTTCTTCTGGCTTCACATTCTCATTGTATTTTCTTCAGAAATATTGTACATTCGAAATTAGATCTGGGACTAATACTTCCCATGGCTACAGGCAGATAGTTGCTGTATATTCAGATATGAATTTGTTCGGACATCACAAGGCAGAATTCAGCTTCATCATAAAGACTGCAAAGTTCGGACAAGATTTGTGTGTTAGGTGTAAATGGGCAGTAAGTGTCCAGATTAACAGAATTACTGAGTGTGAAACCACCATGTGTCTGATAAGAACTATTCCTGTGAACAGACCTTCTTCTGAAAACCTTGACAGCTGAATCCTGTATGAGTGGTCATGGAGAGTTATGCAGATTAAGTTCAAAGAGGAGCAAGAAAGGGCCTGCACAGACAGCCTCTGAGTCCTCACAAGGCTAGATGATTCCAGGTCAAATGGCTGTAAATAGGCATGCCCACGCTGTAAATAGGCGTATGGGCAATGTTTTCTAAAGAGCTTTCACCGGTAAATCACTTTCTCTTTTAGCATTTTCATCTAGTTGTATGTAGAACAAAAACTTTTTTTGTCCCCTACCCCAGTAAAATATACTCTCACTGGAGCAGTACAGTCGTGCAGACAAGGTGAACTGATTTTAGTATATCCGCTTCATATCCAAATGGCCTAGAAATAGTCTGATAGTCTTGGTCTAGGGACTCTTTAGTCTCTGTAACCCTATTACTTTTCTCCTACTAGTTGCATTCAAGTCTGTGCATCTTCCAGATCTCACAGTATGAGCTTTTCTCTTCGTCACCATTTTTTTTTTATCACTAATAACCATATGGATATTTTTTGTGTCTTTAAATTAAGGTCCTTTTAATGCCCTCAAGTAATCATTGCTGTGAGCAGAAGAGTAATGTGAATCAAACATAAATGTCTCCAGTGTTGTAAAGTGTGTATTCCAGGAGGAAAATGTTATTAAGGAAACAGTAACATATTAATTAATATTTTATATTCAATTATAACTATAAATAATACCAATGCATTTCTATAAAAATAAAAATAAAAATAAATGTTTGATATATGATATAGTGCATATTAGATATATTACATGCTGTATATAAATTACCTAGAAATATAATTAACAATTAATTGGAATGGCTATATTAGTTAACACTTAATATGTGGATTAGGCAATTAGAATTATCGCTACAACATTTTTGGATAAGAGATTGCACGTAAAGGTCCAGCTCTCTTACTTCTTGATAATGTTGATTATTTTCTCTGAATTTACTACTCTGAATTTGAAAAGTTATGAACCAGCAGAAATACCAAAATTAAGTCTGTCTGTTTGCCCAGTGGTTGCAGTATAGTGATACAGAATGGGATTTGGCAAAGCACAAGAACCATTGTTATTCAGCTGAACAAGTCCCTTCGATGCTCAGAGGGAGCCACTTCTCCTTATATGGTAGAAAGCAAGCTACCTATTCCCTCAGAAAAGGTACTTCTGTGTCGTGAAAGGAAAGTTTTGTTCCCCTCGCGCATTGTGTGACTTTGCCTTGCTTATTGCATGCAGTCTGAACCATGTGTGCACAATGAAGTTCATTCTTTTATCTTAGGTTTCTCTCTGATGCTTGTTACCATAGAATCTGAGAAGCCTACAAACACAGATGAGTTGGCCTCAGCTCCCTGACATGGTATTTTATAAAATTCATAAATTTTTATCTACAGAAGCAACCTCTAAACTAAGTGCTTTATTACCTGTGTACTTCACCGGAGATGCTCAAGACCTGTCCTATAGCTGCCAGTCGCTCACAGCTTCCACTGGCTTCAGCTGTACTGACTTGTCAGCAACTGTGAAATCAGACTCTGGCTGTCTTGGGCTGGAGAACCAGAAAACTGGGAACATATCATTAGTGGTCCAGAGTGGTTATTTTCTTAGTATAAAATGAAAATCCACAAAGCTGCAGTCTGGAATCAACTTCCACCACAGTCTGCACTAATCCTCACTTTACTAAGTTTATAGCTATCTGTTTAAATTCTTATTGTTAACCTCATCCTTTGAAATAATGCACATGGTTCTTTCTTTTATATATACATGAGCTTCACAGTGAAAATAGTAGTGCAATCCCTTCCAGGGGACAGGGTGTGCCGGTCAAGTTGAATTCTTTACATATGTGCCCCAGTAAATGTCAGTATGTCAGTCTCCTCATGTGTAACGCCAAGAAGGCTCCCAGAAAACTCCAGACAGTGTCTGTGAGTAATATCTATTTACTTATTATGTGAACAAAACTCAACAAACATATTTTAATAAGATTTCTTCTGCACTAAACAAATGTGAAGAGTCAGAAAATTTGCATTTTCTATTACAGGAATAGTTAGATTGCATCTAGGCTGTGGACAATATCACTTCCATAGAAAATTCACTTGATTATAAAAAGATTATAAGTGCTTGATTATAAATGAAACTGTTTTCTCATGGGACAGGTCTAACAGGTAGAGAAGTTTACTTTTCACATCCTTTGAAGATTCATTAAACAATTATTTTCATTTTTTACCTTTGACAATGATAGTATTTTAGGTTTTTTCACTGGGGGGGGTGGGTGGGTTTTTTTTTTTTTACTTGAGTGATTTTTTATTAATACTCTGTCTACTTTCATGGTTTGGTTTTTTATGTTAGCTGGAACACTCTTCTAGAATCTGTGTTTCTGACAACAGTCAACTATTAGTTACGTGGATTGCAGACCATTTATGTGACACATGGAAAGACTGTTCAGGTGTGGCATGAGTACAGTTCCACTGTCTCTCAGACCAGTTCGCTTCCAGGACCAGTGTCATCACCACCATGCAGCAAAAAAATAGAATCAAAAAACTCTGGGAGATGCAATCTGGTTTCTGCCAAGCCTGTTCAGGTGCCTCCCAATCTCATTTTGAAGACCAGGACTGCTGAGGAGTATAGTGCAGTAATGCATCCCACGTCACCCCTCCCTGCCCAACACTTCCCAGAAGCTTGTTAGGTTCAATGCAATCCTATATGAATACCTGGACCTGGCTGGGCTTAGTACTGTGTTGAATCCAGCAAATCTAAGAAGCTAGGAGAGCAATGGAAGTGCACTTCATTGGATGGCAGCCCAGGTATGCCAAGCTGTTGCTGAACCTGACCCCAAGGGACAGGACTGGCTCCTGTAGAAAACATAAGCTTCCATGTCCTTTTTCCTCTGAAGACTCATTCCATGCTCCTACATATTGTATCTGAGCTTTAGCACTTTCAGGCTTCTAGGAGGAAATGCTTTCCTGAATATGGTCCCATACTGGCCCCATGCTGACTATTGCATTTGCACTGTGTCATGCTATGCCAGAGGCAACAAGCCCACCCAGAGCACCAGGGATAGTACAGAAGTGCATTGTAGTTGCTCTGTGCAAGGCAGACAAGATCAAGGTGAATTGTTGTTAACTAGAGCTAATAAAGCCTATTTGTTTCCTGGTGGAGACACTGGTGGTGCTTTGCACCACATTCTCTCTGAGTAGCCAGCTATATGTCCTTCATGCAGGGCACTCCTGCACCGCTTTCTCTTTGATCTGTAGGTTACTCTATAGAAGGTATGGCTACATCATCTGAATTTAGGTGTCTAATTTAGGTGCTAAGATTCACCATAGAAAGACGCCTACTTCCTCTGCAGTCTGTTATACAGAATTAAGACTCTTGAATGTAGGTGTTGTATATCAGGCAGAGTACTTGAAAGCAGATGGTATATGTGTCTAGCAAAAGAGGGTTCAAATCACACTATGACCTTGTACTCTATTACCCAGAAAATTACTTCAGACATAATTATCTGAAAGTTAATGTTAGAAAAGAATGGAATGATGAAAGAAAATTTCAACTCACTGTTCTCTTTTCTAGAGCTGTTCTTCAGTTCAAAGCAAACAGGGATAGAAATACTTCATAGCTACCAAAGTACTCAATCTGGGCAGGGACCTGTTGGACAGAAGAGAGTCCTCCCTCAGCATCTGTTAACAGAGAGGGAAATGAATGGCTGCACCACACATCAATTACATGCCAGATGTGCAATAACTTAGGACACTTTTATTAGAGAAAGAATAAATGATGAAGCTGAAGTGACTGTAGGACTGCAACTCGTGTCTGGAAACTTACAGAAACAAAACCGTTGACAAATATTCCCACAGGCAAATATTACCCTAACTGCAGCTGCAGCCAGCAATGGTAGGGTGAAAGAGCTTGAGACAAGAAAAAATTGTGGTCAGTACTGTCCCTTTTTGAGGTAAAGAGCAAGTTTGTATGCCTTATAACAGTGAAGCACTGAAGTAGTCTCTTGGAGGGCTTAGAAGAGCTCATGTGTTGAAGATCAGCAGCTGGGGAAGTGCTGTAGTAATGATGACAGATGTGGGTAGCAAGGCAGCAAGAGCAGTGGTGGAGCTGAAGAGCAGCGGTAAAAATAACAAAAGCTGCCTTTTACCCAGCAATATATTCTCTGGAGTGCCATGTACTTCAGGGTTTATTTCAGATACTTCTTAGCTAGGATAAGGAGGTTACCCTAAATTTGGACTGGTGCCCTGGACCTGTGAGAAGGTTAGTAATCTTGCCTGCTGCTAACTTAGTATGTAGATTTTTTTTGTTTGTTTTGTACTGGTTTACAGTTTTATTGTGTTTCTTTATCCTCTTATTAAAATCACGTTTGTTCATATCACTTTGACCTGTAGAGATGCCCCTCACTGCTTTGTGCCTTATTTCCCAGGTTTCTGAGAGAGAGCCTTAAAGCACAGTTCCTTAAGCTTTCAGAAGGCATTGACGGAGTTGTACTGGCTTCTTGTTAAGTGTTAATGAACATAATCAGGTTATGATTGCTGCTGCCTAGGCAGCCATAAACTTCCAACTCATCTTTATTTTTCATAACAAGACCTAAAGTTGAGTTCAACACCTTCCATGCTGCATTTTCTAAAAATGCATTACTTTGCAGTTTTAGAAACCCTTATTGCATAGGACTTGCACAGACCATTCTTCTCTTGGCATTTCTTCTCAGAGAAGATCTGTGTGGTTGCAGGATGTAGCGTTAGTCTGAGCTGTATTTGATGTTGTAGTTTCCCCTGCATTTGTAAGTGCTTTCCTGGCTGCATGGTTTTGTGGCTGGACCCAACCCCACTGAAATCAGTGTAAAGGTTTTATGACTGGCAGGAGTTGGATCTTATCTTGCAGCCTGGAAACCAGTTAGTCAAATATACATGAAAAATTCTGTACTAAATTAAGCTGAATTAATCTGTCAGGGAGGCAGTTCTCTTTCTGATGAAAGGGTTAAGTAATCCTTTTGCAATACTACTTCATGGCTTTTTATGGGGATGCTATGTATCGCCCCTATACAAGTTTTGCTGGTTCACTCGATCATTATTTATATAAATGGATCCTCAAAGCACAGTACTATGGATGTGATTAATGGCAAATGTGCTGTGCTTAGATACCCAACCAGACAGCTACTGTAGTGGGGGGTGGGGATGGTGGTGGTGCCGGGGGGGATGAAATTCTGAAATAAAATAAAGAAACAATGTGGGGGCAGTAGTAATGTTGGTCCAGATTAAAAAAGATTAAAATGAACAGCATGTTTAGTGAGCACTTTTTAGAGAGTGTGTATGAAGATACCAAAAGGCAGCGTCAGGAACAACTGTTCATCTCTTTATTTGTGATTAAATCCTTGCTATTAACATGCTTGTTACAAGGTGTAGCTTATCCTCCTCCCCGCCAACAGTGTTGACAGAGGCTATGGAAATTCCCACAGGATAAAATCTGCTTTAGCTCAAGATCATGGAAGGGAGTTCTTGCCTTACAGCATGTTAATCTTGTGGTAATGAATAGGTTTGTGTGTACATGCTCTTGTAGCATCTGACTTCCACTCAAGTATCCTCAGAAGCATCAGTATAAGGGGAGACAAGTCACTGAATGTGAGCATCTGTGAGTGCATTTCAAATCTCATGAATATGCTTTTTCATTGCATTTTTGCATTGCTTTTCCAGTTTCAGAAGCAGCTAGATCTAGATTTGTATGTGAGAGCAAAAACAAAGGCTCACTGCCTGTTGTCCCTAAGGCAAGAGACGTTTCTGTTCTTGCAATGTTGCATTTGTCTTGGGGGGCAGGAGGCATGTTCTAAAATGGAACCTGGGAGTACTAGGAGCCTGGAGCCTGAGAAGATAATCTGAGCTGTAGATGTAGGGATTTCAGGGAATGATGAGGCTTCATGAATGGGGGAGGGTGTTGGTGGTAGTGGGAACCAGACTGAAGGGACATGGGAAGTCTGGAGGTTATGGTGTTGAAGGGGGAAGACGTGTGGGCAGATAAGAGCACCAAGAGCTGAGATGAACAGTGATAACTGGTAATGTAAGTTGTAGGCTAACTGGAGCATGTGTATTTTGAACAAGAAACTGTGAAAGGGTGCACAGGCAGATTGAGGCTAGGATGAAATGATGAAAGAATGGCACAGGAATAAAGGTTTTCTCTTACCAGGCCTTTCACTGTCAAGGAGTAGTAACAGGAGAAAATTTTTTTATTTTCCTCTCACTAGCAAGATAGCAAGGCTGATGTGCCTGCTGCCCTTCCTCTGCAAAAAAATTGGACCCCTTGAAATTTGTATTAAGGATCACCTTCAAATAGAATCTCTCTAGCAACTGGTTGCAAGCATACTACTTAACAGACTTTTTTTTCCCCCCACCATTTGAAGGTCATTTATCAGAAAGTTATGAGATTATTGCTATATTAACCCAGTAGTCGATTACTGGAAATGAATTTCACTGACTTGCAAGACTAGGCATTCAAAACTACAGAAGATTCTATTCACAGGATCAGTCTGATTTTTTTCCCTGCTGTTTCAATACACATGACATCTGAGTCTGACTTGGAATGAACTTTTAACTTCTCCAGAGTGTGGTTTGGTTTTTTGTTTGGCGGGGAGGGGGGTTGTTTTCATTTGGGTTTTTTTGTTTGGTTGTTTTCTTTTTTTTTTTCTGTCGAAGGCCCTTGGGATTGATGTCTTAAAATAAGCTAAACAACCCTGTAATATTTTTAACCAGTTATAAAGACTTTTCATGTATGTGCCATCCAATAAAATCCCAAATGCCAAATATTGCAATAGTCAGTCAAGTGCTTTCTCTTGCATACAGCTTTCTGTCTCTTCCATATGAGAACTTACAGGCTTACTTATTAATTTATTGAATTAAAGGTAGTTGTATTTTGTGCTCTGAACTTCACTATTCATCTGAGTAGCAGAGTCCAACATGGGCATCTGTAAAGGAGAAATGTTACTGTACTGCTGCGTTTTTGATTGATGGTATTTGCAATAGGAAATGCCTAGAACTGACAGCTGTCAAAAAAGATCAGTTTGCCTCATCCTCATCTTATGATAAAAAATAAATCAGTTTTTCTATCTTTTTTTAGTCAGGAAAGATTACTATGGTCCAGTCATGAGACTGATACTATTGCTGCCTTGGAAATTACTACAGTGATAGTTTTCAGTGGTGATGTGGCACCGTGAGGTTGGTGTCCCTGTGCCAAGTCCTCAGGCTGGAGCCCAGGAATGCTTGCCTTGCCTCTGTTCTCTCGAAATCCCCCTCAGAATGGGAAAAAAATGGTTATATCTTGAAAGTTACTGCTGTACCCAAAACCAGGTTATGGCCTAGTTTCAGTGTGGCATAATTTGAATGGCAAATATTTTGCCTTGTTGATGGTAAGTGTTAAGCAATTGGTTTTCAAGGTGCACTAGAGGTTGCCTGTGATTTTAACCTATAGTCCTCAGCTGTTGTTTTAGGGTCAGCTTGTCTTTACAAATTTTGTCTGTATATTTATTTGTCCATTTCCAGTTAGTAATTGATTTATAATGACAGTGCAGTGGGAGTAACTGTCCCTCATTGCCAAGTGCTTCTTGTTTGCTTGGAGTCCAACCAATTATAAAAGAAAACAACCCAGCAAAGTCGCAATCCTCCCTTTTCATCCTTTGTCAAATGATGCACTGATTGTCCTTCTAACTTCTTTTGGAATGAGACGCACCTTCTTGGCCTTTTACCAATACATGCAAGGGAAAAGAAGTCTTTCTTCAGAGAACAGAATATGTCAGCTGCCTCTTGAAACCAAGTACTTTTTTTTTTTTCTTCCCCTGAAAGAGAAAGTGGAAATACTAATAGGAAAAATTGCCCAACACATTCAGTAATATCTTGGGCTGCAAAGTACTTAATGTTCAATTCCCTGAATCGCTAACTACTTCCTCTTTGATTTTCAGTAAGAAATTCAGGACAGGATCCAACTCATGTTTAGATGTTCTCGTTTCTGCAGTTATCAAGGTCTCTCCACAGGCAGTGGGGATAGACAAACGTATCCAGAAGGTGAACCTTTTTAAGAGTCACCCTCTAGAGGCCTCAACTCCCATCTACAAGCAGCGATAAAGCACTTTGCTGCATCAGAAATGTATTCTGAGGATAAATGCATTGAAGAATGTAACGCATCTGCACTTTGACACTACAGCTGTGTCAGTGCTGGAGACAGAACATGTTATGGAGGCTTCGCAACAAAAATGGTCAGAAAACTTACTGTGTCAGGGTAACTGTGTGATAGGAAATGGAGTTTGGCTTGGCCTGTGCTTCTAAAATTTCCTTAGGCATTTGTAATGACTGAAGATACAGAGCGTGTAAGGACAGTAATTACTTCCTTCAGCCGGAGCAGAACTGAGAGCATATTTGGGCTCAGAGATGAGCAGAGCTCTCAAAGGGACATGAATTCAAGCAGAACACTAAAAGAGAAAAGGAATGGTGGTGCCAACTGGTCATAGGCACTGATGAGGGTATACAGCAATAAGTAAGCTGAGTAGAAAGCAGTAGAGCAAACAACAGCTCTTCACTACAAAGACAAGTACATCCCAGTGTTAACAGCCTGACTCTCAGGGGAAACTGGAGGGAATGGAGTCTTTGAAGAATACCTAAGAAATAAGTGCTCAAAGCTCACAGGCTGACTTAATCAAAGCAAGTCACCCATTAACACCTCCTCCACATCCCAAGTGCTTTGTACATCACAGCATCTCTCCTCTCTGGACACAGAATAAAAGGGTTTTCTCTATAATTTTGTTAGTGATGAGTGATCTTACACCAAAACTACCATCAGAAAGCCATTTGTGTCTCACTTTTATGCTGGTGTAGGCTTTTCTGGTGGGTTGTGGGTTCTTCTTTGTTTGTTTCTTTTTCTTCAAGCTGAGGAAGCTGTGTTATGGACCCGTGTGTTCATTTCCATTGCCCATTCTGCTTCACTTCCTGAATCTTGATCCAGGGAGGATGGACTGCTCTGCACTGGCAGAGCAATGGGGCTTTGAATAACAGCATGTACAGTGAAATCCCACACTCCTCCTAGAGCTCAGATGCTAATGAAATGTAACTGGCCACAGCAAAATGCTGTTAGTGGTGATGTGGGGTATGAGTGTGATGGGACACACCTCCTGGCTTACCTAACCCTTGGGAAAGGAGGAAGGATCAACTGAACTACCCAAGCTGGGAGAACCAAATGCAAACATGAAGTTTCTTAAGGTTAAACATCCCCCCATTCTGAGGCTTTCTGCTTCACCAGGGGCAACACTGTATTCGCCATTCCCTCACAGTAACTGTCAGAGATGCTGTAGGACCATCACGTGGAATAGCTTCTAGTAGGGAAAAGAAGGGAGATAATCAACAAGTGACTAGTTGGAGGGACAGGGCCCTTCTTTAAATGACCTTCAGTTGCCTTGGTCACAAGGCAGAGTCTGGCAGAGCCGCACTCATGCTAATCCCAGTCTCTCCCAGATCATAATCGGAGGTCATGCCACAAACCCTGCTGACCTGGGAGCTCTGCTGGTATTTATCACTCCAGCAAACAGTACCCTTGCCAGCCCAATGAATTAAGTAGCTCTGGGGTGAAGTTGCAACACATGAGACTCATTATCTTATTGTGAAATAAGCAGAATGTTATGGAATAGCACAGATTATCAGAAAAGGATACACAGGACTAACATCCCCTTTGTCCCTGCAGGCAGGATTATCAGCTCATGGCATAACTTTAGCAAGTCTTGCTGCTTCCAACACTTACAGGTACATAACTGCTCTAAATGCCTTGTTGTTTAACCAGTTTTGAGCCCCTGATCTGCTTGAGCCCTAGCAGTAGGGCTAATTTTTGATGCTAACAAAATAGAGTAAGGAAAAGAATGAGTACTGTGATGGTTACAGCCGGACTTAATTTCTGTTCTTCCAAGCTGCATTTCACTTTCAATACAAATTTATTGGGTTCTGCCTTTGAAGTAGAAGAGGGGAGCCTCACCCTTCTCAAGGATGAAGGTTTGGTTTATAATGAAACCTTGTATTAACAGATGGAAGCCAGCTGTTCTGCACTCTTGGCAGAGTAAATGCCCAGGATGCTGATAAATAAATAGCTATCATTTGCAGAAATTAGGGAAGCATTTCTCTCAATAGCTCAAGACATTAAAAAAAAGTGTTGTTAGGCTAGATTATGAGGAGAAGCATAGCTGGATAGTTTAAAAGGGAATTCAAAAGCAGTAAGAGATACATCAGCATAGCAAAGCAAACTTCCTAGTCTAATTTCCAGAGGCACTTCCATAATGTCTGAAGATACCTAAGTATTTGGGAGAGCGGAGAAGAGGTAGTAACCATGAACTGAGTCGGCAGCATTCAGAGGCAGAAGGAACAAAAGACTGCTCTAGAGAAGATGAGACCTTAATATTAAAAATTGGAAGAAAGATAATGATTGTACCAAATTTGTACTTTGGAGTATAGTGTTCCCACACTTACAGGATGAATGATGAGTGGTGCATGTCTGAATGCTGCAAAGAGTCTAGGAAATATGGAGGAAAAGTGTCATCCTTACACTTTGGCAAGTGTAAGAGGCAAATTGACCCTCTTCTCTTTAAGCAACGTTAAGACAATCCAGGTTATTACAGCTGAAGAAAGGACTAAGTGATCCAGAGCATCTGCTCTAGTTTTATCAGTAAGAATCAAGTCATTCTCATCTGTTGTAATCAAATGTAATTAGGTAAAAAATGAACAAGTGAGTATACTTCAGGCTTAGCCTGCCAGCATTGGATTTTGATTTAGACTTGGTTCTGCGTTTTATCAGCTTCACATGCTTTGAAAGAGGCCATTTCAGTTTGTGACCCAGAACGCTCTGCAGCTGTTTATCATTCCCATTTTAGAAAAAAAAAGGGTCTATGAATAAAACAGTAAGAGAAAACAAGCAGCAAAACAGTAACTAATAGCATTCATTAGTTCATTCTCCTATTAATGAAAGCACAGTTTAACAGCAATATTTGTTTTTCATTTCGTTTAATGACAAATGTTCCCATTAGACTCAACTTTCACTTTTGTAACAATAATCATGTTCATTTTGCTGGAAAACAGAGTGTGATGATTACCGCCCAATGGGGACAGATGGGGATTAGACACTACTATATACAATATCGTGTATCTTTGTAAGCTTAGCTCTTCTTTTTGAATAATTCATGACCAAACTGACTGGGAGAGTTGATAGATATCACGCAAATGAGACTGGCACAAAAGTTTTTGTTTAGTTTTTTCCCCTCTAGTCCTACTGCCCTGTGATTTCAGAGCTTGCCACAATTCCAAGCCCTGCTTTGGTTATCAGACACTGAGTCCATTCTTGGAGTTGGTGCTCTCAGACCAGACCCAGTAGGCTGCAGGAAGGAGCTCAAATGTTGGCAAGCAAGGAGCCCTGTAATTATTTATCTCATTAAGTAAATGTGTCAGTGCCTTCATGTAGTGGCCTTTCTGCTTGAATTCAGGTGCTACACTTCTTGCTGCAGCTTCTGTGGGTAGCAAAGCTCTCATGAGTATGTGAATGTCAGGCCCTGTGGTGCAGCCATTATTTGAGACAAAAAACAACAAATATTTAAAACAGCAGAGTTCAGGGCAGTATCCATCTCCTAGCATTAAGAATTCACTGATTTAATTTTAATGATAGAGATGAGTCAATTCATAATAGCATTAAATCTTTGTTTCTGACAAATATCTTCACTGTCTCCTTTCCTCTAACATACTTATTCAAATGGCTCTTTCAATCATATATGTCTAAGAAACTGGCAAAAAAAAATCATGAGAATTGGAAAAGGAAGATACTTTCCCTCACCATACAAGGAGTTAACTGACTTGTGATAACAGAAAAGCCCATGAGTCCAAGATATTGCAATTATGGGTGCAGAGACAAATAATCAATTCAGCGACCAGATAAGAGACTCTTTCTCCAGCAAATCTTTGAAATTTATCGTTCAATTACAAGAGTGGGCTGGGAATGATAATAAGGCGCCTCAGCCTCCCAGAAAATACTAAGCTGAACCGAAGCAGAGTTGTGCAGCTGAAAATGGGGAAGGAGAGAGGTAGGATCTGAGACTGCTGGCAAAGGTTTGGAAAGAATATATCATATAAATAAGTGTTAATGTTTTCCTTTTATATGGAACAGAC
Organism: Pelecanus crispus; assembly: GCF_030463565.1. NCBI lineage: Eukaryota > Metazoa > Chordata > Aves > Pelecaniformes > Pelecanidae > Pelecanus > Pelecanus crispus. The sequence continues at coordinate 17,238,765 of NC_134676.1, forward strand.
TCCAGAAAGTGAGGCTTGGTGTAGGATGCAGCAGCTCAAAGGGGCAATTGAGACAATGAGGACAGCTGCTCTAGTATTTTTAATTCCAGCTGTGTACTTCTGAACTGTGATCTCCAAAAGCTGTGTCTGGGTCCGGGGCAGGGGGTTGTGGTTGGAGATCACCAGCTGGGAGGAAAACTCTCAGAAGTTTACACAAAGCACCATTTAAAAGCTGAGTGCATTGGCTCAAAGCAAGCTGTTGGTTGGGTTACATAGACAGAAACCTGGTAGATGTTTGGATAGAGTATAATAAAAACCCCCTTGTTTTCACCCTCCTGAGTTTTAAATTATGGAAATTAATTAGAGACAGCCCAAGGAGGCAGATGACCATGGCTACATCTGTACTACTAAATGAAACAGAACCAGTCACAGATGGGCAATGCCCACACTACATAGCTTTTGGCCATGGGTTTCCTCTGGGCCCCCATCCAGCACTTGTCTAGCATAATGATTATTTCTGTGAGGTGGCTAAAATTGTGTGAAAGCTCAGGTTTCAGTCTGCCAGACCAGTGTTTTCATAGCATGAAACTGAGGGCATGTGTTGCATACCCCTGACGCGTACCATGCTATGTACCTGGGGATTCAGATGCTGCTGGGATAGTGCTGGAGGACTGTGTGAGAGCAAGGAGCCAGCCCCGGTGGTTTAGGCATCTCCATACTGTCTACTGGAAGCAGTGCCCAGCAAGTGTTATCCCCCCGGCATTATTTAGGACTTGTTGACTCAGGTCAAAATTATGCCAAGGAGCATGTTAAGTGATGTGGGTGATTTAGGGCCCAGTGGGTGAGCTCATAATAAATAAATAAAAGCTCATAAATAAAACAGGTCCTGTTTTATTTAGCGATATGATTAAAATATTTTCATTAAAATAGAGAAGATGTGATTTAGTACAAGATGAAAAAGGGAGCGCAGAACTGATGACTGGATGTGGCTTTGTCAGCAGTGCTGAGGGAATCGGGGTGCATACACGCATGTACTCCTGTTAGGACCTCCAAATGCACTGCCTGTCCTGCTCCTCATGTGGCATGGCTTCTCTTCTTCCCCAGTCGCAGTGGCCTCTCTTCCCCCAGCAACCACCAGCTCCATCCAGCACTGTGGTGACTCTGGCTTCCTCTAAAGGAGGGACTATGGGCAGAAAGATGTATCAGTCAAGAGATTTTGTACAGAGATAGCCAATATTAATAATACAAAAAAGACAATTCACTGAACCCTGAAATGTGTGATCTGAACTGTGTAGGCTCTGAGGAGCCCCAGCAGAATCCAAGGCAGGATTGAATTTCTGCGAGCCTCCCAGAAACCAGGCACTTTGCTCACACCAGGTTCAGCAGACAGACCACTCCAGGGCTGATGCTCTGTGGCTAGGATTTCAGATTTTGTGACTCCAGGGCAGCCAGATCCAATATATGGGAGCAAAGCACCTGAGTTTCCCCCTCCAGCTAAATCCGCAGGCTTGAGACCTTGGGCAGCAAGACTGAGATGACAACTGATATTCGTGTGGGAAGTTTTTGAATGACATTCTCAGAAATTTAGTTCACTGGAAATTTCAAAATGTTTGGGTTTTGGTCCAAATCAAAACAAAGCAAACAAAAAGGAGTAAAAAATAAAAGTATTTCCATCAAACTTATTTTTGGTCAACTCAGTACCAGGGTTATTAGAAAAATGAAGTACAAAGCACAATCATGGGAATCTCCATTCCTACTAGAATCAGCCATTGTGGCAGCTTCCTCCCTGAGAGTGGACTAAAGCAGGTTGGTAAAAGCAAAGTGAAAGCTGAGAGGCAATAAAGTAACTATCTATATACCGAAGGAAAACACTGGGGACAAGGTAATTTCAGGTAATTAGGTAATTTCAGGTAAAGGACAATTTTGACACACAAAGAAAAGTATTTTTGCAGTCCATGAATATAATATAAGCTGAAATGAGACAAATATTCATAACCATTAGAGAAGCTGAGTTCTGATGCCCCAAACTCAAGCCCGTGTTGCTTAATATGGAGTTTGAGAGAGTTTGACGTGGTTGTACAACACAATAGCTGGAAATAGTGGACTAGACCCCTGCATCTAAACTGCAGGGGAGGTGCTGAAGAGCATCATCCTTCTCTCTATGCCCATGTAAGCAAGCAGTTGGGAGTCAGTGGTGTGTACCTGTATCTCATGTCACCCAGCTGTCAGGATGTATGTAGGCTATATACCTGATCCTATAGGTTGGGGGATGTCTGTGTTTCACTTTTCAGCAGTTATTCAAAACTTTCCTTCCATTTCTGGTTTTGCTGGCTCTGTAAGCTTCATTAAAATTGGCAGATCTGGGGAAAAAATAAATACTGGCCAGTCTGAACATATGAGTAGATTTACAGCCATGACAATATTTTGTTGGAACCACTGAAATATGTACATACCAGAAGACAATAATCTTACTGTCGTAATCCTTGTTCTGCCTGCTGCAGCCCATCCTACCCACCTGTATGTTACTCTGAATTTCTCCACTGCAGATAAATGGATGGGGCTTGGATGTCGCAATCCTTTAGGTGGCTGTGAAATCTCAGCATTGAGATTCCACTTCTGTAGGGTGTCAGAAACAGCGTCTGTGCCATGAATAACAGAAGCTATACTTTCTCACATGATATGTTTCCAGAATTACAAACCTCCCCTACATTTTCCTGTCCTCCGGAAAGTTAATGCCTTGTTTCATATTTTAAATTAAACTTTAAGTACCCATCAGGAATACTCCAGTGGCTCTCCAGTGTAGGGGCTTTGGCCGGGCATGGATTTATCTGGGAGTAAAGACAGAAGCAAAAAGACCTTTAACCCTTGGTGTGTGATGGAGACCCGGCCCTGGCTGCTGGCCTCCTCATCATGTCAGGGTTACATCTGCCCCAGGGGTAATAGCTGAAAACTACTTCAAAGTTATAAAAGTAAAAGGTTGAATTTACAAAAAACGGGAAACAGCAGTTTTGTGACAGCTTGTTACTAGAGGAAGTACATTTAACCATGTCCTGTAGTGAGTGTATAATATACCACATGTGAAGCCATGAGCACGATCGCTGGGGTGAAGGTCGGTAGTATGCTTGCTAAACAGCATGCATGCAAGTAGCACAAGTGTCTTAACGTTACAGGGCCCTCTTCTTCACTGTGTCAAATATTTTATGGGATTATTTCTGTACAAGCTATTTCTAGATGTGGCCTGTGTCAGTGTTTTTGGCTGGATGGATATCTAAGCATCTGTTTACAAGTGTCAGGATGGATGGAATGTTATCAAGTACAGTCAGAGGGAACTGGAAAGGACACATCTGCTGGTGCTCCACTTCGGGGCTACAACTGTTCTGATTAAAAATAAAATAAAATAAAAAAACACAGTAGGTAAATGTCACTGCCATTTTGTGAACCCATTTACACATTGCATTTGTGAATTACTTCAGGGCTGATATCTAAAGTGCATTGGGCTCAAGTCAGCAATGACAAATAAAAGCACAATTCAACTCCACCACCACAGAGAAAAGAAGCACAGAACTGGTGTAGAAGTTTGATAAAAGACCTCTTTTCCCTGTTTGGCTGTTTGCTTTTTCTGTTCTTTCTGCTCACTTGGTCAATATTATAAAAATCCTTTTAAAAAAACCCAAAAAATCTTGAAAGAGAAAGAACAGGGAAAAAGTTACATGCTTAGATTTAATTTTATATACAATGCGTTCCTCTGTATTTATGTGGTCACTTCAAGTGCATAAAGCATACCTGATCAAATTTAAAAAAAGACAAATGTGTGGGTTGGAGAGGATTGTGATAAGCCAACTTAAAAGTATGAGGGAATGCAAGAAATCAACAGGAGGAGTAAGGAAACATATAACATGACCAGAAAAATGACCTTGTTGGCAAAACATAGACTTATGAGTGTGATAACTCACATAATAGGACTATCTAATAGTAAATAATAATAGCAAAGGATATAGCTCTGAACTGATCCTGACTCCAGACGGGGGAGGAGGTTGGACTCATTGAAAGCCTCTGGTGACGGTGAAAGAAGAGGAGGACACAACTGCTACTGTTGTTAGACCAAGCCACCTGAACTGAGGATATCTGCTGTGGAAGCCTTTGTTATGAATAACATGACAAATCATTCAACGCACAGGACCAGAGAGTCACGAGAGAGTTTAACTGTCCAAAGAACAGTCAGGAAAGGAAAACATCAGGACAAAGATCGATTTTTTTTTTTTTTTAAACTGCATTTCTGGCGCAGTAAAACAAACAGACAGAGGAGGGGCTTTTCTGGATGTGGTTCTAACCAGCGAAGTGTAGTTGTTTGAGAATAAGATGATGAAAGGCAAATTTCAGACAGTGAGTATGAAATTACAGAGTTTGCAATCCTAAGAAAGAAAATAGGGGAAAAGGAGAAAATCATGGACTTGAAGCAGGCAAACTTCTGCCAACTTAAGTCAACAACAAACTCAAAGGAAAATGTAATTAAGCTGCTGTAGCAGAAAACATAAGCTATCCCTATCAGACGGGAAAACACTGAGAGATGAGTTTAGGTAAGCCAGAAGCTTTTAATTGATCTCAAGCTCACAGACTTCCACCTGGAAAGTGGAAATCAGATCAAATTCTAAAACATATAAAATAACAGCATATATGTATAAAACCCAATTAGAAAACTAGGGCATAAAACCAACAGACAGCTAGAAAGCACTTCAAAAGGTAATGTGCATTAACGATAAGGAAGAGCAAGCAAAATGTTGATTGTTTTTCCTTTCTATTTGGGGGAGTAGGAGGGGAAGATGATGACATAACTGATGATCCCAAGAAGGTCAGAGTATTTAAAACCTTTTGTGCATGTCAGCTGCAGGCACATGACTAGCATAATTAACATTCATGACAAAGGGTTAAGAACTCAATGTAAACCAGGGAAGAAATAGGACAGGAGAGCATTACGAAATGTTCTCAAGTCAGCCAGACCAGATAGACTATGGCCTGGGATATTTTAAGAATGAGGTGAATTAGTCAGATTAGCTATTACTTGAGAATTCATGAAAGATGGCTAAGAGATGTAAGATGGGGAAAGGACAAAAAACCCATCTGCCTTTAAAAAGAAGAGGAGAGAGAGCAGAGGAAGATGACCCTGGAAATAATAAACTAATCAATTTAATTTCAGCTCACAGAAAAAAAATTTAGACTCAATCAAACTATTTGCGAACACTTGAAAGATAGCAGAAAAAATAATAGCTTAAAAACTAATTTTCTAATGCATATCTTTTTCAACCTATTTACTTTGATCCTGTCATATCACAAAATGAGGGTTTTACAGGGAACTTTATTCAATGTTTTTATTAACAATCTGGATAACAGTCTTATTAAACTTGCAGATGAGACCAAGTTGGAAAGAACTGCAAACATAAATGTGTTGGAAGACATAATTCAAATTCAGAATTATCTTGAGAAATTGCAGTAGTGGAATGAAAAATGGATGAAATGCAACAGGGATGATATACTGCATTTAGGCAGGAAAAATCAAATTAAAAAAAAATACAGGCCAGGGAATGACTTTTTAAGAATTAATTTTTCAGAGAAGTACCTGGAGGTAAGAGGTCACAAATTGAAGATGTATTAAAACTAACAATCTATTGCAAATGCAAGACACGAGGAATATGCTGTGATCTATAAACAGCAGTATAGCCCTCAAGCCTACTACTGCCTCCTTGGGTAGAGGACTTGGTCCGTTTGGGGCACTACACTTCAGAAAAGACATGGGCCAACTGGAGAAAGCCGAAAACAGTGCAAGTGATTATTAGTGATTTACCTCTGTAAGGAGAATGTGATCTATGATGAAAGAGTTTATTTTTAATAGAGATTATTTGGCCTAAGAGACTGAAAGTGTAGATGGCAGTTCTTTTCAAACACAGAAGAGAATAATCTGACCACCATTTCCACTGTGGATAGAATAATTCAGAAATTTAAATTTTAGCAAAAATAAGGGTTAGGCATTAAGGAAAACATTATAATAATAAACTTGTGAATTTCTGATACAGGTGGCTTTGGTAGGTAGAGGGGTCTTTATCAGAGACTTGTTAGAAAAGTTAGTTAGGAAAATACCAAGAATTAGGCAGGGACAGTTAATCCTTCTCTGGGACACATGAATGAACTATGTCAGGAGTAGGTAACCTGTAGGTTTCAGCTGCATTTGGCTCCTCAGTAATTCAAATGTTGTTACCATCTCAAAATGGTGACATGTCAAGCATGTCAAGCACATGATGAGCAGGTGGTCTGTTCTGGTATGGGAGCTACTGCTCAATCTGGGTCTCCACCTATGAAGAGTAGTCATCAGGTCCTGTTTAGAGTGAAATTACCTATTTTCCTGGAACCCAGCTTTATATTCAACATGCCCCTCATCCCATGATGGAGCTCTGGAGTCCTGCAAGAACATTGTTGTTCATAGGGCTCCTGCTTCTTGGCCTCTCCAAGGCATATGGTGTGCATCACACAGCTTCCGTCCAAGGTAGAACATTGTTATGCAGCTCCATTAATCAGAAAGGCTGGACACTCCCCTAACGGGATGACTCTTGAGGTCATTTCTCTGTCAGATGACTTTTGCCCTCACTGCCTTTCAAAGTACATCAAAGTACAAGCATGCAGGATGAAATGAGTTTGAAATAATCTTATGCAGCAATTTCTCCCAGGCAGTGGTTGAGGGCCAAAGGACATCAGATCATGTGGATGGACAGCCAAACCTTTTTCTACGAATGTAATGGAAAGTCCATGGGAGAACCTCATGCAGGAGAGAAAGACTTGTCAAGCAAGAACAAAAGGGTCCAGAGATCTGCATTTTGACTGCAAGGTAGTTATGGCTCAGTTAAGATTTCTGAAGAAAGAACTATCAGTGTAATCACATCAGCAAAAGGGGCTCTGTAATAGGGAAACCTGGGAACTACAGACCACTGGGTCTGATTTTTACACTTGATCTGATGGATGATACAGAATAGGGTTGGGAAGCACGTGAGTGAACACAGTCCTTTGGGAAAGTCAAAGTGCTATCTCATATCATCTTATGAACTTCCATGTATATTACAATACTCTGCTTTGAAAACACTCCTCTGTAGAGCATCTGAATGATACTCTAACAAAGTAATATTAAGACAAGATTTTCCTCTACTGATGTTATGTTTTTCTCAAAATGGTAAGTTGATGTAAAAAACCAAGCTCTTCAGAGAAAGGTTAATGTCATCCTCAATAGAAAGTGTGTCAGTTATGTACAGAAGGCGATCTGTCAGCCCGTCTGTCCTGAATCCCTTGCTGTCACACACACTTAAGACCTGTCAATTATAGACTTTAAGCTGAATCATAAATTAAAGAATGCTGCTGTTCCTGGAACTAGCAGACGTATGAAAACAACAAACGAAGTTACTCTGTGGTTTTGTTTTCATTCTTCAACTAGCCCAAGATATTTAAATCTCCTGCTTTATACACTGTGACCTTGGTCAAATTCTTGTCTATTTTCTTTTGCATGGTAACAGTAGTGTTTTAGCTTAAAGTGAATTTGAGTACTCAAATAATCAAATGCAGTCTCTGCTCTAGCTTCTCCGATCTCCTTTCCAGCTAACTCTGACAGACAAGAGAATTTGGGGCGGAGAGGGGAAACGTAGCAAAAGTTGCAGAAAAATGCTCATGAAATGTGGGTAGATGACAAGTGCATGCTCTGAGCAATAAAATGTAAAATACTTTGAAAAGTGAACCAGTTAGGCCTCTAAGATATTAGAATTCAGGAATCTAAGTGCAGGAAAGCAATCGAAGGAAGCCTTGTTTAATGTGCTTAAACCTTTGAGGCAGTTTAGACACTAGCATTTTAGGCAGAAGCTTCAGTGGACAGCTAGACTTGTGCTATTGGCAGAAGAAAACGGAGGGCAATGTGGACACATAGGTGTAGGAAGTGGTCTCAGGCTCTGGATTTCAGTTTTGCAGTATGTGCCTGGTCATAATCTGCAATAAGCACTGAAAAGACTAAAGGTGGGATTCAGTTAAGATTCACAGGACAACACTTGCACATTAGTTATCTTAAAATTGATTTATGTTTTTCATCGTTCATTTGCAGTAGTTCTTCTGGCTGATATACCTGTAGGATGCAGGACAGCCTGTGTAGTGCTGGAAGAGGACCAGGACACTATGTCTGAAATTCTTTGCCTTAAAAAAAAAGGGTACTGAATATACCGGCTGAAGCAAAAACCTTCACTTCTACTCTCCTCCACCTCCCTTCTTCAGAAACAAAGCAAGCAGAATACCTCCATTGTCACTTTTCTTTTCCCAGAGAACCAGAAAGTCAATGTATTAATTACACAGTCTGCTAGGTTTTCATTTTATATTAGCTGTAGATAATGGCATGATGGATGCCTTATAAACAAGAGAGAGAGCAAGAGACTGCAGGCTGTGGCAGGGTGTTCCTTCATTTTCCTTTTTCACTTTGCCTCTGCCTTTCTCTCCTGCACGCATGTTCATATTGATTCCTTGGAGATTTGTTCCTTAAAGAAAATTCTATGTTTCCACAGATATTTGTTGGTTAGGTAATTATTCTGCTTTCACGTAAAGTATTCAGGGGAGCTTTGCTCTGTAGCTTTAAAGGAAGTAACCCAGACAACCCACAACCTAAAATTTTCCACATATTCAGAGGCTGAGAGCAGAGCTGCTATTAAATATTGTTTTTATTTTTGCATACAGCAAGCACTGTGCATTCCCAGCTCTTGGTACACGTCTGATCATGGTTGGAATATGCATTTTATTAGTGTGGTTTCTTTTCGTGGCAAGCAATCGTGTGCCATAACAAAATAATCTAAATGGTACTTTTTTCTGCAATTAAATTTATGACGGAAATTTAGATTAAAAGAGTGCTTCTCTTCTTTCAGCTATTCTTATATCTTAGATGAACAGAAAACATTAAGAAGGTAACGTGAGGAAAGAGGAGGCATTTACCTACCCACTGCACAGAATTTTGATTTGCTCCTATCCTATGAACAGAAATTTTAATGGAACACACAATATGTGCTTATAAGATTGATTTACTCTTATAGAGGTTATCACTTAAGTTTCACACAGCACCAGTGAACTTTTTTTTATTTCCTTAAGTTTTCTAAAGTCATGACATAAAGGGGGAAACACACATTTATCTGAATGATTACCTTATTTCTAAGAGACTAACATGTTCCTTTTACATCCTCCATTTTTTTGTTACCATCTAAATAAGATCAGTGGAGATTATTTGGAGAAAGATGTTATATTACTGAAAAAATATGGGTTCATAGACCCTGTGCCTGGAGACCAGCAACAAGTGGAGTACCATAGGATCAATACTTGTGCCTGTCCTGTTTAACATCTGTATCAATGACCTGGAGGAGGTAATGTGCACTCTCATCAAGTTTGCAGATAACACCAAACTGGAGGGACCAGTCAATACGCTCAAGGGCAGGGCTGTCTTCCAGCGGGACCTAGACAGGCTGGAGGAATGGGCTGATGGGAACCGTGTGAAATTCTGCCAGGACAAATGCAAAAGCCTGCCCTGTGAAGAAAGAAGCCCATGCAGTGAGGACTGACGGCGTGGGGAGCAGCCCTGCTGAGAAGGACACTGGTGAACTTGGCAGACAGCAAGCTGCCGTGTGCCCCGGCAGCAGTGAAGGCCAACAGCATCATGGGCTGTGTGAAGAGGAGCACAGCCAGGAGGTCAAGAGGCGTGATTATCCCCCTTCACTTGGCAGTCATGAGATGACATCTTGCATACTGCATGCAGCTTTCCCCCTCTCCCTACAAGACAGACAACATTGCCAAACTGGAGTGAGCTCAGTGGAGGGCCACCAGGATGCTCAGGGGCTGGAGCATCAGCCCTGCAAGGGGAAGTCTGAGGGACAGGGATGCTTCAGCCTAGAGAAGGGAAGGCTTTGGAGGCACCTCAGAGCAGCTTTCCCCTTGCTACAAGCAGATCACTGCGAAGACTGAGCCAGGCTCTCCACAGCAGTGCATGGCGGCAGGAGAGGCAATGAGCGTTAAGTTGAAATAAGAAGTTCAGACTGGAGAAGAAAGGAAACCTTTTTCCCCATGAGGACTGTGCAGCAGTGGAACAGGTTGCCCCAAAGATTTTGTGCAGTCTCCATCCCTGGAAGTTTTTGAAACCTGAGTAAAGCCCTGAGCAACAAGGTTTGATCCTGCATTGAACAGGAGCTTGGACTAGGGGGCTCCTGAAGTCCCTTCCAAGCTGAATTTTCCTGTGATTCTATGCTTGTGTTAAACACAAAGCAAAGAAAATAGACCAAAACATAGATTTAAGCTGCAGGTAAGAATATGGAATATGAACAATGTCTTGATTTAAATTTCAGTCTCCTGCAGTTTTTCATGCAGTTTTGAAAAATAAAAACTGTTTTTTGTAATTTAATGCAAGCAATTCCTCGCTCAAGAGAAACACATTTATACCCACTTAAACTGGAATTTCAAACTACTCAGACTAGACCTCAGAGTCTCAGGCCTTGTCTACAAGCTCAGCAGGTAGGGCAATATCAATTAAGAGTGCACTTTGCAATATTGTATTGGCAAAACGCCCAGCAACAAAAAAGTCACTTTATTTCCTTCCAGTATAAACTCTACCAGCCAAAGAAACCATTTTTTTCAAGTAGGGACCCTGCCTGTGGACCCCATTATATTGATCTAGAAATGTATATATTAACATAGCTTTTGCTGACTACAGGAAACTATTGCCTGCTAAACTAGGCAACCAGAGTTTGACTGGTGTTTGACCTATGGCAGATTTTAGCAATACAGCTACCTTTGTGCTGTAGAAGCACAGAAATAAGCCAGTGCTTACAATAGGCATTCACAGCTAGTCTTGCAGAAATTACTGCCAATCATAATATAATGTGCACTAGCTGTAGCCACTTTAAAGGGAAGGAACCTCTTCCAGATGAAGAACCATTATAAACCGAGCAGTTGGAATCCTATTCGACATGCTGTTGATAAACATTGCATTATACACTAACATAGAGAGCAAAAACAGATTCAGCCATCGTTTTGTCTTCTGTTCCTGGATCCAGAGCATCACGCTCAGAAAGCAGAGGACTTTCAACAGGCTCTTTGGAATGGACTGAAGTGGGAACCGTGTGTACAGAGAAAAGAGTACTTAACATTAGCTTGTGTTGGTAGTAGTGGATATTATGTCAGGACAAATGGTCAGAATTCAGGTACCCTTACTGAGTGTATTCAAGCCAGACCTGCTTTTCCAGGCTTTTTAAGGGGATTGGAGGGAATCTGGAAGAGTGATAATACAGCGTAAACAAAAAAGGGACGCATGTAGGCATACCTGAAATTATATATAGCTTGAAAGGTAGATGTTTCCTAACAGATGTATAAAGAATATAATAAAGTCCTATATTGCTGCTGAGCTAAATTTAAGATCCGTGCTTCATAAGGTATCAAACTCAGATATTCTGAAGCTAATTTCTGCTGATGATTAAAATACTACCCCAGACTAGCAGCACAGAATAAGTGTATTATAATATCCCCCAAATCCTCCAATAAAACTGAGTATGCTAGTTATTAAAGAAAAGACAGACATTTTTCTTTTTTTTTTTTTTTAAGAAGAGAGAAACCAAGAGATCACTGACTATTTATTATGCTATTTACTTGTATTGGAGCAATGAAGAAAATTCAAAATATTTCTCCTACAGACATATAACATACACCCTTGTGCTTTTGCAGCTCCAGGATTAGCTGTAGACAATGT